>NW_027509064.1:1887500-2637500 GCF_051911475.1 Siphateles boraxobius
TTTGAGATATCTTTAACTTTCATTCTGCCTAGTCAAAACTGAATTACAGATATCTGCAATTGTCATTTAAGATGTGTGATGAGTTGAATATCGTTTTCAATGACGTCATTGCAGATAACTGTAATTCAGTTTTGCCTAGTCGAAACTGAATTACAGATATCTCTATCTGTTGTTTCGACTAGTCACAATGACGTTACAGATATCTTGAATGACAATTCCAACTATCCAAAATGTAATTACGACTAGTCAAGGCATTGTTGATATCTAAAATGTTAATTCAGGATTGTCAAACTTAAAGAGTAAAATAAAGAGTAAATAAAGAGTAGCCTACAATGAATTAAATAAGAAGGCTAATAAAAAATATTTTGTTTGTGTGGTGTGTTCAGTGTTTTATACAAATTTTCAAATGTTCCATTACTTTTTAACATCCTGGCTGTAGATAAAGCAGGCTATTTAATTTATGGCATTACATTTAAAATTAACATTTAAAAACGATTGAAATTCCATTGATATCACGTTGATCCTTAGTTCAGTTGAAATTTCAACATTGTTTCAATATTCCTGAAAATTGAAATACCATTGAAATTCCGTTGATCTACAGACAGGATTTCATTGTTGTTTCAATATTAAAACAGGGTGCAAAATGATGTAGAATCAACATCAGAGTTCGATCTTGATTCAATGACTTATGGGCCTTTCACACAGGACGCGGAATGCGCTGCGCTGCGCTATGCAACCCATTAAATTTCAATGGCTTGCGCCGCGCGAAGATGTTTTGTTGCTGCGTCGAGCAAAGCGCAAGCGCAGGGGTGCGCACCATTGACTTGCTCGCGCGCACGCCGCAGTCAAAGTTCAAGATAGTTTAACTTTTGCGGGGCCAGCTTTTGTCAGATTTAATGTTTGAATAAATGTTTTATTCTAAAAAAGAACTGAGCTCATGATTCGTGTGTTGATTTCGATGTTATGTATGTAGGTGTGTGTGTTTATATATATATATCTGGTAGCGTGTTACAGATAGGCAATATTAGCGGCGGACCTTTAATTTTTGACGCGCTGAGAACGCCAGAGAGCCTGAGCACATAGTGCTCGCATTCTCTGCGTTTATTAGTTTACGATCTGTTTAATAGACCTGTCTAATACAACTGTTATACATAGAACATATGCATGTCCCCCATTACACCTGTTCAATTTTCACACGTGGGGGAGAGGTATAGTTTTCAAATGTGCTATTAAAAAGATAAAACATTTCCCCAACTTATTTAGAGGATGAGTGTAAAAAGCGATGGAAAAATCTCAGGGACAGATTTATAAAGGAGAGAAAGA
The DNA here is from genome assembly GCF_051911475.1 of Siphateles boraxobius. Taxonomy (NCBI): domain Eukaryota; kingdom Metazoa; phylum Chordata; class Actinopteri; order Cypriniformes; family Leuciscidae; genus Siphateles; species Siphateles boraxobius. Next base: position 1,888,824 of record NW_027509064.1, read on the forward strand.
CTATGAGGGAGAAGAAGAGTGGAGCAGGGGCAGAACAAAAGACCACATGGAGGTATTTCTCCATAATGAGTTTCTTTGAGCCTCATGTCAGAGAGAGGGCCATATTATCCAATATGTCCCCACCCCTAGAGGAGAGATCAACTAGCTCCCAGGTTACCTCATCACCCCTGGCTGTTCAGTCATCACCACCTGGCACCCCACCACCTGACGCCCCACCACCTGGCGCCCCAACACCTGGTGCCCCAACTGAAACCTTTACCCTTTTCCTGACTGATGTAGCTCCCAGGTGCCTGTCTACTCCTGTCTACTCTTCTGAGACTCTGTCTGACCCTCCTGGTCTATCCTGGGAGCCCCCATCTACCTCAGCACCTCATGTATCCCATGTCCCTGCAGCACTCAGCACTCCACGGGCTATGCCAGTACCACAGGGATCAATGAGGAACAAAAAAAGGAAGGGGCAGAATGATGAGTTTGAGAATCAGTTGATGAGTGTTCTCAATCAGGCTTCAGATGAGGAGGAGCTTTTTCTTTTGAGTCTGGCACCACGTCTCAGAAACCTGTCACGAGAAAAAAGGAGTCAAGTTGAAATCGAGTTCTTGACTACTTTACACAGGGCTGAGTTTTCCTGAGATCTAAATTCTTGATATATATAAGAACTGAGCTCATGATTCGTGCTTTGATTTAGAGGATTTAGATTTAGATGTTATACATCTATATGTATATATATATATATATATATATATATATATATATATATATATATATATATATATATATATATATATATATATATAATTTGTTCCTTAGTTTCAGCTGTAAAGTTTGAATAAATGTTTTATTCTAAAAAAGAACTGAGCTCATGATTCATATTTTGATTTAGATTTAGATGTTATATGTATATATATATATATATATATATATATATATATATATATATATATATATATATATAATTTGTTCCTTAGTGTCAGCTGTAATGTTTGAATAAATGTTTTATTCTAAAAAAGAACCGAGCTCATGATTCGTGTTTTGATTTAGATGATTTAGATTTAGATGTTATATGTATATATATATAATTTGTTCCTTAGTGTCAGCTGTAATGTTTGAATAAAAGTTTTATTCTAAAAAAGAACTGAGCTCATGATTCGTGTTTTTATTTAGATGATTTTGATTTAGATGTTATATATATATATATATATATATATATATATATATATATATATATATATATATATATATATATATATAATTTGTTCCTTAGTGTGAGCTTTAATGTTTGAATAAATGTTTTATTCTAAAAAAGAACGGAGTTCATGATTCGTGTTTTGATTCAGATGTTGCAGTTTAAATAAGTGAGTGGCTCTTAAAAGAGTCTTTGTGTTATGTTGAAGATGAAAAGCAGCAGCAGGCGAGGGGTGCAGAGACGACAGGTGAGCACATCAGTCTATGTTGTGTTGCCAGGGCACTTCACCAGCAGCAGAGGAAAAGTAGCTGTTAAAGGACTCTCGTACAGCTATGGCCTCTTGGGTGGAGTTGTTGGTGCCCACTCTCCTTGCACGTGTAATTGCTGGGATGTGATGTTCTTCCTGTGGGACAGGAGCTTCTACTGTGGAGTTCCACCTCTGGAAATTATGAAGGACCACTGTTGTTTTCACAATAGCATCCACATTTGCAGAGCTCACTCCATTCACCCGGTGGTAGATTCTCCATTGTGCAGCAAGAATCCCACAGGCATTTTCAACTACTCTTCTGGCTCGTGAAAGGCGGTAGTTGAAAATCCTCTTTGGTTGGGAGAGGTTTCTTCCAGGATAGGGCCTCCGCACATTCCTCCTTGTAATAAAGTGAGAAGAAAAAAAGACATTTATAGATACAGGCTACATTTGAATATAAACCAATAATATAACATTTAAAATGTAATTATAAATATAAATATATATATTTCTAGATTATACATACATACATACATATACACATATGTGTGTATATGTATGTATGTATAATCTAGAAATATATATGTATAATCTATATATATATATATATATATATATATATATATATATATAATCAATTTAATTTACCTGAGGGGAAAAGCCTCATCACCCACAAAGACATGAGGCATGGGCCCCAGGTGATCAGCGCCTGGGAGAGGAGCATCTTCTGGTAGATGGAGGTTCTCTTCCCGCAGTGCTTGTCCAAAAACAGAGGCAGCAAGGGTCCCTACGTCACTGTTCCGACCAAAAGCTCCAACATCCACTACCCTAAAAAGATACCTTGCATCCACAACCGCCAGAAGTACAACAGAGTATGTTCCCTTGTAGTTAAAATACTGGAAGCCTGAATTATGTGGTCCCTGGATTACCACATGCTTCCCATCCATTGCACCCACACCGTTGGGGAAGTACCACCTCTCCTTGAAGCCAATGGCGATCTCCTGCCAATCAGCAGTCTTTGGTACAGGCAGAAATGTATCCACCAGGCTATCCCAAATGGCCTTGGACACCTCTGGCACAATGCCTGGCACAGTGGAGATGCCCACTCTGTAACTAGAAGCAATGGCGGTGTAGGAGTCACCAGTTGCCAGGTATCTGAAATTAATGACATTATAATGTTCATTAAAATATAACTATCAGTAAACTACCATTAAAACAGCAAAACTTTGAACCACCGCCAATTAAGAAACTAATGTAATGAAATTTTATTTTAATATAAATCACCAACCTCAGACAAATTGCCAGACGCTCTGTTGAAGAAATTGGCTCTCTGTCAGCTTGTATGGATCCTTGCGATTCTAGGTTCGACTCTGCCGAACTGCTCCCTACTGAGCCGAAAGTACACCTGGAACCGGTCGCTGTGGAAACGGAGCTCCTTTGCAAGCCTGAATTCCCCAAACTGTTCTCTGAACCTGAGGGTTTCATGCACCCACAACCTTTTCTTCCTTGCTGCTCTCTCTCTTCTTCTCATTAGCAGGACTAGTGCTATCGCTCGTGTCACCGGGTGAGAAAAAGGAACTTTAGAACCGGGATTTGTTGCACGGGGGAGCGACTTCCGGTGTAACACCGGGCCGGTTCCGGTGACATGTCATGGCCGCCGGCATTGACGAGCGCCAGCTGCGGACACCAATCAGGCCGTTATTAGTGAGCACATGCGGGAAGAGGGATATATAAGGAGAAGTTTGAAGACATGGGGTGGGTTCTTGGTGCTTAGTTTTCACGTAGGGTTCCCCTTGGCGTTCTTGTCAGCAGACAACAGAAAGCAGCAACCGCAGCGAATATAAAGTGTGGGGATGTTTTTGCATTGAAGACGGGTGAGTGATTGATACATGGGACTGAGAGGACAGAGTGATTAAGGGCCGGACTGAGGATCTATGCTGTTATCAAGGAGAGAAGTTAAGTGCACTTTTCATCAACGTACGAAAGGGTGATGTTATGAATACCTACCAAGAACATTTTTGAATACTGACTTGCGCTGGCAGTGTGTGGTTTTTCTCTCATTGTGAGTCTCAGAGATCCAAAGAAGAACTGGGCTTTATAGGATCTTTCTTGAAACCTGATACCCCCATGCGAAAAGCCATCTGTGGAGTGTCTGACCCTGCAAAGATGGAGTGAAGGCCTGTTGTTCACGAGAGGTGATGTGGCATTGCAGTGTCTGAAAGTGTGAAGTGAGCACGTGTAAAGAGTTATAGTATTGATGCATGCACGAGTGTGGGAGACCAAATCATTACCCTCACTCTATCATCTTTGTTCGGGGAAGCCTAACCAGTGGGACATCAAGAGTTAAACCTGATCTGTCGATTGTGAAGTTGTGTCCAGGTTCCGGAATCATCATTCCGAAGTGAGTCTGCTGACTGCTGTGTTCAACCTGCTGTCGTTCTGTGAACGGAGAGATCCTGTGAATTGTCCTTCTGAAGTGAGTCCGCTGACTGCTGTGTTCGATCTGCTGTCGTTCTGTGAACGGAGAGATCCTGTGAATCATCATTCTGGAGTGAGTCTGCCGACTACTGTGTTCAATCTGCTGTCATTCTGTGAACGGAGAGATCCTGTGAATCATCCTTCCGAAGTGAGTCTGCTGACTGCTGTGTTCAACCTGCTGTCGTTCTGTGAACTGAGAGATACTGTAAATCATCATTCTGAAGTGAGTCTGCTGACTCCTGTGTTCAATCTGCTGTCATTCTGTGAACGGAGAGATCCTGTGAATCATCATTCTGGAGTGAGTCTGCCGACTACTGTGTTCAATCTGCTGTCATTCTGTGAACGGAGAGATCCTGTGAATCATCCTTCCGAAGTGAGTCTACTGACTGCTGGGTTCAACCTGCTGTCGTTCTGTGAACTGAGAGATACTGTAAATCATCATTCTGAAGTGAGTCTGCTGACTCCTGTGTTCAATCTGCTGTCATTCTGTGAACGGAGAGATCCTGTGAATCATCATTCTGGAGTGAGTCTGCCGACTACTGTGTTCAATCTGCTGTCATTCTGAGAACGGAGAGATCCTGTGAATCATCCTTCCGAAGTGAGTCTGCTGACTGCTGTGTTCAATTTGCTGTCGTTCTGTGAACTGAGAGATCCTGCGAATCATCCTTCTGAAGGAGAAGCTGCTGACTGTTGCGCTCGATCTGCAGCTATTCTACGAGCTGGGACATCCGGGAGTGAAGAAAAGGAACCCAAAGTCATTCCGTTGCTGTTTTAAGTGTTATTAATTAATAAATAAAAAGAAGAGTTTTTACATTACTTGCTGTCTTGCCTGATTGGTGCCTTTGGTGTCGGCTCCTCCGGAGTGTGGTTATTAACCCTTGGCTTTGGGAAACGGTTACATCAAATTGGCGTAAGTCGGCAGGGTTACCACTCGGAGTTGAGCGGCCAAGGAGCCATGATGGCGGATGAAGAATTGCCAGCCGTCCTGCATCCGACGGTACCAATGTTTATGGGAGCTCCGTGGGCCCAGAAGTATGGTGGGTTTGGATCTGAATTGAACTTGATTGACTGGAGAGCACAAGTGGAGTATTTGGCTGGACTACAGGGGTTAAGTGAGGCCCAGAAGGTACAGTTCGTTCTGAATTCTCTAGAGGGGGAGGCGAAGAGAGAGGTCCGAGCTGCACCTGAGGCTGTCCGAGCCACCACACGAGCCATCTTTGAATTCTTGATTGGGCAGTACGGTGATTCCACTCCGGTGGCAGTGCTACGGGCGCAATTCTTCAACTGCAAGCAGGGGCCTAGACAAACTCTGCGGGCGTTCGCCCTGCGTCTACGAGAGCAGTATTCTAGATTAAAGAACTGAGAAGACCATGGTCTGGGAGAGGAAGAGACCCTGTTGAGAGATCAATTCTTGTTCAGAATTTACGATTACAGCTTCGGCGAAGATGCGGCTTTGACCTTCGAGGAGCTTCGCCAAGAGGCCTTAGCTCTGGAGCGGGATCACGCCGAAGCAGTGGACCCCCCTGTGTGCATGGCTGCGAACGGAGTTGGCATTCCTGTACCTCCTGAACCGTCGGATTGGAAACAAGCCTTGCGTACTGAGTTGATGAAGGATGTCCGTGAAGAGATGGCAGAGTTTTCTAAGACCCTTTTGGGGGAGCTTCGCCGTGGACGGCCAGAGCCTCCGACCTTGCCTCGAGAACGCTCCTATTCTGATGGGGGAAGGGATCCGGGAAGACGTGCCGGTCGACCAACTGGCCCCAAGTTCCAGTGGGATGGGCAGGGGCGCCCGCTCTGTAATAACTGTGGAGAACCTGGACACTATAGCCGTCAGTGCGGCTCTCGTCGCAGCTCGCAAGGGGTTTTTTAGGACGACCGGCCACTGTGGGTCAAGTGGTCGGGACCCCCTGGATTGACCCCTCTGTAAATTCCGCCCCAAGAGACAGTCTGGTGGGCCATTGTCCGCTTGTAGAGATAAAGGTAAATGGCGTGAATGTCCGGTGCCTGGTGGACACCGGATCCCAGGTCACCCTATTCGCTGAAAGTCTGTCCAAAGAACTGTTTAATGCCCATCACTTACCAGAAACCGAGGTCCCCTGGCTCACACTACGGGGAGCAAATGGTCTGAATATCCCGTATATCGGGTACCAAGTGACCGACTTTGAGATCCATGGGACTGTGATACCACAGAAGGGAGTAGTAGTTGTCCGAGACTCTTGCCTGGGGGCACATCGAGCCTTGTTGGGGATGAACGTGCTGATGGAGTGTTGGGAGAAATTGTTTTAAGCCGGGCCCCTTCGTACCACTTCTTTGGGCGAGAAGCAAGACTGGGAGCGTGTTGTTACGGATTGTCGGCGAGTACAGGCCGCAAGTTTCCAACAAGATCGAGAGGACGCTGGCCGAGTTGCATGTCGGTATGCTATCTCCGTTCCGGCCCGAAGCGAGGCGGTAGTCTGGGTTCGTCTCCCCGCTCGGACTTATGGTCCAGAAGATTGGGTTCTTGTGGAGCCCCATTGGGAGTGCCAGAGTGTGGAGGTGGCTCGAGGGTTAGCGGTGGCACGTCGAGGCCGAGTCTCAGTACGGGTGAGGAATGTGAGCACGTATCCAGTACATCTGTTCCGTCACCAACGGTTGGCTCGTGTTACGCCGGTGAGTCCTCACCAGGTGAGAGAGGGGCAGGAGGTCCGTTTCTGTCAAGTGAGTGCAACGGTGGTCGAAGTAGCCTTGACGTCGGAAGAACTTCGGTCCGATCCTGTTGGGAGGAGCGTGCCGGCTTATCTTCAGGGTGAATCACTGCAGGGCGAGGGCTTAGTAGAAGAACAAACGTACCAGCTTCAACACTTTCTGGCCAAGTGGCAGCACGTCTTTTCCACGCATGACGAGGATTATGGATGCACGGATGTGGTGAAGCACTCGATACCTACTGGGGATGCCATGCCTAGTCGAGAGCGGTACCGTCCGGTCCCTCCAACCTTGTACTCCGAGATCCGTACCTTGTTGCGGGGGATGCTAGAACGAGGAATCATTCGGGAGAGCTGCAGCCCATGGGCAGCCCCGATTGTGCTGGTGCGCAAGAAAACTGGCTCTTGGAGATTCTGTGTAGACTATCGTAAGCTGAATCAGGTCACCAAAAAGGACGCTTTTCCCCTGCCGAGAATTGAAGACTCCCTCACTAGCCTAACCCACGCCGCCTGGTACTCTACCCTTGATCTTGCGAGCGGATACTGGCAGGTGCAGGTGGAAGGAAGAGACCAAGAGAAGACTGCCTTTACTACGCCCTTTGGGTTATTTGAGTGGGACCGGATGCCCTTCGGACTCTGCAACGCCCCCACCACGTTCCAACGGTTGATGCAGCGATGCCTGGGAGGGCAGTTGGTGGACTCCACTCTGGTCTATCTAGACGACGTGATCGTCTACTCACCTGCCTTTGACTCACACCTGTTACATCTGGAGCAAGTATTCCGAGCCATGGAAAAGTATGGGTTGAAGCTCCAGCCTGGGAAATGTCAGCTCCTTCGGAAGGAGGTCAAGTTCTTGGGCCATCGTGTGAGTGCTGCGGGAGTGGCCGTAGACCCGGATAAGGTGTCTGCTGTGCAAGGCTGGGATCCCCCTAAAACGGTGAAGCACGTGAGGTCCTTTTTGGGATTTGTGGGATACTATCGGCGCTTCATCAAGGATTTCTCCCGGATTGCTAAGCCCTTAAATCAACTGCTCGCTGGTTCAAGCCGTCCACGTGGCCGAGGTTCCCCGGTGATAGTCTGGAGCCCAGAGTGTGAAATAGCCTTTCAGAGGCTGAAACAGGAGCTGTTGCAGGCCCCTATTCTGGCCTATGCCGATTTCACTCAGCCATTCGTCCTGTACACATATGCCAGTAATACAGGGCTAGGGGCGGTACTGGCCCAGCGGCAGAACGGAGTGGAGAAGGTTATTGCCTATGCCAGCCGGAGCCTCCACCCAGCGGAGCGGAACAATGCAAACTATAGCTCCTTTAAAATCGAACTTTTGGCCCTGAAGTGGGCCTTATGTGAGAAATTCAAGGACTACCTATGGGGAGCTGAAGTATTGGTGGTCACTGACAACAGCCCGCTGGTTCACCTCCAGACGGCTAAACTGGGAGCGGTAGAGCAGAGGTGGGCGGCCCAACTCGCCAACTTCAACTACCAGCTGCAGTATCGGCCAGGCCGGGAGCACGTCAACACCGATGTTTTGTCCCGATTACCTGTGGCCAGAGCTGGAGAACATCTAGAGGAGGAACTGGATGAGGGGCTGATGGTGGGAGTGATAGAGGCGCCTGGAGCGCGGTCGGAAGAAGTTCCGGCTAGTTGGGGATGGGACCCGCAACGTTGGAGGGAACGACAGGGGGAGGACGAGGCTGTCCACCTTGCGAACTTACCTGGAGCAGGGTACATTACCTGGAGCGGCGGAGCGACAGGGCCAAGTGTTGACGGTGAGGAAACTTTTGGGGCACTGGAGACGGCTGTGTTTGCGAGATGGGGTGGTCTGTCGATCTATCCAGGACCCAAGGACTCGTGAGGCTGTACATCAGGTGGTGGTGCCAGAAGCCCAAGTTCAATCCCTGCTCCAGGCATACCATGACCTGCTGGGGCATCAAGGGAGGGAGAGAACAGTGTCCTTGTTGCGTAGGCACTTCTATTGGGGCAAAATGGAAGAGTCCGTGGGGAGGTATGTGCAGGAGTGCCCCCGCTGCACGTTGTTTAAAGCTAGGAGAGAAGTGAAGGCCCCCTTAGTTCCGGTACGACCCCGGGCCCCGTTGCATATGGCGGCTATGGACTTTCTGACCTTGAGTCGCCCGATGGATCGGTATCAAAATATCCTGGTGGTGACGGATCTGTTTACGAAGTATGCCTGGGCTATTCCGACTCTGGATCAGACGGCCACCACGACAGCGAATGCCCTTTGGAGAACCGTGTTCCAGCCCTTTGGGTGTCCCGAAACTCTCCATTCGGATCAAGGGCCGAATTTCGAGTCCCGTGTGATCAAGGAGCTGTGTCAACTGTACGGGTGTAGGAAGACCCACACTACTCCATACCACCCGCAGGGAAATGGTGGCTGCGAGCGCTTTAACCAGACGCTGTTGAGTCATTTGGGGACATTGGATACGGACCATCAGAGCCAGTGGACGGATAGTCTCCCTGCCTTGGTACAGGCTTACAATAATAGCGTCCACAGCACCACAGGATACGCCCCCACTTACCTGATGTTTGGGAGACACGTACGCTTGCCTACGGATCTGATACTGGGAACTGCTGCAACCGGAGAGCCCGCCACCACTACGGAGTGGGTACACCGACACCATCGACAGCTTCACGCTGCCTACGAGAGGGTCTCTGAACATCTTGATACAGCTGCTAAGAAGAACAAACGCCTGTACGATCGAACCACTCGAGAGGCCCCCTTGCTGCCTGGTGAGCGGGTGCTGGTGCGCGATAATCGGCGCCAAGGGAAGGGGAAGCTTAGTGACCGGTGGGAGACCGTACCATATGTGGTGGAGCGACGACAGAACCCTGACCAGCCCGTTTATGCCATTCGTCCGGAGGGAAGAGCCGGGCCTGTGAGGGTCTTGCACCGTAACTTGCTTCGCCCATGTCCCAACTACCCGAGGCAAGTGGTCGAGACCCCGCCCGCCCCAGTGGCCCCTGGACCACCTTGGATGGGTTGGGCTATGGTCCTAGAGTCCCCGTTGCTGAGCCAAGGAGAGAGGAACCGGTTGTGCCGTTGAGGCGCTCGCAACGAGAGACCCAGGGAGTGCCTCCTGCGAGGTACGGGGAATGGGAGTCGGGCCCCCGTTCTCGGGACTAGAACGGATTGGTGAGGGAGGGTGTCACCGGGTGAGAAATAGGAACTTTAGAACCGGGATTTGTTGCACGGGGGAGCGACTTCCGGTGTAACACGGGCCGGTTCCGGTGACATGTCATGGCCGCCGGCATTGACGAGCGCCAGCTGCGGACACCAATCAGGCCGTTATTAGTGAGCACATGCGGGAAGAGGGATATATAAGGAGAAGTTTGAAGACATGGGGTGGGTTCTTGGTGCTTAGTTTTCACGTTGGGTTCCCCTTGGCGTTCTTGTCAGCAGACAACAGAAAGCAGCAACCGCAGCGAATATAAAGTGTGGGGATGTTTTTGCATTGAAGACGGGTGAGTGATTGATACATGGGACTTAGAGGACAGAGTGATTAAGGGCCGCACTGAGGATCTATGCTGTTATCAAGGAGAGAAGTTAAGTGCACTTTTCATCAACGTACGAAAGGGTGATGTTATGAATACCTACCAAGAACATTTTTGAATACTGACTTGCGCTGGCAGTGTGTGGTGTTTCTCTCATTGTGAGTCTCAGAGATCCAAAGAAGAACTGGGCTTTATAGGATCTTTCTTGAAACCTGATACCCCCATGCGAAAAGCCATCTGTGGAGTGTCTGACCCTGCAAAGATGGAGTGAAGGCCTGTTGTTCAAGAGAGGTGATGTGGCATTGCAGTGTCTGAAAGTGTGAAGTGAGCACGTGTAAAGAGTTATAGTATTGATGCATGCACGAGTGTGGGAGACCAAATCATTACCCTCACTCTATCATCTTTGTTCGGGGAAGCCTAACCAGTGGGACATCAAGAGTTAAACCTGATCTGTCGATTGTGAAGTTGTGTCCAGGTTCCGGAATCATCATTCCGAAGTGAGTCTGCTGACTGCTGTGTTCAACCTGCTGTCGTTCTGTGAACGGAGAGATCCTGTGAATTGTCCTTCTGAAGTGAGTCCGCTGACTGCTGTGTTCGATCTGCTGTCGTTCTGTGAACGGAGAGATCCTGTGAATCATCATTCTGGAGTGAGTCTGCCGACTACTGTGTTCAATCTGCTGTCATTCTGTGAACGGAGAGATCCTGTGAATCATCCTTCCGAAGTGAGTCTGCTGACTGCTGTGTTCAACCTGCTGTCGTTCTGTGAACTGAGAGATACTGTAAATCATCATTCTGAAGTGAGTCTGCTGACTCCTGTGTTCAATCTGCTGTCATTCTGTGAACGGAGAGATCCTGTGAATCATCATTCTGGAGTGAGTCTGCCGACTACTGTGTTCAATCTGCTGTCATTCTGTGAACGGAGAGATCCTGTGAATCATCCTTCCGAAGTGAGTCTGCTGACTGCTGGGTTCAACCTGCTGTTGTTCTGTGAACTGAGAGATACTGTAAATCATCATTCTGAAGTGAGTCTGCTGACTCCTGTGTTCAATCTGCTGTCATTCTGTGAACGGAGAGATCCTGTGAATCATCCTTCTGAAGTGAGTCTGCTGACTACTGTGTTCCATCTGCTGTCGTTCTGTGAACGGAGAGATCCTGCGAATCATCCTTCTGAAGTGAGTCTGCTGACTACTGTGTTCCATCTGTTGGCGTCCTGTGAACTGAGAGATACTGTAAATCATCATTCTGAAGTGAGTCTGCTGACTCCTGTGTTCAATCTGCTGTCATTCTGTGAACGGAGAGATCCTGTGAATCATCCTTCTGAAGTGAGTCTGCTGACTACTGTGTTCCATCTGCTGTCGTTCTGTGAACGGAGAGATCCTGCGAATCATCCTTCTGAAGTGAGTCTGCTGACTACTGTGTTCCATCTGTTGGCGTCCTGTGAACTGAGAGATCCCGTGTATCATCCTTCTAAGTGAGTCTGCTGACTGCTGTGTTCGATCTGCTGTCGTGCTGTGAACGGAGAGATCCTGTGAATTGTCCTTCTGAAGTGAGTCTGCTGACTGCTGTGTTCGATCTGCTGTCGTTCTGTGAACGGAGAGATCCTGTGAATCATCATTCTGGAGTGAGTCTGCCGACTACTGTGTTCAATCTGCTGTCATTCTGTGAACGGAGAGATCCTGTGAATCATCCTTCCGAAGTGAGTCTGCTGACTGCTGTGTTCAACCTGCTGTCATTCTGTCGACTGAGAGATACTGTAAATCATCATTCTGAAGTGAGTCTGCTGACTCCTGTGTTCAATCTGCTGTCATTCTGTGAACGGAGAGATCCTGTGAATCATCCTTCTGAAGTGAGTCTGCTGACTGCCGTGTTCAATCTGCTGTTGTTCTGTGGACTGAGAGTTCCTGTGAATAATCCTTCTGAAGTGAGTCTGCTGACTGCCGTGTTCTATCTGCTGTCGTTCTGTGAACGGAGAGACCCTGCGAATCATCCTTCTGAAGTGAGTCTGCTGACTACTGTGTTCAATCTGCTGTCATTCTGAGAACGGAGAGATCCTGTGAATCATCCTTCCAAAGTGAGTCTGCTGACTGCTGTGTTCAATTTGCTGTCGTTCTGTGAACTGAGAGATCCTGCGAATCATCCTTCTGAAGGAGAAGCTGCTGACTGTTGCGCTCGATCTGCAGCTATTCTACGAGCTGGGACATCCGGGAGTGAAGAAAAGGAACCCAAAGTCATTCCGTTGCTGTTTTAAGTGTTATTAATTAATAAATAAAAAGAAGAGTTTTTACATTACTTGCTGTCTTGCCTGATTGGTGCCTTTGGTGTCGGCTCCTCCGGAGTGTGGTTATTAACCCTTGGCTTTGGGAAACGGTTACACTCGCTTCTTAGCACGGGACAGATACATAGTTTACTATTGACCGAAAGGAGGAACAACAATCAAAATAACTAACCTTGTAGAACTCCTGCGTAAAAGGTTTTTGAAAACTCTGCCTACTTTGCTCTGGCATAGCGCAGCGCAAATCGCGTTGTATCTGAAGGGCAACGCTGAACCCAGCGGCCAGCGCAGCGCAGCGCAGCGCATTACCCGTCCTGTGTGAAAGCCCCTTGAATGTTGACAACGGAATGTTGATTTAACATAGTTTCAATGACTGTTTGCTATCTGGGGGACTACCAACCTGAAGCTGCTGCCGCGATTTACACTATTGGATGTTAATATCCAATATAGGATAGTTCGTTCCTGCTTCTTTTTGTACTTTCTGGAAAAAAAAAATGTATAAATGAATTTCACTGTATAGTCTAAAGTATGAAAGAAATGTATGTACATTTTTAGAATAACTAATTTCTACATTAAACACAACAATACGCCATCGCATTCGTGACTCTCCTATGATTAAAGGCGACACTTCCAGTTTTCTTCCCACCGGAGCCTCGCTTTCGATTTCAAAATAACGGCTGCGTGAAATCAGCGTATAACCCGGAAACCGATCGAGCGCAGCCATCTTGAAGGACATCTCAATTCCCTAATTGCTCCGCAAGGAGGCGAGGATCAAGGAGTGAGGAGGCTTCCTGAGGAGTTATAAGCGAGGATACACGAGTTTTATCGACTAAACGTGACGCACGTATAAATTCTCCTCCCCCTTCACATCGGTCACAATCATTTGAATTTATACTTTACCTTTGCAGTTTAAATAAACCACACATCTCACATGGACTTTTATTGTATTTTTCTATAGGTTCCGAGTGCCTGAGAACTGTGAGGGGGGTGAATTTTTTTGTAACTCGTTAGTTTAGATCGTATTTAGATATAAAATGTATGACAAATAAGGGCGTGCTTAACTTTGATTGACAGCTTGATTGACAGCTGATAACGGGCTACTCTGAGTGGAATTCCTGAAATTTGACATCTCGGCCATGATCTGACACAACACATCATACCACCTCTGTAACCTTTCTGAAGATTTGTATTGAAATATCGTACATAAAATGGGTTCTATTATAAACTGCACTAACCGACACTGTAGGAGTACTTCGCTCCATTTTTTCCGGTAAGTGACATTCCACTACTATTTCACGTAGTTAGCACTATTTAGCATCAATGTTTGTGGGCAGTGGCACTGCAACAGTTAGCATTAAATCGCCTCAGATAAGTTAGCCTCCGAGGTACTTTACATAACTGACGTTTGAAACACTGTAAATGTGTCTGCCAAATTAATAAATGTAACATAAGAATAGACTGATATGTCCCACATTGGAGTGTTAATATATTTTGGGCTGTACTCTTCAGCAGCTTTGCAGTGAATGTAGTAGCCATAGACTGTAAAAAGTAGCCTAGTCTGCCAGTCGATCTTATGACGTTATGGTGCGTTCACACCGAACGTGAATAGAGCGTCAAATACGTGTCTATCGCGTCTAGTGTTAGACGGTTGAACATTCGCTCGAGTTCAAATTTTTCAACTTGCGTGGAAGACGTTCGTGGCAAAAGTGTCGCCCAATTCGCGTCATTCGCGACGCCCGGCGTGAATGATGCGTCTATTCGCATCTTTGCATTGACTTTGTATGTAATCTACTCACCCAAAAGCCCGCCCTTTTACCCATATATGGATTGGCCAGAAGGTGGGTAGGGTTAGGATTTCCCAAGATTTTCAAAGATGGCGCCGCCCATACCCCCCATAAACGGCCTCAAAACCGTTATTCAGAAAGTCTATGGGTGACGTCACGGACACTTTGTCCATTTTTTTTACAGTCTATGGTGATCATCAGAGCACTTACTGCACCCCTTTCACAAGTGCGCATCAGACCTCACTTTGCTATGGGCTATTACCCAGAATCCTTGTAGTGTTGTGACGTTTCGAAGAGCTAAACAATGGGGTGCAAAACAGCTGCTATGGTGCTGGTCGGCAGCGGGAAAAGGAAAACTCAGAAGAAAAAGGAAGCCGGTGTGGTGAAGTGTTGGGTCTCACCGAAATATTGGGTCCCAACTTAGGACCAAAAAACATGGGTAATCGCTTTAGTGCCTGGCAAACATCAGAAGTACTAGCCGAGTTAAGGCGGTTCCAGGCAGGTTACATGAGCGCTGAGCGCCCGGTGATCGCCTGGATCTCACAACTCCGAAAACTTCAGATCAAATTTTTAAATAGGTGCTATCTTTATAAATAAACCACAGATTTGAGCTTTAAACAACTACATTCTCAACTGAAAAACTCTTAAAACTACATTTCGTGACACATTAAAATTAGTATTTTTAAATTCTAGCCTTTCTCCTCTGCTGTTGACGTAACCTACTATGAAAAGCGCTATACAAATGTATTACTTGATGGCAACAAACTGCTTTTATCGAGAATGAGAGGCTATTCACGGGGCACAGAAATGCCTCTAGCCAGGGATAAGTTAACATGGCCATAACATGAGCAGACACGTTTGTTATTTGAAAGTAAGGGCTTCATTACAAACTGAAGTGACGTAGATAGTGACGTGTGCAAAACTGTCCCAATTCTGCTCTTCACAGCTTTGGGCCCTTGCGCACTTTACTCCGCTAAGTGCACTTTCAATAAGTGAAAGGGCGACTTTCCCATAAGTCTCATAACGGGAATTGAGAATAATGCCTGCTTCGTGTGCTGCACAAATCGACGCAAAATTGAAAACAGGTCTCGGGGAATTACCTTTCACAAGCAAGACTGAACATTTGTTTCTGTATTTGGTCATTATATAATTAGTAATAGTAGCCTAACGTTATTTGGCCATCGGAGTCAGTCAGACTAAAATAGCTAGCGATGTCGCTTTAGCTACTATTTATTGTCTATATTATTCCGCAATTGATATTACATTGTATTTGCTATTATTATATTATACCACTTGTGTGTTATAAGGAGGAAGGTGAACCCAGGCGCAGACATGATGCAGTGACACAAAGTTTATTATTAACAGAAAACAAAACCCACGAGGGGGCAAACACCACTAGTAGGGAAAATAAAAACTAACACTAGACTAAGACTGAACAGTAAACTCACAGCAAATACAAGACTAAACAGCTCTTTGACAAAACTCTTACAGGATACTCACAAGGGTGATTGCAAGGTATGAAACATCAAACAATGAACCGGCACTAGACAGCAAACACAAGGGGATTAAATAGGGAACACTAATGACGAGGACAGGTGAAACTGACTAGACAATAATGACAAGACGAGGGTAACAAGGCGGCGGAGTTACATAACGAGACAACACAAGCACATGGAGCAAACAAAAGGCCATGCGCTTGTACACAAAACATGGGTCTGTCATGATCCTGCCACAAAAACAAAACAAAAACTAAGGACATGATGGCAGAATCATGACAGAACCCCCACCTTAAGGAGCGGCTTCCAGATGCTGATCATGGAGACATCAAACACGGGACAAGACTGACTGAGACATAGACATGAACCAACAAAAAATTGACAAATAACAAGGACATTCAATAATACACAATGACAGGGTTAGGGTGAAACATCAGAAATAATAAACAGGGAAGGGGAGGCGGAGGAAACAGAGTTCAGTGGGGGTGGTCCAGGGTGGATGGGAGTGCTGGGGGTCTTAGGTCCACGGGATGAGGGCTGGGGACGAGGAATCCGGGCAGGTGGGCGTGGGTGCTGCGCTCTCAGCGGCCGGCGTGGGTGCTGCGCTCTAAACGCGGCCGGCGTGGGTGCTGCGCTCTCAGCGGCCGGCGTGGGTGCTGCGCTCTCAGCGGCCGGCGTGGGATCGACACTTTTGGCAGCTGGCTTGAGATCGGTGCTCTGTGTAATAGACTTGGGATCAGTGCTTACGGTAACTGGACTGGGAACGGTGCTCTCTGGAGCATCTGGAACAGGGACTGAGGACAAGGCAGGACTGACTGGGACATCTAGAATTCTGACAATACGGGATAGATATTCAAACAGGGTTCTGGCACCGATGACGATTGGCATCTCCTGATGGGCCGATACGGACTGTATCACAGCCTTTGCAGCGGAATCGGCCGCTGCTTTCTCCTCAGCTGAAATGACTGAAGACTCAGAGACAACATTCACGGTAGTAGTCTCTGGAATGGATATGTCTAATGACGAACTGTGTCTCCTGTTGCAAAGACCGGAACCGCGCTAATACGGACAGCTTCTCTAAACGAAGTAGTCACTGAGACACCAGCAGACTTTTTTGTGTGATTTTCGGGAGATTGGAGCTTCAACTTTAATTTCTCCATGTCCATTACTGTTTATTTCACACAGTACATTTTGTATTAATCGATTGAGCTGCTCTGCTACGCCTCGGGAACTACGTCATCACGTTGAAAGGTCACTGTGCGACATATTTATGTCTTTGTGTAAAATTATTGTTTAAAATGGTCCTTACGTGTGCGTATCCTGGGTGTTTAAATCTTTTAAAACCTAAACGTTTTATTTTTTTCGAGCGTGACCTTTCAACGTGATGACATAGTTCCCGGCGTGTTGCAGATCAGCTCAATCCACACAATTGTAGTTAAAAAGTATATATTTTTTTTTTTTTGAAAATGACCTATCGTTTCGCTAGACAAGACCTTCCTCTGCTGCAATCGTGCACAGCATTTTCAAGCACTTCAAAGACCTTTGAAACTGCATTGATTTGAACTTCAAAACAGTGGTTGTCATTGAAGTCCATTATTCGAAGAAAAATCCAGAAATATTTTCCTCAAAAAAACATTTCCGTATTTTGTCTTTCGCTGAGGAAAGAAAGACATGGATATCTTGGATGGCATTGGGGAGAGTAAATTATTAGGAAATTTTCATTTTGAGATGAACTAATCCTTTAATGTTTTTTGTTTTTTTTGGTTGTCCATGAAAGTTTTCTTAACGGAAATAGAACATAAGTTTTTGGTTTAGTAGAATGTTATTCCAACATTATTTTAATATGTAAGATTTACTATATTTCTCCAGCAGCAAATAACAAGGACTTCAAAAAAATATATGTTTTTTTAAAGGGGCATTGTGTAATATTTCTGAGGATCTATTGACAGAAATGCAATATAAGATCCATAACTATGTTTTCAGTGGTGTATAAAGACCTTGCATAATGAATTGAATCGTTATGTTTTTATTACCTTAGAATGAGACATTTATATCACCATAACCGCGGGCACCCCCTTCTATGGAAGTCGACATTGTGCCGTCATTTCCCTTTCAAGGGAACTCGAGCTGCGTCAAACGCTGTGGGAACACCCCTGCGTTGTGCGTCATGAAGCACGTATGGAATCAGCCCAATGGAGAGATGGAACGTCATAGGCGGGTGACGTCATCGACCAGGAAACTATAAAGCACCCCATAAACACAAGTGCAACAGCTTCTGTGCCTTCAGTCGCGCTATATGTGAATCTGTCCCTGTGTGAATATTGCCTGTCTTTACATACTCTGCACCACACAAACAATATATATATATATATATATATATATATTAAGAGAGATATGGCGAACGAACAGCAGTTTAGGAAGTGTGTCCCTCCCTCCTCGTGTTATGTTACGAGTGGGGATACACACGTTCTTTGTGTTGTTAATTTGGGAGTGTAGCATGCCCAGTCAGCTCTCGAGGGAGCTGATTGTGAGCATTGCGGGCGTCTGCCATTAAGGACGCTCCGCTCCCGCCGGGCGCTCTTCGAGGAGAGCGCTTCGGTGCGCGCTCCCCGCGGTTCGGGTCCCGCTCTTGCCGAGGCAGAGCGACGACGCGTATCGTGGGGATCGCAGATGGATCTCTCAGCGGGGTTAGAGACGGGCTCTGCCTTATCTCTCCCTTCACCTGTGAGATCCAGTGCCTCAGTCCCGTGTTCGGAAGCACGCGCTGCGGTTTCTTCCACTCGGGTTGAGGCACCAGTTATAAATGAGGGAGATGAAGCAGTTAGTGGAGGTATTAACAAGAGCTGTAGAAAAACTCAGCATTGTATGGCCAGTGACTAGACAGGAGTCTGTTTCTAAATCAAAATTAGATGAGAGATTTTTGCCGTCACGAGTGCAACCTCCACGCCGGTGTTTGCCGTTTTTTCCCGATCTCCACACTGAGGTGTCGAAATCGTGGAAAAAAACGGTGTCATATAGAGTGTTTAGTCCCCAGACTTCAACATATTCTAATATTGTGGGGGCAAAATCATATGGTTATTCGGCTATGCCTCGCGTGGAAGAGACGCTTGCGAGTTTTCTCTCCCTCGAGGCTGCGTCATCTGTTAAGGCACCGGCATTACCCACCAAGCCTCTTAGAAATATTTCGGTTTTTGTGGGTAAAGCGTATTCGGCGGCGGTTCAGGCTGCGTCATGTCTGCATAGTATGTCTATTATGCAGGCATACCAGGCTGACCTGCTGAGGGACGTCAATGAGAGTGAGGAGGTCAGTGTTGACGTGGTTCGCGAACTGCAGACAGGCTGCTGATTTATCCCTGCGCACAACCAGAGAGTCGGCCAAGCTAGTGGGTCGATCTATGGGAGCTCTGGTGGCCGCAGAAAGACATCTGTGGTTAAATCAGACAAATATAAAAGAAAAAGAAAAAGCTTTCCTTTTAGACACTCCTCTCTCCCCCCTGGGTTTATTTGGCGATGCTGTAAATTCTGTCATCGATAAATTCCAGGAGAAGGAAAAGCAAACAACAGCTTTTAAGAAATTTCTCCCTTTAAAAATTCATGTCCCTGGGGCTGCTGGGCGGGAGCAGCCCCGGCCGTCTGCGAGCTCATCATATAGAGCGCTGAAGCAGAGTGTCGCGTCTCGTACTCCCCCTGCTGGACAGTGGGCTCAGCCGCGGCACTCTCAGTCGAAATCTCCCAGTAATAGAACTGATCTGAGGACAGTTATATTAGCTAAGAAGGCTTCGGCTAAGAAGAAGTCCTGGCGCCACGGCGCGCAGGACACTGAGGGTGGTCCCCACCGAGGCGGAAAGGTGTTCACCTCTTTCTACGGTGCCCATTCTTCCTCGGTGCCCTCAGGGGCCCGTTCTGCCAACCCCGCCTTCATGCCAGGGCGCAGACGGTCCCAGCGAGCGATTTCCCGAGGGACGCTCGCTCCCTCTGAGGAGGGTTTCAGAGCGGTTAGACCAGTTGTTCCCTGCCGGTGTGCCGTTACAGGGCACTGCGTTTGCTGCTCAAGTTACACCAGAGGCCAGTCTCGAGAGACTGGTACCCTTAGTAGAATTTCTGGCAGAGTGGAAAAGCCTTCCAAAAATATCTCATCAGGTCCTGCAGACAATAGAAAGGAATTATGCTATCCAATTCAGGTGTCGCCCACCAAGATTCAGAGGGGTTCTGCCTACAGTGGTGGGCCCAGAGCAGGCTCTGGTTATGGAACAAGAGGTGAAAGCACTCCTTCAAAACGAGGCTATAGAACAGGTTCCTCCTCCCAGTGTGGAATCAGGCTATTACAGCCGATATTTCATTGTTCCAAAATAGGATGGGGGGTTGCGTCCAATTTTAGACCTGCGCCTATTGAATCGCTCGGTAGGGAAGACAAAATTCAAGATGCTCACTATGAAGCAGATCGTGTCACAAATCAGATCCGAGGACTGGTCTGTCACGACAGATCTAAGGGACGCGTACTTCCACATTTCCATCCTTCCACAACACAGGAAGTTCCTGAGGTTCGCCTTCGGGGGCGAGGTGTACCAGCACAGGGTTCTTCCGTTTGGCCTAGCTTTATCTACCCGCACTTTCACGAAATGCATGGACGCAGCACTAGTGCCCCTGAGGCTTCAGGGTGTTCGTGTCCTCAATTACATCAACGATTGGTTGATTTTAGCTCAGACAGAGCAGATGGCGGTTCGACATTGAGATGTCGTTCTCGTTCATATCAGGAAGTTGGGGTTGAGGCTGAACGCAAAGAAAAGTGTATTATCTCCTCAGAAGACCACTTTTCTGGGTGTCGTTTGGGTTTGGGTTTCGATGCAGGCGCGACTCGCTCCGACCCGCATCGTTTCGATTCTCTCAGCTGTGAAACAAGTAAAGCTAGGCCAGCTACTTACTGTAAAACAGTTTTAGAGACTGTCGGGTCTGATGGCAGCAGCGTCCGACGTTATACCTTGCGGCCTGTTGTACATGAGATCGCTACAGTGGTGGCTCAGGACCAAGGGATTCTCCCCGAGGGGAATCCGCTCCGCACGGTCAAAGTCACGCGGCGCTGCCTTCGTGCTCTGGTCATGTGGAAAGAAACTTGGTTCCTATTCAAAGGGCTCTTTGTCGTCGCGTAACGCTAACGACGGATGCTTCCCTCACAGGGTGGGGGGTGGTCACGAGTGGTCGTCCAGCCCAAGGGCTGTCGCAGGACCATCATCTATCACGGCTTATAAATTGTCTAGAGATGTTGGCGTTGTTCCAGGCTCTGAAACACTTCCTAGCAGACCTGAGAGGTCATCATGTGTTAGTTCAATCAGACAACACGTCGGTGGTCTCTTATATAAATCATCAGGGGGGCCTGCGGTTTCGCCGGCTTTACAAGTTGGCCCGTCCTGTGGTCCCAAGGGAGGTTACTATTTCTGAGAGCAATGTATCTTCCTGGGTATTTGAATGTGGTAGCAGACTCCCTGTTGAGACAGGGGCCGAGGCCGGGGGATTGGAGACTCCATCCCGAGGTGGTGGAGCTCCTTTGGTTGAGTTTCGGTCGCGCCGAGGTGGACCTATTTGCTTCCAAGGAGACCACGCATTGTCATCTGTGGTTTTCCATCAGCCATCCAGCCCCTCTGGGGTTGGACGCTATGGTGCAGCCGTGGCCGAGGTCACGTCTGTACGCCTTTCCCCCGATTGCTCTGCTACCTGGAGTTCTGGAGAGGGTTCGCCGGGACGGGGTCAGCCTACTATTAGTAGCCCCGTTCTGGCCGGCCCGAGTATGGTTTGCGGACCTGATTTCTCTATCTACTCTCTCAGGCGGGCAGCATGATATTTCACCCCCGCCCAGTATTGTGGGCTTGGCCTCTGAGGGGGTCCAGCTCATGAACTCTGGTATCTCAACCGAGGTTGTTGAGACCATTCTTCACTCCAGAGCTCCATCCACGAGGAAGCTTTATGCCTTGAAGTGGAAACTCTTCGCTTCTTGGTGTGGAGAGCACCTGCAGGACCCAGTTAACTGCCCAGGTGGTGCAGTGCTGGAATTCCTGCAGGAGCGGTTCTCCAGAGGGCTATCCCGCTCCACACTAAAGGTGTATGTGGCGGCACTGGCTGCTTACCACGTCCCTTTCAGTGGAGTTTCTCTTGGGAGACACCCGCTTATAACTCGTTACCTTCGTGGCACACTGAGGCTGAGGCCAGCAGTTCGTACGAGGGTGCCGGCCTGGGATCTGGCCATCGTATTAGAAGGTCTTTCCCTAGCTCCTCTTGAACCTATCGAAGAAGTTCCTGAGAGTTTCTCACGTTTAAGACTGTCTTTCTTCTTGCTATCTCCTCACTAAAGAGAATCGGAGATTTGCAAGCTCTGTCGGTTTCACCCTCGTGCCTGGAATTTTCACCTGGCATGGTTAAGGCTTTTCTGCATCCTAGAACAGGTTACGTTCCCAAGGTCCCTACTAATGTTGTTAGACCTACAGTTCTGCAGGCCTTTTGTCCTCCTCCATTTCTGTCGTCTGACCATGAGAAACTTAATTTACTCTGCCCTGTTAGGGCGTTAGACGCCTATGTCCACAGAACTGCCCTGTGGAGGAAGTCAGAACAACTATTTGTGTGCTTTGGTCCACCCAAGAAGGGGTGTTCCGCGTCAGAAACAGAGAATGAGCAAGTGGGTGGTCGAGGCTATCTCACTTGCCTATGAGTCGGCTGGTCAGCCTTCACCTTTGGCTGTACGAGCCCACTCTACCAGGAGTATGGCGTCTTCTAAAGCCTTACTGTCAGGAGCTTCCCTCAGTGACGTTTGTGATGCGGCTGGTGGTCTTCACCGCATACTTTCATTAAGTTCTACGACCTAGACTTAAGTTCTACCCCTGGGGCACAGGTGCTCTCGTCCTCTGTGCGCTAGTTCTCACATGGCGGTCACTTGGTCCTATGGCGACGTGGGTATTAGCGTTCCCACAGCGTTTGACGCAGCTCGAGTTCCCTTGAAAGGGAACGTCTCGGTTAAGTATGTAACCCTAGTTCCCTGATAGGGAACGAGACGCTGCGTCATTCCACCATACTCCCGGCATTCCCGCTAGCGCTTCCTTCAGGCCTATCAGAAGCTATTGCGCTTGTGTTTATGGGGTGCTTTATAGTTTCCTGGTCGATGACGTCACCCGCCTATGACGTTCCATCTCTCCATTGGGCTGATTCCATACGTGCTTCATGACGCACAACGCAGGGGCGTTCCCACAGCGTTTGATGCAGCGTCTCGTTCCCTACCAAGGAACTAGGGTTACATACGTAACCGAGATGGTTTCTACAGTAGCACAAACAGCGCTACAGAGCGCGTTTCGTCGCTACCTTGAAAAATAAGTTTTCAGTGTTGATAAAGACCTTACTTAAACCCTATGGGACGGAATATGATATAATTGAGAAAAAACAATATTTGTGGTGTTTTTCTTGCTTAAAATTGGACACTATAACAATATCAATTAACATGTTCAATAATTTTTAACATTTTCACATAGAAAATAAATATATTTATTGAAAACATAAATTTCTTTAACCAGACATTTGAACAAACACATTTATCCAGTTTTTAATATATTAAAAATTTCCTATTTAATAAAAAGTAACATTTTACATCCAGCTGTTGCTCTCAGGCAACATTGTACCATAGTGGAACACAAGTATTACCAAACCATCATATCATCAAGTTATCATATCAAGTTATCATATCCATCTTCATCATCATCACATCTACACTCTCACTGCACTCTCTCCCTACAGGATTCTCTATGTCACTATGACCTCATCTTCCTCATCACAGTATGACACCTCATCCTCACCCTCATCAACTGACAGCTGTGTTTTATACCTTTTTAGGTACAATAGAAAACGTCTCGGTTACGTATGTAACCCTCGTTCCCTGAGTAGGGAACGGAGACGTTACGTCGGATAACGACGAATGGGGGTTTCGCTTAGAACACCTATCGACTTCGAGTATTACAAAACGAGCCAATGGCGATGAAATGCCATGGGTCTGCGGAATTTGCATAGCGTATCTCCGCCCCACCGCGTGGGTATAAAGGAGGACGCCGGCAACATGCAGGTATGTCTTCGCTGAGGAGCCGAGACTGAACTCAGGCGTCTGCCCAGCGGTACAGCGGAAGTGGCAGGGAGACGTAACGTCTCCGTTCCCTACTCAGGGAACGAGGGTTACATACGTAACCGAGACGTTCCCTTTCGTAGTCACTCCGAGTTACGTCGGATGACGACGAATGGGGGTCCCCGTGAAATCACGCCACCTTCACAGCTGTCTTCCAGTGCCCTGCAAAAGTCTGATCCCCCTGTCGTGATACCGGCACGGACGAAGGAGTCCTACTTAACACAGGAATACCAAAGTACACTGGGAAGCATATCTCAGAGGAGATATGCTGCAGCATGCCTACCCGTAGGGAGGACTTAAGAACACATATGGCCGGAGGGCTTCATATGGAGGAACGCTGGAGTGACCAGCCCGAGGGGTGGCAACTTTCAACTCCAGGAGGGCAAGGTGGCTTGCCAAGGGAAAGACACATGCTCAAGGAGGCTTACAGGGGAAATACACATGTGGGGGTTACTCAGGGAGGAACCATGCACACGGAGGCACCTAACCGACGCCCAGGCAATAGACACTGGCGCCAGCGTCAACAGTGCAGGAGGAACTCAGGGCTTCAGAGAGGAAGGCTCACCTGAGGAATAATCGCACATATCCAGTCCGTGGAGTGGAATGGCGAGCAAGCGAAGACACCTGAGCGGGTCCAGTACTAGCTAACTGAAGCGAGTACACGAGAGGACACAGGCTCCACTCGGAGATTATAGAATCTGGCGAATGTGTTGGGTGTCGCCCAGCCTGCAGCTCTACAAATGTCTGCCAGCGAGGCGCCATGCGCTAGAGCCCAAGAGGAAGCCACACTCCGGGTGGAGTGGGCTGTCACACCAACGGGGCACGGTCGGCCTTGCTGTTGGTAAGCCAAAGCAATGGCGTCCACTATCCAGTGAGACAACCTCTGCTTTGAGAGAGCCTTTCCCTTCAGTCTCCCACCATAACAGACAAAGAGCTGGTCTGAGGTCCTGAAACACTGCGTTCTGTCTACGTAAGCACGGAGAGCGCGTACTGGACAGAGCAGTGCCAAGGCTGGGTCTGCCTCCTCCCGGGGCAGCGCTTGCAGGTTCACCACCTGGTCCCGGAAGGGAGTGGTGGGAACCTTGGGCACATATCCAGGCCGGGGTCTCAGGATCACGTGAGAGTGACCGGGCCCGAATTCCAGGCACGCTTCGTCAACGGAGAATGCGTGCAGGTCCCCTACCCTCTTGATAGAGGCCAAAGCAACCAGGAGCGCTGTCTTCATAGACAGAAACTTAAGCTCAACTGAATGCAGAGGCTCAAAGGGAGCCCTCTGCAGGGCATTTAAGACCACTGAGAGGTCCCAAGAGGGAACGAGAAGAGGGCGAGGAGGATTCAGTCTCCTCGCTCCTCTCAGGAACCTGACGATCAGGTCGTGCTTCCCCAGAGACTTACCTTGAACTGCTTCGTGATATGCGGCGATAGCGGCCACATACACCTTCAGGGTGGAGGGAGACAGCCTTCGCTCCAACCCATCTTGCAGGAAGGAAAGCACGACAGAGATCGAGCATCTCCTGGGGTCTTCTCGACGAGAAGAGCACCAGTTGACGAAGAGGTTCCACTTCAACGCATAGACATGTCTCGTGGACGATGCTCTAGCGGAAGTGATGGTAGCCGCCACCGCTGGTGGCAGGGTACTCAAACCTGCCTCGTCCCGTCCAGGAGCCACACGTGGAGCCTCCAGAGATCGGGTCGAGGGTGCCAAAGGGTGCCCCCTCTCTGAGAAAGGAGATCCTTCCTCAGAGGAATTGGCCAAGGAGGTGCTGTCGCGAGGAGTACCAGTTCGGAGAACCAGGTCCGGGTGGGCCAATACGGCGCAACCAGAATGAGTTGCTCCTCGTCCTCCTTGATCTTGCACAAGGTCTGTGCGAGAAGGCTCACTGGGGGAAACGCATATTTGCGTAGGCCCCGCGGCCAGCTGTGCGCCAGTGCATCCGTGCCGAGGGAGCCCTCGGTCAGGGAATAGAACAGGGCGCAATGGGTCGAGTCGTGAGAGGCAAACAGATCTAACTGTGCGTCCCTGAACTGGTCCCAAATCAGCTGAACCGACTGGGGATGGAGTCGCCATTCGCCGGAGATGGGCCGAAACCGTGACAGCTCGTCGGCTGCAAAGTTCCGATCTCCCGGAATGTAGATAGCACGAAGGGACCTCAGGTGCTTCTGACTCCATAAGAGGAGGTGGCGTGCGAGTTGCGACATACAGCGGGAGCGTAGACCACCCTGACGGTTGATGTACGCTACAGTCGCGGTATTGTCTGAACGGACTAGTACGTGTTGACCCCTGAGCAACGTGAGGAAACGGTGCAGGGCAAGGCGTACTGCCAGCAACTCGAGGCAATTGACATGCAAAAGGCGCTGGGGTCCTGTCCAGGAGCCCGCGGCAGCATGTCCGTTGCACATGGCGCCCCAACCCGTGGAAGAGGCATCTGTGGAGATAACAACATGCCTGGAAACTCGTTCTAGGGGAACTCCGGCCCGTAGAAAACTGAGGTTCCTCCACGGAGTGAAGGACTGACGGCAGGTCGGAGTCACTGGGACTCGGAACGTGCCATGATCCAATGCCCACCTCGGGACTCGATCGCGAAACCACAGCTGAAGCGGGCTCATATGAAGCAATCCGAGCGGCGTTGCCGCGGCTGCAGATGCCATATGCCCCAGGAGCCTCTGAAACAATTTCAGTGGGACCGCACTCTTGCCATCGAACTGTCGAAGACAAGTCAGCAGTGAGTGTGCGCGCTCACTCGTAAGCTATGCGGACATAGCGACCGAGTCGATCTCCATACCGAGAAAGAGATCCTCTGCACGGGGCAGAGTTTGCTCTTCCCCTAGTTGACCCGAAGGCCCAGACGGGCTAGGTGCCGGAGCACTAAGTCTCTGTGTTCGCAAACCTGATCTCGAGAGTGAGCCAATATTAGCCAGTCGTCGAGGTAATTCAGGATGCAAATCCCGTGTTCGCGTAGGGGAACAAGGGCTGCCTCGACGACTTTCGTAAAGACGCGAGGGGACAGAGCCAACCCGATTGGGAGAACCGCGTACTGGTATGACTGCCCCTCGAAAGCAAACCGGAGAAACGGTCTGTGTCGAGGTAAAATGGAGACATGAAGTAGGCGTCCTTCAGGTCTGTCGCTGCAAACCAATCCTGTGGCCGCACGCATTCGAAAATGCATTTGGCCGACAGCATCTTGAACGGCAGCCTGTGAAGGGAGCGGTTAAAGACGCGCAGATCCAGGATCGGCCGTAACCCACCGGTCTTCTTGGGGACAATGAAGTACGGCTGTAAAACCCTGACTTCATCTCGGCTGGAGGGACAGTCTCGATTGCACCCATCGCCAGCAGGGTAGCAATCTCCGCTCTCAGATAGGGGCATTGCCACCGACCATAGTGAAGCGCACTCCCCTGAAGCGGGGAGGAGACCGTGCGAACTGAATCGCATAGCCGAGCCTGATAGTTCAGGCGACCCAGCGGGACAGGCTGGGAGCTAACCAAGCTGCCAGAACTGAACCAGCGGGGTCAGCGAACCACAGGCGTCCCCCAGAGGGGCAGCGAAGCGGAGTGACCGGCCCAGGCGAGGGTGGCATAGCGGCCCGGTGCGGGGGCGCGGTCATGCTCCGCGTCCTGACAGAGGAAACCAGGGAAGGACCAGCGTTCCACGGGGGTCTGCTCTGCCAGGGGTCTGGCGACAGAGGGGGACAGGGGCGAAGCGGTCCGTGGACGGCACGCCGTGTCAACCGCCTCTGGGTCAGAGGGGGACGAGGAGAGCACGGCTTGTGGGCGGCGCTCTGTGTTGTCCGAGAACTCTGTATGCTCAGAGACGAAGAGTCTGTTCTTCCTGAATAAGGATTCTTCCCCAGCCCTCCACCGGGGAAAGGAGTGGCCCTGCTACCAACTCCTGGAAAGAACTGAGTCTCATCTCTGAGCAGCCCATCTCAAAAGTGCCGCTTAACCCGGCGTTTAGCGGGGTGCGGGGCTGGAGAGGGCTGTGGCATCCCCCTACGGTCTTCCAGAGCCAGGCCCGGGTGAACGGGCGGGGTTGGAACCGTGGGAGGGGGCCTTCGGCGGTGGGCAGACTGAGGGATCTGAGCGAATGGCGGGGCCGTCGGGCAGAAAACCTCAATCTGCTCAAGGGCGGTTGAGAACTGTTGGGCAGAAGCACTCAACCGCACCGCCAAAGAGGCCGACCTGGGAGATGGGGGTGTCGAGCAGACGGGTCCGCCCGACATCGTGCACATCAGACCGGTCAGCCCCAAACTGGTGAACATCACCTGACTCCGAGAGCGTACGGCCACTTTCGTCGCTCGGAGAGCAAGGTCAGTGGCGGCGCGCAGCTCACTGAAGAGCCTCGGGTCAGTCCCGCCCTCCTGCATGTCCATGAGCATCTGGGTCAGGTAGACCAGCAGAACGGTCATGGGATGCAGTGAGGCAGCTGCCTGTCCTGTGGCACTATAGGATTTCGCCACAGATTACTGAGACGAAAAGAACTACAGGCTTTGGACGGGTGCTTAGGATTGCACCGGGAAGCACTCTGAGGACACAGTAGCATGGCAACAGAGCGTTCAACCGGGGGAACCCCAGTGTACCCATGGGCAGCGGCCCCTGAGGGGAGGAAAGGCGGATGAGACCAACGAGAGGACCCGTGAACTCATCATGCACGTCCGGGAGGAAAGATATTGGGGTTTGCCGTGGACGCGTCGGCGGCCTCACCCAAAAACCAATCGTCCCGGGAAAGCATGGCCATCATCTCCGGATCAGACTCAGACACAGCCGTATGCACACCAGAGGGTGGCAGCTGTGAAGAGTCGTCATTTCCAGAAGAATCAAGCCCACCTAGTGATGCTGCTACAGACACAGCATCATCCTCTGTAGCTTCAAATGAAAACACACGGGCCACCCGAGGGTAGACTCGTGGAATCATCAGTTCGCTAGCGGGCACCGTCATTAAAGAGGGGGGGCTGGGGCGTGGACACAGAGTCGGCGGCTTGTTCCAGACCAACACCCTCAGGTCACCCTGTCCACCAGCCGAAGATCGGGTAGTGGATGAGGGGACTCTCACTCTTGCGAGTTCACCGAGTCTCGACCTATATATGACGCGATGATCACGTTCCCAGAGAGAACATGAGTCATCCACGAGCGTTGTTCAAGCATGATCAAAGCCCAAACACACTAGACAGCGCTCGTGCCCATCAGAGTCCGATACTAGTCCGCTGCAACCAGAAATGTACGGGCGAACCGTCTTTAAAAAGACGTGCCGCGTGCGATCTCTTTTATGAGAGGAGAAAAAAACTCTGCGATGTTGAAGCGCACAGGGAGTCACACACACACTGGCAGATCACTGCACAGATCAGCAGGCACTGTGAGCTCGCTGCAGATCGCCGTCACACCAACACCGGAAAGAGAAGCTTGTCTCGTAGAGCGAAGTCAGAGATGATTGTGGAGTGAAGAAATATTCTTGGCTCCGAAGCGAAAACATACCTGCATGTTGCCGGAGTCCTCCTTTATACCCACGCGGTGGGGCGGAGATACGCTATGCAAATTCCGCAGACCCATGGCATTTCATCGCCATTAGCTCGTTTTGAAATACTCGAAGTCGATAGGTGTTCTAAGCGAAACCCCCATTCGTCGTCATCCGACGTAACTCGGAGTGACTACAAAAGGGAACGTGCAGATCATAATATGTGCAGATTTAGTATGTGAATTACTATTCGTATAAGTGCATTACAAAATCATGCAAAAATGAAAATATATTTAGATAATTCTAACAATTTTCCTTACAAATATAATATACACTGAACAAAATTATAAACGCAACACTTTTGTTTTGTCCCCCATTTTTCATGAGCTGAACTCAAAGATCTAAGACTTTTTCTATGTACACAGTGCTTAAGTTTTTTTAAGCGCTTTTTAAGAATAAATGCACCTTTGGCGTGCATCTTTGGCTTCCAATCAAGCTCTTTTTTAAAATGTGATATCCCAAAATGCACACAAAAATTGGTGGATGGATGGATGCATACATAGCAGGCTATTACCACGGTTACAAGATGTTCGTTTTCCGAGATTTGTTTTCAACTGATTAATTCAAAATTCAGTTTAAATTAAATGTCAGTTATAGTTTGGATGTGAATGAATATTGTAAAACTAAAACTGACTAAAATTATTAGTTGTAGTTGTGTTATGTGTTGTATTTGTGTAAACAAAGAAGCATTGATGCAAAATTCAGGTAAATCAAACTGGTTAAGGAGTGAAACTAGCAGACGTGATCTATAAGGCCTAACACGAGCCTAAATATGTATGATGACAGTCTGGCCCTGTCCTGTCCCAAATGGAACCCTAAACACTCACTGTCTTCCAACAATTCAGTTCAGTTTATTTATTTTGAGCAAAAAACAGACAGAAAGGCATATATAGTTTTAAGTTGTTCACCCATTTACCTTATCAATATGTGTCCCCATAAATTAAATTAAATTACCCATGACTTTGTACCTAATTTAACCCCCCATAAATACAATACATACATAAAAAATTAAAGTGCTATGTCCAGTAAAGTACACGATGCAATTAATAAATCTAGTAAAGGTAAGGCTGTTGGAGTGTTTTTGCAGCAATGCAAAGTCCAGATCACAGGTAGTGAGGTGTACGGACAGAAACATTATGTCACAGAGGGATGTTCAATGGGGAGTGGGAGGGTAGACTGCTCATTAAGCAGCCTGACTGGATGGGGGTAAAGAC
This sequence comes from Siphateles boraxobius, assembly GCF_051911475.1. Taxonomy (NCBI): domain Eukaryota; kingdom Metazoa; phylum Chordata; class Actinopteri; order Cypriniformes; family Leuciscidae; genus Siphateles; species Siphateles boraxobius. Next base: position 1,919,344 of record NW_027509064.1, read on the forward strand.
TGTTGGCCAAACTGCTGGTTTTGGCCCTGATGGACCTATATCTTCTCCCCGAAGGCAGTAGTTGGAAGAGGTGATGTGCTGGATGTAGATGGTCCTGGAGGATGTTCTTTACTCGGTTCATGCAGCGGGAGGTGTACACATGTGGCGAGTGGGACTTTGTTTTACCGGCAACGCCACCCGGGGAATTTCGCCCAGAGAATAGGATTTGACTAATTAAATGTTAAACTACCATAAATAGAGAAAGCACACAGGTTTGATTTATACAAGAAGCCAAAGATGTAGTTCCATTCAAAAACAATAATTTTATTTATACAAATACTAAAACCATCAAATATGAATATGCATACTGATGAAAGGGGGAAAGAATACTGAGGCCTTACCAGTAGAGGGGCAGAGTCAAAGGGTGTGGGATCTAAAAAAAAAAGGATCCCCGATCACACGTGAACACTCACCCACACAGTGATAACTCCAGAATAAACAAGGGGAAAACACAGCACCCAAAGAAGATGCCTACCCCAGAGACACCGACACCACCACCTTCAGCACTCAGCACTATGGAAGAGAGGACATTCAATTATTGGAAAAATGAATCAATAAACCAAAATAAAAAAATAAAATAACTTCAATCTAAGGCAGATATAGGCAGCAAAATGTGACTTAACAGCTGCCTAGAGTTTAAAAAAAAAAAAAAAACTAACCAAAAGAAATTTGACAACTCGGAGTTCAGAGATATAGAAATCTCTCAGATCAAAGCAATATAAAACCAAAACAGAATCCCTTTGATCATAAGTTAACAAATAAACATATAAAATAATCAAAATTAACATTTATAAAGTTTCAGAGAAACCTGAAAGTCTCTCAACTTAAAGAAAATAAAACCAGGACAAAAATCACTTAATCAGAAATTCACAAAAAAAAAAAAAAAAAAAAAATGGACAAATATAGAGTTTCAGAGAAACCTGAAAATCTTCATCAAAACAAAGGAATATGAAAAGAAATATGAAACAAAATCATTTAATCATAAGTTAACTAATAAACTAGACCCCACTATCCACACACACACACACACACACACACACACGCATACATACTAATAAGCACGGGCAAGCCACATAAGGACAATGCTATCCTCGTGTCACAAATACAACCCTGCCAGACACCCAGTTGAACCACCGATCTGACGCTGAACAGCACGTAAAGACATTCAGCTCCGGGGTTGTGCTCATAATATGACTTGTAGACAGTTGATGATAGAAACATAAGTTGGTTGAGACAAAACAGCAGCACGGCCCGGAAGGGAGTGGCCAGTGCAGATACCAGCGCGAACGAAGCGGCCTACAACCCTGATGTGCACAAACAAACCAATATAAAGCATGCCGTTAAATCCTGATTGGTCCAGAAAAAGTGTGTAATTAGACTCATTGCGACTAATCAACCTGCTACACACAGTTGGTATGTCTGGGAGAGTGACCCCAATGATCTTTCCTGCGTCTCTCACCACTCTGTGTAGGGCCTCTTTCTCTGAGCTGGTGCAGGCCGCAAACCACACCAATAACCCGTAGGTCAACACACTCTCCACTGCACAGTGGTAAAAGTTGATCATGAGTCTCTGTGGCAGTTTTGCCCACTTCAGCTTCCTGAGGAAAAAGAGGCGCTGTTGGGCCTTTGCTGTGACAGAGGCGATGGTTTTCCCCCACGACAGATCCTCCGTCACAGTCACACCTAAAAACTTAAAACCAGAAACCCTCTCCACCACCTCATTTCCAATGAGGAGGGGAGAATGTTTTGACTGTCCAGTCTTGGGGAAATCCACAATGATTTCTTTGGTTTTCTTTGTGTTGAGGGTCAAGTTGTTGCTGCTGCACCATGCCGCCAGCAGTTGGACCTTTCGCCTGTATGCAGTCTCGTTATTCCCGGCGATGAGGCCGAACACTGTTGTGTCATCAGCAAATTTTATTACATAGTTGGAAGGGGAGAAAGAACTGCAGTCGTGTGTGAAAAGTGTGAAGAGAAGTGGGCTGAGCACACAACCCTGGGGAGCCCCGGTGTTAATAATCAGGGTGGAGGATGTGTGCTTGCCTACTCTGACATATTGTGTGCGGTTTGTTAGAAAGTCCAGTATCCAGTTACATAATGTGTTGCCTAGTACAAGTCCATGTAGTTTGTTGCGTAGTTTATTTGGCAAGATTGTGTTAAATGCTGAACTAAAATCGACAAAGAGAAGCCTTGCATATGTGTTCTTGTGCTCAAGATGTTCTAGCAAAGTGTGTAACACAATAGCTATGGCATCCTCTGTTGACCTGTTCTTCCTGTATGCAAACTGGTATTGATCTAGTGAGGGCGGTATGGCAGTTTTTATATATGTGATGACCAGTCTCTCAAAACATTTTGCAATGATGGGGGTGAGTGCCACTGGCCTGTAGTCGTTCAGGCTTGTGACATTAGACTGTTTGGGGACTGGAACATTGGGGATTATGGCCGATTTCAAGCATGCAGGGAAACATGAGGTCGCCAGCGACAGATTAAAGATGGTCGTGAAGACCGTTGTTAGCTCGGCTGCACAGTCTTTAAGCACCCGACCCTGTACTCCATCTGGTCCTGCTGCTTCCCTTGGATTGATGTTGCATAGGCAAAGTCTGATATCATGAGGACACAAGACTAGGGCAACATCATTAGGGGGGAGAGGGTGCAACACAGAGTCTTTGTTATCTCTGTCAAAGCGTGCATAAAAGATGTTAAAATCTTCAGCTGAGGTGGCACAACTGTTGATAGGGATGGATGACACTCCCTTGTAGTCTGTGATGATTGGCCTAATGCCCTCCCTGACCTGCCGGGGGTTTGAGGAGTTGTAGAAGTGGGCCTCATCGCGGTTCTTGTATGCCAATTAGGCATATCTGATGCCCTTTCTAAGAGCTGCCCTGACTGTACTGTATGCCTCAGTGTCCCCAGATCTATAAGCTATATCCCTGGCGTTAGTTAATGTTTTTAATTTTGGTGTCATCCATGGTTTTTGGTTTGGAGCTACACGGACCTGCTTCGAAGATGTAACGGCATCCACACAGAAGTTGATGTAATCCAAAACTGATTCAGTGAATTCATTCAGAGAGCCTGGTGTCAATACCTCCTGTCCTCTAAAGATATCCCAGTCGGTGGAGTCGAAGCAATCCTGGAATCTGGGGATTGCATCATCAGGCCACGTGCTAACAGACCTAGTCAAGGGCCTAATGGATCTGGCCTTCGGGATATAGCAGGGGTATAAGAGGAGTGAGACATGGTCAGAGAGACCCAGGTGGGGGTACGCATGAGCTCTAAATGTGTGTGCCATATTAGTATATACCTGGTCGAGTATATTATTTCCTCTGGTTGCACATCTCACATTATGATGTAAATAGTGAAGTACAGTCTTTAAGTTGGCATGATTAAAATCCCCCGCCGCAATAAAGGCACTATCAGGGTGTGCAAGCAGACATTTGTGTATGCAGTCATGAAGCCTTGTTAACGCCAGTTTTGTATTTGCATCAGGCGGAATGTAGATCGCGCAAATGTAAACAACACTGAATTCACGGGGAATGTAGAATGGTCTGCATTTAAGCAGCAAGAATTCCACGTCAGGGCAGCAAAGCTGTTCAACTACAGTGGTATTTGTGCACCAAGAGTCGTTAATGTAAATACACAGACCTCCATCGGTCTTCTTACCCGAGTCTGCTGTCCTGTCGACTCGGTAGTTAGTACTGCCGGCTAGCTTGATCGCTGCCGCCGGGGTCGTGCTGTCTAGCCATGTTTCCGTGAAGATCAAGCTGTTGCAGTTATCCATCTGTTTCTGCATAGTCAATCGCAGTCGGACTTCATCCATCTTGTTCCGGATTGAGCGGGCATTCGATAGGAAGATGGTGGGAAGCGGAGTCTTGAATGGGTTGGCCTTTAGCCTGACCCGCACTCCCCGCACTTGCCTCTCTTCTGTCGCAGCTCACAGCGTCTCCTCCTCCGGTTCACAGCCTCGGTAGTCCCAGGTAGTGATCTAACAATCTCGGGGGGATGGATATATCCACAGGAAGATCGTATTCTGCTCCATTGTTAAGTCATAATAGTTCATGGCAACTGTATATGTGTGTCTTCAGTTGTAAGCTGCGTGCAATAATATTAAGTGCTACTAAAACAGCGAAAAACCTATGCCCGCCGTGAGAGCTCCTAGCCACTGCGACTGCGCGCGCCACCATCCGTAACCTGAAGGGAAATAATGCTTCAGAAATAATGCTTCAGATCACTCTACAAGTTAGCACTTTCGTGATGTAATGCCTTGTTGACTGCTGGGTAGAAGTCTGCTGTGAAGCGCCCTTCGGCACAGGCTTGGCAAAAGTGCGCATTAAAGGCGCATATCGATCACAAAGGAGGAGCACTCAGGCACACTTCTGAAAGCTAGTTGCAAGTGTGACACCTTACGGTCTTGTGGACTACACGGTCTTTGACATTTTTCAGACCTGGGACAGCTTTGTGCACTACCTGTCGTTTGCATGTTCTCTCAAGTGGCTTAAAAATGTAACAACTGTAAGTGTGGGTATTTGGACATACCTGAATGAATAAACAGTTTTAAACAATCAGTTGAGTGCATGATTTATTGACTCTCTTATGAAGATAGCAACTTGCTGCCACCTACAGGTGGGCTACAATTTATTTTCTTTTTTATTATCATTTAATATGTCTGTATTCAAGATGTTAAATATAACATTTAGGCCTATGCAATTGTAACTGCAGCGTAAATGCCACATATGAAACATTTTAGAGAATTTTTTATTAATTAACAGGTTAAATTAACCTAACTGCATAAGTGTGCCCATACTTTCATAATTGGGTATGTGGCTCTGTCTGGCTAAACTTTGCAGAAACATATATCCAGTCTATTAAAACCATGTGGAAAAATGTCTGATGGATTGATGAAACCAAGATTGAAAATTTTGGCCAAATTTGTCAAGTCAAGTCATCCTAATTTTATATAGCGCATTTAACAATGTAGATTGTTTCAAAGCAGCTTTACAGAGATAAACATAATTTAAGGTAACAGATATTGGTTTGGTTTTATAGTGGTTCTTGAAAAAAGTTTTTTCCAGCTAAAGTTAGTTTTGATTGATTCACTTCCGTCTAAATGATCATTTGTTATTAAATTAGGGGCCGCTAAGACGACACCGTTCTCTCTAAACAGACTTTAAACGTGAACCTGTGATAGACGCTGATGGCGTTCACATGCGCATTAAGAATTGATTCTATAGTTATGTGCGTTTGAATATATGTGCGCAGGTTTGTAATTCCTTACAAACCATGCCTAAACAAACTATTTGTCTTGTCTATAAATTGATGCAGAATTTTATTTTATCTTATCACTTTGGGTAGGTACACAAACCGAAAAATTCCACAAAGCTTTATCTGTAGAGTGGTATAGGGATCCTCCATAGGGGGAGGCTAGTTGGCACTTCAGCACTGCATTGTCATCAGGTCCAGGCGAAAGTCCTTCGTCAGATCTGGAAACGGCCTGGATCAGGCAGACTGCAGGAAAACCTTGGGATAAACAAAGACACTAAAATTAGCGTAGATGCCATTCTTCTTATGATGTAACGAGTACATCGGGATTTAAGGGAAGTGTTCCCAGTTCCGGCTGACCTAATCTAAGCAGCCTAATATTGAATTATAGAAGTCTATTGAGTGTTATGTGAATGCTAGGTCAAAGAGATGTGTTTTTAGTCTAGCTTTGAACTGACAGACTGTGTCTGCTTCCCGGACAATGTTAGGAAGATTGTTCCAAAGTTTTGGTGCTAAATAGGAAAAGGATCTACCGCCAGCAGTCAATTTAGATATTCTAGGTATTATCAACTGGCCGGAGTTTTGAGAGCGCAATAGACGTGAAGGACTATAATGCGTTAAGAGCTCGCTCAAGTACTGGGGAGCTAAACCATTTAGTGCTTTGTAAGTAATCAGCAATAATTTAATTTATACGATGTTTAATAGGGAGCCAATGCAGTGTTGACAGAACCGGGCTAATATGGTCGTACTTCCTGGTTCTGGTAAGAACTCTAGCGGCTGCGTTTTGAACTAGCTGTAGTTTGTTTATTAAGCGTGCAGGGCAACCACCCAGTAGAGCATTACAATAATCTAGCCTTGATGTCATGAACGCATGAACTAGTTGTTCCGCATTTGTCAATGAGAGCATATGACGTAATTTAATTATATTTTTAAGATGGAAAAATGCGGTTTTACAGACACTAGACACGTGACTTTCAAATGAAAGATTGGTATCAATTGTAAAAAGTTTGTGCAAAAACACAGCACATAAACAATAGAACACAGTGAAACTTCATGCTTTAGGGCAGCTTTTCTTCAACTGGAACTGGGGCTTTAGTAAAAGTAGAGGGAGTCTTGAATAGCTCCAAGTACCAGCCGATTTTGGCAAAGAACATTCTGGCATAGGTTTGAATACGCAGATCTAAATAAAACTAACAAATGGCTTCAGCAACGATAGATTAATTAATAGATAGATTAGATAGATCAATAGATTGATTAATGTTTTAGAATGGCCTAGCCAGAGTCCAGACCTGAATCCTATAGAAAATCTGCGGGGGTACCAGAAGAGAATGCTCTTGCAAAACAACAGATCTGGGCTGAAGTCTCCCATAAGCATCGCATAATAATTCCCATAATTGTACGACCCCAAATCAGAAAAAGTTGGGACATTTTGTAAAATGCAATAAAATCAAGAATCTGTGATTTGTTCATTCTATTTAACCTTTTATTAACTGACAAAAGTACAAAGAAACGTTTTCCAATGTTTTCACTGACCAACATAATTGTATTTTGTAAATATGAACATATTTTGATTTTGATGGCTGCAACACACCCCCAAAAAGTTGGGACAGAGACATGAACAAAGTTTGATGGCTGCAACACACCCCAAAAAAGTTGGGACAGAGACATGTTTACCAGAGTGTCACTGTCAGGTTTGTGTGCAGGTAGCTGAAGACTAGGACACAGTAGCTACAGTTTAGGAGATTTATTTTACAAACTTAAACTTCCATAAACATACAAGAACAATATAAATTCCAGGACTTCAGGGTAAACACAAACATACATTGACGACGACCAACAAACACTGAGGGAAAACACAAGGCTTAAATGAACAGGGACTTATATGATAATTAACAGAACACAGGTGAAGGGAATTACTAATCAGACAGAGCGGGAAAACTAACAGCACTGAACCAAAATCACAAACACAGGAGAAACCAAGATCACAAAACAAAACTCAAACATACTGAAACGTGACAGTACCTTCCCCCTCCCCGAAGGGGCGTCCTCGCGCCGTATAACATCCAAAGGGGTGGGAGGGTGGGCATCCTGGACTCCAGGACGGTCCAGGCGGAGCAGGCTGTGGGTGTGGCCAGGGCGGAGCAGGCTGTGGGCGTGGCCAGGGCGGAGCAGGCTGTGGGCGTGGCCAGGGCGTGGCCAGGGCGGAGCAGGCTGTGGGTGTGGCCAGGGCGGAGCGGGCTGTGGGCGTGGCCACGGCGGAGCTGGCTGTGGGCGTGGCCACGGAGCTGTGGGACCCTCGGGCGTCCAGGGCGGAGCTGTCGGTCCCTCGGGTGGCCATTGTGGTGAGGACCCTTCGGGTGGCCATGGGGGTGAGGACCCTTCGGGTGTGCGCCCCCCCCAAAATTTGAATGGGGAAATTGACAGGAAAGGGGGGATCCGGGAGCAAAGAGGGTCTTGGGCTGGGCAGGACCCGCGGCAAAGGAAACTCTGGGCTGGACAGGACTGGCGCAGGATCAGTGGGCTCTGTTGCATGATCAGCGGGCTCCGGCGCAGGATCAGTGGGCTCTGGTGCATCTGGCGCAGGATCAGCGGGCTCGGAACTGGACGGGGCCAGCACATCATGGGACTCGGAACTGGACGGGGCCAGCACATCATGGGACTCGGAACTGGACGGGGCCAGCACATCATGGGACTCGGAACTGGACGGGGCCAGCACATCATGGGACTCGGAACTGGACGGGGCCAGCACATCATGGGACTCGGAACTGGACGGGGCCAGCACATCATGGGACTCGGAACTGGACGGGGCCAGCACATCATGGGACTCGGAACTGGACGGGGCCAGCACATCATGGGACTCGGAACTGGACGGGGCCAGCACATCATGGGACTCGGAACTGGACGGGGCCAGCTCATCATGGGACTCGGAACTGGACGGGGCCAGCACATCATGGGACTCGGAACTGGACGGGGCCAGCACATCATGGGACTCGGAACTGGACGGGGCCAGCACATCATGGGACTCGGAACTGGACGGGGCCAGCACATCATGGGACTCGGAACTGGACGGGGCCAGCACATCATGGGACTCGGAACTGGACGGGGCCAGCACATCATGGGACTCGGAACTGGACGGGGCCAGCACATCATGGGACTCGGAACTGGACGGGGCCAGCACATCATGGGACTCGGAACTGGACGGGGCCAGCACATCATGGGACTCGGAACTGGACGGGGCCAGCACATCATGGGACTCGGAACTGGACGGGGCCAGCACATCATGGGACTCGGAACTGGACGGGGCCAGCACATCATGGGACTCGGAACTGGACGGGGCCAGCACATCATGGGACTCGGAACTGGACGGGGCCAGCACATCATGGGACTCGGAACTGGACGGGGCCAGCACATCATGGGACTCGGAACTGGACGGGGCCAGCACATCATGGGACTCGGAACTGGACGGGGCCAGCACATCATGGGACTCGGAACTGGATGGGACTCGGAACTGGACTCATGGACCAGAGCTGATGTGCGTGTAGCCCACACACACAGAATCGCCGCAGACATCACAATCAGCGCTGTGTCTTCTCGTGTGGACTCACGTGTGGTGTGCTCAGGCTCTGGCGGGCAGGCGATGGGTTCAGGTTCTGGCGGGCAGGCGATTGGCTCGGGCGCTGACGGGCAGGCGATTGGCTACGGTTCTGGCGAACAGGTGACAGGCTCTGGCCTTTGCTCGAAGACTTGTTCTGGCTCTTGCTCGACAGGGCGGATGAGATGAGGATTGGGCTGGACGCAGACATGTTGACGCTGAAAAAGTCGAGACCCATATCATGCCCTGTGACCTCCACGGATCCCCCGGAAAATCGTTTTGCGGGTTCCCACAAAGGCATGTTTATCGAACTCCATGTTCGACTAGAGGCTTACACTGGAGGTTTTCTTTTTTTTCTTTCTTTTTTGCAGTGCGTTGGTCGTTCTGTCAGGTTTGTGTGCAGGTAGCTGAAGACGAGGACACGGTAGCTACAGTTTAGGAGATTTATTTTACAAACTTAAACTTCCATAAACATACAAGAACAAAATAAACTCCAGGACTTCAGGGTAAACACAACCATACATTGACGACGACCAACAAACACTGAGGGAAAACACAAGGCTTAAATGAACAGTGACTAATATGATAATTAAAAGAACACAGGTGAAGGGAATTACTAATCAGACAGAGCGGGAAAACTAACAGGACTGAACCAAAATCACAAACACAGGGGAAACCAAGATCAAACAAACAAAACTCAAACATACTGAAACGTGACAGTCACATCACCTTTCCTTTTAATTACACTTTTTAATCATTTGGGAGTTGAGGATACTACTTTTTGGAGTTTTGCTAGTGGAATATTTGCCCAATCTTGTCTGATACAAGACAGCCGCTCAACAGTCTGTGATCATCATTGCCTGATTCTCCTTTTCATGATGGGTCATACATTTTCCATAAGAGACATATCTGGACTGCAGTAAACAGGCAGGCACATCCCTTCTATGGTGCAGAGTGTCTAGAAACCACTCAGTTTTAGCATGTGCAGAATGAGGCCTGGCATTGTCTTGCTCCCCAGGAAAGATGTCATCTTGATGGCAGTTTATGTCTCTGTACAATCCAAATATATGCAAGTTACCCATACCGTTTGCAATGATGAACCTCAATACCAGCACCGATGTTTGCTTTTGCACCTGTCGCTGGTGAAAGTCTGGTTGGTCCCTTTCGTCTTTGGGACTAAGAACTCGTGTCCATTTTTTTCCAAAAACAAGCTGGAACATGGACTCATCTGACCACAGCACACATTTCCACTGTCTTCTAGACCATCTGAGATAAGCTCAGGCCCAGAGAACTCGCCGGCATCTCCACATAGAACTGATGTAAAGCTTTCTCCTTGCGTAACAGATTTAAGTGCCATTTCTTAATGCAGAGTCAGACTGTGTTCAGTGAAAACGGTTTTCCAAATTACTCCTTAGCACATGTGGCTGTATTTAACGGATCAGCATGATGGTATTTTCTGCAATGCCATCTGAGGGCTCAAAGGTCACGCACATTCAAAAGAGGTCTACTGCCTTGCCCTACACAGACTGAGATTTCTCTGGATTCCCTGAATCTTGTGACAATATTATGTATGGAAGATGATGAAAGGCATCAATTCTTTGCAATCTTGCATTGAGAAATGGGATTTTTTAATTGTTTGACAATTCTCTCATGATATTTGGCACAAAGTGATGAGCCATGACCCAGCTTTGCTTAGAAAGACTGAGAAGCACTTTTACACCCAAACATGATACCCTCAACTATAACCAATTCATCTGCTCATTGTGGACTGTTTCAAAAGAGTTGGATAATCTAATTTAGATAATCTTTTCACTTTTATTTGGTCTCTGTCCCAACTTTTTTGGGGTGTGTTGCAGCCATCAAAATCAAAATTTGTTCATATTTACAAAATACAATTATGTTAGTCAGTGAAAACATTGGAAAACGTTTCTTTGTACTTTTGTCAGTTAATAAAGATTAAATAGAATGAACAAATGTTTATTTAGTAAGTTTTTTTTCTTTTTTTCTGAAGTGTGTCATTTTGGTTTTCAGCAGCATTGCATAGGTTGTTTTTATTACATAAAACATGCAAAAGTTCTGATATATATATTTTTTTTTCACATCACAAAAAACCAGCTGTTTTAACAGGGTAGTGTAGACTTTTTATATCCACTGTACCTCCTGTGTCACCTCTGCAGTGGAAAGATGGATTTTGTTGATTCAAATTTAATTTTATTGGTAAAATCCCTATAGTGTCTGTTTATTCTTATTGAATTTATTGATTTTTTTATGTGTAAATCAAAATGACACATTTAATATGGTTGAAAGACATTTTCCTGTTATAAGGTTAACAATTACCCTTGAAATCAATTTAAGGGGCAAGTATTAGACATTAGACATAATTGACCTGTTAATTTCTCTGTTTAAGTCATGTTAACGTTGTTGTACTGTCATTTTGGTCAATTTAATGTATTTTGATCATTGTTGAATTGCTGATTGCTGAACTTAATTAAACTGCAAAGTAGTGCATCACTGTGTGAAACATGTATCATTGCATTCTATTTATCTTTTACATATTGGCAGCATACAGTGTCCTCCACAGACACTCTCTCAATCTAAGAGTCTGCAGTTTCTGGTTAAACCAGCAGATGTCGACTAAACCTCAAAACTGTTTACCTAAAATTGACATTGTGATGGCTCAGAATGTTGGACTTGTAGGTAATTTCTATAATTCAATCTTTCATTATCTCAATCTTCTAAATTTCTCTTTAGTTTTATCAAGTAATAAGAACTATAGGATTTGATTTAGGTATTAGATCTGTAAATTTAGCCTTTTCCCCCCATATTATTGATGAAGTAATCTTTTTTTCCAGTATTTATAGACAGGTGGCAGTGTTCCCCACATTATTACTCAACAACTACTCTATCTATACCACTGACCTTGAAACGTGCTTTCTGCACAGTACTCATACTCATCTAAGCTAACTTAACCCCAACCCATAAGGTTTGCATTGACATCTAAAAACATCTCAATGTAATTTTTGTTTCAATAGCAAGAGCAACTGTTCAGTTTATCGGTACTTGGAGACAAAGGTCCACATTTAAAGTTAAAACCAATCAATGCTGGTTCTTCAAGACATGGTAAGGGGGAGGTGTTGGAGTCTGATTGGATGGATTTCAATAGATGGGATAAAAGTGGCTCAAAATAAACCTGAAATGGCATTTCCAACTCATTTTAATTCCATAATGTGAAATATGTAAAAATAATAAAAACAATAAAAAAATCACTTTTGAAAATATTAATATTGACTTTAATCCTCCTTTGCATAAACACATATAAATCCCAACACAGCAGTGAGTGAGATCAGAGGACCATGCAGATCATCTTCTGTCATGTAATGGTCTATAAGTGAACTCAACCTTACAGAGCTAATTTTGTCAGTAGCCCAGTGCAGAGGACACATTGTCCTCTTTAACCCCCATCAGATGGCTCACTAATTTATACAGGCTCGGATCTCCTGCTGCATTGTAGAGAGCTGTTCTAGAGGAGGTGGAAGTCAAATGGATGCCAAGGGGCAGAAAAAGAACAGACAAACAGGGTCTTCTTAACTGTATGGAGGAAATGGTCACCTAACACACTCAGATCTGAACAGTCAGAGTAAGAGATAAGATAATTTTAGTTAATCTCCGACAACAAGGCTGACTTAATTAACTCCCCACCCCCCTTGTGGTTCAAGCCTCTCTACCAACAGCTCTCTCTCTAGTCATTTCCTCTAATTAAAACTCAACCAGAAGAGCCATATTTGGAGAGGTACAGTCAGACAGATCTTCCATAATCTATCAGTCATGCACATTCTCGTAATACTCCAAAACCTAGTGAGCTGCCGAACTTGACAGCATTTTAACCTTAAAATAACCCTTTATTGAGAAAATAGTTTATAGAAAAAAGACACTTCAACTATTGTTGTAAAAGCATTTATTAAGAATATGGTTTATAAAGAAAGAACACACCACACTGAATGTTGTAAGCATTTATTAAGAATATGGTTTATAAAGAAAGAACACACCACAGTGAATGTTGTAAAAGCATTTATTAACCCTTTCGCACGTACGATCACACCGGTGTGATCAGTCTTGGCTGGTCCCTGGAACGTACGATCACACCGGTGTGATTAGAACGGTCAGTGCATCACGTGATCAACTGCTAAATTCAAACGTGCTTTCGCGCGTTTGCTGGCGCTGAGCCAGAGAAGGAGGCACTCAGTGCTGTCATATATCACAACTATTGAGTGTTTTCAACCACATAATGTTTATTTTAGGTTTCAGATATTTAAATACACACAAGAACTAGCAAAACAATGATTTTGAGTTTGTAAAATACACACTGATGTCTATGGAAGCGGCAATAATAATCCTTTACATTATAATAAGACGACACGTTTTATTCATATCAGATACACATTGTGTAAGTAGCTTTACATTTGACCATTTTCTTCTCCCAGTTCACCGGCCACTTACTTTCATGTATTTCGTGAGAAGTGGAGGAATTGACGTGTTGTAAATCCAACAGATCCGATTCTCTGAACTGTGAAACAAACTAACATGGCGCCGCCCATCGCGCATACAGCTCAACTAACGCAATCGTTATAAAGGTGTTTAAACAACAAAACACATCCACTTGCACATATTTGACAATCGGAATATCAGTGCTTCATGCTATAGCTAATACATTTGTGAATATTTTTAATAAAAAAGGGAAAATGACATAAAAGCAGACAGGGTGGGAAATTAGCACCCGCCACAAGCCAATGGCTGGTACTTTTTCAAAGTGGCGGGTGACTTTGCCTTGTATACCAGCCAAAGTGGCGGGTAGATTGTAAAACATATTTTTATTGGTTACTATTTAAAACATTCCTTGTAACGGATTGGACATCTTTTGTCAAAGAATGCTGTTGCTAAGTAAAAATAATGCACTTTTGTCGAGTAACTAATTTGATTGGTTTTTCACATATAGCTGAGCTGAGGTAGCCTACAGACAAAAGGAAAATCAAAAAAATGTGGCGACATATACCCGGTGTTAAGAGGCCCGCCGCGGAGACAGCAGTATATGAATGTACAAACTATTGAGGGCAAAGTAAATAAAAAGTGAAGGTACTTTACAAACAAGTGGCGCATTGATGACAAAGGGAAAACGAAGGAATTGGTTAGTCTACCTTCCCCGTTGAACAGTCCATGCACTGTACTTACTGTCGAACCTATGCGTCGTCCGAAAATGCAAACAATTTGTTCATTAGAGGAACAACTAAAATAGAGTCAATAATGAATATGACCAATTCTATTCAGAATTGTTTTAGCAGCCACGAGGATAGGAGCCAATGGGTGCTCCGGAGCTCGATTATGTGTCAGTTAAACTTTTCATCTCCAATACTATCTGTATTTGTGAGAAGTGGTGCTGTCCTGAATTGAAAGATAGCCTACTTTACGGCTTTATTATCGAGTTAAGCCTCTGGGGTCGACAAACGCACTGGCGCGTTTTGCTGGATTTTTTTTCAAATAGCAGCAAAATACATTTAAATACTCCATCATTTATGGTCATACAGACTTAACTAATATTAAAAACTAAACTGTAAAATAACCATGCATAAAAATCTCTCAAAAATACAAACATCTACATACATGTTGCTCACATATTATGGTAGCCCTGTTTGTGCTAAATAGTGTTTTTTTTTGTAAAAAAAAAAGGGGCGTGCGCCCGTGAGCATCCACGGAGGAAAACATAAATTGGCGCCTGAGTGCAGCATAACTCATATTGTTAAATGGATAAAACTAATTACATATTTGTAATGGACGTCAATGTTATCAAAGTCACAGTTGTCATTCATAAATTTGAATTCCAGAAAAAGTGGCTGGTAGATAATACAAGTGGCTGGTAAAATTGGGCATCCAGCAGCCACTGTGGCTGGTGGGCAAAAAAGTTAATTTCCCACCCTGAAAGCAGATCATCATTCATTCAGCGCTGTGTTGTGGTTGTGCTGTGTCACGTGACAAGCAATGACGCGTCACCATGGAAACATTAAAGTGACAAGTTCTAAATAACGGTCGCCTTGAAAAACTCACGCTGGGGGGGTCAGTTAGAATATTTTAAACTTACGTGTGAAAGGGTTAAGAATATGGTTTATAAAGAAAGAACACACCACACTGAATGTTGTAAGCATTCATTAAGAATATGGTTTATAAAGAAAGAAGACACCACACTGAATGTTGTAAGCATTTATTGAGAATATGGTTTATAAATAAAGACGACACCACACTGAATGTTGTAAGCATTTATTAAGCAAATGGCAGAGTAGAGAGACATTGTATTAAAATGTATTGGAGCTTTGCTAAAGAAAGAAAAATGCAAGCATTACTGTTGTATGTGTTCTGGACGAGGCACAGAATGCAGCAAGGACAGGGTCCGAAGAAAGAGGACGAAGAGCTGAAGGCTTTATGTGGACAGGTCCGAAAGGAATGTCCAGAACTTAAATGAATTATGAGGGGAATTGCTAAATGAACAAGTCCTAGGGAGTTTCCAGGAGGAGATTTCTGAAGATGTCAAAACGTTTGATGGACTTTAAAAGGACTGAACGGAGAACATGAAGGCCGACATGATTCACCAAGGACGGCCTCTCCGGTGTTAGATGCCTTGCCATTGCGCCTCTTGCAGTTAAAACTTGTGACGGTTTGGTTTTCATTTACTTTTATTTATGTTTTATATATTAGTACCTTTTATGTAAACTAGTTAACCTTTATTTAATAAAAAAAAATGCCTGGCATGCATAATACAGCATTTTTAGTAGTTTTCCCAGATCCGTGTGATCATTTTGACAACATTGTCGTCTGTACACGAAATGTTTTAAAAGCTCAACCCTTAATAAAATTAACTTGAAGTGTGGTTAATTTTTGTAAGTATATTTAAGTGAAGTTAAACTTTAAAGAATACTCTCAGTAAAGTTCTAGTTTTATACCTCAAGTATTCTTGTAAGTTTTTATTTTTATATTTTAGGGAACTTAACATCATACTTACAGACTTCTCGGTAACAATTTACATTAAGGTTCCCTTTGAAAGGGTTTATAAAGGTGGTTGTTAATGACTAATAAGTCATGGATTTTAAATCGTTGACAACCAGTTACAACTGCATGAATAAAAAGCGCGACTTTAACCCAATACCTGCCAAATAGTTAGCCATTTTTAACTGACATATTAAAAAATGCTTAATAAATGTATTTATTCACACTTATTTAACCCCAAACCAGATTCATGATTTATTTCATGATGCAGCAAAAATAGTGAGACTGAAGTTTTTTCTAGTGGTTTTCTCATTTATATCTCATGTCACTTTTCTTGTTGGTCCAGCCCAGCTCCAAGTCTCCTGCATCTTTTTTTTTTTTTTCAATGAGCCTATGTTACAAAATAGACCCATTTATGCATATTTCTGCTGTAGCAAGAGGGAGATGCAACGGACACCACTGCCTCAGAGGGAGATGTAGATGTGGGTGTGGTAGATGTGGATAGTAAATAAACTTTACATGTAATAGTCAAATAAAACAAGTCTCTGCTGTTAAAAAAATTCACTGCTGCTAACTGATATTTTCTGAATTGTGAAACTTTTCTAGTAACAAAATATTAATCTTGGTAATTAATAATGTACAGTGAAAAATATGAGTGAAAATAATTCACAACTTTTTTATTTTTATTTAATTTTTTTCTAGGGTTTAAACAATCAATTGAGTGAGTCAAGTTGCTGTTGAGTTAGCAGTGCCTGGATCCTTCTGTCAGGTACTGTTGGTGAATACAATCTGTAATGAAGCAAAACTATTCTTATAGACTGCACTAAAATTGTAAACTTGCCTTTTCCTAAAACACTTGACTTTTTTTTTGTGGGAAAGAAGGTTAATTTTGTACCATTAAAATCTGGCATGCGTTTCAAGACAAGTCACTTTTTTGTTTGTTTAGTTTTTTGCTTTGTGAGGCTAAAATGCAGCATATTTTAAATGTTGGCTAACATGGATGGACACTGGAGTATTTCATTAGCTCATATGCATCATTGCTCTTTGTACATTGTTTGTCTTTAGTACTTTTATTGCTCTCTTGCCTGCACTTCATCGCTGTCATGTATCATTATTTAGAAACTATTACATTTTAACAGGCGTTCTACACTGTGAGCTATCTCCATGTTTTCTGGGCATCTTGCTGGGCGCAGAGTCCTCTCCTCCACCCAGACATCAGCTTATTGCATTTGCGCTTTCTCTCTCTCACACAGCGATTTAGTGACAGCTGGTGCTTTTCCTGGAGCTTAGATACTGAGAAACATGACTCAGTCTCCCTCTCCTTTCTCTCGCAGGTTAAATACCCCTATTATGATTCTCTCACTGGTCTTGCATACATAAATTTGTCATTCCAAGTGAGAAATGACTGTGAAGACAAAACCAGTGATTTTGTTTCTTTCAATGGAGAATTAAGTTTAGAAATTTCACACATTTGTAATCCCTGTAATTCTTATTTACACATATAAAGCCAATAACACTGAGTGTACGAATATACGAAAACAGGTTGCCACACATGATCTGTTTTAATAATTGCTGTCGCTATGGATGCACTCTGCGTCTGTCAGCAACATATAAAAGAAAACGAAATATTAGTGTCTTCATGACACTAGTTAATGTGAAATGTTGTTAAAGTCACTTTCAGAAAGTTTTTTTTTCCTGCTGATGAATGATAAAATCATTGACAGCCAATCAGAATCCACCTAACTTTAAAGAGCTTGAGCATTTAAAGCAGCCAGCAACATAACCGAAGTGTGTGCTTATGATAAATTAAGTTATTGTCCGCTGATGTATGCTAGAATAGGGGCGTCGGACTGGGGGTAAAACCAGTACTGATGACCAGGGCCCCAAGGGGAGGGAGGGCCCTTGAAAAGTCTGGAATATAATTTATTTTACCTGGATATTTTCATTTCCTAATTAAATTTCCTTATGATTGTCAGATGAAATGTAAAGTTAGTGTATTGGCTGATTAACTTTGTTGATTGACTGACTACATTTTGTCTACACAAAAGTAAAGACTATCTAAGCTAAGGTGTCATGGTCCCACCCCTTGCTAATGCGCCAAATGGTTTAGTCCATCACGCACATTTTGATTACCGGTTAGTTGAGCATCTGGTTGAGCGCAAACTTCTGCTGTAGAAATGTCTTTCTCAAAGAAAGCCAAATCAGGCCACCAAAAAAGAAAGAAAAGACAGACAGGAGAAGGAAAGAAAACAAAATGAGGGTAAAACAATTGGTAACTGACTTCTTTTCAAAGAAAGGTGAGCACAAACTAGAACATGAAATCTATAGTGTTAAACTGTTTGAATATCTCCACGATAGTTAGTGTTAAAAAAGAACTGAGACAACCCATTGAAAGAGCAGAACATACACTTTCAGATGATAATTTGGTTATACATGTAATCTGAGGTAAAGACTAAATAAATAAACTGTACACTAGCAATGCTGTTTGCATACAACACAGCATTATAATAGCCTAATTTGAAACATGTTTAATTTTAAATGTATAGGCTATCTAAAATGAGCAATAATAGGCTAATCAGTGTCATAGGAAGCTTGGTAGCTCAACGGTAGCTACATATCATCATGTCAACATTATATTTATGTCAGATTTAGTAGAAGCAGATCGTAACATTGTGAAACACATGGTGCTCAGTTTGAGAACACGGGGGCCCATGACTGCCTATGCATAGGGCCCAGGATCTTGTTCTACGCCCTCTGGTTACAGTTATAGCTTTTAATACAGAGCTGGTGGCGCGAGAGTAAATGAGCCCTGCTTGCCACAGTCCATAGACATAATCTGCAGTGGCCTATTTGATAAACATTTATTCTGTCATTTCAAAAGTGTTCATACAGAGTAATACAAACATTATGTTTGTTGTAAGTCATTGAGTGCTAATCTGTGGATCCAGTACCTCCTTTCCCATCATGCTTTTAGGTTGCATTTAAAGGTTCCTAAGGTATTAGGTTCCATCAGCTGGTGGTATACATAGCGAGATAACAGATCAGTTAGCTAGCACGCTAGCTCTGGAGCTATATATAGCTAGTAAGCTGAAAATATTATTTTAAAGTCATTACCTGTATTTACATTTTATTTACTTTACACAATGTATTTAGAGAAATAGTAAGAGTATAGAATAGCATACTAGCTCTCTCGCTATTTTTACCAGATAAAGACACTCTTATGTCCTATATAGGCTACCTATCTTTTCTTGTATATAAAACATAAATAAAACAAGACTTCAATACAACAATATTTGCTCGGAACACCTTCACTGTTAATGTGATAGAACTGCATGTTGACCTTGCAGAACAATTGGATGTTGTCTGGAAAATATGGGAGTCTGGGATAAATTCATCTGTAGTTTGTTTGTATTGACTCAAATGGCAAGACACAGCCACTTGTGTGATCTTAACATTGCAGCCACCATGAAAAGGTGCCACTGATGTCTACATCTCATGTGAGTACATTTTAAAGTGGAAAAAAATACTTCATGCGTCTTTAAAATCATCCTTACACTGCCACCAATGACCAAGTCAAAAAAACAAGCTAAATTACCTGTGGTCAATACGGAAGTGTGGTTAGCATATGCCAGAGGTGGAATATCTTCTGGTGCAGTGCATGCATTAAAGATTAGGAAGGCACTGCCAATGAACTGAAGCCATTTCTATGGGCGCTGCACACATCTGCCAATCAGACGACATGGAATGTTGAGAATGCTGTTTCCCTACCGGTCAGTCACTACAACGTAGGTCATGACTGACTAATAGGAATCTCGCAAGAGAGGCCAATCTACTTCGAGTGAAACTAAAACAAGCCAATACACACTGTCCTTCTTGCAGTAAGTTTTGGAGCGAAGGCTGTCTCTCTCCACCCTCAAAGTATATGCTGCAGGTCTTTCAGCATATCACGACCACATAGATGGCAAAACAGTTGGGAAGCATGACCCTGGTCGTCAGGTTTCTTAGGGGGGCGAGACGATTAAATCCTACTCAACCCCCCGCCATACCCTCTTGGGACCTTTCCCTGGTGCTTCGAGCACTTCAGGATGCTTCCTTTGAGCCTCTGCAATCAGTAGACTTAAAGCTTCTCTCCATGAAGACTTTGCTTCAAGAAGACTGGCCTCTGTCAAGGAGACCTGCACGCATTTTCGGTCGACGAATCATGCCTAGAGTTCGGGCCGGGTGACAACCATGTGGTATTAAGACCCTGGCCTGGCTATGTGCCCAAGGTTCCTACCTCTCCCTTCAGGGACCAGGTAGTGAACCTGTAAGCGCTGCCTTTGGAGGAGGCAGACCCAGCCCTGACTCTGCTCTGTCCAGTTCGCACCCTTCGTTTGTATGTGGACAGAACCTAAAGTCTCAGGACCTCAGACCAGCTCTTTGTCTGTTACGGAGGCCAGCAGAAGGGAAAGGCTGTCTCCAAGCAGAGGTTGGCCCATTGGATAGTGGATGCCATCGCCTTGGCTTACCAAGCACAAGGCATGCCCTGTCCGCTCAGGTTGCATGCTCACTCCACGAGAGGCGTTGCATCCTCCTGGGTGCTGACACGTGGCTCCTCACGAGCTGGGCGACATCTAACACATTCGCTAGATAGCCTACGTGTTGGCTAGATAGATTATAGCCTATGTGTAGAGCCGGTCTCCTCCCGTGTTATCACTCTAAACCGGTAAAAGCACGAGAGGCCCGGCTCTGTCGGCTTTCTGCACCCTACTGTGCACCCTTATTGCTCCTTATTGCTGAAAATCCTGTCGAGTCCTACAAACACATTCGGCCCGGACATGGCGGAGCGTCCGGTGCCAGGCCTTTATCCGCTGAATCCTTGAGAGCCGGATCTGGGCTGGGTTCCATATGTGTGACCCTACGGGGATCCCATATACTGTATGCGTATATTCTCCACGGCTGCTCCTAAGATGGAAGCCTGTGTCTTTCCCTTTGGCTAAGTCACCCATTATTTCATATGCAGTACAACCTTCAGGTTAGTCCATATGTATTTTTCACATTACTATTTGAAGAAGTGGCTTCCGCTGCGTTCTACTTCCTAAACAGAAAGGGCACGCTTTCCCAGTGTTATCCAATATCTCACAGTATGGGAGATATCACATAAATATTTGTGTTATCAAGCAACAACAGTGAAAGATACACTCTGTGTAAGCCTCCTCCTATCGTCCTTCCAGGCAAGAAGATGTAGAGGCTTGCACGGAGCACTGGATGGGGTTCAGCGGCTGTGGCGCTTTGTTAGGGATTCCTATTGGTCAATCATGACCTACGTTGTAGTGACTGACCGATAGGGAACGTCTTGGTTACATATGGTAATCATCGTTCCCTGAGGGAGGGAACAGAGACGTAGGTCCTGTCGCCCCATCTGCTGCCACCCGCCGGGGCGGCCAGCTTGTCAGTTTGGCTCCTCAGCAAAAACTGAAGTGCAATTGCAGCAGCTGCTCGTTATATATCTGCGCTAACGAGGCCGCGCAGCTGATGCAAATGATTGCACGCCAATGTGTATTGGCTTGTTTTAGTTTCACTCGAAGTAGTTTGGCCTCTCTAGCGAGATTCCTAATTGTCAGTCATGACCTACGTCTCCGTTCCTTACCTCAGGGAATGAGGGTTACCATATGTAACCGAGACGTTCCTGTGACATACCATTGGCAGGGCAAGAGAAAACAAGGAGCTCAAGAAGAATAGGCTTTATCATTGAGGAGGCAGTACTTACACACAGTACAAAGAAAGAGACTGAATGTCTCTTAAAGGAGACACAAATGACTCTGATAGGGGTGAAGATCATGTTGTGAGCTCAGGGATTACCCATACTCGTATGCACTTGTGTGTCATACTTTCAGTCTACTTTTTATGTACTTCTCAGAAATATACTTAAAATTACACTTAAGTATATACTTGACTTGAACTGACAGAAAAGTCAGTGGCTACTACTTAAAATACTCAGCTGGTTTAAATAACCATTCTTAGCATGCTTGGCTTGTAGTTGTTTACTCTTTTGATTGAGTAGCCTATATGTTTTTTTCCCACATAAGTTTTACTTATTGTCTGAAAATATGATTTGTTGCTATAATTCTGAGTATGAATGTATAGTCCACTGTAGCTTACATAGGAATTAGATAGATGTATTTATTTTTCCTCAAAGAGGAAATTCTTTTTCAAAGTGATGCATATATAACGATGACACATAGAACATTCAGACTTGTACAAAATTACAAAAGGATGACAAAAGCATAGCACACCAGTTGCTGATCCTCATGTGCATTGAAATGATAGTTTGTTTAAAACCCATATGCCTGTAGGGACAAAGCTCTTACTATAACTGGACTTTCTACACACTTTCTCTGGCCTTATGTGGCCAGAAGGGAGGGGGGTAAAATATTGATGAAGTGGATGATCAGAATCATGTATAATTGTCATCACTTTACGGATCATGGATGACTAAACAGTAAGATAAACTGGGAGTTGAAACACAAATAATTTTTCTGGCTAACTGAGTTGTCTTTACAAGTTTTTTTTTCTTAGTGATTGAAAGCATATTTAAAAAAAAACAGGTACCCCTATACATGAGAACTGCTTCAATAATGCTACGATACAGAAGTTGTTCACAGGCACAATTCATTTCAAATCTACTTAACTCATTTCCTGCCATTGACAGATTTTTCCATTTATGACACAACACTTCCCTGCCATTGACGGAATTTCCCAGCAATCCATTTTTCACTGATATGCGGTTGGGGGGCGCTACTATGCATCTTCTGAAAGAGTGCAGAATCTCCGGAGCAATACACTTCCGAAGAAGAAGGAGAAACAATCGATAGAAGCATTGCTTACATGTGCATGTAATCTAATGTGATCATCAGACATTACACAGTAGGGCTGGATGATTAATCGAAAAATAATCGAAACCGAAATTCAGAGACTATAACCGACTTAATTTTACCATGTCGGTTATTTCGTTTTTTTAATCCTATTGATATTTCCGCCCACTGTGTGTTCCCTTTAAAACATTACCGCGTGTGTAGTCATGTAACTCCGCCCCGTCCAGTCTGCGACATTGAAGCAACAGGAGCCACTTTCACACAGCGCGTTGATCCCGGGAAATTGCCAGAACAAACACCTTCTGTGTGAACGCAAACACGACCCGGGATTGATGCCAGGTTGAGGACATAGTAACATTGCCGTGTTCAGTCCCGGAACGCGCGCTGTGTGAACAAGCCATAATCAATGCCGTGTCGTAATGATGGCGCTAAGCCGGGATCGTTCGCCAGCGTGAAACGGTTCGTAATGCGCTAGTTTATGATCGAATCAGAGAAAAAAATGCACAAGCGTGGTTTCTCGAGAGAAATCGCAGCTCATAAGCAAACTATAGACTCCGCTGGGACATGTCACGTGTCTTTGCGGGTTGTGTGTGTCTGTGTGAACGCACTCTCTTGATTCCGGAAAATCACTGGCAGTGTGAATGAACCAAAGTCAAACGAACCCGGGTCAAATCCCGGGCCACTTTATCCGTGTAACTTCCGAAATCTCTGTGTGAAAGGGAACTCAAACACTGAGACAACTCAGCAACAGGAGCCGCTTGTAGCCTACCAAAGAAACACGCGAAAAAAGAGAGAGACTGACAAACGCCCAGCAACAAGTGCCTCCACTCCACAAAGCAGGTTCCGATAACACAAGCATTTACAAATGCTACACAATATGAAAAGGATTAGTTTTTTTAGTTTTATACAAGTTATATTTTACTTTTAAGATGGCAATATTTACAATAATTTATTTTGTTTACAAAAATAACTATTTTCTACACTTTTAGGAAACTTTCTTTTTACATTAAAATTTAATTGCTTTTTTATAAGACGTTTTTATTTCAAGCATTGTATGCTTTGTTTGATTCAATTGTTTTAAATATTTATTAAGTAAGCATTAAAGGCTATCTGTGTGTTTCCTTATTTTAGCATCACAAAGATAGGATTATGCATTCTTTCATTAAAAAAAAAAATCGTGAACATATTTACAGTATAAGTCTTGCCAGTGGCACATGAGAAAGAAATTTTTTAAAATAATCGTTCAATAATCGTAATCGAGGTAACTTGTTCGATTAATCGCGATTATAATTTTAGCCAAAATCGTCAAGCCCTATTTCACAGCATCAAAACTGTCAAACGTTACAGAATGAAATGTCGAACCCATGAGGAGGTAACGACTGTGAAGCTTTGGGGATGTTGATGGACTCCTAGGTCTTGATCATCGCTCTAAATCTGATCGGGATGTAGGCTTTGACAAAAACACATTTATCTCAGTTTTTTGTTCAAAATGTTGTTGTTTATGAAACTTACCCACATCCAGGTGTTGATAAATGAATGCATGAAGCTAGATTTTTTTTTAAAGCATATATTTCTTTATATGATTTATTGTATGTTCAGATATTCATATAATAAAATATTCTTGGGGCCATGAAAGTTTTTTGAAAATTATCAAACATACGGCTGTCAAATAAAGTGTTGAAGTTAAAGGTATATTTCAAGTATAAAAATGAATACCTAAATAGGAAAATAATAATTAAAGTGCAAAAATTATACATATGGTAAACTATAAGAATGATGTTCACTTAAAGGGATAGTTCACCCAAAAATGGAAATTAGCCCATGATTTACTCACCCTGAAGCCATCCTTGGTGTATATGATATTCTTCTGTCAGATGAATACAATCAGAGTTATATTATATATTTATATATGGATTTTGTGTTTCTAAATGAAACTTGGCTTGAAGACAGCTGCAGTGCAACAGACCTCAATGAAACATCCCCTCATAACTTTTATGAGTGTCTGCAGAGCTGTTAGGAGAGGTGGGGTGTAGCTGCTCTTTTTAAAGATGTCTATCAATGTAAGCAAATATCATTTGGGAATTACCCGTCTTCCGAATATCTGGGTATTGTGTTAAAAGGTGCTCCACGCATTTTACAGCCCTCCAAAATACTCTCCAGCCTTTGCTGAGGACTTTACTGAACTGTTATCAACAATTTCCTCAGAGTTTGACTGTTTTGCCATTGCTGGAGATTTTAACATTCACATAGATAATGCAGAAACCAATATGGCAAAAGAAATCAAAAGTGTTTTAAAAACTTTTGATCTGACTCAGCATGTACATGGACCCACACATAATCGTGGACACACTCTAGATTTACTTATCATTAAGGGTCTAAACATTTCATCGATTGTTATTAAGGATGTAGCACTGACTGATCATTTCTGTATTTTCTTTGATATATTGATCTCTCCTGCCATTGAATCTGGATCTCTGTCTGTCAAGAAGAGATGTTTAAATGAGAACACTAGTGTACTATTTATGAAGTCTATATCTTTAACACCAAGCATATCTGCTGAGTCTGTTGATTTTCTCCTTGATTCTTTTAACTCAAAAGTTAAGTGTAATTGATGATATTGCTCCTGTGAAAGTCAGGAGGAAGAGTGGCAGACAAAAAGAAACTCTCCAGACTTGGAGAAACTCAACATCAGTGCAAAATATGAAAAGACAATGCAGAAAAGAAGAGCACATGTGGCGAAATACAAAACTTGTAGTCCATTATAACATCTACACAGACAGCATCCATGCTTTCAATATGGAACTAGGCAAAGCTAGACAGACTTTCTTCTCGAATACTATAAACAGCAACTTAAACAACACATACACTCTTTTTGCTACTGTAGAGAGACTGTCAGATTCCCAGTGAAATGCTCTCAGACAGCAAGTGCAGTGAGTTTGCATCCTTCTCTGAGAAAATCGATAATATCAGAAAGATGATCAGCACATCCTTGAGTTCCGCTGGGGTCAGACAGATCAGACCAAAACCTCAGAAAGTAGTTACTATGTCTGATTTCGAAGAAATTGATGGCACAATTTTGGAAGAAACCATACAGCACCTTAAAACATCAACCTGCGCTCCTGAAGCACTTCCCACATCTTTTTTCAAAAGTGTGTTAAACTGTTTAGAAGCAGATCTCATAGAAGTAGTAAATACTTAACTTTTCCAAACTCCCTGAAAACTGCAGTAGTCAAGCCCCTCCTGAAAAAGAGCAATCTGGATAAGACCATATTAAGCAACTATAGACTGATCTCATATCTTCCTTTCATTGGCAAGATCACTGAAAAAGTTGTCTTCAATCAGCTGAACAAATTATTGAGCTCGAATGGATACTTTAACAATTTTCAATCTGTTTTCCGACCGCATCACAGCACAGAGACAGCGCTCAGAAAGATAATAAACGATATTCGCTTAAATACTGATACAGGCAAATTATCAGTGCTGGTACTACTCGACCTCAGTGCTGCATTTGACACTGTCAATCATAACATACTTCTTGACAGGCTAGAAAACTGGGTCGGGGTTTCTGGGATAGTCCTAAAATGGTTCAGGTCTTACTTAGGAGGGAGAAGTTATTATGTGAGTATAGGAGACCATAAGTCTGAATGGACATCAATAACATGTGGAGTCCCTCAAGGCTCAATTCTTGCACCACTCCTATTCAACCTGTATATGCTCCCACTGAGCCAAATAATGAAAAGGATCCAAATTGCTTAGCACAGCTATGCAGATGACACACAACTCTACTTAGCCCTATCGCCTAACGATTACAGCCCCATTGACTACATGTGCCAATGCATTGATGAAGTCAACAGTTGGATGTGCCAAAACTTCCTTCAGTTAAACAAAGACAAAAATGAAGTCATTGCGTTTGGAAACAAAGATGAAGTTCTCAAGGTGAACACAGTAACAAACAATGACGTTGATTTTACCATATCAATCTGAGCGCGAGTCCGATGATGAAACATTGGAAGAACTAGTTATTCAACCCGAACCTCCATCGCAAGGATGACCCGAGCAGGATGTTTCTCAGTGATGCACTACTCAGTTTGAGGTACATTATGGGATGTTGCAACTGTAATTCCTCACCATCAGCATTAACAAGTGCATGTCCATCAACAAAGCGATTATTTTACTTGTACTTATTTATTTACCGAATAGTTTTCTAATTTATTGCGGTGAACGTGGAAACTGTATCAATAACAGTGCATACATAAGCCGAGCTCTAGCGTGAATGACTGATGAAACATAAACGTTGGTAAAAAAAATCTTGCTCCATGCTTAATCTTTCCTCAAAGTAAGTTAGTGTGAACAACAGACAATCTGCCTTAATAGACAGAGTTTTAGGTAACAGTGGCCCACAACTGATCAACAGAAGTATTTCAGTGAGACAGTAATTACATGAGTTAACAAGTTAGCAGGAGACCTACACAATATAAAACTCAAAACTAAGTATTTTGAACACCATCTTTCAAGAGCAAGTGCTTTGTGAATACTGCATTGAACTCCGACATTTGAGAAGCAGTCTTCAGTTAAATAAAGGGAACACAGCAAAAGTTGAGGATTATACTGCTGTGGTATCGTGCTAAAGATGAATTTTAACCACTGATTCTTCACATGATCGTCCTTGGGCAGTGAAAAAAAACAACTGGTTTTACCTTCACATTGTAGAGCACAGCGTCTTCTTGACATGATGCTATCCAGTCTCCACAGAAATCAGCTGCAGGTTTGAGGGGGTTCAAATTACGCTCGCAATAAGTGGGTGGGCAATATGCTAATGTTTCATCTTGACGTCACAGCGAAACGGCTTATGACTCGATTGAAAAACGATTCATTTCATTGACTCCGAGTCGACTCTTACTTTTGAAAGACAATAAGTTTATATATGGTGCACTTTCAGATTTAAAACTTTGCAGGATGTTTTTATTCACTTAGAGCTATGTTACACACTACACTGTAACAAATTTCTGTAGTTTTCACAGCATTATTACTGTAAATTGAGCAAATGCTTACTGTAGAACCTGTATACAGAATGTTGCTGTAGATCTGCAAAGCATCATGGTCAGTTTTCAAAGGCGGGTAAATTCTAAAGTAAAAATATTTTATTCTGTGAATCACAATACAGCAATTTTTTTCAGCCATGGAAAGCTACAAGATTCCACACTTTCATCAGAATTCTAACTTCAGAAAGGTAACTTTGCTCATTTATTTCCACAGTTTACTCTCGTAAAGTTAGCTGTTTGTTCAACTTTAAGAGTGCACTGAGAGAGAGAAGTAACGAGCGGCACACTTCCTAGTAAACGTCTCAGGTTACGTATGTAACCCTGGTTCCCTGATAGGGAACGAGACGCTGCGTTTGAGTGGGAACGCTCTGCGTGATAACGTCATGAAGCACGTGTAAAATCAGTCCAATGGAAGCCCACTACGACCTAGGTGTCGTCATAGACCAGGAAACTATAAAGCAGCCCTGAAATCAGACCGCGACAGCTTCTGAAAAACCTGAAGCAAGTCGATCAGGGCATGCAGGAAGTATGGCAGGCAAACGCAGCGTCTCGTTCCCTATCAGTGAACCAGGGTTACATACATAACCTGAGACGTTCCCTTTCAAGGGAACTCGAGCTGCGTTTGAGACGCGGTGGGAACCCCATACCCACCACGCCATAGTGACAAATGCCCGTTCTGTGTGAAGTCCTGCGCACACTAAGAAGCAAGCAACCTCGCCCCAGGAGTGGAGAGTTCAAGGTCATAAAACCTGACAAATGTAAGCGGAGATGACCATCCTGCCGCATTACACACGTCAAGAAGGGAAACTCCCGAAATTAAGGCCATAGAGGCCGCCATACAAGTAGAATGGGCCCGCACAGCCATAGGTGAAGGCCGTCCGGCCGCTTCATAAGCCAATGAAATAGCCTCGACTATCCATTTACTCATCACCTGTTTAGATGCAGGGCATCCTCTCTTGAGTGACCCAAAACAAACAAATAATTGCTCAGATTTACGCCACAGAGCAGCTCTGTGAACGTAGGCATCTAAAGCCCGGACTGGATATAACAGGTTAAGCTGTTCCTGATCTGGGGTATTAAAGGGAGGAGGATAAAAGGCCTGCCGCACTATTGGGCCCCAACATTTAGTGGGACCTTAGGAATATAACCCGGTCTAAGGTAGAGGAATGCTTTCACCATACCAGGTGCAAATTCCAGACATGAAGGAGCAACCGACAGAGCATGTAAATCACCCATTCTCTTGATAGACGAAATAGCAAGGAGAAATATAGTCTTTAGAGTGAGGAATTTTTCTGAAACCTCCTCGATGGGCTCGAAGGGAGCCAAGTACAATGGCCAAATCCCAAGCCGGTGCTCTAGATTGCAGTGCAGACCTGAGCCTCAATGTACCACGGAGAAAACAAAAAATAAGAGTATCTCTCCCAAAAGAAGCCCCGAGAGGGGTGATAAGCAGATATAGCCGCTACGAACACCTTTAAGGTGGAGGGAGATAATCCAGCAGAGAAACGGTCTTGAGGAAATCGAGAACTGTACCAACCGGGCAGTTAACAATATTTAAAAAACGTTCTCCACGCCATGTAGAGAACAGTTTCCATTTCAATGTACATATTTTTCTCGTGGAAGGAGCTCTGGATTGAAGGACGGTCTCAACGACCTCAGTCGAGAGACCGGATTCTATGAGCTGGGCCCCCTCAGAGGCCAAGCCCACCGTTTCCACAACTCCGTTTAACCCTTTTCTATTATGTGCAGGACCCATAGAGAAATATTTGGCAGAAGTTTCCACGCTGCCAGAAATTCCGATAAGGGAACCAGTCTCTCGAGACTGGCCTCTGGATTTGATTGAACAATCATTTCGGCGCCCTGAAGCGGCGAACCGGCAGGGAACAACCGAACTGACCGTTCTACAACCCTCCTCAGAGGATTGCACGGGGACGCTGACACCTCGGCGCCCTGAAGCGGCGAACCGGCAGAGAACAACCGAACTGGCAGTGCTGCGACCCTCCTCAGAGAGTCGCACCCCAGGTAGAACTCCCGGGAGCATTGATATCGGGGGCTTGACCAAAGATCTCCCATACAAGCTCCGCCACCTCGGGGTGAAGTCTCCATTCCCCGGGCCTCAGCCCCTGCCTCAACAGGTTATCTGCTCTGATATACGAGATCGTCAGTGTGTTGTCCGGACCCTCCGCCGAGCGACCACTCATGATCACTCCCGACTTGTGAGGGAAGCATACGTCGATAGCATTATGCGTTGACAAGAAACCCCCAACACTGGGCCTGGGCGAGGAACCAAGGTTCTTCCACATGACCGAGGCACGTAGGCATAGCCGCGTGACCTTGATCATGCAAAAACGGATTTCCCCTCGGAGAAAACCCCTTGGTCCTGAGCCACCACTGCAGGGGTCTCATTTACAGAAGGCCAAAAGTAATTACGTTGAACGCAGCTGACATGAGACCCACAGTCTGAAACTGTTTCACAGTGAGTGACTGGCCTAGATAAACCCATATTACACCTAGAAAAATGGTCCTCTGAGCTGGGAGGATCACACTCTTCTGGCGTTGAGTGGCAACCCCAACATCTTTAAATGAGACAGAACGACATCTCGATGTCGAACTGCCATATGCTCAAATTGAGCTAGGATCAACCAATCGTCGATATAATATAATACGCGAATGCCCTGGAGTCTCAAAGGAGCCAGCGCTGCATCCACGCATTTTGTAAAGGTGCGGGGTGATAAACCTAGGCCAAATGGAAGAACCCGATACTGGTATGCTTCGCCCCCGTTTTTAAAGCGAACCTCAGGAACTTCCTGTGATGAGGATGGATAGATACTTGGAAGTACACTACCTTCAAGTCTATTGAGACAAAAGGGTCCTCGGACTGAATCTGTGATACAATCTGTTTGAGTGTAAGCATTCTGAACTTGAGTTTCTATACTCTGCTGTTTAAATGGCGCAGATCTAGAATAGAACGCAACCCTCCATCCTTCTTTGGAACAATGAAGTAACGGCTGTAAAACCCTGACTCTCTGCTGGGAGGAGAAACCCTTTCTATAGCTCCTTTTTGAAGAAGTGTCAGTACTTCCTGCTCCATAACCAGAGCCTGCTGTGAGTCCACTACCGTAAGGAGGACCCCCTGAAATCTGGGCGGACGAGAACCGGGCTGAATTCTGTAACCCTTTTCTATTATGTGCAGGACCCATAGAGAAAATATTTGGCAGAAGTTTCCACGCTGCCAGAAATTCAGATAAGGGAACCAGTCTCTCGAGACTGGCCTCTGGATTTGATTGAACAATCATTTCGGTGCCCTGAAGCGGCGAACCGGCAGGGAACAACCGAACTGACCGTTCTACAACCCTCCTCGGAGGATTGCACGGGGACGCTGACACCTCGGCGCCCTGAAGCGGCGAACCTGCAGGGAACAACCGAACTGGCAGCGCTGCGACCCTCCTCAGAGAGTCGCACCCCAGTGGGCGCCGAGGAGAAACGATTTCTCAAAACCGTCCCTCCTTTTTCTTTCGGCAGGACTTCTTGTCTAAGCTTTATTAGAGATGACGACAGTCCTCTTTTTATTTAGATCTTTGTGGCGAACAGGACGGCCGAGGGACGTGAGAGAATGGCGCGAGGCCGGTGGTGCGATTGATAATGAGCAACACCTGTGAGCACACCGGTCTCGCATCTCTCACGGAGGAGCGGAAGCATAAAGGAGGAGCGACGACGTTGATGATGGAGAGAGGAACAGGCCTGATTTTAGTTGTGTTTTTGTATTTGTGTTTTATTTTAGCCAGCAGTCGTCCGCGAGGGGCTGCTGGCCGTTATGTTTTAGTTTGGGTAAGCCAGCAGTCGTCCGCGAGGGGCTGCTGGCGGTATTTTAGTTTGTTTTTTTTTATTTTAAATAAAGTTTATTTTGATTGTTCGCCGGTTCCCGCCTCCTTCTTCCCTGAACATTGCTACACTGGTGCCGAAACCCGGGAAGAGGGAGGAACGCGCTGTCAGAGAGTCCTCGCCGCTGTGGGGAA
The DNA here is from genome assembly GCF_051911475.1 of Siphateles boraxobius. Classification (NCBI taxonomy): domain Eukaryota; kingdom Metazoa; phylum Chordata; class Actinopteri; order Cypriniformes; family Leuciscidae; genus Siphateles; species Siphateles boraxobius. The sequence goes on from NW_027509064.1 coordinate 1,951,169, forward strand.
TCCGCGGTGTCATCGAGCATGGTGCGCGAGTCGCCGCCGCTCGCCGTGGGCCGGAGCCTGCTGCCATCCGCCAGAAGGGGAGGAGCAGGGAGCGGGGGACTCGCGGCCATGGACGCTCGAGGCGGTGCGCTGGAGAGAGTTGCCGGTTGGACGGTCGAGCTCGCTGCCGGCCGCCTGTGTATTGGAGGGGCGGCTGCCATCCGGGAGGGAGAGGAGGAGTCGCCGCCGCTCGCCGTGGGCCGGAGCCTGCTGCCGTCCACCAGAGAAGGGGAGGTGCAGGGAGCGGGGGACTCCTACCGTCTGCCCAAGGCACCCGAGGAGCCGTCGCCGTCCACCGGGCGGCGGAGGAGCGTCGAACCGTCCACCGAGGGCCATCCAGCGTCACCGCCAGGCACCGCGGAGGAGATCGCCCAGCTGGTGGGGGACCAGATGGCAGCGCGTTGTGGGAACCGGACCATTTTTTTTTTTTTTTTCCTCTCTCCCCTCTCTCGATCTGTCGCTCCTCATGCTTCCGTCTCCATTTCCCTCGGCTTGTCGGTCCATACCCCCCAGGGATCGCCGCCGCCGGGGGGGGAGTAGGCACAGGCTCGTGGGTACCCCCCGGCCTGTGAGGGGCGATGGGGGTATGTGGCGAACAGGACGGCCGAGGGACGTGAGAGAATGGCGCGAGGCCGGTGGTGCGATTGATAATGAGCAACACCTGTGAGCACACCGGTCTCGCATCTCTCACGGAGGAGCGGAAGCATAAAGGAGGAGCGACGACGTTGATGATGGAGAGAGGAACAGGCCTGATTTTAGTTGTGTTTTTGTATTTGTGTTTTATTTTAGCCAGCAGTCGTCCGCGAGGGGCTGCTGGCCGTTATGTTTTAGTTTGGGTAAGCCAGCAGTCGTCCGCGAGGGGCTGTTGGCGGTATTTTAGTTTTTTTTTTTTTTTTTTAAATAAAGTTTATTTTGATTGTTCGCCGGTTCCCGCCTCCTTCTTCCCTGAACATTGCTACAATCTTGCCTACCTCTAACTAGCTTAGTTCCTACGACCCTCCTCGGAGGATCGTAGGAAAAAGCAGGCACCTTGGCACCCTGAAACGGCGAACCGGCAGGGAGACCGAACTGACTGCTCTACGACCCTCCTCGGAGGATCTTATGGGGACGCTGACACCTCGGTGCCCTGAACGGCGAGCCGGCAGGGAACAACCGAACTGGCAGCACTGCGACCCTCCTCAGAGAGTCGCACCCCAGAGGGCGCCGAGGAGAAACGATTTCTCAAAACCGTCCCTATCCCGGAGGGGACCACCCTTAGAAGCCTGATAGCCTCGGCATCAGGTCTTCTTCTTTTTTTTTTTTTGCACTCTATGCCAGTTTCATGAACATAGATTGGTGAGGAAGAAACCTCTGGAATGCCGCTGAAAGGTTTACTTTTCTTGAAAGCGGAGTGTCCAGAAGAACAGACATTTTTATCTTTCTTTTTCTTTATTTTTATATCAGAAAAACGTATACATATAAACATATATATATATATATATATATATATATATATATATTCTCGAATATATTCTCGAATAGAGTCAATGCTGACATCCTCACATTCATCTATGTCCTTAAATACTTTACCCACCAGTACTGCCTCATAAAATTTATTTATTATTAAAGATGGCTGGTGGGTAACGTCGGGGTTAAAAAATGATGACGCCGACTCGGGAGAGAGAAAGCTCGCAAGCGTCTCTATAATCCAAGGCACTGTCATACCATGATACTTAATACCCATAACATTACTCTAGTTAGACGTTTGGGTATTAAACACATAAAATAGAAACCGGTTTATTCCACGATCTCGACACCTCAGTGTGGAAATAGGGAAAAACCAGTAGTCCCTGAAGAGGAGGCTGAGATACAGAGTTTTCCTGTTTTTTTAGATATATTTCATCTAATAAACTCTTTTTATTGTCACTCTCATAATGTTCAGCTGTCCAGTAAATATTTAACTAGCAACAGCATTAGAAAAACCTCCTTTATAAAGCTCCTCTTTATTCAACAGAGTTATGAGCTGCCTATTTATTGAAAAATCAAACATCTGCCTTTTTCTTAATATTTTTATTTGTTTTGTTCACTTTTTCTGAACAAAACACTAACGATACCAAATCCTCGGAACTGGAAATCGCAGCACACTGGATCTGCAGGTGAAAGCTGAGATAGGGCGGGGCCCGTCCCAACCCACGCTGTCAGATCCGTTTGCGAACCCCAAAATGCGAGTCGCCGCCGTGTCTAGGCAACAGCGGGACCCGCGCGGGGAGCGCGAACCAAACCATTCTCCTCAAAGAACGATCGGCGAGAGCGGAGCGTCTTCATAGATAGACTCATACAATGCTCACAATCAGCCCCCTCGAGGACTGACTGGGCATGCTCCACTCCCAAACAAGCAACACAAAGCTGATGTGTGTCCCCACCCGTGATATAACGAGGGCAGGGAACAACACACTGTCTATAATCTTGCTTGCTCGCCATAATAATGATAGATATATTGGGCTTGACAGACAACAATAAATAGACAAGGACAGATATGCAGAGAGCGCTTGCTGAAGGTACAGAAGCTGTCGCGGTCTGATTTCAGGGCTGCTTTATAGTTTCCTGGTCTATGACGTCACCTATGTCGTAGTGGGCTTCCATTGGACTGATTTTACACATGCTTCATGACGTAATCACGCAGAGCGTTCCCACCGCGTCTCAAACTCAGCTCGAGTTCCCTTGAAAGGGAACTGTGTCGTGTGTGCATTTTATTACCAAAACAAAAAAAAATATATATATATTTGCGCATGATTTCGATATGTTTTCTAATCTGGCAACATTTGATAACGTTATCGGTTTAGAGAATGATAGCATTGTTGAATAAAAATTAAATTGGAATTGAGTATGTGATAGGGTGACCAGACGTCCCGTTTTTCCCGGGACAGTCCCGTATTTCTACTCTAAATTTAGTGTCCTGACTTATTATGAAAAAATCATGTTTTGTCCCGTATTTCATCGTTAATAGATAATATATATATATATATATATATATATATATATATATATAGCGTGAGTACTCCTCTCATACGGAATAGCCTAATAAAACTAGCAAATCACCTCATTGTATATTTTAGAGAAAAAAAAAATCCATCCAATAAGAGAAGGCAGAAGGACAATTCCATCATTCACAGTTAAGTGTATACAAGACGAGAGCACGGATAAGCTTGACTCGGTGCAAATATGTCAAAGCGTGCGTGTACATTTAATGTGGATCTTCAAAAAGAGTTTAAATTTCTCAAAATAGAGTCACTATCAGAGGCAAGTAAATTAAGATGCGACATTTGCGGGGCTCGCTTTTCCATTGCTCACGGAGGCCGAGCCGACATTAAGTAGCATGTGCACACAAAAAAGCACATGGACGCTGCTAAAAGTAAGTGTGCTACTCCAAGTGTCAGCGAATTCTTTGTGAAGCAAAGTTGCGAATATGATAAAATGCATGCAAGTGAAGGACTTTTTGCATATCAGTCTGTTATTCATGGCCATAGTTTTCGGTCAGCTGACTGCACTGCAAAATTGATTAAGAAATTGTATGATCCGAAATTTTCTTCTGCTCGCACTAAATCTGAGGCTATAATATGCAACGTTCTTGGTCCTTTGTCAGAGGAAGAAGTTCAGCATGATTTAGACAAGTGCTCCTTTGTCACATTAACTGTGGATGCATAATGATAATTTTCATCTCTGCCAGGTGATACATCAGATTTGCAAACTGCCTACATTTCTCTTGTCATTGAAAAACATGGCCTTGCTCAGAAAATAGTTGCACTTTGTGCTGATAAGCCCAATACAAACATGTTAAAAGAGCTGGTAAAGGCAATATCTGGGGAAAGCTGCAAATGCAGCTAGGAAGGGATATTCTGGGCATTGGCTGTAATGCACACATCATCCACAATACCCTGCAAACAGCAGTTGATTGCTTTCCGATTGATTTGGAGTGTTTTGCTGTGAAGGTACAAATACTTTCATATCAATACAGTGTGCATAAGGGAGCTCAAGGAGTTTTGTGTCTTTGTACAGCTGGACTATCAGAAATTACTGCTGCATGGTAGCACACGTTTCTTCTCTCTTGGTCCAGCTATTGAACGAATGCTGCACCTTTTTGATGGTCCACGTGCATACTTTCTTTCTCAAGAAAAGTGCCCAAAGTTTCTAAGAGACACGTTCAGCAACCCTTGCACAAAACTTTGGATTGGATTTGCACTTAAGCGAACTGCAGCTTTCCATCGTGCACTGGCGACAGTAGAGCAAGACAATATATCTGCCACAGAAGTGGCTTTGCACATTTATGATCTGAGAAATGTCTTGCAGACCAGGCTGGAGGAATCATTTATTCCCTCTGACATCAAAACACAGTTAGACACCCTTGTTGAATCTGGTGACATAAAAGCTGATTATATTTATTGTGCAGTGAGAAGCTTTTACTCAGCATCAGTGGATTACCTTGATAATTGGAGCAGCTCACTGGAGAATACAAAATAACTAGAGTGGGTCCTACTGAGAAGTGTTCCAGAATGGAGAGACGTTCAGAGCAGCCTCAAAAACTTCTACTCAAGAATACCTGCTCTCACATCGGTTGACGAAACCATGCTCTTTGATGAGTGGGCCTGTGCTAAAAACATTGTCACTTGTCACATCACTGAGTTGAACAAAAACAAGGTGGCTGTGTCTGATAGATGGACAGACATGTTTAGTGAGATGGGGAGCAAGTCACTCAACTTTGGAGTCTTATCTTTGGCTGTGGAGTTTGTTTTATGCCTGCCTGGTACATCTGCACCTGTGGAGCGTGTGTTCTCGTTAATGAATGCATCATGGACGGATGAAAAATCTCGACTGAGTGTAACAACAATGAAGGCAATGCTTTTCATACAAATTAATTCCGGACTGGACTGCTCCGCATTTTATGATAAACTCTTGAAAGACAAGCGCACGCTGGCAAAAAATTGGTTCCAGTGAAAAATACAAAACGGCAACAGTGAATGATGCTGTTGCACCATCTTGTTCCCACTCATCTGCAATTTTGTGTAAGTCTACATTTATTTTATTACATAGCTAACAATATTATTAAGGGTAAATACTTGTATGTGTGAAGTAGGTGTTGTGGGTCTGTGGGTTCTGTGTCTGTCCCGTATTCCACTCTGAGAAATCTGGTCACCCTAGAATGTGATGTATCTGTTGGTGCGCTAGCTGGAAATATGATCACTTGGATTTTTCTCTTGCCAGCTAACGTTAACTGTCACCGCGTGCGCGTGAGGCAGTGAAGCCAGCCGACTCCCGACTCCGAGTCGAAAGAAAACGCAGCTAGAGGTAAGACTTAACACATTTTTCATAGGATCATGATTTTTCTCAACTTAATCGCAGGTCAAACTGCAGAAACGAGATTGTTGATAGCCTAATTTGAAGTGCCATTCCCGACTTGTGGGAGCACTGACCACTTAACTGTCACCGTCCCATTGTTTTCTAAAATACATAACAGAGGAGCAGTAATTTATCAATTTGCAACAAGAGCATTTCATATTCATTAGGAGTGTTTAGGCCTTTATTTTGAAATAGCAATAAACATGAAAAATCATGAAAGATTGGTAGAAACCGTCTCAGGTTACGACTGTAACCTATGTTCCCTGAGAACAGGGAACGAGACAATACGTCAACGACGCTATGGGGAACGCCTCAGGCGTGACAGGTGTCTGAAATCACTATCAAATCACGTCAATCATATTGACCGGCGACAGCCCGTGAATCATTAGCGTGAATGATTAACGTGCGACCTGGAAGTATAAAAGGGCGCCTTGCAAACATGACAAATCACCTTATCGTCTGAAGGGACTGTACGGTAGGCAAGCACCGCGGCATGGCAGGGAGACGTATTGTCTCGTTCCCTGTTCTCAGGGAACATAGGTTACAGTCGTAACCTGAGACGTTCCCTTTCGAAGGGAACTCAACAATACGTCAACGACGCTATGGGGAACGATATACCAACGCCGCCATGCTAAGGGGAGTGCATGCCAAGTGGCAGTGACAACTGTCAGAACCAGCAACTTCAAATGAAACGCTAGAACCACTCACCCTCAGGTCACACTGGGCTGTCAGTGACAGCATTCCCTACGGTCATAGCCCAAGCTACAGCCTCACAGAAAAACCTTCATAAACATGGTTAAATGAAAGGTCTACCTGGGCCGGCTCCGGGCCTGGAACCTCAGCTTCCAATTAGAAGGGGTCCCTTCTAGGGAATGTGGCTAGGGAACCCAAGGGAACCCCAGCCAGTCACTATTCAGGGGAACGTACTCACCCCGAAATGCCACCAGGACGGCCTGACCTGGCGCCAGTACATAGACACTTAGTCAGGCCAAATCCTGTCTGTCTGAAGACAGAGCCTCTGGACAAATGCCTTAAGTAAGGCATCCAACCCGAGGGACTGCGAAGTTGGCAGTGAACCACTCGGCCCGGATCTCAGAGACGGGATATCCCGGAGAGTATGACTCAGCATAGTGCTTTCCGACCCTTGCTAGCGAGGGGAGTTTCTCTACTCGATCCACGGATCAACCCAGTGTCTGTGTTTCAAAACACTGAGGAGGCCTGTGAAGGCCTAAGGGCTGATCTAACTGGGAGGCCTCACGAGAGGCCTACGACCGTCTGACCAGACTCAGGAAGCCGCATGCTCATAGAGACCCTCGTGAGGGGAGCACAAGGTCTGCCTGGTAGGCAAACCAGGCTGTAGGCAGAAAAGGTTCCGGGAGGGAACCTTTAGCAGAGAATGAACACTTTAGCGAGCCAGGGCGCAAGCTCGCCTTCAGCAGCTGCCTATTAAGGCTAGCTGAAACTGATAGCAAGAGACCACTAGCTTCATAAACCCAGCACCACTAGGGAGCATTACAGGGAGGCCCGGAGAGGCCTACTACCCTACGACCACAGTATGTGGGGAGCTCACCTTCAGGGAGGCCTGGAGAGGCCTACTACCTGGTAACCACAAACAGTGGGAACTCACCTTCAGGGAGGCCTGGTGAGGCCTACTACCTGACCGTTCTCAATCAAGGAGGCCTGGAGGAGCCTACTACCTGATAACCCCAGTATGTGAGATGCTCACCTTCAGAGAGGCCAAGAGAGGCCTACTACCTGATAACCACAGTACGTGGGAACTCCTCCTTCAGGGAGGCCCGGTGAGGCCTGCTACCTTACAACCACAGTATGTGGGGAGCTCACCTTCAGGGAGGCCTGGTGAGGCCTACTACCTGGTCACCACTATCTGTGGGAACTCACCTTCAGGGAGGCCTGGTGAGGCCTACTACCTGACCGTTCTCATTCAAGGAGGCCTGGAGGAGCCTACTACCTGATAATCACAGCATGTGGGAACTCACCTTCAGGGAGGCCTGGTGAGGCCTACTACCTGACAGCCAAAATATTTGGGAGCCCACATCCAGGGAGGCCCAGAGCGGCCTACTACCTGACAGCCACAATATTTGGGAGCTCACATTCAGGGAGGCCCAGAGAGGCCTACTACCTGATAGCCAACGTAAGTGGGAATTCGCCTTCAGGGCGGCCGGGTGAGGCCTACTACCTGATAACCATCTTAAGTGGGAATTCACCTTCAGGGAGGCCTGAGTGGCCTACTACCTGATAACCACTGGTAGCTTTGAGCCCTGAGTCCGGGTGAAAGTATAAGGTGGCCTGCTAAGGCCAGCCAGCTGGGGACTCGCCTATCAGGGAGGCCTGGTCGGGCCTACTAGCTAATAGCAAGTCATATTCTGCCATAAAGTACACTGTTGGAAACCATACTACACAGCATAATTCACTAATGGGCTTCCAGTAGCGCTATAAGGTATGTCCCACAATGTTGGGACTCACCTCCGAGGAGGCCTGTTTAAGGCCTACTACCCATCAGTGAGTCAACTGCCCGAACCACCAAGGCCAACCACGTAAAGTGAGCTGGCCTACAGTGCCCTCTGGGGGGCTGTCCAATCAAGGAGGCCTGCTGAGGCCTACTACCTAATGGCGCAGCCTTCGTTGGCAGAAAAACTGTTTACACAGCGCCCACAGCATCCTGGTGCCTAATCACATTGCCCATGGCAGTGTACTCCGCAAGAAAGCTAGCACCCTTAAAACAAGGGGAGTACAACATTCGCCACTCTGCCTCAACGGAGGCCCCAGTTAGCCAGGGGCCTACCATCTATGCATGGGCGTCAGCTCAGGGCAATGCTCTGGCTTCAGGGGAGCGTACTTCGACCAAAGAAGAAGTGAAGCTTACTTCATACTCGACCCGAGCCATAGTGGTGCGAGGTGGGATAAAACAGAACTGGGAGTGAAGTGCTCAGACCTACCCTGTATCACAGGGGAATACTCACACCTCACCCTGAGGTTACCAGGGTGCGGGCCTGCCAGCGGCTCTAGGGGTGACAGAAATGTATCTGTGCCCAACCTAGGGGAGTGGGGCTTGAATGAAAGCCAACCACCTACAACCTAGCGCTCGAGCAGTAGCTCAGCGAGGTGAGTGAAGCCTAAACTGGCGGCCTAAATCCGTAGGCCAGTTCTGCATGGCAGGGTCGGGCAGGAAACCCAGTCTTCTTCGTGAAGCGAAAGACGGCCTAACCCTGCTCAATAAAGACATATATACCACGGAGGCCTGTTTGAGGCCTACCATGTCCTTACAAACCATCCTCAGCACCACGCTGCATTACTCTAGTCACCCCAGAATGCAGAGAAGGGGGCGGGCCTTGGCCTAACGACTCCCACGGGAGGAGGCTGTTTATACAGGGATGCTAGAAACCAACATTCACACAGTGAAGGGTCAGAGGAAGAAATGCTAAAATTTTTAGGAGAGCGCCTCTATTATCCCTGGCACAGCCTAGGCCAGCTACAGAGGCGGCCCTGGTAAGGGCCAGCCTGCAAGCATAGATCTATCTGAGGGCTCGGAGGAGCCACAGCCTTACTAAAGAATATAGTCTGTATTATTCCATACAAAGGGCTGCAGAATCGCTCAGCCTAATGAAAACCCAAACAGAGCTCAAGGGGCGACATACTCAGGAAGAAGTCAAACGGACCTGTGGGCCGGACATAAGATCTATCTGAAGCTCTAGCGTCAGTCAACACTCTAAGTAAAACAATTTAAAGAGAGAGACCAACCACTCTACCCTGAGGTGGCTAGCAGCCCGAAGGCTAACACAGTTACCGTTCTGGCCACCTAACGGGGAACTTCAGGGCCCTGATAATCCAATAAAGTTCTCTTACCTTATTACCTTGACATGACCCCATGACTCTATACAGGGAACGAGGTCTGTAGAGAGATACATTTCGGAATTTTAATTCACAAAAATTTACTCTTGAAAAGACCAGACAGCTCACCTGCGGCGTGCGGAGTGAAGACTCGCCAGATAGTTCTTTATGAACCTGGGGTCCACCACTTTACATGCCTGAAAGAGGCGTTTCTACTAACCAAGCCTAGGCGGGCCATTGGAACATCGTTCTTATCATAGGCCCAGCGCCAGGCCTGATGTAATGAACGTCTGGGGAGTCAGAAGAGAGGAGAGGGCTGGATTCTCTTTTTAATGAAGCCCTCCGGGGAGATTATCCATCAGCGACGCTGTATGCGCTTGTGCTGGATAACCTCCCTCAGATCCCTCTTCTAGCGGGAGTCACGCCTTTCCTGCGCCCTGTTCCTCCACAGAGGGGGCGCACGAGAGGCGACACTGGCTCTCTGGCCCTGTCTACGGTCCTCAGATCGTGAAGGGCCAGGCCCTCCCGCCTGCCTGGGCGTGGAACCGGATCTCAGCGGTATGTAGGTTTTTTTCCTAAAAGCAGCTGAGCGCGCCTTCGCCTCCCTGAACTTCCCAAGCCCCGCCTCCACGGCGGGGCCAAAGAGTTCAGAGGGCGAAACCGACGAATCGAGGAGAAAGGCCTTCTCTTTCTCCTCAACGTCGGCCAGGTTTAACCAAAGCTGTCTCTCCGTGGCCACCATCGCCGCCATCGACCGACTGATCGTGGCAGCAGTTTGTTTGGTGGCCCGGAGCGCAAGAGCCGTGGTTCGGCGCGGCTCAGTAACTGCCTTAGGGGACAACCCTGCCCCCTGGTCGAGATCCTGCAGCAGGTCGGCCCGGTATGCCTGCAGCACCGCCATGGTGTGCAGGGAAGCACCAGCCTGAACTGCTGCCGTGTATGCTCTGCCATTCAAACGCGCTGTTGTCTTTAGCGGTTTGGATGGCAGAGTTGGAGCTCTCAGTGTCGACGCCTGCCCAGACACGAGATAGTTTGCAAACGACTCGTCAAATGGGCGGCATCGACACATACCCATGCTCTGCGATCCCATCAACATCAGCGAAATTAACCCGCTGATGTCAGTGAATACGGGCAGAGCATGGGCTCTTCCATGCCCTCTCGATCTCCGTGTGAAGATCAGGAAGGAATGGAAGGCTCACCTGAGCTGGTGGTGTATGGCCGGGGAGAAACCGATCGCCGAGCCTACCGCGAGCGGTCTCTCCTCTAGCGCGTTGCCATGGCAGCTACAGCCTGTTGGCGGCGCGCTCCACAACATCCACCAGACCTGCATACACGGGGCAGGGTGGCTGAGAGGGTTCAGGATCTACCTGATTATAAACCTCCTCAGCCATCTCCTGCTCGTCCTGAAGAGCAGCAACTGCAGGAAACCGTCGGTGAAAAATCCTCGTCAACGACCTGCAGTTCGCCCTCGTCAGCCGTCGAATCATCTGAGAGGTTTACAGCACTCTCAAGATGATCGACGAGCTCTATCTGGAAGCCCATGATGCAAGTCGCCGCTCTGCCTCGGCACGAGCGGGACCATGAGAACCAGACGTTGAACCCCCTTCACTCGAGAAGAGGGCCAGACGAGAGCGAGCGTTTTAAGAGAAAAACGCTCACAGTTCACACAGAGGATTCCCTCGAGAATCTCCCGTGCGCGCTCTTCTCCCAGGCAAGAAAAGCACACTCGTGTGCTGTACATTTAATTTTCTTACCGTTTCATTGAATAGCGTTTTCAAACAGACAGTCCCTGAAGACGATGAGATGATTTGTCATGTTTGCAAGGCGCCCTTTTATACTTCCAGGTCGCACGTTAATCATTCACGCTAATGATTCACGGGCTGTCGCCGGTCAATATGATTGACGTGATTTGATAGTGATTTCAGACACCTGTCACGCCTGAGGCGTTCCCCATAGCGTCGTTGACGTATTGTTGAGTTCCCTTCGAAAGGGAACTCAGTTTGTTTTCATGCCAAGAGTTCAAAAGATAACACCAATTCAATTTTATGGATTCTCAATTTGTGATGCGGCTGCAAGCTATAACGCACATATGTGCTCTTTTCATGCATTTATTAGAGGTTGAATTCAAACCAAATACTGCCAAACCACCCATACTACTTCTGAATAGGATGTCTTCTTCATAAATCGTATGAATATTATGGAAATACATGGTTAAGATCACTCAAAACATATATGAAAATGGAGGCACCCTTATATGGGCAGTAATGGAGTATGGTGTTCAGCTAGTAAAAAAGTTTGGTACTTCGCCCCAAATAAAATCTTTCTGAAAGCTAATTTTTTGAGATATCAACCTAAAAATTGGAACACAACGTAAAGGGCAGTTAAAGGGTATCTGGCAACATTACATTTATAACGTCTTCAATTTTAATAAATCTCGAACAGGATGGATTTGTATGTTCAGAAAAGTATTGTTGTATTCAAAACAAAATGAAATGTTCACAGAAAAATGTATACCTATTGAAGAAAAAAAAAATTTAATCCATGCTATGAATTTTGAAATTTAAAGTGAGAAAAGTTGTCAAGAAATTAATTTTACAGTACACAAAATGTATGCAGTACTTTGTAACTACAGGAACTTACTTGCTAATTGCTGCCAGCAAGTTACTGTAAATTTCACAGTATTCTTTTTACAGTGTACATGATAGATCATTATCAAAAATCCATAATAGGGTCACTTTAAAGTATTATTACTGGTATATAAATCATTCAATGGCCTAGGACCTCAATACATTGCAGATATGCTCACTGAATATAAACCCAAAGGATCACATCAGCTAGAAATACCGAGAAAATAGTCAAGTCAAGTCAAGTCATCCTCATTTATATAGCGCTTTTAACAATGTAGATTGTTTCAAAGCAGCTTTACAGAGATAAACATATAATTTAAGGTAACAGAGATTGGTTTGGTTTTGTAGTGGTTCTTGAAAAATGTTTTTTCCAGCTAAAGTTAGTTTTGATTGATTCACTTCCGTCTAAATGATCATTTGTTATTAAATTAGGGGCCGCTAAGACGACATCGTTCTCTCTAAACAGACTTTAAACTTTAAAGTCTATTTTAAACTTAAAAATAGAACAGAAATACATATGTTTAACTGTGAATTTACTGAATGAGCACTGTGTCACTGTTTGTCCGACTGTTTGTACTGTGTTTTACTTTCTTTTTTATTCTAAACTGTTTTACAACCCCAAATCAGAAAAAGTTAAAATCAAGATTCTTTGATTTGTTAATTCTATTTAAAAAAATTTAACTGACAAAAGTACAAATAAAAGTTTTCCAATGTTTTCACTTGAGTTTTGCTAGTGTAATATTGGCCCAATCTTGTCTGATACAAGACAGCCACTCAACAGTCTGTGGTCATCGTTGCCTGATTCTCCTTTTCATGATGGGTCATACATTTTCCATAAGAGACATATCTGGACTGCAGTAAACAGGCAGGCACATCCCTTCTATGGTGCGGAGTGTCTAGAAACCACTCAGTTTTAGCATGTGTAGAATGAGGCCTGGCATTGTCTTGCTTCCCAGGAAAGATGTCATCTTGATGGCAGTTTATGTCTCTGTACAATCCAAATACATGCCTCCATGTCAATGGTACCTTCACAATAACCGATGTTTGCTTTTTCACCTGTCGCTGGTGAAAGTCTGGTTGTCCCTTCCGTCTTTGGGACTGAGAACTCGATGTCCATTTTCTCCCCAAAACAAGCTGAAACATGGACTCATCTGACCTCAGCACACATTTACACTGTCTTCTAGACCATCTGAGATGAGCTCAGGCCCAGAGAACTGATGTAAAGCTTTCTGCTTGCGTAACAGAGATTCAAGTGACATTTCTTAATGCGGAGTCAGACTGTGTTCAGTGAAAACGGTTTTCCAAATTACTCCTGAGCGCATGTGGCTGTATTTGACAGAGTAGCATGATGGTATCTTGTGCAATGCCATCTGAAGGCTCAAAGGTCACGCACATTCAACAGAGGTCTACTGCCTTACCCAACACAGACTGAGATTTCTCTGGATTCCCTGAATCTTGTGACAATATTATGTATGGAAGATGATAAAATACATACATTCTTTGCAATCTTGCATTGAGAAATGTGATTTTTTTAAAAAAATTTGACAATTCTCTCATTTGGCACAAAGTGATGAGCCATGACCCATCTTTGCTTAAAAAGACTGAGCAGCACTTTTACACCCAAACACGATACCCTCAACTATTACCAATTCACCTGCTCATTGTGGACTGTTTCAAAAGAGTTGGATAATCTAATTTGGATAATCTTTTCACTTTTATTTGGTCTCTCTTCCAACTTTTTTGGGGTGTGTTGCAGCCATCAAAATCAAAATTTGTTCATATTTACAAAATACAATTATGTTGGTCAAAGAAAACATTGGAAAACTTTTCTTTGTACTTTTGTCATTTAAAAAAGTTTAAATAGAATTAACAAATCACAGATTCTTGATTTTATTGCATTTTACAAAATGTCCCAACTTTTTCTGATTTGGGGTTGTAATTATTCTTATTTCTTTTGATTATTTTAATTTCTTCTATGTAAAGCACTTTGAATAACCATTGTGTATGAAATAAGCTTTATAAATAAACTTGCCTTGCCTATTAAAAAATGTCCTGGCTTTATGATGGGAGTGAATGGGTATATGTTTTTGGAAGTCCATCAAAGCGCATCCATTCAGGATAAAAGTGCTCCAAGCGGCTCTTCTGAAGTGAAGCGATGCGTTCGTGTGAGAAAAATACCCATATTTAAAACTTTATAGACTAAAATAACTAGCACCGGCAGATGGCCGTATACAACGATTTATGATGAAAGTCTAACCCATGAACTTGATGCACAACGTAATGACGAACGCGTTTACCCCGCCCTGTTTAATTGAACCGCGAGAGACGTCAAAGCTTACGCTACTCCTACATCCTACGTCATACATCGTCAAGTGTTACTCTTTTGGTGTAAGTCTAATTGCGTATGGCAGTCTGCCGGAAGCTAGTCATTTTAGTCGATAAAGTTTTAAATATTTTATATTTACTTTCTTAAATATTGGTTCACTTCAGAAGGCTTTTATCAACCCCCCCGATTCAACCCTTCGTGATTTCAACTGAGGGGGGTCCACAGCAACAACCCAAAACCCCTGGATACCCTAGGATATGGCCCTGCTATACAGCATTAACCTGTTAAGTGTCACCCCCCCTTTTTTTGAATAGACATGAAAATGCACATTCCAAACTTAAATGGTATAGGATAAGAATCCTTTGGAATATAGACATAAAATTGGTCTTGTTTTAAAGAAGACATTTGGCAGATTTTTGTAGAAGTGAAATAAATTAAGAAAGTGAAACAGAAAAAAAGTTACAGAAGTTTGAGTTTATGAAAATGTACGATTTAAAAAATTAATTATTCATATTTTATATAAAATATATATTTTCAAAACCTGGACAACTCTTAAACTGCAAAAAAATCAAAGCCAAAAATCTGAACAAGTTGTGTTTCAAATTTTAGGTTGATATCTCAAGAAATGAGCTTTCAGTAAGATTTTGTTTGGGCGCAGTACCAAACTTTTTCACTAGGTCACAACCAGACTCCATTACTGCCCATATAAGGGCGCCCTCCATTTCCATATGTGGTTTGAGTGATCTGAACCATCATTTTCACAATTTTCATACAATTTATAAAGTAGACATCCTATTCAGAAGTAGTATTGGAAGTTTGGCAGATTTTGATATGAATTAAACCTTGAATAAACACATAAAAGAACACATATGTGCGTTTTAGCTCGCGGCCACATCACAAATGGTGAATCTATTATTTTTTCTTTATATTTAAAACATTTTCAGACCTTTTTTTTCTAAAATAATTGAATGCTTGCCATCTTTTGAACTCTTGGCATGAAAACAAACTGGTTTCTACCCTTCTTTCATGATTTTTCATGTTCATTGCTATTTCAAAATAAAGGTCTGAACACGCCTAGGAGTATGAAAATATTCTTGTTGCAAATTAATAAATTACGGCTCCTCTGTAATTTGTTTTGAGATTCAGTAACCAAATATGGAAACTAGAGATTGTAAGCTTTCAAATGATATATAGTTTGTCAAGATTAGTTTAGGTTTAGTATAGGTTATTACTGTTTTAAATATGTAATGGATTTGGGCCCACCGGTGGGCCCATGACATTTAAGAGGTTAAACATCAGCACTGTGGGACAAATTAAACATGTTAGCAGTGTCATTTTCATATGTGATAGAAAGGTTTAGATTGTAGATAGGGCAATATCCCTGCATATTTAATCTCACTGTAGTCCTTATGTGGCTACATGTAGGAGTAGCTTCATGGTTTGAAAATGCTAATTCTTTTAGGGGCTTCAGGGCTATAACTTATGGAAGCTTGTTTCCGCCACTAAACAAATTAATAATAATAATAATTGCGACTTTTTATCTCACAATTCTGACTTTATTTCGCAGAATTGCGAGATATAAAGTCAGAATTGCGTGAAATAAAGTCACAATTACCTTTTTTATTTTTCATTCTGTGGCGGAAACAAGCTTCCATAATAACTGAACAAGTATTTCTAAAAGATGTTATTATTTGTGAAATTTGCAAGTTGCTATCAAACTTGACAGTCAATCATTAAAGCGATAGTTCACACAAAAATAAAAATTACCGTATTTTCCACTTGCTTTCTGTTTTTTTCTTGGGATGCCCATCCCAATGTAACTAGAGATGTCTGCTCCAGTTTGGAGCCAGCCTCTTGCAAAGACTTCAGATGACCCAACACCTGTGAAGTGATGACTCGAGATGACTCCAACTCCTGCGAGGACCTCAGATTACCCAACAACTGTGAAGAGACAGCACCAACTCCTGCGAGGTCTTCAGATGAAGCAAACTCTGAATCAAAATGCATCAATGCTAAGTTTTCTATATACCTTAATCGTTTGTTAACAACATGTATTAATTACTTCAATGAGCTCATTTGTTTTCTGCCTTAAATTAATATATAGTTTAAATTAATACATTGTTAGCTAACTGCTTGATTTGTATATGTACATTTCTGAAATACATAACTTGGACACAATCACCTCTTATTAACTATCCCTCTCTCATTTAGAAACATGCATTTTCTGTAAAGCTGCTTTGAAACGATGTGTATTGTTTAAAGCGCTATACACATAAATGTGAATTGAACTGAATTGAATTGAACATCAAGTATTATATACTTCTCAACACAACACCTCCTCCATTACTCAAACAGAATTGATTCTCTTATAAGATCATTACCTTAGTCAAGTCTCATTTTTATTTAAACAACATCTTTCTCAAATAAGCATATTCAAATTAACTCATACATTCAAACAACAGTCTATTTCAAATAGGCATTTCAAAGGAGCATAATGAGATCTAGCACACTTTTATTCTTTTAACATGACACAGAATAACATTCATCAAACTTTTCAGGATTTATATATATAAAAAAAATGTATAGATAGGGCAGCGATCCGTCTACACCCTTTACATATCTTCTTGGACTGATTTATTTCTTTCTCTTCAGACACATTACTCCATCAAATAGCCCCAAGTCCACACAGGTGGGCATCTCTGTCCTAAGCCCCTATTCTGACACAAAGCAATGTTCTACATTGTACCGCCTCTTTCAGGTATTTCATCCTATTCAGAGTTTCCCTCTCTTTCTGGGCATAATGACAGACGTGCTGGCTGCATTGGAGCTGTGAATGTTTTAGCCGATTTATCACTGGCCTGGCAGGTCACACAAGCAGAAAGGATTTTACAAGGTCGTCCATTCGTGGCCACCAATAAAACTCTCTCAGACGCTGTTTGGGTCGCATCAGCCCCTGATGTCCCTTGGGTGCCAGGTAGATTGGACGTTTCAGCAGTGCAATAGGAACAATCAAACAATACTCTCTGAAATTCAATGGAGATTAAACAACCAGTTCATGTCTAACAGGAAAGTAAGTCACTGGAGAAGGACTTTGCAGTTTAGGCCAACCTGACTGAATTGTCTGACTGACTGTGACAGTTCTGGACAGTCTTCACATTCAGCTTTATATTCCACTAGCGGCAATGCAGTCAGAAATGGCTGAATTTCTGCGATTTCAGAATTCGAATTCTGTTCAATGTATGCAGTGGTGTCAGCATTCTCTTAAGCATATCAAAGCTATCAACAATCTCTTTACTCCACTGTAGTGGTGTTTGTGTATGAGCTCTGAGCATCTGCCTCAGCGGCTCAACCACAGTAGCGTAGTTCAGAAGAAATTTGTTGGACAATAAAGAGAGTCATAGGAACGAACGTAAATATAGCATGTCTGTAGATCAAGGTGCTTCCGCAATGGCAGTCAGGTGATATTAGCTGGTTTGTAGTCCTTCTTTAGAAATTACTAATACATATGATGGAGGAAGACAGGGTATTTCCTTGTCGAAATCTTTTAAATCCACTTCCTCTGGATTCTGGACGAGGACGGGGACAGGAGACTCAGGCACGGCCATCATAGATGTGGACTCAGAAGCGGCATTTTTGTATTAGTTCTTGCCCTTATTTTTTTTTTAAACATATACATTACTCTTAGTTTATACTGCCTTTGTCTTATTTCGAACAACCTCTGAATACAATTTGTAAGTCAATTATCATATACTTTATACATTATCTGTTCAGTGTAAAACTCCAGCAAAGTCAAGGAGCATTGTGCTGAGAATAGGACCAGGACCAGTTTCGCTTTCGGATTGGGACCTCATCCCCACTGTAAGTGAGAGACCCATTAAGAGCTTGGGAAAATGGTTTAGAGCGGAACTGATTGAACGAGAGAGTGTGAAGGAGATGCTTGGGCAGGGAGGAAGCTTGGATGCGAGCCTTGGATAGGAGTGGGCTACCTGGAAGCAACCAGCATGGTGTGCTCCCAAGACTTCTATGGCCACTGCTCATGTATGAAGTAACGTTAACAACAATTGAAGCCTTGGAAAGGAGGATCAACACCTTCCTTCGCAGATGGCTGTCAGTCCCCAAAAGCCTTTCTTCAATTGGCCTATACAGCTCGGGAAGCACGTTACAGCTGCCATTAACATCTGTGGTTGAAGAGTTTAAGGTGGCCAAAGCCCGGCAGGTGATAATGCTTCTTGACAGTAGTGACCAATTGGTCCGCCAGGCAGATATCACCATCCGCACAGGACGGAAATGGTCAGCAGGCAGGGCTGTGGCAGACGCAGAGGCAAGGCTACGCCACAAAGACATCGTGGGGATGGTCAACCAAGGCAGGCTAGGCCTAGGAGTTATAACCAGAGCTAGGTGGAGGGATGCTAATGCCAAAGGTTGCCGCATCCTAGTCCAGGAAGAGCTCTGTATGATGGAGGAGGAGGATAGGCAAGCGAGGGCAGCAGCCATGAAAAACCAGGGGAGGTGGACATGTTGGGGCAGCATCCAAGGAAGACCATTTGGTGGAGGGATGTGTGGGGCATGGAGGATAAGAGGATAAAATTCCTTCTGTGCTCCACATACGATGTCCTACCAACACCAGTGAATCTCCATCATTGGGGGCTGGTTGAGAGCCCAGACTGCACGCTGTGTGGGAAACCGGCAAGCTTTGAACGTGTTGTCATCATGTCAGGCTAGCCTGGCTGGTGGCAAGTTTAGATGGAGGCATGACCAGATACTTGCTATGCTAGCTACAGGCCTGGAGGAAGAGAGAAGGAAGACCCACAACCGCACGAGGATGATAGCACCCCGTTTGATCAGGTTTGTTAGAGCAGGGGAGAGTTCTAGTGGGACATTCAACTGGCGCAGGAATCCTGACATCGGCTACTGACTGGGACATGAGAGTTGACCTCCGGAGACAGCTCCAGTTTCCAGAGGAGATCACTACCTCAACTCTCAGACCAGACATAGTTCTGTGGTCCAGAGCAACAAAACAGGTGGTGCTGCTTGAACTGACTGTGCCATGGGAGGAGAGGATAGAAGAGGCCCATGAGAGAAAGCTTGGGAAGTACCAGTCACTCACCCAACAGTGCCAACAGGTGGGATGGCGGGCATGGAACTTGCCAGTGGAAGTAGGTTGCAGAGGATTTCCTGGGCAGTCACTTTGGAGCGCCCTGTCCAGACTTGGAATAAGAGGTCCCAGCAGGAGACGGCTCGTGGCGAATATCACAAGAAGAGAAGAGACAGCATCGAGATGGCTGTGGCGGAAGCGCTGTGAGCGGTGGAACAACCCATAGGGTAGGGAGGGAACATAAAAGCACTCCACTGGCTGTGGAACCCAAGGGGCCAGGGGGCTTCCCCAGGACGCTGGGGTTAGCTGTCAAGGCCTCTGAAGGTGTTGTGGGTTAATTTACAAAACGCTGTTGAAGGAGGGTACCCACCTGATGACCCGAAGAAAGCACCTTGGGCCGACACCACAAAGCTCAGCGGGTTGGACTTGTAAAGCGCAAGTGTTGGCCATCACCTCAAATAGGTGGCTGGGACTTCACCCAGCCACTGAGGTGAGAGCGATGATCCCATCGTATTTCAGACTTGCAATGGATTTAGACATTTTTGCTTTTACATTATTTATATGTGGTTTCCAGCATAATTTATGATCTATTATAACACCCAAATATTTATTTTCATACACTCTTTCTATTTCCTCATTATTAATCCTAATTTTAGCTTTGTTATAACTTTGCCGATTGCTAAATATAATAAAGTTTGTTTTTTACTCAAATTCAATGAAAGTCAAGTTCCAAACTTTTATGCATTTATTTCTTCATGTGGAACACAAAATAAACAATTTTGAAGAATGTTGATGACCAAACCATTTTGTTGACGATTGGCTTCCATTGTAGGTATAAAAATTGCAATTGCACATGTATTCATGGGCCATCAATCTTTAATCAAAATAATTATTCTCTTCATTGATGACGTTCACCGGCACAAGGGAGGGACAAACTCTCACTCACCTGAGATCACAGCAATAGCAAACCAAAATGATCCAATTCCCAATCGGAAAAAGACATTGGACTCTGATATACTTCACAATAGGGAAGAAAATTATATTGCAACTTCCCTTTCATGCCGCCTTTAAGCTTGGCTTATTTTGTCTGTTTTACACAGCAATTTGTAGTATGATAAAAATGGACCTTGCCTGCACTAATTTCATATTAAAACTCGAAACACGGTGATTTATTCTACAAAATGACTGAAAATTATGTTAAATCTACTAAATGTGTAATTTTAATGTGGAGCTGAAGAATCACACTTTTCTCATCTCACGCTGTTTTTTCGGTTCATTATGCTATTGATGTGGCATGATTGGTTTTGATCCTTAGCTCATGATTGAGCTCATCCCTGGTGAATGTGTCTCTCCTCCCTCTTTCTTCACCTCGTGAATGTCGCTGATTGTAGGTGAAACTTGATTAAAGTGAAGACACAGCTGTTCGAGATGAACTGACAAAACAGGAAACATAATCATCAGAGGGTTGTTCCATAAAACAAGATTAGAAAATAGGCCAGGCTTATTTTGGCTAGTCAGACGTCTGTGAATTCTGTTTCATAAAGCAAACTTAAAATAGTTCAAACTCAGTTACCCTGGAAACTTATGCTGGGAAACTAGCCTGGTCCGGGGCAGGCTAAGCCTGAAATGATGCTTAACCAGAATATCGTTTTTGTAAGATACTGGAGACAATAAACACAACGAGTGTGACTGCACAATAACTGCTTTTACTGAAGAAACCGGAACTTGTGCGTTGCTGGTGTTTACACGAAAAGCACTGGCCCAGCCAACGTAACAGCGCGCTCTAGTGGCAACACAATACATTACATCTCCCCTTCTTCTGCCTATTTTTGGGGATACAATATATAGTCAACTAATACAACTGAAGGTTTCTTAAGCAAAATTTAAAGGCAAAAATAAACAATCCTCAAGGTACCTTCAAACTTATTAATGACATTATACAGAGGCACCACACTTGACATATTTCTTTAACTATTCAGGAGAAACTTGAGATCATTACCAACTATTGAAAGCTATCAACAAACAGTAGGCCTACTGGATTGTTTCACTACTGGACTCATCTGACTCCTGACAGGTAGCAACTACAAATCCAGTCTTTCAGGGGGCTTAACCACTCTGCCAATCTTAGTGGTGTAGGGCAGAGTAGGCTGTGGTTGACCCACATTCAGGGGTTCCTTGGTAGGTGATGCTGTAGTCCCAACTAGGGGAGGAATCAGTTCCTCTTGTTCTGGGCGGACATCGGGAAACTCCTCCCAAGGCTCATCTTGCATGAGGTGACGGGACTGATTCGCTCTTGCAGTGCTTTTGCGAAGGTGCTGACAGTTCCTGCGGTACTCCATGCCACCAGAGTTTACGATGTAAGACCTGGGTGTGCGGCTATGTTGCTTGATGACAACAGCTGGAGACCACTTGGAGTGGCCGGGGTAGGGCTGCATTCTGACTTCTTCACCTGGCACCAGCGCAGGGTGAGAGTGCATCGTCCTGCCTTTGTTGTAGTAGTACTTCTGGGAAGCTTTGGACCTATTGAGCAGGTGCCTGACTTTCAAAGAGTTGTAAGCCTTTGGGACAAGCAGTTGTTGAGCTGCAGGGAGTTTGTTTCTGGGTCTTCTGCCCATGAGCAACTGCGCTGGGGACAACTCAACCGCCTCCAGCGGGGTTGTTCTGTAGTCCAGCAATGCCAAATGTCTGTCTGAAGCTTTGTTCCAAAGTCTTTTCACTGTTTGTACTGCACGCTCAGCCTCTCCGTTTGAGTGAGGTGTGTGAGGTGATGATGTAAGATGTGATATACCATAGCTCTCACAAAAGTCTCTGAACTCCTCTGACGCATACTGGGGCCCATTGTCTGTTCGTAGGACAGTAGGAATCCCATGACGACTGAACTGTGATTTCAGTATTTCAATGGCAGTACGGCTTCGCTGATCTTTAAGCTCATCCACTTCAATGAATTTTGAAAAGTAATCCACGAGAAGAATAAAGTGCTTGCCATCAAATACAAAGATATCCGAGGCCACTAGCTCAAATGGGAGTTCTGGGGTTTCAGTTGGCTTTAGAGGCAATTTTGGTAGTTTGTTTTGGAACTCGGCACATTTGCTGCAATTCTTCACTACCTCCTCTATCTCTGCACTCATGCCCGGCCAGTAGAGCACTTCACGTGCTCTCTGCTTGCTTTTTACAATCCCTAAATGAGACTGGTGTATGAGTTTTAACATGTGCTGTCTCATAGTGGGTGGTATAACTATACGCAGTCCTTTGTACACTACTCCATCACATATGGTCAGTTGACTTTTTGAGTCCCAATATGGCTGAACAGTAGTTGGGGCATCTCTCCTGTGCTCCGGCCAACCCTGCTGGATGATGTGTTGTAAGGAGCTCAGTTCTTTTTTTGTGCATTCCTGTAGCTCAGCGTACTTCTCTTCACTTACAGCCACATAGTTCAGCATGGATACACATTCCAAATGTTCCAATTCTGGAGTCTTGTGTGACAGTTGCGCCCTGGATAGTGTATCAGGCAGCTCCATATCCTTTCCTTTCCTATACCTGACAGTCAGATCATACCATTGGATGCGCAGGCGCATCCTCTGTATGCGCATGGGTGTTGAAAGAAGTGATTTCTTAAAAATGTCCTCCAGTGGTTTGTGGTCATTATACACAGTGACTGACTTTCCAAAGATATAGTGATGAAATTTAGTGCATGCATGGACGATAGAAAGCATCTCCTTTTCTATCTGTGCATAGCGGGTCTCAGCATCGGTCAGAGACCTGGAGGAGAATGCAACAGGGTGATTGTCCTGCAAAAGCACAGCACCTAATCCACTGCTGCTTGCATCACAGAAAATTTCAACTGGCTCTGATGGGTCATAGTACTTCAGTACAGGGGGATGTGAACAAAGTTCTTTGAGCCTCGCAAAGGCTCTTTTCTGAGCTGGTTGCCACGCAAACTCAACATTGCTTTTCAGGAGCTGACGCAGTGGTGCATCTTCCTCACTGAGATTCGGTATGAATTTTGACAAATAAGTCACAAACCCCAAAAAACGCCGAACCCCTTCCTTGTCAACAGGTTCCGGCATGCACCTTACTGCTTGGACCTTGGCTGGGTCAGGCTTCAGACCATCTGCAGTCAGTAAATGGCCAATATATGGGACTTTGCTCTGCCGAATGTGACACTTATTGAAGTTAAGCTTTAAGTTGTAGCTTGTTGCTCTCTCGATGACTTTGTGTAGGATTTCATCGTGCATCTTCACAGTGGGGGCCGCAATCAGGATGTCATCCATAATGGCCACTGCTCCCATAATGCCCTCTAGCATGCCATCCATGATCCGCTGATAGATCTCGGGGGCACATTTTATTCCAAACGGTAGCCTCAGCCACCTAAACCTACCAATGGGTGTGTTGAAGGTTGTAAGGAATGATGATTCTTCATCTAACTCAATCTGGAGGAATCCTGACTTGGCATCAAGGACTGAGAATATTCGTGCTCCAGGCATAGATGACACGACTTCTTCAACAGTGCACATGGGGTAATGTTCTCTTTTGATTACCTTATTTAAGTCGCTGGGGTCTATGCAAATTCTTAACTTGTCTCCCCGAGAGACCGCCACCATTGAACTGACCCACTCAGTGGGCTGCTCGACTTTTTTTATATAGCCATTTTCCTCCATTTCATGCAGTTTCTGGACAATCTGTCCCTTGAGTGCAGCTGGCTGTCTGCGCACAGGGTGGGCAACACCTTTAGCATTGGTCTCTATTTTGATTGTGTACTTCCCTGGCAGAGTCCCTGTAATGCGTATTAGCTCAGGAAAGTCACGAAGGCCTTGAGGAACAATGTCTTGTTCGAGAATGCCCTCCACAGGCGAGTCAGCCTCAGCTTCAGCAGCATTTTGTACAGAGTTCAGCCTTGTTATCAAACCTAAAGCTTCAGCCGTGGCTCCGTTGAGCACACTTTCCTGTGCAATATCCACAATTTCAAACTCTGCATCGGTGGCACACTGTTTGTAGTACACTGATAAATCTACGGCAGCGACTGGTTTGAGCTTATGATTAGAGTAGGAGCGCAACAGCTTGTTAGAACGCTTCAATTCACCAGTGTGCCCGAGTTGCTGGTAGCTATCAAGAGTCAAAGTGTTACACTTGGCACCATTATCTATCTTGAACTGGACTCTCTGTGAAAGTATTATCAAATGCACAGTCCATTTGTCCACAGTTAATGCAGCTGCTGGAAGCACAACGTCTGTTAGGCTAATGTTCAGTATTTCATCATCAGTCTCCTCCAGCGCCTCTACATTCAGTGTGTGGACAGCACGTTTACGACACACCGCCATCCAGTGGTTGGGTCTGTGACAGTAAGAGCACGTTGAGCCCTTGGCTGGGCACTTTCCCTCGTTCCATTTGTGATCGGGATGTTTACCGCAGCTAGTACAGAAAGCTGAGGGCTTTGACTGAGTGAACTTGCGATCTGGATAGCGAGTTTTTCTGCTTTGGCCAGAAAATTTAGGTTGAACACTTTCTGCTAGAGTGGACACCTGAGAGCATGTAACATCATCTCGGACTATTTTCAATTGTTTCTGAGACATCTCATATTGCTGAGGGATTTCAATGGTTTTGGCTAGTGTTAATTCCTCACCTTTGTCTAACAGTCTCTCTTGCACTCGTTTTTCACGCACGCCAGCGATAATCGCGTCAACCAACATGTTGTCAGGGTCGGGATATGCGCAATCCATTAACAGTAGTCGTAAATCTTTAACGAAATGGTCGAAGCTCTCACTTACGTCTTGTTTCCTCTGCTTGAAACGATGGCGAGCTATCCTCTTTTTCTTCCTTGGTCTGATATACTTCTCAAACTTTTCTAGCACTTTCTCAGGATCCTCTTTCTCACCTTCAGCCCAGGTGAGCGTTTTGTAAATTTCTCTGCCTTGTCCGCCTATCCATGTACCCAGCCAGCCGGCTTGCTGCTTTGCAGTTAGTTCTGAAAGTGGTCCATCAAAAACAAACATAACGTGGCTCCGAAAACGGTCAAATTCCTGATATAAATCCGCAGCCTCCCAGTCAATCTTCGGGTGCTCAAACTGTGGGGTAGCCATGCTACACTTCTGACACCATGTAAGATACTGGAGACAATAAACACAACGAGTGTGACTGCACAATAACTTCTTTTACTGAAGAACGCGGAACTTGTGCGTTGCTGGTGTTTACACGAAAAGCACTGGCCCAGCCAACGTAACAGCGCGCTCTAGTGGCAACACAATACATTACAGTTTTAACACTGACCCACTGGGAATGTGATGATATTACATCGGACTCTCTGGCATGCTGCCATTTTATTTCATGTAACCACTATCAGTCCAACAATGAAAACAAATGCACTTTAAAAATAAATGTAATACATTCGAACATACAAAAAGTGAAACAAATGTAAAGAAGTAAAGGTAGGCCTATTTTTTTAGTTGGTGTGATTTTTGTAATGAATCATTTAAATGTCTATAAATAGGGAGCTCCACCCATATGTGTAGGAGGACGCATAGTCATGGCGTGTCCTTTCATTGATGAGGTGGTGGATGAGTGAGCGATAATCATACGCTGGGCATTTCAAAGAGAACGTACTTTCAGGGACAGGGCAGACCCGTTGGCTTTTTCTGACTACTACCTGCATGAGCGGTATAGATTCTCGAGGGAAGGGATAGCATATATTTGTAGATTACTGAGCCCACACATCGCAAATAGCCCACGGCCCAATAAAGCCCTCACAATCCCACAGACTGTGTGCATTGCTCTTCGCTTTTTTGCCAGCGGAACATTTTTGTACACAGTTGGAGATGCAGAGAATATCAGCAAAACATCGGTTTGCCACTCTGTACGAATTGTGTACCTGTCTATTCACAGTATTAAACAGGCCTTTTATGGAATTGCTGGTAAGTTCAAATAAGAACGATATATAGAAAATGGAAATATTTATTGTCTGTTAATGTAAGACAGGCAATTGACAGACAAACACTTAAGTTTTGTAGCTTTCCCAAATGTTATCGGAGCTCTGGACTGCACCCACGTGCGCATAAAGCTCCCGTCTGGTCCGCATGAAGCAGACTTCGTTAATAGGAAATCATTACACAGCATCAATGTACAGGTACAGTCCCACTGCGAT
Organism: Siphateles boraxobius; assembly: GCF_051911475.1. Lineage (NCBI taxonomy): Eukaryota > Metazoa > Chordata > Actinopteri > Cypriniformes > Leuciscidae > Siphateles > Siphateles boraxobius. The sequence continues at coordinate 1,977,613 of NW_027509064.1, forward strand.
TATATTGTAGGCTAGAAGCGATTGTTCTTTACAATAAGCTGGGCACCAGTGTTCTATTCATTGCAAATGCATTAACAATTCTATTTATATATATATATATATATATATATATATATATATATATATATATATAAGTCCAATGTAGTGACCTACATTTTATCATCACAAATGTAGAGGCAAAATGACCTGGCTCAGTGCATGATTCCAGAATCTTTCGGGCCTCTTCTCTTTCCCACCAACTGGCACAAGTTAGTCACTTAACATATAGCAAAAACTACAGCTTTAAAATACCTTCACCAAATTGAATGCTTTTTTTTTTTTTTTTTTTTTTTTTTTTTTTATTCAGGTCAATTCTCAGGAGTTTTGCTGGGAGACAAGGGATATGCATGCCTGCCTTTTCTCTTGACTCCCCATCAGGAGATGCAGACTGAGGCACAGCACAACTACAATATTGCCCATGCACGCACAAGAGCTCGTATAGAGATGGCATCAAGTCAAGGTTCCAGTGCCTGAATTAGTGTGTGATTCCACAAAGGGCATGTGACATTGTTGTTGCATGTGTTGTGCTACATAACATTGCCTGTCTGAGGAGAGAGAGACAACCAATGGATGGTTGTAGAGCAAGACTGGGACATTGAAGGCATTTTTGATGACAATGAAATAGGCAGGGTTATAAGTAGGGGTGGCACGATCCGCCTTTTTTGCCTCCGATACCGATTCCGATACCTGGGACTCAGTATTGGCCGATACCAATCCGATCCAATACTAAAATAATAATCAAAAAAACAGTGCCAAATTACCTAATAAATTGTATCTGTATGCCTCACTGTGGGGAAGAGACTGTGATTATTCTTTTGTTAAAGGCATCAAAGCTTGACTTAAACATTTTTTCCTTACTTTGTAAAACAGTATACAGACAAAATATATACTATATAATTAAAGACAATTATTTTTAAATTTTAAGCGCAACTTTTTAATGAAGCAACAACATATGATAGATTGGAGAGAATAACTAAGGCTATCAATAAACTGCCATTGCGCAAAAGTATTGTAATATGAAAGCCTCCAATCAGAGCGGCACGAAACACTTATGCGCATCCCGTGCGCAGAACGATGCGCTCGAAGCAACATGGAGTCACGGCGTGCAGCGCTTCGCATTGAAAAGTTCAAAGCACAAAAGTAAGATATACATATATTTATTTATTTATTCATTAGTTTGAGCCTTTTAACAGTTTTAAATTTCAGTTAATGTGCGCGTGAAGAGCAATTATATCGCTCTCTACTCCAGTGTTGTGTTCACTGATCAGTTGTGTTGTGATCTAACAGACACCCGGTAGAAAGTAACATGTGAAACTCCAGCACGTTAAAGTGCTTTTATGCAAACCATAGACCTTTATCTACAGATCTACAGTATAATAATATGAACATTGACTCATCTTGGAGAGTGTTTCATCATGTTGACTTTTTACCCGAGTGCTGTTTGACGTTGAATGGAGAATGATTGACAGCCGCAGCGGAGGGAAGCACTTAGGTGAAGATTAATTTAACGATTTAAATCTGTACCTCACAATAAACTATATGTAATGGCTTCAGAAAACTTGGAATATAGTACACGGAAACATTATAGTGCTTTATAATGTTTTTGTGCCTTTTGCGTTGTATAACAATAACATTCGTAGGCTACAATATCGGATCGGATTTGGATGGTCTCGTCTGTCGATACCCAATCCGGGAAATATTTGTTGTATCGGAGCAATACCGATACTGAGTATCGGATCGGCGCACCCCTAGTTATAAGAGACAGTTATGCCAATAATTATTTTGGTTAATACTGTCCAAACCATGTTAAAAGTTTTCACTTTCCCCTTAATTTACCAGACACACAAGTAATATTTAATTTTTTTTTAAATTTAGGTTAAAGCTGGCTGTTGGGGGTGAAAACATACAATTAAATGTGATCAAAAAACAAAAAGGTCATGTGTCATTGTTTTAAATATGGCAGTTCTACTTGCATTCTTCTCAAGCTGTTGGATTTCCAGCTCCAACTTTCTCATCTTGAGTTTTTTATATTGGATGTCAGTATCTATGGCCTCCATTTGTTACAGGAGATACCTTTTGTAGACTCCCTTTATGTTCTGGGTTTTGTAGGAACAGAAATTTAAGTTTTTTTCAATTTGATCTAGTGCTCTTGGCACTTTTTTGTAATTTTTTAATACTCACTTGGTCACATGTGGTCCCAGACTGAGAGGGCTCTAGAAGGGTGTCAGCATCCTGTTGCCAATAATGGAAATACACACATGTAGTGAGGTTCAATGTGTGTGGAAGGAAGAAGACAGGGTCGGTTTGCCTGGGACTCACACTTTATTGACTCGTAACAAGTAAAAGAAAACAAAAGTTTTGCCACATGCACCTCCACCGTAGACTTAGCTACAGCAACGTTCATAGACCAAACTCTTTCCCGCTGATTTTCCAGCTCTCAGTCCATGTGCAGCGTGCGAGTCCCAAGACCTTCTCTCTCTCACCCGCTCTCTCATTCCTACTGGCTTATATGCGGTCTCTCGACGCTAATCACTGCAATCAGACACAGGTGTTCATCATCTGCACTTGACCTACTTACCGCACAGCTGACACTGGCTCCTCTCTCGTTACAGATTTTGCAAAACCACGCCCCCCTTGCCACATACCCCCACTGCCCGACTCAGGCCGGGGAGCCATCAGGCCTGCAGCCTCCCCCCCTCCTCCTGGAGAGGAATTCGGTCACAGCCATCTGTGCACCCGGCCTGTGGACCACCTGGAACTTAAACGGCTGTAAAGCTAGATACCAATGGATGATCCGCGCGTTGGTATTCTTCATGCGGTGGAGCCACTGTAGGGGAGCGTGGTCCGAACAGAGGGTGAACTCCCGCCCCAGGAGGTAGTAGCGGAGGGTGAGAACGGCCCATCTGATGGCCAAACACTCCTTCTCTATGGTGCTGTACATCGTCTCTCTCTTAGAGAGCTTGCGACTGACGTACAGCACCGGCCGCTCTTCACCCTCCACCTCCTGGGACAGGACCGCGCCCAGCCCCCTGTCCGACGCGTCTGTCTGTAAGATAAAAGGGAGAGAGGAGTCAGGAGCATGTTAAAGCGGCTCGCCACACAGATCAGCCTTTATTTGGGTGAAAGCCTGCTGACACTGCTCCATCCACTGGACCGTATCTGGTGCTTCCTTTTTAGTTAGATCAGACAGCGGGCTAGCGAGGTCCGAATACTTAGGCCCAGGAACTGTCTAACCTCCTTTTTCGTCTTAGGTCTCGGACAGGTCGCAACTGCTGCCGTCTTATCAATTTCCGTGACCCAAGTGGAAGCCCAGATACCTTACTTCCACACGCCCAATCTCACACTTCTTCGGGTTGGCCGTGAGCCCAGACCTTCTCAGCGTCTTCAGGACAGCACGCAAATGCTGCATATGACGCTGCCAGTCCTTACTATAGATTATGATATCATCCAAGTAGGCACCGGCATATGCAGCATGCGGCCGGAGAATCCTGTCCATCAGACGCTGAAAAGTTGCAGGAGCCCCGAACAAGCCGAAAGGAAGGTTGACAAATTGGTGTAATCCACACGGTGTTGTGAAAGCTGTCTTTTCTTTGGATATGGGAGACAAGGGGATCTGTCAATATCCCTTTGTTAAGTCCAGTGTCGAATAAAAGCGAGCAGTACCCAGCCGATCAAGCAATTCGTCAACCCTCGGCATTGGATAAGCATCAAATTTAGACACCACGTTCACCTTTCTATAGTCCACACAGAAGCGGATCAAGCCGTCGGTTTTGGGAACTAAAACTATCGGGCTCGCCCAGTTACTGTTGGACTCTTCTATTACCCCCATATCCAGCATTGCTTCCAATTCGTCCTGAATCATTTTTTTCTTATGTTCAGGCAAACGATAAGGGGTGGCTGCGCACAACCACGCCCGGTTCTGTCTCAACGTGGTGCTGAATGAGGTTCGTTCGGCCAGGCAGGGGTGAGAACACATCAGCAAAATCAGTTTACAATTTTTTAATGTCAGTGAGCTGGGAGGGTGAGAGGTGGTCCCCACCAAGCGCCAGAGCAAGGGATTGTGGCTTTTGGTTCGCTTCCGGACCGAGATCCTCTTCTCCGTTCACCACCGTCGCCAGCATCACTGACTTTGCCTCAACCCACTTTTTGAGGAGGTTGAGGTTATAAATTTGATGTGCCCCGCCCCTATCTGTCCGAACTACCTCACAGTTGAGATCACCCACCCGCCGTGTGACCTCAAAGGGTCCTTGCCACTTCGCAAGCAATTTAGAGCTGGAGGTAGGGAGCAATACAAGCACTTTATCTCCCGGTGCAAATTGACGAAGTCTAGCCCCCCTGTTGTACAGCCAGCTCTGTCTGTCTTGAGCCTGTAACAAATTCTCCATTGATAGCCACCCTAAAGTGTGGAGCATTATTCTCAGGTCCAAGACATACTGAATTTCGTTTTAACTAGCGGACGGTCCGTCCTCCCAAGTCTCTCTAAGGACGTCTAACACCCCGCGGGGCTGACGCCCATAGAGAAGCTCAAAGGGGGAAAACCCCGTGGAGGCTTGGGGGACCTCGCGTACGGCGAACAAGAGGGGTTCTAGACATTTATCCCAATTATTGGCATCTTCGTGTACGAACTTTCGAATCATGGATTTCAACGTGCGATTAAACCGTTCCACCAGACCGTCTGTTTGTGGGTGGTAGACGCTAGGGCGAATCGATTTAATGCCCAATAATTCTTAAAGTTCGCGAATAGTTCGTGACATAAAGGCGAATCACTTGGTCGGTGAGAATCTCTTTAGGGATTCCCACCCAGGAGATTAATGAAAACAGTACGCTCGCAACGCTTTTGGCAGAAATATTGTGGAGCGGGAATGCTTCAGGGTACTGCGTTGCGTAATCAACCAGGACTAACGCAAAGCGGTGCCCACGTGCTGACTGAATGGCCCGATGAGGTCCATACCAATTCGTTCGAAGGGGGACCTGCATTAACGGGAGAGGGCACAATTGTGCTTTTGGATTGGCCGGTGGGTTCACCAACTGAAATTCACGACAAGACGCGCACCACCTGCGCACGTTCTCGTGAATGTCCGGCCAGAAAAACCGGGCCATGAGACGGTTTAGTGTCGCCGTTTGTCCTAAATGCCCGGCCATTGGATTACAGTGAGCCGCCTGGAAAAGCATTTTCCCGGCGGCTCTTAGGAACTAACAACTGAGTTGTATCTTCTTTTGACTGGGCATTTTGGGTCACCCGATACAACTTATTCTTTATAATAGTAAAATAGGGATAAGAGAGTGGGTTGGTCTGGCTGGAGTAGCTGGCTGTCGATAGAGCGGACCTGATCAAAAGCGTGTTTCAGCGTTTCATCCTGGGACTGCTCCAGAGGAAAATCATCGCGCTCTGTGAGGATGATTCTCTCTAGAGCGCTCCGTTCCACTGCATCAGTACCCAGTGGTCCCGGCACAGTTTCCCCCACCTGAACAACCGCTGTCCTTCCCTTATTTCCCTTTCCCCAAGAGGCATCCGTGCACAAAGACCCCAATAATTTACTAAAGGCAGGCCAATTAGTCCCCAGAATTACCGGATGCCGGAGGTGCGGGTTAACTGCCACCTCCACAATATGCTTTTCTCTCCTAAATTTAATTTCCACAGGCATTATAGGATAACTCACCACCACCCCGTGCACACACCGTACCTGAACCATGCGGCTGTTATCCAATGCCTCAGGTTGAATCAAGCTTTGATGAATGGAGGTTTGGTTGCAGCCTCAATCCACCAAAGCCTGATACGTACCCCCCCTTGATACTCACTGGTATCTAGTACAGGCCAGCTTGATCGGGGGCAGCCTGTGCCCCGTCGGGGATCCGGATCAGCGTCCCCACCTCCATCACCGGACACCGGTCAAAAAAATGTCCTGGATCCCCGCAGTGCCAACAGGCCGGCCCAGGCTTCCTCGCCACCCCGGCGGCAGGAAGCGGGTCAAGGGATTGGCGTGGAGAGAGCGGGGCGGCAGGTGAGAGAAAGGAGCGTTTCATGGACAGCCGGCCCCGGGGGGGTGGGGCCCTGGGCGCTGGAACGGGCTGCGTAGAGGGCCACGTTCTCCGCCTTGGCGCCGGCCAGGGCATCACTCCCCCATGAGACCTGGGAAAGGGAATAGGTTTGGGGAGAGAAGGGGAAACAAAATAGAAAGAAGGCAGGGATTCGCGGACCCCTGGGCACGCCACCATGTGATCTTCCGCCAGTTGGATGGCCTGGTCCAGCGACGTCGGGCGGTGGCACTGGACCCACTGGGCAGTCCTCTTGGGCAGCTTCGCCACAAACTGCTCCAGTACCACCTTATTGACAATGTTCTCGACGTCACCTCCGTCGGCCATCAAGCATCTGCGGCAGGAGTCCCGGAGCTGTTGCGCCATGACGAAGGGTCGGCTGGACTCTTCCAGGCTCAGCGTCCTGAATCGCTGCCGATGTTGCTCTGTGGCCCGTCCGATCCGCTGCAAGTCCACGCGGGGCCATCCCCGGGCCTCAGCCGACCTCTCAAACAAATCAAGGAAGGCCTCCGGGTCGTTCTCTGGACCCATCTTGCTGAGAGGTAGGGGCGGGGCCGAGGCTGAAGCTGGTGAGGGGACTGCCCGAATCTCCCGGTCGAGCCAGCTCCGGAACAGCTTGCGGTCTTCTTGCTGGCCTCGGAGAAGCAGCTGGAAGCGTTGGTCCTGCTCCTCCTTTACGACCAGCGGGGCCTGGTGTTGCTCCCTGTGAAGTAAAGCCCTGCATTTCAGCCAGAGCCCGACGGGCTCCGACTTATTTACGCCCCTAGGGCCGGTCTTCGGGCCAATTTTCACGTCATAGTTCAGATGCGGGCCGGGCCTCGCCTTTTTTGGGTTATCCTTTTTATATTTTTAGACATTAATTAAAAGAAAATACGAGAAGTTGACGTCGACGATAGAAAAACAAACATAAAAAGACATTTCATAACCTGTTTTTAACCTATCTTATTATTACACTGACATATGACTGAGATGACAGTCTCACGCACGCACACAGAAGGTTTCTCGTCAGCGCGAGCTGCGCGACGATTTGTCTCATGTGAAATGGAGAATATTAAGAGAAAACAGTGAGAGACTGTTCTAACTTTTCGTTTGATTGGACTTTATTTTCGTTTAACTGTTGGAAAATACTGATGTTTTTCGTTTGATTGAACTTTATTTTCGTTTAACTGTTGGAAACTAGTCTACTGATGTTTTTCGTTTAATTGGACTTATAATTACACTGACATGACAGTCTCACCCATGCACACTTCTCGTCAGCGCGAGCTGCATGCGATTCACCTCATGTGAAATGGAGAATAGCCTATTAAGAGAAAACAGTAAGAGACTGTTCTATCTTTTTTGTTTGATTGGACTTTATTTTCGTTTAACTGTTGGAAACTAGGTTTTTCGTTTGACTGGACTTTATTTTCATTTAACTGTTGGAAACTACTGGAAAAAAGAATGGCCATGTTCTGTGGTCCATTTTTGAGGTAAGATAACCTGCAAGTTTGTTTTTAATTTATTTAATTTAATTTGTTTAGATTGTAGGCTATTGCTCATTTCGTTTGCGAGCGCTGCGTGCAGCCTGTGCCTGCCACAGTATTTCAAAAAATATTGTTTGCTCACTGTGGTTTAATAAATAAACATTTATTAAACTAACTGTCTGTGCGATATGCTTTAAGTGTTTTATATCTATGGATTTTATGGTAGCCAAGTAAAGTATTAGCGTTGATTTGAGAAGCTAAATTGATCAAACATGTTTTACTCGCTGTCGGCTCGGCTGCTTGGTCGTCATTTAAAACAAAATGCTCCAATCATTTGTCTAAATTAACAATAAATAAATGAAAGGAAACATTACTAACAAAACTGACCTATTTTAATGGCTGCAAATAGGGCAGGCTGTCACTGTGTAATGAGAGAGAGAGAGAAAAAAAAAAGGGCTCGGACTCGGGTCGGGCTGATAATTTTGATGAGCTGTCGGACACGGGTCGGTTTAGGGCCTGAGTGTCATGGGTCAGGGCCGGGCTCGGGCCTAGATTTGAGGGCCGTGCAGGGCTTTACTGTGAAGACCCGCGAGAGATTGGATGAGCTCCGCAAATGGCGCTCCTGGCGCAGTCTGCATAGCCGCGGCAGTCTTCTTCGTCCCGGGTCAAGCTGTCCCGGGTTTCGGCACCAGTGTAGTGAGGTGTGTGTGGAAGGAAGAAGAAATGGTCGGCTTGACTGGGGCTCACACTTTATTGACTCGTAACAAGTAAAAGAAAACAAAAGTTGTGCCACATGCAGCTCCACCGTAGACTTAGCTACAGCAACGTTCATAGAACAAACTCTTTCCCGCTGATTCTCCAGCTCTCAGTCCATGTGCAGCGTGCGAGTCCCAAGACCTTCTCTCTCTCACCCGCTCTCTCATTCCTACTGGCTTATATGCGGTCTCTCGACGCTAATCACTGCAATCAGACACAGGTGTTCATCATCTGCACTTGACCTACTTACTCACCGCACAGCTGACACTGGCTCCTCTCTCGTTACAGATTTCGCAAAACTACGCCCCCCTTGCCACAACACAATTTAGCACCTCACAGGTAGGCTTTTAAATATATAATGTGCAAATCTGTGCCTACCTCAGGCCTCCTTGAACATACTGACACAGTCTCCTCATCCTCCTCAACTGTAGATAGGCCTTCAACCTAAAACCATTAACTAAACTTGGTTTAATAAATCACCACTTGACAAATCAGTGCTTTAAACTCATCCTGTCTTACTCACAGGGTTCAGCATGATGTCTGGTGGATCCAGAAAGCACACAGAATTTGGCATCACTATAAACAAAACGATTTAGTTAGGAATGCAAGAATAAAAATAAATAAAATAAACAAAATACCTTTTAAGTAGTGATATCTTATACTGGATGGAATTGATCCAGATGCTGTTCCCCCCTCTATTCCCTCAATGACAGGCCTCCCTTTTTTCAGGTCTAATGCCGGCTCCTCTGCAGGAGTAAAGTTGGCTGTTGGTGGCCCTCCCCCAGAGCCAGCAACCTCACTCTTCTTTTTGGTAGCTGCAATTATTAAACATCATGAGACTGGACAGTTGTAACATCAAGCTGGTTATGCTTAAGTACTTACATAGATTTATACTTTATAATTAATACTTACCATTCTGAACAATATTTGTATATTTTATTTTCACCTCCTGCCATGTTCTTTTTTCTTCACTTAATTTGCTGCTGTAAAAGTTACACACACACACTTCAATGTATTGTGACAAACATTTAATTTAACTTTAATAAAATATAGTAATGTAGGCCTACATTAATTGCTACTTGCGCATTGAGACGATCAGCAATTTCCTGCCAGCCTTTTTCTCTCGTATTATTAATTGCTGCGGTATTTCCTTTTTTTGTAATCATGTGTTTAAATTCTTCGTAAGATTCGAGAAGTAATTGCTGCTCAGTTGCCGTGAACATCGCTGCTCTCTCTTTCCCTTTAGTTGCCATGTTAAATTGATGAATCTATGCTCCACCATTAGGACCTCTTAAGAATAGCGTGCACGCACACTTATCTAGACTAGATAAACCTGCTTCAAATTAGTGAGATTGCGTGAGCTTGAATTACCTTTTATGAAACCGCCTTAAGCCCCAACTGATTTGTTAGGTTAATTCAAGTCGCGGTTTGGAGCTTAATCCCCGCTTTTCTAAGCTTCTTTTATGAAACAACCCCCTGTTCTGTTCTCTGAGTGATACTGTCACACTTCTCTCATTGCCTGAGCCAAAAGCCTGAGGAAAATCCATTTATTCATGTTTTATTCACTTTTAATTTAGTCTCTCTCTTATCTACCAAATGCTTCATATAATGCCTACAGAGCTCAACGGCTCCCAAAGTAAAAATCTCATGCAAATTCACTGTAAAATAGATAAAAAATAAATAAATCAAGTTACTGTTACAATGAACACAGGAATTGCAGCTAAATTCCCACAGTTGTGAGATTGCGTAGGGAAATCGAGACTAGCTATGAAACATTAGCTAACTTTAATTATCTACAATAGCTAGCTACCAACCAAATGGCATAGTACCTGTCACAGTCTCACTGAGTTTGGACTTTGTTTTCAGTTTGCACCGTTTTCCACTGTTAAATTAGTTGTCATGGTTTTTGATGAGTTCTCAATTAGTTCAGGTGTGTGCATTTAATTAGCCTTGTTTGTATGTGCATGTCTCTGTGGCGAGGGGGGCGTGGTTCAGGGAAGTCAGTGGTGCGAGAGCAACGACGGAGCCGAGCAGTGAGTAAGTAGGTCAAGTGCAAAATGACGAACACCTGTCTCTGATTGCAGTAATTGGCGTGGGGAGACCGCATAAAAGCCGGCTGGTGCAAGAGAGCGGAGAGAGAAGGACTGGGGACTCGTGCACGACACGCTGAAAAGCTGAAAGTGGAAAGAGTGATATTTTAAAATATTGGGAAGAGTGATATTTTTATATAGTGGAAAGAGTGTTCTCTGAACCTGAACGAGGTTTATGTTAGAGCGCGCACAGCGCATTTCTTTTGTTTCTTGGACCAAATAAAACTGTACGAGTCCCAGTCACGCCGACCCCTGTCTTCTTCCATCACACTAACACTGAACCTTCACTAAACTGGTGCCGAAACCCGGGATGGAAGAAGAGGCCGCCGCCAGACAGTCCCCGTCCCCACTTGCGGACATCATCCACGCGCTCGCGGGACTCCACCAGCAACAACACCAGGCTATGCTGGCCATGGAGGAGCAACAGGAGCGCCGGTTCGAGACACTCCTCCGGGCCCAGCAGGAGGACCGCGAGCAGTTCCGGAGCTGGATGGACCGGGAGGTTCGGGCCACACCATCATCGCCAGCTCCAGCCTCGGCCCTGCCCATGCACCTCCACAAAATGGGCGCACAAGATGATCCCGAGGCCTTCCTCGAATTGTTCGAGAGGTCGGCCGAGGCCTGGGGCTGGACGCCCACGGACTGGCCGATGCGGCTGATCCCGCTGCTGACCGGAGAAGCCTAGATCGCCGCACAACAGCTACCAGTCCAGAACCTCCTGGTCATTGAAGACCTCAAACGCGCCATCTTGCAGCGGGTCGGCCGGACCCCGGAGCAGAGCAGAGCACGGTTCCGGTCACTGGAGCTCGGGGAATCTGGCCGACCCTTCGACATTGCGCAGCCGCTCCGGGACGCATGCCACAAGTGGTTGATGGCCGACGGACGCGACGTCGAGGAAATTATAGATCACGTGGTACTGGAGCAGTTCGTGGGGAGGCTTAATGTGCCACCGCCCGACGTCGCTGAACCAGGCCATCCAGTTGGCGGAGGACCAGATGGTGGCGTGCCCAGGGGTCGGCGAACCCCTACCAGCAGCTTCTCTCTCTCTCTCTCTCTCTCTCTCTCTCTTCTCGCCCTGTCCCTGTACCCAGGTCCCGTGGAGGATTCCTAACTAGGCCGGCGCCCCGCTGGAGGACCGGACCTACGGCTGAGCCTGTTCCCGCACCCAGAGCGCCGCCCAGGGGAACAGCCTCCGCCACTGCACCTCCCACACCCACGCTCTCCCCACGCCAATCGCTTGACCCACTTCCCGCCATTGGGGCGGCGGGAAGGACTGGGCCGGCCTGTTGGCGTTGCGGGGACCCTGGACATTTTATCGACCGGTGCCCCGTGATGGAGGTGGGGACACTGGTCAGGGTCCCTGACACACCGCAGGCTGCCCCCGATCAAGCTGTCGCTCAGGTTGGAGAGGCTGTGCCGGGACCCTCGGTACCTGTCCCAGAGGATCGGAACACGGTTGAAAGAAGGATTCTTTCAGAGCGTGATGACATTCCTCTGAAACAGTCCCGAGATGAGACGCTTAAAAATGCGTTTGACCAGGTCCGTACACTCGACAGGCAGCCCCTCCACCCGACCGACCGCCCTCATATCCTTATTTTGCTATCATAAAAGATAAGTTGTATCGGGTGACCCAGGACACCCAGTCAAAGCAAGATACAACTCAGTTATTAGTTCCAAAGAGCCGTTGGGAAATTCTTTTCCAGGCGGCTCACTGTAATCCGATGGCTGGGCATTTAGGGCAGGCAGCTACACTAAATCGTTTAATGAACCGATTTTTCTGGCCGGGCATTAACGAGAACGTGAGCAAGAGGTGCGCGTCTTGTCGCGAATGTCAGTTGGTGAATCCACCGGCCAACCCAAAAGCACCTTTGTGCCCTCTTCCCTTAATGGAGGTCCCCTTCGAGAGAATTGGAATGGACCTCATCGGGCCATTAGAACGATCTGCACGGGGGCATCGCTTTGCATTAGTCCTGGTGGATTATGCAACGCGATGCCCAGAAGCAGTGCCGCTTCGCAATATTTCCGCTAAAAGCGTGGCGAGCACACTGTTTTAATTAATCTCCCGGGTGGGAATCCCGAAAGAGATTCTCACCGATCAAGGCACGGCATTCATGTCACGCACTATTCGCGAACTGTACGAATTATTGGGCATTAAATCGATTCGCACCAGCGTCTATCGCCCACAAACAGATGGCTTGGTGGAACGTTTTAATCGCACGTTAAAATCCATGATTCGTAAGTTTGTGCGGGAAGACGCCAAAAATTGGGATAAGTGGTTAGAACCCCTCTTGTTCGCTGTACGCGAGGTCCCCCAAGCCTCCACGGGGTTTTCCCCCTTCGAGCTTCTCTATGGGCGTCAGCCCCGCGGGGTGCTGGACGTGCTTAGAGAGGTTTGGGAGGACGGGCCTTCGAATAGCAAAAACGAAATTCAGTATGTCTTGGACCTGAGAACAAAACTCCACACTTTGGGGCGGCTCTCTATGGAGAATTTGTTACAGGCTCAAGACAAGCAAAGTCGGCTGTACAACAGGGGGGCTAGACTACGCAAATTTGCACCGGGAAATAAAGAACTTGTATTGCTCCTCACATCCAGCTCTAAATTACTCGCGAAGTGGCAAGGGCCGTTTGTGGTCACACGGCGAGTCGGGGACCTCAACTATGAGGTTGTCCGATCAGATAGGCACGGGGCACATCAAATTTACCACCTCAACCTGCTTAAAAAATGGAATGAGGCGGAGTCAGTGATGCTGGCGACGGTGGTAAGTGGGGAGGAGGATCTCGGTCCAGAAGCGAGTTCAAAACCCCAATCTCTCGCTCTGGCATTTGCTGGAGACCACCTCTCGCCGTCCCAAATCACTGACATACGTAATTTACAAGCAGAGTTTGCTGATGTGTTCTCGCCCCTACCTGGTCGGACAAATCTCATTCAGCACCACGTTGAGACCGAATGCAGCATGCAAATGCAGATGCAGCATTTGCAAGCAGTCCTCAGGACGCTGCGAGGGGCGGGGCTCACCGCCAACCCAAAGAAGTGTGCAATTGGGCGCGTGGAAGTTAGGTATCTGGGCTTCCACTTGGGTCAGCGAAGTTTGTGGTGCGAGAGCAACGACGGAGCCGAGCGGTGAGTAAGTAGGTCAAGTGCAAAATGACGAACACCTGTCTTTGATTGAAGTAATTGGCGTGGGGAGACCGCATAAAAGCCGGCTGGTGCAAGAGAGCGGAGAGAGAAGGACTGGGGACTCGTGCACGACACGCTGAAACGCTGAAAGTGGAAAGAGTGATATTTTAAAATATTGGAAAGAGATATATTTTTATGTAGTGGAAAGAGTGTTCTCTGAACCTGAACGAGGTTTATGTTAGAGCGCGCACAGCGCATTTCTTTTGTTTCTTGGACCAAATAAAACTGTACAAGTCCCAGTCACGCCGACCCCTGTCTTTTTCCATCACACTAACACTGAACCTTCACTACAGTCTCATACCTGTGTTGAAAGCCGTTCTCTTTGTTTGGGTTTAACTGCCTTTGCCTTCATCATCGTGCTCATGAGTGTCTTACAACACAGCGTTGTGACAGTACCATTCAAGGCCGAGGTCACTTAAGGAGCACTGGTCCACCCTAATAGATTACTGGTCAACCCAAGCTGCCAGAATAATGCCCTGGAAATAAACGTAGTTTCGTATTACGACTGTAACGAGACTCTGCGTCGAAGAAGATACTTTAGGGACGCCTCCAGCGTAATGGTGTCTGAAACATGTGGAACTAGTCCAATCTCGATTGGTGTTGTGTCATGATGCTACGTGACGGCATACACTGAAACTACAAAGGGGAGCCGGCACACAACAGTGTTGACTTCTGATAGATCAAAGCCATTCTCAGGCACTCAGGAGGTGTGGCAAAGTGGCGCAGCGTGGCGCAGCGTCTCGTTCCCTTCTCAGGGAACAAGGTTTTTAGTCTTAACCTGAGACATTTCCTTTTGAGGTAACTCACTCTGCGTCGAAGATGAAACTTTGGGGAACGAAATACGCACTTTATCACACTTACTAGTGCCTGTCCTTGTGTGAAGCTTGTAAGGCACAGCTCAGGACGAGAGGACTTGAGAACTCGGCGTGGGAGGGCAGATCCAAGCTATAATATCTATTGAAGGTGTGTGGGGAGGCCCAGCTAGCAGCATCAGAGACCTCTTGAAGGGAAATCCCTGATAGCAAGGCTTTAGAGGATCCCACTCCTCTAATGGAGTGGACTTTTATCAGGAGAGGTGAGGGCAAACTGCGGGGAAGGTTCATCATTCTTGTTTGTTCTCTCACCTAGTTCCTGTTCGGATTCTCCTTGCGGAGGTTATGCTTTATCCTGGTCTTGCTTCCTGGCATTATGGATTTCAGGTTGCCCGCCTGCAAACTGTGGCGTTTTGAGTGTTGTTCCCCGATGGTCTAATAAACTGCCTGTTACTTGCACTTGGATCTCTGGGACTCGTCATTGTGACACTCTTGAATTAGCAAAAACGATCTTCATCTTTAGACACCACCATGTCTTGGAATTATCCATGTATAATGATCTGCAAACGTGAAAACTATGGAAGACATATTAATTCAATATCACATAGCCATCACAGATTCAGGATCTAAAACTTTTAGACAATTTTGTCCATAAGGCAACTAACGTCTCGGTTACATATGGTAACCCTCGTTCCCTGAGGGAGGGAACGGAGACGTAGGTCATGACTGACCAATAGGAATCTCGCTAGAGAGGCCAATCTACTTCGAGTGAAACTAAAACAAGCCAATACACATTGGCGTGCAATCATTTGTAACAGCTGTGCAGCCTCGCAGCGCGGGTATTTAACAAGCAGCTGGTGCGATTGCACACTAGTTTTTTGCTGAGGAGCCAAGCCTGAAAAAGCTGGCCGCCCCGGCGGGCGGCAGCAGATGTGGCGACGGGACCTACGTCTCCGTTCCTTCCCTCAGGGAACGAGGGTTACCATATGTAACCGAGACGTTCCCTATCGGTCAGTCACTACAACGTAGGTCATGACTGACCAATAGGAATCCCTACCAAAGCGCCACAGCTGCTGCACCCCATCCAGCGCCCCCATGCAAGCCTATACACCTTCTTGCCTGGAAGGACGATAGGCGGAGGCTTACACAGAGTGAGTCTGACACTGTTGTTCCGTGATAACCCATACAGTGAGATATTGGATAACACTGGGATAGCGTGCCCTTTCTGTTTAGGAAGGAACGCTGCGGAAGCCACTTCTTCAAAGAGTTATGTGGAAATGCATATGGACTAGTCCGAAGGCTGTACTGCATATGAAATAATGGGTGACTTAGCCCAAGGGAAAGACACGGGCTTCCGATAGGAGCAGCCGTGGAATATACACATATGGGATCCCCGTAGGGTCACACATATGGAACCCAGCCCAGATCCGGTTCTCAAGGATTCAGCGGATAAGGGCCTGGCGCCGGACGCTCCGCCGAGTCCGGGCTGAGGGGTTATGGAGGACTCGACAGGTTTTACTCTGGAGCAATAAGGGTGCACAGTAGGGTGCAGCAAGCCGACAGAGCCAGACCTCTCAGTGCTTCTACCCGTCTAGGGTGAGAACACGGGAGGAGACCGGCTCTACACATAGGCTATAGTATCTAGCGAACGTGTTAGGTGTCGCCCAGCCCGCAGCTCTACAGATATCTGTTAGCGAGGAGCCACGTGCCAGTGCCCAGGAGGATGCAACGCCTCTCGTGGAGTGTGCATGCAACCTGAGCGGGCAGGGCACGCGTTGTGCTTGGTAAGCCAAGGCGATGGCATCCACTATCCAGTGGGCCATCCTCTGCTTGGAGACAGCCTTTCCCTTCTGCTGGCCTCCGTAACAGACAAAGAGCTGGTCTGAGGTCCTGACGCTTTGAGTTCTGTCCACGTACATACGCAGAGCGCGAACGGGACAGAGCAAAGCCAGGGCTGGGTCTGCCTCCTCCAAAGGCAGCGCTTGCAGGTTCACTACCTGGTCTTTGAAGGGAGTGGTAGGAACCTTGGGCACATAGCCAGGCCGGGGTCTTAGTACCACGTGGCTGTCACCCGGCCCGAACTCTAGGCACGATTCGCCGACTGAAAATGCGTGCAGGTCTCCTACCCTCTTGACAGAGGCCAGTGCAACCAGCAGCAAAGTCTTCATGGAAAGAAGCATTAAGTCTACTGACTGCAGAGGCTCAAAGGGAACATCCTGAAGTGCTCGAAGCACCAGGGAAAGATCCCAAGAGGGTATGGAGGGGGGTCGAGGAGGATTTAACCGTCTCGCCCCCCTAAGAAACCTGACGACCAGGTCGTGCTTTCCAACTGCTTTGCCATCTATGTGGTCGTGATAAGCTGAAAGAGCGGCAGCATGTACTTTGAGGGTGGAGGGAGACAGTCTACGCTCCAACCCCTGCTGCAAGAAGGAAAGCACAGACCCTATCGGACATCTTCGGGGGTCTTCTCGGCGAGAAGAACACCACTCGACGAACAGGTTCCACTTCAGGGCGTAAACACGTCTCGTGGACGGCGCCCGTGCTGAAGTGATGGTGTTAAGTACCTCAGGGGGTAAGTCACCTAAAACCTCCGCGTCCCGTCCAGGGACCAGACATGGAGTTTCCAGAGGTCTGGACGCGGGTGCCATAGGGTGCCCCCTCTTCTTGTCAGAAGGTCCTTCCTCAGAGGAATGGGCCAGGGAGGGACTGTCACAAGGAGCATTAGTTCTGGGAACCAAGTCCGGGTGGGCCAATAGGGAGCCACCAGAAGGACCTGCTCCTCGTCCTCCCTGACTTTGCACAGTGTCTCTCTCCAGATCAGCTGAACCGCCTGGGGGTGGAGTCGCCATTCTCCCTGGAGCACAGCTCGTGATAGCTCGTCGGCCACACGGTTGAGCAAGCCGGGGACATACATGGCTCGAAGCGACCTCAGATGCTTCTGACTCCAGAGGAGGAGATGGCGGGCGAGTTGCGACATGCGACGGGAGCGTAGACCACCTTGACGGTTGATGTACGCAATGGTCGCAGTGTTGTCTGTACGGACCAGCACGTCCCTGCCCTGTAGCCGTCTTTTCAAGCGGGTCAGGGCGAGATGTACTGCTAGCAACTCGAGGCAGTTGATGTGCCAATGCAGTTGAGGGTCCGTCCACACCCCTGACACTGCATGCCCGTTGTACGTGGCACCCCAGCCGGTGGCAGAGGCATCTGTGAATACCACAGCATGCCTGGACACCTGTTCCAAGGGGACTCCTGCCCGCAGGAACGAGGGGTCTGACCACGGGCTGAAGGTCTGGCGGCACTCCGGTGTGATTGCCACCCGGTGAGTGCCATGATGCCACGCCCATCTCGGGACTCGGCCGTGAAGCCAGTGCTGAAGCGGTCTCATATGTAGCAGGCCGAGCGGGGTTACCGCTGATGCTGCTGCCATATGCCCCAGGAGCCTCTGAAAGAGTTTCAGTGGGACCGCTGTCCTGCCCTTGAACGTGTTCAAGCAGTTCAGCACCGACTGAGCACGCTGCTCTGTGAGGCGCGCTGTCTGGGCGACCGAATCCAACTCCATACCGAGAAAAGAGATCCTCTGCACAGGGGAGAGTTTGCTCTTTTCCCAGTTGACCTGAAGACCCAACTGGCTGAGGTGCCTGAGCACTAGGTCCCTGTGTTCGCATAGCTGATCTCGAGAGTGTGCTAGTATGAGCCAGTCGTCGAGATAGTTGAGGATGCGAACGCCCTGTTCTCTCATGGGAACAAGTGCCCCCTCCGTGACTTTCGTGAAGACACGGGGGGACAGGGACAGCCCGAAGGGTAGGACTTTGTACTGATATGCTCGACCCTCGAACGCAAAGCGCAGAAATGGCCGGTGTCGAGGAAGAATCGAGACATGAAAGTACGCGTCCTTCAGGTCGATCGCTGCAAACCAATCTTGGGGACGGATGCATTCGAAAATGCGTCTCTGCGTGAGCATTTTGAACGGTAGCTTGTGGAGGCTCCGATTCAAAACTCGCAGATCCAAGATCGGTCGTAACCCACCACCTTTCTTGGGTACAATGAAGTAGGGACTGTAGTGCCCTGACCTCATATCGGCTGGAGGGACCGGCTCTATCGGATCCTTCGCCAGTAGGACTGCAATCTCCGCACGCAAGACATGGGCATCGGCTGCTCTCACTGTAGTGGAGTGGATGGCCCGAAACTTGGGGGGATGCCGGGCGAACTGAATCGCATAGCCGAGCCTGATGGTTCGAATGAGCCAGCGAGACGGCCTGGGGAGCGCTAACCAGGCTCGCAGAGACCGTACAAATGGGACCAAAGGAACCGTAGGCGTACCCGGAGTGGGGGTGGAATGGAGCGAGGTGGAACACAGGGACGCGGCTCGGGAGGCTCTCTCTGGGAGGCGGCCCGTAGCGGGGTCTGAGTGTGCTGTGCAGCACTTACTTGGTTCCACGGGGCACGAGGTGCTGGAGGCGGCTCGGTGGCGTTCTCGGACCGTACGCAGCTGCCGGCTGGCGATAGAAGAGGCGGATGAGAGTGGTAAGGATTCCAACCCCCCACTGCTCTCTGGGCGCTCTTGGGACCCAGAGATGATAGAAACTGCTCTTTTATTGAAAATTTGGGTACCGCTGGTTTTAAGGCCAGCGGCGGAACACCAACAAAACGAAACAAGGGATTTTCCACCCGGCCCTCTTCCGGGGGAGGGAGCGATGCCGTCATCGTCTCCTGGAGAGCAGTCCCTTCCAGCTCTGGGTCGCCCGTCCTAGGGCCGCTTACCTTTGGCTTTGCCGCCCCTCTTGGCGGGGGCCTGGACGGGCGGGGCGCCCTGCCTGCGACTGGCTCCACGGTGCCGCTTGGATGGAGGCTGCTGCTGCGGTGCGGGAGCAGGGGCAGACGCAGGCGGACGCCCACGGCGACGAGCAGACCGAGGAGCCGCAGGCGGTGGGGTGGAGGCAGCAGCTGACCGCCGCGGCAGGATATGTTTAATGGCCTCAGTCTGCTTCTGTACAGCCGAGAACTGCTGGGCGAAGTTCTCGACCGCGTCGCCAAAGAGGCCGGTCTGGGACACGGGGGAGTTAAGGAACCTGATCTAGTAGGTCTCCCGCATGTCAGCCAGACATAGCCAGAGGTGGCGTTCCTGGACCACTAGTGTGGACATCGCACGACCCACTGACCGCGCAGTGACCTTCGTCGCACGAAGCGCGAGGTCAGTTGCGGTACGAAGTTCTTGGAGAACTTGTGGATAATGACCACCCTCGTGCAGGTCCTTCAGTGCCTTGGCCTTATGAACCTGCAACAACGCCATAGCGTGCATGGCAGAGGCAGCTTCCCCACAGGCTTTGTAAGCCTTGCCGGTCAGGTCCGACGAGTACTTACAGGCCCGGGAAGGAAGACACGGTTCTCCACGCCAAGTGGAGTTAGGGCACAGTTGCATAGCAACGGCCCGTTCCACTGGCGGGATACGCGCGTATCCCTTAGCTGCCCCGCCATCAAGGGTGGTGAGGGAGGAGGAGCCACCGAGACGGTTTCTGGCAGTAAAAGGTGCCGTCCACGTCCCTGTGAGCTCCTCATGCACT
The DNA here is from genome assembly GCF_051911475.1 of Siphateles boraxobius. Lineage (NCBI taxonomy): Eukaryota > Metazoa > Chordata > Actinopteri > Cypriniformes > Leuciscidae > Siphateles > Siphateles boraxobius. The sequence continues at coordinate 1,997,548 of NW_027509064.1, forward strand.
TCCGGGAAGAAAGGCACTGGGGTGGGTTGCTGAGAACCAGCGCACGCCACCCCGAGATACCAATCGTCCAACCTCGAGGGCTCGGGACACGGTGGAGGGTTCCACACGAGCCCGATCCTGTTGGCGGCCCGGTAAAGCATGGCCATCATCTCCAGGTCCGACTCGGGCACCGCTGACACACCTGAAGGAGGCAGCGGCTCCGAGCCGGTGTCCGCGGAGAGGTCTGATCCACCCTCCGATGCAGCGATCGACATCTGGTCGTCGCAGGGAGCGCCGAACGAAACAACTGGTACACATCTCGAGGATGGTCCAGAACGTTCCGTTGGCAGCTCAACTGGTTGCGGAGCATGAGAGGAGTGAGGGTTCCTAGGGGGTTGGTTCCCCGAAGGAAGCGCGCTCACTGTAATCCTCAGGTCACCCGTGTCACTACCCGTAGCAACCCGCGAAGGGGAGTTGGAACGAGGTGCAGGCACGGGGACTCCGCCCCTTTGCAGGAACGTGAGTCTCGACCTCAGCTCCGAGATGGTCATCTTCCCACAATGGGTACATGACTCATCCACGAACGCTGCCTGTGCGTGATTCTCTCTCGCTGGTCTTACCAGCCGTGAAAACGGCCGTTGAGCGCTTTAATCGCGCACCTTACCAGCCGTAAAAATGGCCGTTGAGCGCTTTAACCGCACACCTTACCAGCCGTGAAAACAGCTTTTTTGTTTGCTCAGTTTTAAAACAACAAACAAAGAAGAGAGAGAGAGAAGAGAAAAAGACCGCTCGCGCTGCTGTGCCGTCACGCCCGCACCAAAGTGGAGAGATCCAGAAGAGGCTTGCTTTCAAATTCACTCTGTTCAGCATACGAAGTGCTTGGCTCCGAAGCAAAAAGCTAGTGTGCAATCGCACCAGCTGCTTGTTAAATACCCGCGCTGCGAGGCTGCACAGGTGTTGCAAATGATTGCACGCCAATGTGTATTGGCTTGTTTTAGTTTCACTCGAAGTAGATTGGCCTCTCTAGCGAGATTCCTATTGGTCAGTCATGACCTACGTTGTAGTGACTGACCGATAGGGAACATCATATTTCTAAAATAAATTAATAAGCTTTGTTATGGTCTCCACAGAATTAATGACAATCACTCTCATGGTCTCTGCTAGTTCTTGAAAACTCTTTCCCATCAGCTCTTTTGTAAATAATCTCCTTTCTTCAGGGTGTTGTCCCCTGGCATGGTTATATCAAGTTATGAGATTTGTCACAATGAAATACAAGCCATCCAAGGAATGCGGTTTCTGGTGATCAGGCATGGAGGGCTCACATTTTTGGGCAGACAGCTGTAACCCTCAATGATGCTTTTGGCCTAACAAACATCTGCACAACCGTACTCATATCACATCTAACACCTCCCTTCAGGAAAGGTGCCCAGTGGTGGTGACCCCCTGCCTTAGGTTGTCCTCTGTTTGGTTAGATCTTGGATCTTACATGTCTTTGAGAAATCGCCTCATGCACACTGGTAACCACTCTTCCCCATTAGGAAATTTTCGACAGGTATTTTCTGGAGCTCAGGAGTGCTTTATTTTCAAGTGCATTCAAGAGCCACCAGAGCCATTTGGAATGTCTAATAATGTAAACATGGACAGATTAATGACAGTATTTAATCACCAAAATCCATTAGACATCTTCAAACATCAACATAGCTATGCTGAGTTTATACTCAGTGAATTTAGTTATTACAACCATCCATTCAGTGTAATTTTCTGTTACATCAATAACTGAAACCATCAGCCCTGTACATGAATAAGACAAAGATGAGACAAAGAAGTTACTGGTCATGGGATAAACAAATACAAATGGTAACTTCTGTCATTTAAGGTCTGTATATTATTTCTTGAAACATTTAACTCCCAATTGCATTTCTTTTAAGATCTCTATGTCTGTAATTTACAACTGAGACAATGTGCTTTACTATAAATAGCTTGTTATCACTTATGACACAGGCTCAAATAGCAGCATCTAACTGACTTTGAATGAGAAAAAGACTGAGAGAAAGTCCAGAATGCCTCAGAGTAATTCTACATTTTCCTTACTTTTATAATTTCATTCTACTCACTTTTTACTCTGACTTAGTCAGAAATTACATATTTTTTTCAAATAAACATCTTTGTTTATATTTGTCTTTTTTAATTATATTTTTTTGTAACACTTTCTTTTGGAGTTATTATATATTTAATATATTTTTTCATCAGCTTGCACTTGTCAATTAACTATAAAAACTATTATCATAGATCTTTCCTCAAAGTAATTCCTTTACTTCAATCTTATGATCTTATTTTTATCTTTTGTTCTTTTTCAGACAAAAACTTTTGTACAAATTTTGTAACGTTAAACAATTATCTACTTTTAACCCCACATTAACCCCAGAAATTTCTGTCCAAAAGCTTAGCTTGTTTCTGTTTCTCTTCAAATAGCCGAATATATTGTTTTGCTATACAATTGATTTCGGTAATTTTACCACTCTCTGTGTTTACTAGAGAAGCAACATGCTTTCTATTTATATATCTGTGTGTGTGTGTGTGTCTAGAGGAGGGTATAGATTCCAAAGGAAGGGGCTTCTTCACTCTCCCTTCTCACTCGATGAACTCAAAGGAAAGAAACAAAAAAGTTAAAAACAAAGTTAACCCTTATATTTTCAGTTTTCTTTTCTTTTCTTTTCTTTTTTAATTTAGTTTAACTCTGATCAATTTCTTTTCTTTTTTATAGTCTAATTCAGATTCATTTCTTTGGTTTTTCTTTTTTCTTTAAGTTTTACTCAGATCAGTCTCCTCCTCAAATATTGAACAGCTTCATTGTCAAAATCAGAATGCACGCGATTCTAGCTCCTATGATTCATTGATACCCTTCTTCTAAGGGTTCAATCCTCAGAGTGTTCAAATGTTTTAGGGTTCTTTACTGCTCTACCTCAGAGCACGGACCCGCCACTTTAAACTGCTATAAATCACTGCTTATCACACTATCCTCGTTTCCTTCTGAAACGATTATTCAGTGTGTTGGACATATTTTAGTTTACTCTGCCCATTTGGCTGTCTCACCATATTCCAATCACCTCCCAGTCATGATCAAGCTAATTGCTGAATCGCCTTACAGCTATTCTCCCACTATTGGACTAAATGGTCTTCTTTCTAAAAAAGATCCACTTTTACCCCAGCATCGTTCAAATATTTTAAAGATCCACTTTTCAGAGCTATTTTAATAAGCAAAAATAAATTTAATTACTTAATTGAATAATTTTTTTGTTGTTATTCTTTTTTACTATGTCTGACACATATATTCATTGGTAAAAAAAAAATGGTACTTTAAATAACACAGTTCTTTTAAGCAGCTTCTGTCATTGTCCCTAATCATCAGGCAGACTTAGAATTATTTTAGAAGGAAAAAGTCATACCTGAAATGATTGAGATTTGATTTCCATTACACGAGAGTAGATGTTAAAACTTCATGCTGATTTGTACTCGGCTTTCGCCAAGTTAAGCAGCAACTAAGACATAGCTTTACAGTAACCTAGGCTTCTCCATCCATTTACGCTTCTTTCCATATGGTGATGTAAATCTCCTTCTGTCTAGTGTTAACACGGGTCAGCACACACAACGGCTGCAACCACAGTGCGGCCCCCTATGACAACTGTCTGGATTGAGCTGAGTAGGGGACATCTCTAGGGTCTTCAAGTGGGCACCTTACGTCCTCAGTGTTTCGTCGACTAGCCCACGACACCTCAAGAGGGCTCGACAGTGACTCTGGCGTCCCAGTGTCACCCCCTCCGTCCCCCACTCAACTCTGCCCAGCTTACTGACCTCTACATCCCTCCTGCTGCTGAGACCTAACCACAATCTCTCCGCAACCCAACCATACACGCCAACCCGTTTGACTAAGGCTGTCGAGCCCCACTGGTGTGTTAATATGCAGTTTCAGTGGCAATGGTTCCGTATGGCATACCACCTACCGCAAAACACAATATCTGCCCAACCACCTGTCATTCACGCAATATACACAGGAACGTAATGACTGTAAATACTATACAACCTATACAAATAAACGAACAGACTCTTCAAGTTTTCAAGAATTCTACGAAACCGTAGCATGGCGGCCTGTACACAGCCAGCTAGAATCTTTCTGTCTCAACCACAGCCAGTTGCTGCTCCTTTCTGCTGCTTCAGATAAGTTCTTTACTGTGCGACGCAACTCTTGGCCACTGAATCCGACGTCTGTGAGGAACAGGGTTGTGGAGTGTGCCACAAAACCTCGACAACCCACTTCCACTGGATAAACCTGGACTCTCCATCCTCGCTGTTCTGCTTCAGTGGCCAGATGAGCATACCGCAGTTTTTTCCCCTCATATGCCTCATCTACCGCATCCTCCCATTGCACTGTTAACTCTATCAGTTGAACAATGCGTGCTGATCCAGAACACAAAACAATATCTGGTCGTAGGTTAGTGGATGCAATCTCAGGTGGAAAAATAAGCCGTTGATCAAGATCAGCCAGCATCTTCCAGTCCCTAGCAGCTTCCAGTTGTCCTGGGCAAGAATTGGTGTTAGCACCTTTTCTTGGTGGTTGCTCGCCTGGGGCGGAGGAATATTGGCTTCTGCGTGTAATGTTTTGCTAGAACAGGTGGCAACTTATTGGTCATACTACCCTTGCCTTCCAATGCTAAAGCTAGGGTGACCAGATTTCTCGGAGTGGAATACGGGACAGATACAGAACGCATGCGTATAGAGGGAATGCACGTGACGTCACCGTTGGCCGGAGTGACTGCAGTTACGCCCACAAGTGGCAAAAAGACTGAGCGGCAGCATTGGTTTTCAGTGTGAATGCTGCGTAAAAACACACAAAACGCGTCTAAAACGGGAAAGAGCTTTGAGACTGACTGTACAACTAGATTTGACAAGAAATATGAGGAATATTTTTACAGACTACCTAAAGCTACAGAACAGAGAAGCAAATAGATCGCTACAATTCATAGAAACAACTGGACTCCAGGCAGCGAAAGGTGGATTTGCAGTTATCCTTTTTGTGTCAATATGCTGAATTTAGTGGTAAAATCATTCTCTATATATTGTATTTTTATACATTGCAGTGACAACTCATCAATCAAATATTTACCACTGCATATTCTGTATAATTTGACATTTTTAAATAAACACTGACAAAAAACTATACAAGTTTTAAGTCTCTAGACGATATGATGATATATATAACATTGATAAGTGATCACCTGGATTTAGACCTGCCTATTTTGTATTTATATAAAGCATTCACAGGCAAATTTGCTGTATGTATTTCCCTGGTGTCGAAATCAGGCACATATAAATGTCAGGAAACACGATTCCTGGCTGCATGTTAATATCCATGGATCACTGGATCTTTATTAAGTTGTAAGGAACACTATATTGAGTCCAATCTTTAGTTTAAACTGATAATCGTTTGTTTTACTTGCGTTTTCGCAGTTTCCCCTATTAAATCCAGTCACGCAGCTGCTCTTCTGCCACTCAGTCCGGCTGAGGGGGCGTGTTCCGGCGGGAAAGTGACGTTAATGCATTCCCTCTATTAATGCGTCTTACATGCGCTTCATTAGGCACACTAGCACACACACACAAGGTCTCTCCCTCTCTGTCATGCGCGCGCTACACGGTTTGAACGTAACATATATATTCACTTAGCCTTTCGGAAACGAAACCTATTATATATTAAAAAATATATATATATTAACGATGAAATAAGGGACAAAACATGATTTTTTCAGAATAAGTCGGGACACTAAAATTAGAGTGGAAATACGGGGCTGTCCCGGGAAAAACGGGACGTCTGGTCACCCTAGCTAAAGCCAAACATCACAATACTTGGTCATGGCGCCAAGTAAACCGACCTTGGCTAAGAGCCACCTTACATCCTGTCAAAATGTGCCTTAATGTAGCAGGTGATAAACAGAAAGGATAAGAGGGATCCTCTCCTACCCAGAGGTTTAGATTCTGCAGTGATGGGAGAACATCATATGTTGACCTAATAAGGAAACTGACCCTACTCTCTTCCATTGACCAAAGGTCTTGCCACCCCATTTTGCGTTGTTCCACACTCTCCCATCTCATCCATGGCCTTTATACATCTCATCCTCTCCTCCTGCTTTCGCACCTCGTTGACTACCAGCTTCCTCCTTTGAGCTGGGCCTGCCTTGTGCCATTTAGGAGGAGCTAAACTGAGCCCAAAACCCCCTCTTCCATACAGTACCTGTCCCACGATATCCCCAATTTGAAGGTCAGCCTTTGCCTCTACTACAGATTTATTTGCTGACCACTTTCTACCAGTTTTTACCACAGGGGCTGCCTCCCTTACACATTTGTCGCGTGTCTCTGCTAAAGTCATTTCCAGTCTGACCTCGGCACACTTAAACTCCTCGGTTAAAGCAGAGACTGGCAGCTGCAATACTCCTTTACTATAAAGTCCCACTCTGCTGAGGCAGCGTGGAACTCCCAACCATTTCCTGATGTATGAACTTATTAACGCTTCCAGCTTATCCACTGTTGTCAAAGAAACCTCGTACACAGTCAGTGGCCACAGCAACCTTGGCAGTAGACCAAACTGAAAGCACTAGAGTTTTAGTTTGCCTGGTAGAGCACAGCTGTTTATGCTCTTCAACCCTTCCACTGCTTATGTTGTGGTTTTCAATCTTTCTGAAAAATAACTTCGCAGAGATCTTTGATGCCAGAAATAATTAGACTTTATTTTTGAACGCCGTCCCGTTCCATAGAACGGCGCTCTAACGCTCTCTGGCCCTCTGGCCTTCCAGTGCGCTCTCGAGTACATTTTGGTTCAGAGTTATATACATACTTCTTCTTCCAAAGAAGGTAACACACCCTATAGATAGTTTTGGGTAAAGGTCTTTTACCATGTGACTTCTCAGAATAGAATTTTCTGCAGCAAACAACATTCCATTCAAGGTCTTTCACATACACAGAGGAAATCCAAAGTCACAGACAGAAGAAATAATTGTGTCCAAATATATAGCAAAATTACTTGTTTTCTAAATAATAAAATCTTCTACATTCCCTCCTCTGAGGCTTATCTAAGCCTCACTTTCACTAGCTTTTTCCAGAGTGTAATTTCAAAATCCAGCTCCCTCAGTTATACTACCTAGTGACCCAACTGAGTCACTCATTCTCCTTTCCAATAACTGGATTAAGCCACCACACTCCGGAGGAGCACTCGAGCCAAACATCTTCTTCCATACATTTTATTTCTTTTAGTTGTTCTTTCTTTTTTGTTTAATGGAAAAAGTAAAAAACTCGAATTCTCCCTAATCAAAATTAAACCAAAGAATAAGACAGTGTTATAAGTGTGTGTATACATTTGGCTCAGCATTGCCTGTTATTGACACAGTTATGTTGAGTATATCAAACATAAAAGTCTCTTATACTATTGAAAGTTTTCTTGCGGTGTAGATATCCTCTAGGGTCTGGCTGATCAATAATCTTCTTCGTCCTCAATTCCTCCTTTAATCAACATCCAGGGTTTGTAAATATCAATTTGGTTGCCCTCTTAAATTAGTTTTCATTATCTTTTTTCCGCATTTTCATTCGTTTAACTGTGGTTTTCCAACTAATGATCTTAATATACAAAGTATACAACAGAATAATAACCCACTTTTAATATCCCTAATTGAGCAAACCTTAATTTTCAAAACTTTTCATTAAGTTTTCCTTAACTTCTGCTCTTAAGTTTTTCTTGACTCAATCGTAATCGCTAAATTTTCCTCCCTGCGCAATATTATTTAGTAAAAGTGCAACACTGATCACCAAACATAAGTCATTCTACTTTTTTCATATAATTGTTTTTCTCCTAATGCAGACAAAGCATTATAATAAATCTTCTGCTTATTATAGTAGTTTAATTAATTTATTATGCATTTTTTTTCTACTTGATCCATATGGCTATTAATTCAAAATATGGCTGGGTAAACATAACTATCATTTCTATCGCTTTTTATGAAAGAATATCAATTCTTAAATTCAAATAATCCATCTTTTAGTCAGTCAATTTTAGTGAACAGAACACTTTACACCTATCTAATAAATTGCAATACATTTCGCTTACTGTCTATTTTATTACCAAATTTAAACAATAAATTCCATTTTGACCTTTTTAATCTCGCATGTTGCTTCCTATTCTCATTGTAGCTCCTCAGTTCAAGACTAAACTGAATACATTTTTTTTCATTTCTACTAATTTCTAAATAAACTATCATGAATAAACTAATTATGTCTTATGTAATCACTCTAACTAAGAAAGCTTCAGAGCAATGTTACATTTATCTCATAAAAGTCATTCAATAAACTCATTAGACAATTAGAAAAATAACTCTAAAGAACAACTTTTTGCACTCTTACATATTTCTTATATGTACATTTCTTTTTCTTTATATCTAACAATCTAAAAGTTTTTCTATCAACCTTTTAAACCATTAGCATTATAACTTAATCATTATTAAAACTTCCTTGTGTTCGTATGCAACTTATTTTTAATCTTCAATACTTCTGTTTAGTTGACCCATTATCTGACGTTATTTCTGCTTAGACTTCCAATCTAAGGATTACTTCTCTGTCAGAGATTTAATTTCTGTTCCTGCCCTCCTCTGTTGATTTCATTGCTTTTACCCATCTATATCATGTCCACATAATCCATTACCGAGTGATATAATAGTTCTTCTGGTATACTGATATATGGCCTATTTTTGTCGCTATTCTTTTCTTAACTTTGTTTTTGCCACAAATTTCACAAAACTTTGCAAAAAATGCTTTTTAATTTAAAATGCCTTTAATTTTATCTTCATTTTAATTTTTAATTTCCTTCCTTACTCCCCCCTTTGCGCACTGGTTTAAAACCATTGCGCATCTGGACTGAGAATATTCAAAAGTATTCATTGGTTCAACAATCTGTCCTTCATGTGAATGCTAAATATCTATTCTTGACCCCCCTCTGGTGCCGTTTAGATTGTTCACAAGGGCCTGTTAGTTATTGGATTTCAATAACTTCTTGTATGTCTATAAACTTTCTACTACTAAGCACTACTTGATATAATTTTAGCTAATCAATTGCATATTGAATCAAAATGTATTCTTATCAATTAAAATTAAAATTTAATATTTGTTAATACTTGCTTTAATTTCAACTGTAGCCTTAAATTAATTAAGTATACCCTTGTATTGCCCAATTGCAAATGAGTACCCATTAAGATTTATTTAAAAGTTCTTTTTAGTTCTAATTTTTTCCTTCATGAATTGTCTTAATTCCCATTATGCTATATCAATTTCTTAAATTAATTGTTAACATTATTTTAGTTTCTTTTCTTTTTTTTCATTATCATTGTTTTCTATGTTGCTTTAATATATTTTTACTTTCAATCATTTTTGTTATGGTGGGGTTATTATTAAGTTGCTACTGAATCTATTCAAGGGCTGAACATCCAATCATAGGAAAGTTGGTTGATGTTGACTATTGTTTGAGCTTGTACTCATCTCTGTTGATTCTCTTTTCTTTGCACAGTTCCTCTCATTACTGTGTTTCTGGTCAAGTTTGTCTTTTCTTCCATTCATGATTTGATCATTCTGTTAACCTTGTCATCAATCATTACATCTTTCACCAGGGTGTCTCCAGTGAGTCGTTCGTTGCAATGGACTCTTTCTCTCATTGTCAGCATGTCCTTGATCCCTCACTTCAGTTGTGGGGGGTTGCTGAAGTCAGTTGGTTTATTTTAAGTTGAGAGGCATGGACTCAAATGTCACTCTGTTGATCACTTCTTCTGAAATTACAAAGCACAGTTACTGGTTCTTTTTGTTAGACTTGTTCCAGAATCCTTCCTGGAATTGAGCTGCTGCTATCTGTAAATTAAAGCTTAATTTTTTTTTTTGTTAGTGACAACATCATGTGATTTCAATCATCTGCTCATCTGTCCCATTGTACTTCTCGATGTTACCTGTAGAAAGGTCATGTGGGCTGAGTGGTGTCCTTTCTGCCTTCATTAACAGCAGGACTTTAATCCATATATTCTCATTTGTTTTTCATAAATTTGACTTTTGATCATTATTTGCAACTTTTTTGCATTTTTCTCACAATAAATTTCCAATGTACTCTTAAAATTAGTCAATTCAACTCAGTTATCTCTTTGTCTTGAGTTCCACTATCAGCACATTATTTATTAGGCATCTTGGACAATACTCAACCCACTTTGACAAAAGTTACAAGACAATATTTCATACTTTTGACAAAGATCAGCTCCATCATGATATGCTGAAAAGAAAGGCAGACGTGTTATGCTGAAAAGAAAGTCAGATATGTTATGCGCTGCGCAAATGTGGCAATGTTTTTTCTATTTTTATTTTTCTCTTTTCATTCTTTGTTTTTTTTCATATTGTTACTTCAGTTCCTGACCAGGAAATTTAACCAAATCCATCCATGGTCATTATTTTATTGGGCAGAATTTACCCTGTGGGCCCACATGTTAAATTTTAAATACAGCTGTATTGGCAAAATAATTGATTTGCCTTAGTGTCTCTTCAGACACCATCTCTCACTCATTCACACTCAGTGTCTCACACACACACACACTGGCCAGCATACACTCTTGCAGGTTGTGCTCTAAATGTGGCATCCTATAATTTTAGCCAAGGGTTGATCAGGTCAACACAACTATGTCAAACATTACTGAGAAGTGTCAATGATCATAAGGTTTAGTTTAACACCATCCGTTATAATCCTTTTATTTTTACAAATTCTAATAGACTAAGTATTTTAGAATAATAAGCCTGCCAATTGTAATTTTTCAAATACATTTTGTCATTTGTTTTTCTGATTTTTCCTATTCTTTTTTTGTTTTTTGCTCATGAGCTGCTTTATGAAATAAATTGGAGATCTCTGCATAATCTTGGATCCATGGCCAACAACATTTCCATCTCATTATCCCAGTTTTGACAGCATTTGTGATTTCATAAGCTTGGACTTTTGGAGTATTTTTTTCTCCAATCTATATCTCTAAAAACTTACCAAAACAAAATGGAGTGACCAGTATCATTGTTTTGCAAACAATAATAATAATTCTTTGACATTTTGCGTCTATCTTTTTCTTTGCTACAGAATAATTTTTCATGCTTTTAGCCCTATAATTGTTTAATATAATAGCCCTCACTATACCAAATCCAGCCTCAGTTTGAACTATTTGGTGAGTTGAGCACCCACTTCTCTCTTTCAGTGTATTCTCTTTCTTTTTTATATGGCTGGACTTGAACCTACTGGAAAAGCAGAGAGGGTTAGTTTAGCAGAGAATATAAAGAATTGCTTATGAGACCAGTGAATAATCAGAATGAATAAAGTTAATAAAATAACTAAATTTGAAGCAGTCTCTAGAGGGATCATTGGAGTTGCCACACCTGTGTTGCCCGTAAGGGAAGGGTTTCGGTCAGTTCTTCTGTTTTTAGATTATCAGTCTGTTAAAGCTTCATGGCTGTCGCTCTGCATGTGTCGTCAGCCTAGCTGTCACTCAAGGCTTGGTGTAAACAGAAATATTGGCTCTGTTTTTTCTCTTCCCCTTCTCAGTTTGGGCTTTGATAGATTTTGCCACAGCTTTGCATCTCAGGATTTTCCTCTTGTCCTCAGGAAAAAGTCTCCAGTGAAATAGTGAACGTTTCACCTTTTCCAGCATTAAACAGTCTTTGTCCATGCTGAGTTTTCCAGAGAGTGGTCATCTTCAGAAGGGGAGCTGAAAGCCCCTCACCCACTCTTCTTCTTCTCTCTGCAGTCGTGTCTTTGACCTTTCACCTCTTCCATTCGACACTGAAGCCATCTGAAACTTGAACACTCAGAGAGCTGCATAGATCAAATTAGTCTTTATAAATATTTGTTCCTGAGCTATTAGCTTTTTATCTAAATTCCACTTTTAACCATCTTTTTCCTAGATCTTTTATATTATATAATAATCACTGGTTGACAACAGCAGTTCTCCCATTCTGTTTTTAGTAAAGCAGTTCTTCGTTGCATGGAAAAAGCAAGCTATTTCTTCATTGCAATATGAGCAATAATCTAACTTTTGATTTTCTGAGTATAATACAATTAAATAATTTTCCCTATCATAAAATCAGCCTTCAATCGTTCTTCTGTATTTGCATGCTGTGCTCAAAATAATCTAACATGGTGAATAAACTTTTCCTCACCCATTCCCAACAATTCCCATTTACTACAATTCTAAGATTGCTGTAAATTATTTATGACTGTTTAAACTTGGTCACCCAATCTTGTTCACTTTTAGCACACTGCACAAGTTATTTTTTCCTTAGCACAAACTTAATTATCTACAATAGAATCATTTTTCTCACTTTGTCTTCAGGGATAATGAGATACAAATTTTAGACGTCTTCAGATATAAGATAGAATATATTAAGCACGTGCATTTTTATTTATTTATCCATTAATATATATCAGTCCATTTATTAATATATATTTTATACTTTAACTTATTTATTCTACAATAATCTGCAAGACTAATATCTTGAAACAATTGTTTTCTTTTACTATTTCCTTTACTTTTAATACTCATCATTTATAAAGTACTTGTCTCTCAAGCTCATTCACACATTCCTTGTCACCTATTTTTAACCACAGGCACAGTCAAGCAGACACACAGGACAGGATCCTACATACACACACAGAGCTATATTCTACTCACAGTGTTTCTCACTGTTTTTACAAACAATACTTCACTGAATAACTTTAAACTATCACAGACCTCTGCGATCCAATTTAGCTTACCCGAGCAGTCCATTGTCATTCCTATAACAATGCGGTAACCATAAGCTAAACTTATCTGTGCAATATTCGCCATCCTTCCAGGCCCTCTTGGCGAAATCCACATAAAACTTACCCAGTCCCTTGTTAACCTATAACAAGGCGGTAACAATAAACCAAACTTAATCTGTGCACATGCAATTAACTTATTATCCTCAAGGCCCTCTTAATAAGTAACACAGAGTTCTAGTAACCTTTACCAGTATACTTAACTTCATCTGTGTACATGCTAATCCCATTATCCGTCAAGGCCCTCTTAATAGGAAACACAGAAACCTGATACCCTATATCAGTATACTTAAATCTATAAAAAAAAACTGATAACCTCTATCAGTACACTTGTCATCCTCAAGGCCCTCTTGACAAGAAAAAACAATAACTGTTATCCTTTAACAGTTAACATAAATTCTTACGTACATACGACAAAACCTTTAGCGGCACATCAGCATCCTACCAACATTAATACAATCTGCATCAGATTATATAAACACTGGCAAACACTAACGGGAGCTCCGCCGCGCTATTACACATTACTTGATATCGTCAACAACAATAGACAATTATTTCTAGAATCAAAGATCCTCTTTTCAATTTTTTAGTTCTTTAAACTTGGAGAAGCATTTTAAAGGGTCTTACCACTCTGGCTCACTGGTGACAACACACACTTTTTCAAAAGCAAAAATTGCTCACCTCAAAGTACAGTGGCCACTGTTGTCTGTGTCGGTCACCAGAGTCGCCTTTCGTGGTTCCTTCTGCCTCAAAACCCAAGTCCCTGTTCGGGCGCCAAATGTTGTGGTTTTCAATCTTTCTGAAAAATAACTTCGCAGAGATCTTTGATGCCAGAAATAATTAGACTTTATTTTTGAACGCCGTCCCGTTCCATAGAACGGCGCTCTAACGCTCTCTGGCCCTCTGGCCTTCCAGTGCGCTCTCGAGTACATTTTGGTTCAGAGTTATATACATACTTCTTCTTCCAAAGAAGGTAACACACCCTATAGATAGTTTTGGGTAAAGGTCTTTTACCATGTGACTTCTCAGAATAGAATTTTCTGCAGCAAACAACATTCCATTCAAGGTCTTTCACATACACAGAGGAAATCCAAAGTCACAGACAGAAGAAATAATTGTGTCCAAATATATAGCAAAATTACTTGTTTTCTAAATAATAAAATCTTCTACACTTGTCGTCTAACTTCTCCCACTCGAACTGTGTCCTTTAGATCCCCATCGTACCATCTCCCAAGAGTCTTCACTGGCTTCTCAGAAACTGTTGGTATTGCCTCACCATTAATGAAGAATGTTTTATCTACTACCTTTCCTTTAACTATCGAGATGCTCCTTCATTTAGAGGGCTTAAATTGCATTCGTGCCCATTCTATATTATCTGTTAACTTCCCTAATAACCGATTAGTGCAGGCTACTGTTGTAGTCATGGTTGTCACGTCATCCATGTATGCTCTGATTGGTGGTAGTCGCATCCCAAAAGCCAAGCGCTCTCCTCCTACTACCCATCTTGATGCCCTAATGATTACTTCCATTGCCATGGTAAAAGCCAGTGGAGAAATGGTGAATCCTGCCATTATTCCAACCTCTAAGCATTGCCATGCGGTGCTGAATTTTGGAGTTGACAAACTAAATTGCAAATCTCCAAAATAGGCTTTCACTAAATTTGTTATTAACATTGGTACTCTAAAAAAATCAAATGCTGCCCAAAGAAGCTCATGTGGCCTTGAACCATGTTCATTAGCCAAATCTGGGAATGTCACATGGAGCTCCTTCCTCTCTTTTTTAGCTGATTGAATTCGTTGCCAGATAACATTGATGTGTTCTAAGCATCCTGAGAACCCTGGAATGCCCGCTTTTTGAACTGAAGTGTCAATGAAGCCATTCTTTAATAGGTAGGTTGACAATCTCTGCGCAATAATGCTAAAGAAAATCTTACCTTCGACATTTAATAGTGAAATAGGACGAAACTGACTGATGCTTGTAGCATCTTTTTCTTTAGGTATAAAGACTCCACGTGCTCGGCGCCATGCTCTAGGTACAACCTGCTTTTCCCATGCCACTTTTATCAATTTCCACAGAATTCGTAGAACTCCTGAAGCACTCTTGTACACTCTGTGTGGAACTCCATTAGGCCCTGGAGATGATGAAGCCCTTGCCTTTCTCACAACCTGATCTATCTCTTTCCACTTAGGTGCACAGACCTCCATTTGGTATTCTGGTGGATTGATAGGTGGGATATCTGACGGAATTGACATAGGCTCATGCCTTTTTTCATCTGTATGCGTTTCCTCCAAATATCTCTCTAGCTCAACCCTAGATGCTTTTAAAGTGCCATTCTTCTCACTGGTGAATAACTTATTTACGAATTTGAATGGGTCTTTATAGAAAATAGCCCTCGCACGCTCCTTCTTTTTGTAGTGTTTCCGTAGGCGCTCAGCTCTGCGTAATGTTGCAAGCTTATCTTTTATGGCCCTTTGTAAGAGATTGAGTCCCTCCTTCTGAGTTTGTTCTGCTTTTTTCCATTGCTTCCTCAGCTGTCTCCTTTCTCTAACTAACCCTTCAATTTTCTGCTGCCGTCTAGATACAGCAGGAGTAGTTTGTACTTTTTCATTCCTTGTTTCCACACCAAACCTCTCACTTCCATATGCGTAAATGATGTCCCCAAATTTATCCAGCTTCTTTTCAACTGTACCAGTTAATCTTTCCAATGCAAAGCATAGATCTGTGTTTCCCGTGTCCCATGCAGTTTTCTCACAAGCTCTTGGCCATCTAACTCCAGGCCTATGCCCGTTGAGGTTCTTTTCTCTCTTATGCTGGTTAGTCTGACCGGGTTTACAAGTATCAATGTGTTCATCACTAACTGTGCAAACCCTCATCTACTCTATGACAGGGGTACTGATATCCTGCGAACTGTGGTTTGCTTCCTGTCGCTGGATTTCATTCGACTGACTTGACTGACTTTGTAAGAAGTACTGATCAATGCGAGGCCCTTGTCCCTTCTCCCTCAAGCATTTAATTTTCCCTTGATGAATCTTCAACCCCCTGACCGTTGTCGCCTTGCTCCAGCCACAGACACAAGCTTGGAGTTCAATGACTTTGCTAACTGCAGAACCTGAACTAGTCTTTTGTGAAGTACTCTCCATACTCATATCCGTTTCCATTCCAACGTCGTTAACCATTTTGTCCAACATTGAGTCAACTACCGCCCCTGTTCTGGCAGACTCTAGGGGTATTTTTCTCTTTAATTTCTCAGAAGCCTTGGGCGGGTGTCTCCAGCATCCTGTAAACACAGAGTTGGATACTGCCGACAAGGGTAACTAACCCTTACCAGGTTAAACTCTTTCTTAACTCTTTCCTCCTGTCAGCTGTCTCTCCAGGCTGTCACAAGGTCTTTCCCTTGTTGCCAGCAGCACTATTCACTGCAGTCACTGGACGTATCCAGATGTTAAAACTTCATGCTGATTTGTACTCGGCTTTCGCCAAGATAAGCACCAACTAAGACATAGCTTTACAGTAACCTATGCTTCTCCATCCATTTACGCTTCTTTCCATATGGTGATGTAAATCTCCTTCTGTCTAGTGTTAACACGCGTCAGCACCCACAACGGCTGCAACCACAGTGCGGCCCCCCTATGACAACCGTCTGGATTGAGCTGAGTAGGGGACATCTCTAGGGTCTTCAAGTGGGCACCTTCCGTCCTCAGTGTTTTGTCGACTAGCCCACGACACCTCAAGAGGGCTCGACAGTGACTCTGGCATCCGTCCTCAGTGTTTTGTCGACTAGCCCACGACACCTCAAGAGGGCTCGACAGTGACTCTGGCATCCCAGTCACACCCCCCACCCCCTGACCTCTACATCCCTCCTGCTGCTGAGACCTAACCACAATCTCTCCGCAACCCAACCATACGCGCCAACCCGTTTGACTAAGGCTGTGGAGCCCCACTGGTGTGTTAATATGCAGTTTCAGTGGCAACGGTTCCGTACGGCCTACCACCTACCGCAAAACACAATATCTGCCCAACCACCCGTCATTCACGCAATATACACAGGAACGTAATGACTGTATATACGATACAACCTATACAAATAAACCAACAGACTCTTCGAGTTTTCAAGAATTCTACAAAACCGTAGCATGGCGGCCTGTACACAGCCAGCTAGAATCGTTCCGTCTCAACCACAGCCAGTTGCTGCTCCTTTCTGCTGCTTCAGATAAGTTCTTTACTGTGCGACGCAACTCTTGGCCACTGAATCCAACGTCTCTGAGGAACCGGGTTGTAGAGTGTGCCACAAAACCTTGACAACCCACTTCCACTGGATAAACCTGGACTCTCCATCCTCACTGTTCTGCTTCAGTGCCCAGATGAGCATACCGCAGTTGCTTCCAGCATCTTCCAGTCCCTAGCAGCTTCCAGTTGTCCTGGGCGAGAATTGGTGTTAGCACCTTTTTTTGGTGGTTTAGATGGCACTTTGGGCCTCATCCTCCGAGCACCACAAAGGAAACTAAGTGTGCTATGTTGTCTGAGAACCAAACTCGGGCCGGCTAGTACGGGGCTACCAAAAGTAAACCGACCCCGTTCTCATGGACCCTCTCTAGTACTCCCAGGAGCAGAGAAATCGGGGGCATACTGGCGCCGCCTTGGCCAAGCCTGCTGGATATGTGAGGGAAATCCAAAGCGGACAGTGCGTGTTTTCGTGAGAGGCAAACAAATCCACTTCTGCTTGGCCGAACTTCCTCCAGATTAACTCCACCATCTTAGGGTGGAGTCTCTATTCCCCGGTCCTCCGACACTGCCTCGACAGGATTTCTGCTCCAAAATCTTGTTCCCGGTAATGTACATTGCTCTGAGTGAGAGCAACTTGCCCTGGGACCACAGGGGAACCTGATGCACCAGTCTGCACAGAGGGCGTGACCTCAGGCCCACCCAGCTGATTCATGTAGGAGACCACAGATGTATTGTTTGTTCGAACTAGAACATGATGGCCCCTGAGGTCGGGGAGGAAGTGCCCCGGGGTTAGAAACACAGCCACCATATCCAGGCAATTGATGAGGCACGAAAGTGGATGCCCTCTCAGACCTCTGGTAAAAAAGCCCACCATGACCGCTCCGCAGCCCGTGAGGGATGCATCCGTAGTCACGATTCTCCGCTGACATGCCGCTCCCAACACAGGGCCCTGGGACAGGAACCATGGTTTCTTCCACATAGCCACAAATCAAAGGCATTTGCATGTTACTTTTATCATGCAGAATGGGTTTCCCCTCGGGGAAAACCCTCTGGTCCTGAGCCACCACTGCAGGGGTCTCATGTACAGCAGGCCAAAAGGTATTGCATTGGACGCTGCTGCCAGAAGCCTAGGCACTCCTTGAAAGTGCATGAGAGTGATGGCTTGGCCTAGCCTGATGTTGGTGACTATAGTCAAGGTAGTCTCTATACGAACAGGAGACAGATGTGCCCCCACCGTAGTTGAGTTCCACACTACCCCCAGGAACATAGTTATTTGCAGGGGGGACAGTGAACTCTTCTTGACATTGAGTCTCAACCGTAAGCACCTTATATAATGAAGAATGACATCTCGATGCCTAACCTCCATCTCTTCCGACTGGCCTAGGATGAGCCAGTCATCAGTATAATTGAGTAGTCAGATGCCCTGAAGCCTCAGTGGAGCTAGAGCAGCATCAATACACTTTGTGAAGGTGCAAGGGGATAACACTAGGCTGAACGGAAGAACTTGTCCTTGGTATGATTTCCCCCCAAAAGCAAACCTCAGGAACTTCCTGTGTTGAGAAAGGATGGAAATATGGAAATAACAGGAAAGAACAGTTCATGTTTAATCCACCTAATATTGTGTTGGTCATATAGTATAGGGGTGGGATAAAAGATTCTCTCTCCAATGATTCTGGATTGATTCTGATCTTAGTTTTAACCACAGGTGCGCGATGGCGCTGCGTTGCGTGTGTTTTAGAAACACCCATAAGTTATTTTGCTGGCTTCAATTTCCTTACACACACACACACACACACACACACACACACACACACACCACTAGAACCATAAAATAATCTTTCATAAAGTTTGGTAAGGTTGAAACAAATTACAAGGATATTAGACATAGAATATGCGCTGTAAGAAATGCACACTTTGCACTGTATTACGCTTGCAGTGTCTGGTCTCGCCCACCGGTATTTTCCTTACAAATGCTCAATGAAAGTATCATTTATGCCGTTTGGAATGCAGTGGGCTTGTATATTAAAAATTAAAAATTCAATGCTTTCAATTTAAAATGATAACGTGCGCTTTGTGAAGAGCCCTCGCACATGCAGCTGTACTTGGGTCTCAAAATGCTTTTATGATGGAAAATTAATGTAAACAGTCAGTTACGTCTTAAAGAATAGAATAGAATCTTTATTGTCATTATACATGTACTGTACAACGAAATTGGATGCAATCTAATCAGTGCAACAAAAAAGTACTAGTATAAATATAAATAAATACAATTTCTAAAAATAAATAAATAAATAAAAACACATCAAATCACACATACACAACAGTTCAATGCATGATACATCTCATAATACTGTATTCAAATTCGTGTTTAGTGCTGCTATTGCTTTTGGATAAAAGCTATTTTTAATCTATTTGTTTGTGTCTTCATTGTCCTGTAACGTCTACCCGAGGGAAGCAGTTCAAACAGAATGTCCGGGGTGGGATGGATCCTCAAGTATGTTCTGTGCTTTTTTGAGACAGCGGGAACTATAAAGATCTTTCAGGGAGGGGAGAGGGCAGTCAATAATCTTCTGGGCAGTGGTGACGACCCTCTGGAGCACTTTCCTCTCCGTCTCTGTGCAGCTTGTGAACCCCACACAGTTACAATAAGTCAGTATGCTCTCTATGGAGCAGCGGTAGAAGGACAGAAGCACCTTTTGAGTGACATGGTGCCTCCTAAGAATCATCAGGAAGTAAAGTCTCTGCTGTGCCTTCTTAACCAATACTGCGATGTTAGTGCTCCAGGGTAGGTCCTCCTCTATGTGCATGCCCAAGAACCAGAAATCCGGTACCCTCTCCACACATTCCCCCCTGATGAAAAGGGGCGTAATATCGGTTTTTTATTCTTCCTGTAATCTATTATTAACTCATTGGTTTTGGTGGTATTGAGGACCAGGTTGTTATCCATACACCACACAGACAGCCGCTTAACCTCGTCCCGATAAACGGACTCATCTCCCCCAGAGATGAGCCCCACTACGGTGGTGTCATCTGCAAATTTAATGATGCTATTGCTGGAGTGGGCAGAGGTGCAGTCGTGGGTGTACAGGGTGTAGAGTAGGGGGCTCAGCACACAGTCCTGTGGTGAGCCAGTGCTTAGACTGAGAGCTGATGAGATGTGGGGGCCTACTCTCACCCTCTGGGAGCGATCTGACAGGAAGTCCTTAATCCAGCGGCAGATTAAGTGAGATAGACCCAGATTTACCAGTTTAGTAAACAGTCTGTGAGGAAGTATGGTGTTAAAAGCAAAGGTAAAGTCCACAAACAACAGCCTAGCGTAGCTTCCCCGCTGCTCTAAATGGGTCAGAGCATTGTGGAGAGTTGTGGCTATAGTGTCCTCAGTAGACCTATTTGATCTGTAAGCAAACTGATGTATGTCAAGCGTGGGTGGAAGGTTAGAGATTATTTAAGTCTGCACCAGTTTCTCAAAGCACTTCATTATGATGGGAGTTAGTGCCACTGGACGGTAGTCATTCATGCTGCTGATGTTGGTCTTTTTTGGCAGTGGAATTATGTTAGAGGACTTCAGGCAAGGTGGGATGGTGGACTGGGATAGGAACCGGTTGAAGATCTTGGTAAAGACCTCAGCCAGCTGGTCTGCACAGTCCTTCAGCACCCATCCCGCGATGGCATCGGGTCCCGCCGCTTTCCACGGATTCACCGCCCTCAGTGTGCGCCTCAACTCATGCTCCTCCACAATGAGGATGTGGCTTCTATGGACTGGTGGATGTAATGTGGTGCATCTGACTAATCCGGTTTCTCCACCTCTAAGCGGGCAAAGAAGTGGTTCAACTCCTCCGCCAGCGAAGCATCTCTGACTGCAACTGAGCAGTTTCCGGTTTTGTAATTGGTGATGTGCTGGACCCCCTGCCAACCTTGCCTTGTGCTGTTAGTGTTGAAGTATTCCTCAATCCTCCGTTTATAAGCAACCTTGGCCTTCCTGATGACTTTTTCAGATTGGCTCTGGCAGCGCTGTATTGTATCCCATCACCAGACTTGAAAGCAGTGTTTCTGTCCCTGAGCAAGCACCGGACTTCTTTCGTCATCCAGGGTTTCTGGTTGGGATATACCCGGATACACTTGTCCACAGTGACAGTGTCCATGCAGTGTTTAATATAGCACAATACAGTTGCTGTGTATTCCTCTAGGTCCTGATGCTCAAAAATGTCCCAGTTCATTCTCTCAAAACAGTCCTGCAGCTGATGAGAGGCACCTTCAGGCCATATTTTAACAGTCTTAGATGTGGTAAGAGCACTTTTTCTGAGTGAGGTGTATGCCAGAATTAAAAGCCGGGATATATGGTCAGACTGGCCCAGATGTGGTAGTGTTTTAGCCCTGAACCCCTGTTTAATGTTGGAGTTGAGCTTGTCCAGTGTATTTATTCCTCTAGTAGCACAACGTATGTGCTGGTGGAATTTAGGGAGTACCACTTTTAAATCAGCATGATTAAAGTCCCCCGCTATGATGTGAACAGCCTCAGGATACATGCTCTGTTGCCTGCTAATGATGTTATATAAATTTCCAAGAGCCGAGTTAGCATTGGCATTCGGTGGAATATACACAGCATTTATCATGACCACATTAAACTCCCGGGGAAGATATATGGGCCAGCATTTAACAGTCACAAACTCTAGATCCGGGGAGCACTGGCTGTCTACAGTCTTAGTGTTAGTACACCAACTGCTGTTGACAAACAAGCATAAACCCCCTCCTTTACTCTTACCGGAGTCTCTGGTCCTGTCATGTCGGTGAACTATGCGGCCTGCTAGCACGATAGCTGAATCCGGGATAAGTGAATGAAGCCACATCTCTGTAATTAACATAATGCAACAGTCCTTAATGTCCTTGTTCATTTCAACCTGTAGCTTCAATTCATCCATCTTGTTTATGAGGGACCTCGCGTTGGTGAGAAAAATACTAGGAAGCGGCAGCTTGTGTGCCCTCCGCCGTAGCCTCGCAACCACGCCGGCCCTGCAGCCTCGCTTTTGCTTCCTGTATTTGCGCCGCCTCTGTCTCCTGCCTGCGGGGATGATAATCCACGGAGAGCCCGGGCGCCTGGCTATGTCCACTGGGATATCATGGAAGCAGAAAAACTCGGCTGTAGTATCAGAATTGGATTGGATCGTGAGGTGCCTAGATTCCCACAAATACACAATGATTTATTGCTTGTCTTTGTTGAATAATACAGAAGATAAAGAGTTAAAAAAATGATCACATATTAAATCGCAAACGCAATATTGGTTAAATAAAATCGCAATTAGATTCATTTTCTAAAATCGTTCAGCCCTACGCCATTGCCGTTCTCTTTTGAGCTCCGGTTGGAGGGATTAATAATTAGAAAAATACAGACCCATTTTAAATCTTCCATTTATGCCTAAAATACTGGAAAAAGTAGTGTTCGCTCAATTAGGCTCTTTTTTTGCAAAATAGTGATGTATATGAACAATTTCAGTCTGGATTTCGGCCACATCACAGCAGAGAAACTGCACTCGTTAAAATTACAAATGACTTACTTCTAGCTTCTGACCAATGCTATATCTCTATACTAGTTTTACTTGATCTGAGTGCACTGTAAAACATTTATCTGTAAAATAATGGTAAAATACTGGAAGCAGAGTCGCCCGAGCCACCTCAGCTGGCCCCTCATGATGTGGAGGAGCAGTGGCTCTACTCTGAGCTACTCCCGAGTGACCGAGCTCCTCACCCTATCTCTAAGGGAGCGCCCAGCCACCCTGCGGAGAAAGCTCATTTCGGCTGCCTGTATCCGGGATCTTATCCTTTCGTTCATGACCCACACATCATGACCATAGGTGAGAGTAGGAACGCAGATTGACCGGTAAATTGAGAGCTTCACCTAACTGCACAGCTCCTTCTTCACCACGACAAACCGGTACATCGACTGCATTACTGCAGAAGCTGCACCGATCCGTCTGTCAATCTCCCGTTCCATCCGTCCCTCACTCATGAACAAGACTGCAAGATACTTGAACTCCTCCACCAACCTGAAGAAAGCACCCTTTTCCGACAGAGAACCATCGGACTTGTTTGGTAGTAGACAAAAACTGTAGTTGGAACACACCCTCCTGTCCCCCTTCTTGAAAAGAGGTACCACCAACCCGGGCTGTTGGCGGTTCCTTTTGTGTTTTATTTTGGTAGCCTGCAGTCGTCCGCGAGGGGCTGCTGGCGGTTCTTTTTGTTTGTGTATTTCTTTTGTTTTGAAAATTAAAATCTTTAAATGTTCCCGCCTCCTTCTTCCCTGAACTACGAACTTCGTTACAGTAGGGTACAGCTTCCCTCTCATAAGGCGCTGGACGGTTTGCCAGAATCTCTTCGAAGCCAACCAATAGTTGTCCTTCTCCATGGCCTCACCGAACCGAACTCCCCCAAGGCCCGATTTTTTGCCTCCTCAACTACCCGGGCTGCAGTCCGCTTGGCCTGCCGGTACCCGTCAGCTGCCTCAGGAGTCCCACAAGCCAGCCAGTCCTGATAGGACTCCTTCTTCAGCTTGACGGCATCCCTTACTTCCGGTATCCACCACCGGGTTCGGAGATTGCCGCCTCGACAGGCACCGGAGTCCTTATGGCCACAGCTCAGAGCGGCTGCGTCGACAATGGAGGTGGAGAACATGGTCCACTCAGACTAAATATCTCCTGTCTCCCTCGGGATCTGGTCAAAGCTCCACCGGAGGTGGAGTTGAAGATTTCTCTGACAGGGGACTCAGCCAAACGTTCCAAACAGACCCTCACAGTAATTTTGGGTCTGCCGAGACTGTCCAGCTCCAAGCTTCAAGGAAGGGCTGAGACTGCAGGAACCGCTCATCGAGTTTACTTTTCTTTTGCACTTCCTGCTTTTCTGATGGCCATTCAATGTTTAATTTGGCCACTGCTCTGGTCACAATCTCCAGCACCTCCTCAAAATTAGGGGAATGAGGTGGAGAGTCCTCTAATTATCTTGCCTCGATGCTTAGCACATCTAAGTCCTCAGAGAAGAAGCCACAGAGCGGGTTTCCGACACCTGAATGGGAACAACAGAGCTGGCTGCTGAGAGCTGAGAAAGCACAGAAGTCATCTCAAACTCGTCAGCCAGCTCCATTTGCGATCTCCATGATTGTAAACGCCGTGCCACCACGGTAGACGGGGTCCCGAACCAGCTCACAGTTCCAAAGGCAGCACCCTCAAGTGCTGCCCGTAAATGCTCCACTCTGAGGCACATTACAAAGAGTGAGTGTGTGTCCCCATCCGTGATGTATCTAGGACAGGGAGATGCACACTTCTTGTATTGCCTCTCACTTGCCATGTTCTTATACTCTTTTTTACTATTCTTTGCGTGTGTCTTTGTGTGTGTGTGTGTGTGTGTGTGTGTGTGTGTGTGTGTGTGTGTGTGTGTGTGTGTGTGTGTGTGTGTTTTTGTTACGTTCCACCTAGTCTAGGATAGGAGAAGCTACATTAAAGATGACTAAAATATTAACAAAACAAATGTTCAGGCTCCAAAAGTTACATACCAATAACAACAGAAATGTGGTACAACAAGATTTATTGGTGTAACACAAGTATAGGAAGGGTTAAGACTCAGGAGTGAGACTTTCCATGACTCCCTCTCTACTTTAAACAGGAGAAAAGCATTACAGAAATAAATAAAAAGGCACCCACTCCCTAGGACTTTCAAGTATGTCTATTTACCATATATATATATATACATATATATAGGAGAAACATCAAATAAACAGTTTAACAGTTGGGTTCAGCAACCAAAAAGAAATACACATCAACGTAAAACTATTTAGAACAGTGGTCTCAAACTCAATTCCTGGAGGGCCACAGCTCTGCACAGTTTAGGTCCAACCAGCTCAAACTCACACCTGCAGGGAAATTTCTAGCAATCCTGAAGACCTTGATTAGCTGAATCAGGTGTGTTTGATTAGGGTTGGAGCAAAACTGTGCAGAGCTATGGCCCTCCAGGAATTGAGTTTGAGACAACTGATTTAGAAGCTTTTAACAACAGAAGAAATAAAGTGGGTAAGTTTTGAAATAAACCACAACCGAACAGCAGCAGCACTGTACAGAAACAACAAACAAATCATATCCAACCAGCAGGAAAACAAGCCCTTCCCTTCAGTGGAGATCAGTGAGGCTTTAAACTCTTCTTTTCCTTTGAAGACTAATCCCAACCGAACAGTCATCAGCAGAGGTGATTACCCTCACCTGGCTTTACCTGGACAGAAGAAGACAGAGAAACAACCACTACTGCAACCTAGTGGCCTGACACACATAATATAGAACAAACATAAAATAAGATTGCACTGTAGGACGTAACACTTAGCTTGGACAAACAACAATATTTGCTGAAGAGCAGAAATTTACACTGTTGTGTGCCGGCTCCCCTATATAGCTTCCATGTGCAACGTCATAACACAAAACCAATTGAGATTGGACTAGTTCCACATGTACTTCAAGCTGGAGGTGTTCTCCAATGTGTCGTCTTTGATGCAGTGCGGGTTAGTACCTTCTGCTAGTTAGTGAAGCATTAAATAGCTATCTAAACTGCTAAATAACAGATTGGAGATCAAAATAATAGCAGATTTGTCTTGTTTTAAATAAACTAAAAACTTAGATACATTTTGCTTCAGCCAGAAATTAACTTTTGCTATGGTTTAATAGAATTTCACCGATATCTTCCAAAAACTTTTGTATTTTGGCACATTTTTTTTAGTGTTGATATGGCAACTAGTGTTCTGTTATGGTAGCATGTGTGGAAATGTTTAAACTATGTGTGTTGCAACTAACCCCGCATTAGTTTGTGCCCCTCTCACCCCTACATATAGCTCTGAAGTTGTAAAGTGATGCTATAAGCTTTTGTATTCTACAATCGTATTATTGCTTACTGATGGGAAAATGTTCAGTGCTTCAAATTTGAACGTATATGCCATGTACCTCTCTCATGCTGTTGTCCCATAACGCAGTGACATTAACAGCTGCTCTAGGATATGTAGTTTATGATTGCTACATAAAAAAGCTCAGTGAACCACAAATACTACAGTTATTTACATGTCCATATACTTTCAATATTGGTTTGATGTTTAATAACCTGGAAAGTGATAGAGATGAAATGTGTGAATGTTTGACTCCTGATTTTATTGAAAGAGACAGGTTAGATCAAGCTCAATGGGGAAAGCTCCCTTGAAACCAATTATTCCACCTGAAAGCACATTCCTCAGTAAATATTGTGACTACTTTGACATTGCTAAAGGTTTGCTAATAAAAAAAAAACATTCACAAGCACAACTCTGTCTGAGATTCATTTGTGAATCACTTCCTGTACATTTTGTGGATGACTTACTGTAATTTTTTGGATTCCTACATGCATTTGTGGATTTTCAACATTTCTGGCATCAAGATCCACAAATAGGTGCTGACCAATCGTAACATGTTCTTGCTACAACCAGTCACGTTTTGCTTTACACTTGGGTCAGTAACAGATTAATTTTGAACACCTGAAAGAAACTGCATTTAATGAAGCTGACTTGAGCTGAAGTGCTGTTTGTGTGGTTAAAACACACAAAAGTTCCCTTTCGAGGGAACTCGTGCTGCGTCGAGAATCGACACATTGGGGAATGCCTTCGGCATGAAGCGTTTGAAGTCAGCCATTCAATCTTGATTGGCGTAGCCAAATCACGTCACTCGTGCCGTCGCATGTGACGGCGATGCGGAAGCTATAAAGGGACGCCGGATCATAACAGTGTCAGCTTCTGGTCTTCAGCAAGCTTTCTGTGTCAACCTGTTTGTCTTATTTCATGTTGTCTGTCACTCTGAAATATATATATTTGGTTGGGAGTTCCACGCTGCCTCACGCGAGTGGGACTTTATAGTAAAGGAGTATTGCAGCTGCCAGTCTCTGCTTTAACAGAGGAATTTAAGTGTACCAAGGTCAGACTGGAAATGACTTTAGCAGAGTCACGCGACAAATGTGTAAGGGAGGCAGCGCCTGTGGTAAAAACTGGTAGAAAGTGGTCAGCAAAGAAATCTGTAGTAGAGGCAAAGGCTGACCTTCAAATTGGGGATATCGTGGGACAGGTACAGCATGGAAGAGGGGGTTTTGAGCTCAGTTTAGCTCCTCCTAAATGGCACAAGGCAGGCCCAGCTCAAAGGAGGAAGCTGGTAGTCAACGAGGTGCGAAAGCAGGAGGAGAGGATGAGATGTATAAAGGCCATTTCCCAGGCCAAGCAGGGAGAGTGGATGAGATGGGAGAGTGTGGAACAACGCAAAATGGGCTGGCAAGACCTTTGGTCAATGGAAGAGAGAAGGTTCAGTTTCCTTATTAGGTCAATATATGATGTTCTACCATCACCGCAGAACCTAAACCTCTGGGTAGGAGAGGATCCCTCTTGTCCTTTGTGTTCATCACCTGCCACATTAAGGCACATTTTGACAGGATGTAAGGTGGCTCTTAGCCAAGGTCGGTTTACTTGGCGCCATGACCAAGTATTGCGATGTTTGGCTTTAGCATTGGAAGGCAAGCGTAGTATGACCAATATGTTGCCGACTGTTCTAGCAAAACATTACACGCAGAAGACAATATTCCTCCTCCCAGGCGAGCAACCACCAAGAAAAGGTTCTAACACCAATTCTCGCCCAGTACAACTGAAAGCTGCTAGGGACTTGAAGATGCTGGCTGATCTTGATCAACGGCTTATTTTTCCACCTGAGATTGCCACCACTAACCTACCCAGATATTGTTTTGTGGTCTGGATCAGCACGCATTTTTCAACTGATAGAGTTAACAGTGCCATGGGAGGATGCGGTAGATGAGGCATATGAGAGGAAGAAACTGCGGTATGCTCATCTGGCCACTGAAGCAGAACAGCGAGGATGGAGAGTCCAGGTTTATCCAGTGGAAGTGGGTTGTCAAGGTTTTGTGGCACACTCTACAACCCAGTTCCTCAGAGACGTTGGATTTAGTGGCCAAGAGTTGCGTCGCACAGTAAAGAACTTATCTGAAGCAGCAGAAACGAGCAGCAACTGGCTGTGGTTGAGACGGAAAGATTCTAGCTGGCTGTGTACAGGCCCCCATGCTACGGTTTCGTAGAATTCTTGAAAACTTGAAGAGTCTGTTGGTTTATTTGTATAGGTTGTATAGTATTTACAGTCATTACGTTCCTGTTTATATTGCGTGAATGACGGGTGGTTGGGCAGATATTGTGTTTTGCGGTAGGTGGTATGCCATATGAAACCATTGCCACTGAAACTGCATATTAACGCACCAGTGGGGCTTGACAGTCTTAGTCAAACGGGTTGGCGCGTATGGTTGGGTTGCGGAGAGATTGTGGTTAGTTCTCAGCAGCAGGAGGGATGTAGAGGTCAATAAGCTGGGTAGAGTTGAGTGGGGGACGGAGGGGGTGACACTGGGACGCCAGAGTCACTGTCGAGCCCTCTTGAGGTGTCGTGGGCTAGTCGACGAAACACTGAGGACATAAGGTGCCCACTTGAAGACCCTAGAGATGTCCCCTACTCAGCTCAATCCAGACGGTTGTCATAGGGGGGCCGCACTGTGAATGCAGCCGTTGTGTGTGCTGACGCGTGTTAACACTAGACAGAAGGAGATTTACATCACCATATGGAAAGAAGCGTAAATGGATGGAGAAGCATAGGTTACTGTAAAGCTATGTCTTAGTTGGTGCTTATCTTGGCAAAAGCCGAGTACAAATCAGCATGAAGTTTTAACATCTACTCTCGTATAATGGAAATCATGAAGATCTGGATACGTCCAGTGACTGCAGTGAATAGTGGTGCTGGCAACAAGGGAAAGACCTTGTGACAGCCTGGAGAGACAGCTGACAGGAGGAAAGAGACCCCAATGGGGCTGGTAAGGGTTAGCTACCCTTGTCGGTAGTATCCAGCTTTGTGTTTACATGATTCTGGAGACACCCGCCCAAGGCTTCTGAGAAATTAAAGAGAAAAATACCCCTAGAGTCTGCGAGAGCAGGGGCGGAAGATGACTCAATGTTGGACAACATGGTTAACGACGTTGGAATGGAAACGGATATGAGTATGGAGAGTACTTCACAAAAGACTAGTTCAGGTTCTGCAGTTAGCAAAGTCATTGAACTCCAAGCTTGTGTCTGTGGCTGGAGCAAGGCGACAACGGTCAGGGGGTTGAAGATTCATCAAGGGAAAATTAAATGCTTGAGGGAGAAGGGACAAGGGCCTCACATTGATCAGTACTTCTTACAAAGTCAGTCAAGTCAGTCGAATGAAATCCAGCGACAGGAAGCAAACCACAGTTCGCAGGATATCAGTACCCCTGTCATAGAGTAGATGAGGGTTTGCACAGTTAGTGATGAACACATTGATACTTGTGAACCCGGTCAGACTAACCAGCATAAGAGAGAAAAGAACCTCAACGGGCATAGGCCTGGAGTTAGATGGCCAAGAGCTTGTGAGAAAACTGCATGGGACACGGGAAACACAGTCTATGCTTTGCATTGGAAAGATTAACTGGTACAGTTGAAAAGAAGCTGGATAAATTTGGGGACATCATTTACGCATATGGAAGTGAGAGGTTTGGTGTGGAAACAAGGAATGAAAAAGTACAAACTACTCCTGCTGTATCTAGACGGCAGCAGAAAATTGAAGGGTTAGTTAGAGAAAGGAGACAGCTGAGGAAGCAATGGAAAAAAGCAGAACAAACTCAGAAGGAGGGACTCAATCTCTTACAAAGGGCCATAAAAGATAAGCTTGCAACATTACGCAGAGCTGAGCGCCTACGGAAACACTACAAAAAGAAGGAGCGTGCGAGGGCTATTTTCTATAAAGACCCATTCAAATTCGTAAATAAGTTATTCACCAGTGAGAAGAATGGCACTTTAAAAGCATCTAGGGTTGAGCTAGAGAGATATTTGGAGGAAACGCATACAGATGAAAAAAGGCATGAGCCTATGTCAATTCCGTCAGATATCCCACCTATCAATCCACCAGAATACCAAATGGAGGTCTGTGCACCTAAGTGGAAAGAGATAGATCAGGTTGTGAGAAAGGCAAGGGCTTCATCATCTCCAGGGCCTAATGGAGTTCCACACAGAGTGTACAAGAGTGCTTCAGGAGTTCTACGAATTCTGTGGAAATTGATAAAAGTGGCATGGGAAAAGCAGGTTGTACCTAGAGCATGGCGCCGAGCACGTGGAGTCTTTATACCTAAAGAAAAAGATGCTACAAGCATCAGTCAGTTTCGTCCTATTTCACTATTAAATGTCGAAGGTAAGATTTTCTTTAGCATAATTGCGCAGAGATTGTCAACCTACCTATTAAAGAATGGCTTCATTGACACTTCAGTTCAAAAAGCGGGCATTCCAGGGTTCTCAGGATGCTTAGAACACGTCAATGTTATCTGGCAACGAATTCAATCAGCTAAAAAAGAGAGGAAGGAGCTCCATGTGACATTCCTAGATTTGGCTAATGAACATGGTTCAAGGCCACATGAGCTTCTTTGGGCAGCATTTGATTTTTTTAGAGTACCAATGTTAATAACAAATTTAGTGAAAGCCTATTTTGGAGATTTGCAATTTAGTTTGTCAACTCCAAAATTCAGCACCGCATGGCAATGCTTAGAGGTTGGAATAATGGCAGGATTCACCATTTCTCCACTGGCTTTTACCATGGCAATGGAAGTAATCATTAGGGCATCAAGATGGGTAGTAGGAGGAGAGCGCTTGGCTTTTGGGATGCGACTACCACCAATCAGAGCATACATGGATGACATGACAACCATGACTACAACAGTAGCCTGCACTAATCGGTTATTAGGGAAGTCAACAGATAATATAGAATGGGCACGAATGCAATTTAAGCCCTCTAAATGAAGGAGCATCTCGATAGTTAAAGGAAAGGTAGTAGATAAAACATTCTTCATTAATGGTGAGGCAATACCAACAGTTTCTGAGAAGCCAGTGAAGACTCTTGGGAGATGGTACGATGGGGATCTAAAGGACACAGTTCGAGTGGGAGAAGTTAGACGACAAGCAGTGGAAGGGTTGAAGAGCATAAACAGCTGTGCTCTACCAGGCAAACTAAAACTCTAGTGCTTTCAGTTTGGTCTACTGCCAAGGTTGCTGTGGCCACTGACTGTGTACGAGGTTTCTTTGACAACAGTGGATAAGCTGGAAGCGTTAATAAGTTCATACATCAGGAAATGGTTGGGAGTTCCACGCTGCCTCAGCAGAGTGGGACTTTATAGTAAAGGAGTATTGCAGCTGCCAGTCTCTGCTTTAACCGAGGAGTTTAAGTGTGCCGAGGTCAGACTGGAAATGACTTTAGCAGAGACACGTGACAAATGTGTAAGGGAGGCAGCCCCTGTGGTAAAAACTGGTAGAAAGTGGTCAGCAAAGAAATCTGTAGTAGAGGCAAAGGCTGACCTTCAAATTGGGGATATCGTGGGACAGGTACTGTATGGAAGAGGGGGTTTTGGGCTCAGTTTAGCTCCTCCTAAATGGCACAAGGCAGGCCCAGCTCAAAGGAGGAAGCTGGTAGTCAACGAGGTGCGAAAGCAGGAGGAGAGGATGAGATGTATAAAGGCCATTTCCCAGGCCAAGCAGGGAGAGTGGATGAGATGGGAGAGTGTGGAACAATGCAAAATGGGCTGGCAAGACCTTTGGTCAATGGAAGAGAGAAAGATCAGTTTCCTTATTAGGTCAACATATGATGTTCTCCCATCACCGCAGAACCTAAACCTCTGGGTAGGAGAGGATCGCTCTTGTCCTTTGTGTTCATCACCTGCCACATTAAGGCACATTTTGACAGGATGTAAGGTGGCTCTTAGCCAAGGTCGGTTTACTTGGCGCCATGACCAAGTATTGCGATGTTTGGCTTTAGCATTGGAAGGCAAGCGTAGTATGACCAATAAGTTGCCGCCTGTTCTAGCAAAACATTCACACAGAAGACAATATTCCTCCGCCCAGGCGAGCAACCACCAAGAAAAGGTGCTAACACCAATTCTCGCCCAGGACAACTGGAAGCTGCTAGGGACTGGAAGATGCTGGCTGTATTTTTCCACCTGAGATTGCCACCACTAACCTACGACCAGATATTGTTCTGTGGTCTGAATCAGCACGCATTGTTCAACTGATAGAGTTAACAGTGCCATGGGAGGATGCGGTAGATGAGGCATATGAGAGGAAGAAACTGCGGTATGCTCATCTGGCCACTGAAGCAGAACAGCGAGGATGGAGAGTCCAGATTTATCCAGTGGAAGTGGGTTGTCGAGGTTTTGTGGCACACTCTACAACCCGGTTCCTCAGAGACGTCGGATTCAGTGGCCAAGAGTTGCGTCGCACAGTAAAGAACTTATCTGAAGCAGCAGAAAGGAGCAAAAACTGGCTGTTGTTGAGACGAAAAGATTCTAGCTGGCTGTGTACAGGCCGCCATGCTACGGTTTCGTAGAATTCTTGAAAACTTGAAGAGTCTGTTGGTTTATTTGTATAGGTTGTATAGTATTTACAGTCATTACGTTCCTGTTTATATTGTGTGAATGACGGGTGGTTGGGCAGATATTGTGTTTTGCGGTAGGTGGTATGCCATACGGAACCTTTGCCACTGAAACTGCATATTAACGCACCAGTGGGGCTCGACAGCCTTAGTCAAACGGGTTGGCGTGTATGGTAGGGTTGCGGAGAGATTGTGAGATTGTGGTTAGGTCTCAGCAGCAGGAGGGATGTAGAGGTCAGTAAGCAGGGCTGAGTTGAGTGGGGGACGGAGGGTGGTGATTCTGGGACGCCAGAGTCACTGTCGAGCCATCTTGAGGTGTCGCGGGCTAGTCGACGAAACAGTGAGGTTGGAAGGTGCCCACTTGAAGACCCTAGAGATGTCCCCTACTCAGCTCAATCCAGACGGTTGTCATGGGGGGACCACACTGTGGTTGCAGCCGTTGTGTGTGCGCTGACGCGTGTTAACACTAGACAGAAGGAGATTTACATCACCATATGGAAAGAAGCGTAAATGGATGGAGAAGCATAGGTTACTGTAAAGCTATGTCTTAGTTGGTGCTTATCTTGGCGAAAGCCGAGTACAAATCACCATGAAGTTTTAACATCTACTCTCGTGTAATGGAAATCATTATATATTATGGCGAACAATAAGGAGAAACTATTCAGTCAGTGTGTGTCCCCTTGCCCGCGTTATTTAAGCGAGGGTGACACACACCACTCTGTGTAGTTTGTCTGGGAGCGGAGCATGCACAAGCAGCGCTCAAGGGCGCTGTCCGTGCAAAATGAGCCTGTTCAAAATGAGCCGCGTTTGAGCCTGTTCAATCAAATAGATCAGGCTCGCGTTTCCAGTGCATCAGGCCTCGCGGCTGTCGAGGCAGCACGCTGCTTCTATTCATGGGATTCGCACCTGGGGCTGGCATATAATACTGAGATGGTTGCGACCCTTTCTCGTGTTTATTTACCAGCTCCACTGGTCTCGCGCACGGTTCAGAAGCCCGCTCTGTGGCTACTTCCGACTGTGTTAAAGACCCGGTGTTTGATTTATTTGGCTCCGAGGAGTTCGATATTCTCAACACAGGTTCGCCATATTCCCGTTATTTAAAAAAAAAAAGAGGAGTTGCTGGAGGTTGTAACCAGGGCAGTGGCTAAATTAAATGTTGAATGGCCTTTTTATTTAAGAAAAATAAAATGAATGAGCGCTTTCTGGACACCCAGTCACAGTCTTCGTGTCAGAGCCTTCCCTTTTTCACTGGTCTCCATACTGAGGTATCGAGATCGTGGGAAAAATCTATGTTCATCTCAATTATTTTCCCCCATGTATATATTTACTCATCCATTGGGAATCTAATGAGAATGGTTATGAGGTGATTCCTTGGGTAGAGGAATATTTTGCGAAATATTTCTCCCCGACATTGCGTCACCCATGGTAGCTCAGACACTTCCCTCCAAATCTCGTCATCGAATTTGTTAGGGAAAGCATATATGTTTTTGGGTCAAGCTCCTCAAGGAGGTGGATGATAACTGGGAGGTCGCACTCGACGGTGTTACTGAATATCGTAGAGTGGCTGACTTATCTCTCCGTATTATTAAAGAGACGGCCTGTGCCATTGGCCGTTCTTTGGCAGCACTAGTCATCTCAGAGAGATATTTATGGCTAAATCGCTTGGGGATTGGGGAGAAGGACAGGGCCTTCCTTCTCGATGCCCCCCTTTTCGCCTTCTGGCCTCTTTGGCGACGCGGCAAGAAGAACCATTTCAAGAGGCTTCAGGAGGCAGAGCGACAATCAGCTATCCCCAGTTGTCAGGCCAGGTCACATGGGGTTGCTGCCAGGGGGCAGCCTCATGGGAACACCGCCAGCTCCTTATTTTTTGAGTAGGTTGCCTCTCGTACCTCTCAGCGAATACTATTCACCCAAACATGAGCAATATATCTTTATAATCATTTAAGTTTGTAATTTTAAAATATCTAATTCAAAACTAAAATAAATATTCTCTGTTTATGTAATCTATAAAAAAAGAGAGAGGTGTCAGCCGATCTCATTATTGTTCTCTCAGCTCATTATTCTGCTAATGTGACACGTCCACTGAGAGCGCGCGGTATTCAAACGCAAATGATCTAAGGCAACCCGTTCAAACATGCCAATGCCCACCAGCTGGTTTATAAAACACATCATGTTTAATAAAAACTTGTACACCAAAAAATCTTGGTCGTCAAAAATCATCACAATAGGCTACTAGTATAAATAACAAATAAAATATGTCTAAAGCATGTTAATATACAAAAGCAATACAAAAGTAATATAGGCCTAGACCAAATTAGTCGAGAAAAAGGTGAATCTCCTGTGCCAGTCTCCCTCTGGTGCCCCCCTTCCCCACCTCCCAGTGGTCTGTTCGATTATGCTTCAAATAATGTCAAATTTGGCAGACACCGACCTCAGACATGGCCTCGAAAAGGCACCAAGAGTCGGGGCGGAAAAAAGGAAAAAGAAGAGACAGCGGGATGATACTCGCGCGTCGCTTGCAGGTAAGACAATGTTTTAAATAAAAATGTTAGTTTTGTAGCGCGGGCGCCCTTGCGTCGTGTATGCATGTCCAGGGGGGCGTCGCTACTAGAGCAAATGATCCGGGGCAGGGTTTTTTAGCCCTGCAAGTTGAATCTTTTATTTTAACGGGGGTCCGGGGGAATTTCTCCCCCGGAAATTTTGAAACTTGGGCTGTTTAAGATGCAGTTAGTTTGTTTGAGAAGAAAAGGAAGACCGCTTAGATAGGTTTTATCGTTGTTGTTCTATGCGGATAATGCGGTCATTTTCAAGAGGTTCATAGGCCAAGGGCGACATCTGTTGGTGAAACTGCAATTAGGAAAAAAAACCCCACAATCTCAGTGTTTGTATATTTTCATATTCACAGAGTTGTCAAATTATTAGGGCTGGGAAAAGATTGATCGCATCCAAAATAAAAGTTTGTGTTTACATGATATATGTGTGTGTGTACTATGTATAATTATTTTGTATATATAAATACACACACATATGCACGTATATATTTAAGAAATATTTGCATGTATATACTGTATATATTTATATATAATTTATATGATATATAAATTTAAATATTTTATATATAAATAACAAATATTTCTTAATACATACATGCACATGTGTATTTATATATATATACAAAATAATTATACACAGTACACACACATATATCATTCATGTAGACACAATCTTTTGGGGCTGGGGTGGAGTGGGTGGGGGCACCACCAAGCATTTGTGCTTAGGGCACCCAAATGGCTAACGCCTGCCCTGCTATTGCAGAGCTGCCTACTCTCACTCATTCAGTGTGAGACTCACGCAATTGACACTTTCCACACGCTCTCACGAGACACATCCATTTTCTCACGCAGAGAAAAATCGCGAAGCAAAGAGGACATTGACACCGACAGACAAGACAGATTAGGTTACTTTTGATATGAAACAAATTCTCAGCTCTCAGATTCTGTCAATTTTATTACGAAATTTAAACAATAAATACCGTTTTGGAGCTTTTAAATGTGACGTGACAGATAGCTAGCGCCTGCTATATGGGGTGCCGTTAATCTCTTTACTACTAGTTAATTGTAAATAAACATAACTGAACAATACTAAGTAGCCTATGTTGAAAGATACAGTACAACTTACCGAAATGTATATACCTTATACATAATATCAATAAATCAGTGTTTTTCAACCGCGGAAAGAGGTCAATAAAACAGCTGGAGAACAATGTCACATAATGTTACATTTACCTCAGGAAAAAAATAAAAAAAATTTAATGACCATAGCATGTTAGTTGGCTAGAAAAATTAGTATTTATAATATATTTAATATTAGTATTTTGTTAAATGTGCACTATATATTTATTATATTTTAACTTATATCATTAAGATATTATAAAGTTGTTATTATAATAAAAATCACATGTATTTTTAACATGTAATAATACCAGCTGACAGCAAGGTGCTTCATTGTCTCTTATGATTGCAAATCTAACAAATTATTAATTGCAGTATCTAATAATTTGTTCAATTAAAACATTGCATATCACTCCCAAAACAATTGATCTGTTTAATTATTTATATTTACAGTTTGAATATTTACTTTTTACTTTCGGTATTTAAGTACGTTTTAAATCGGATACTTTTGTACTTTTACTCAAGTGATGTTTGAATGGAGGACTTTCTACTTTTACTGGAGTCATTTTATTTAGGTATATATACTTTTACTCGAGTATAATTTTTGAGTACTTTTACCACCCCTGCCTCGTCTTGCTACCTGTGAGGAATAATACTATCTAATAACCCTGGAAAATGTACCAGAAGATCTCTTTTTTTTTTCTGATTCTGATTCTGAAGTGCTGGTAGTTTCATTTTGAGGAGCAACGGATCCAGCTGATGTAGTAAGTACTTTATTCGTAAGTGCTTTGTTCTAATCGCGATATTGGATAGTGTCTGTAAACCGCAAAAAGACTGTTTAAAAATGAATTTTAAACAGCTTAAATCGCTTGGGGATTGGGGAGAAGGACATGGCCTTCCTTCTCGATGCCCCCCTTTTCGTCTGTGTGTAGGCTAAATGATGAATGAACGGCACAGACGTGCGCGCGTTGTTTACTACAGTTATACAGCGCATGTCTGTGCCGTTCATTCACTCTCGCACCTACATTAGTAAACGTTATTTTTACATGAACACATCCAAACTATATTGATATAGCCTACTAAGATGAGTAAAAAAAGGCTGAAATATGTTGAAATAAAATGTATGTATAAGCAACAAACTGCAAATTAACATGTTTATGCTAATATATCATACACAATATGTTACAGACTAAATATCAATGTTTAGACAAGATTTTGTGATTAGGTTTGGATAGATTATAAAGTTTTGACTCTAAAAAAAGACTACTGTCACATAAAATAGTTAAGCTTTTGATCACCAATTTCTGCTCATATGTTAAATATACTATAGTATGATGTTTTGTAAAAAATAAAGTAGGTCTTTTGAATTATCAACTAAGATGTTATTATAGTGTTTGTTCCAATATTCAAACTAATGAATCCTTACCTTTTTTAATACGTATGATAAAATGTATACTTTTTACAAAGAAAGAATTGTAATTGTTGTTGTAAATGTAACCTATTTGTAATTGGTTACAATTTCTAATTGTAAAATATGTATATATAGATAATTTCTTTTGTCCCTGCATTCTTTGGGACCCTGTGACACACCTGTGTGAAAGACTAATTAATATGAAGCTCATTATGTATGTGGCACATTATCCGGCCTTTGTCTTCTCAGGTGTGAACACGCCTCCACGCACATTGCCTTTCCAAACAAAAGGTGTCTTATAAAATTTGAATCAATGTATTGTTTTGTGTAAATGATTAGGCAGGATGATTTTCAGATCATTTTTAAGCAAAAAACTCTAGGCATCAACGCCCATTAGTCAAAAGTCTTGTGGACACATATTTAGTATGTGTTTTGTGGCCTTATTTCAGACACTTTAAGTTTTAGTTTTTTCAATAACCATGCATAAACAATATTCTCTCAACAATGCAAACATGTACATACATTTTGCTCACATATTATGGTAGCCCTGTTTGTGCTAAATAGAGTGTAATTACACCTTTGCTATTAATATGTTTATAAGCAACTGAAAAAAGCACAAATGTCAGGGCATGTCAAAACATCTCAAGGACCCCAAAAAGACCTTAGACCCCAGAGGGTTAACTCCTCTAGCTAGTCCATAAAAATAAAAAGCGTCCATTCAGTCATTGGGCCGATGGGAATCGGACGGTGGTTGGCGGACGAGCGCGCCGACCCCCCGAAATTTTTGGGGGGTCGGCCGACGCCGCAGGCCGACCCTCCCCGGGCCCCCGACCCACGCGGGCGGGGCCGGGGTGCCCCGACCCCCTCAGGGGCCTGACGGGAGTGCCCCGAAGCCCGAGGCCACCCTAAGCAGTTCTGCCTTCGTCCTTGGTGGGGCGCCACACGTGCCCCGTCCCACTAACCCACTATTTGTCCGATTGACCACTAGAGTGATCAGACCCCCCCCCCCCCCCACCACCCCCCCCGTCCCACTAACCCACTATTTGTCCAATAACCCACTATATGGCGCAAAAACTTCCCGTTGACCGTACTCTCGGGCCACGCCCCCGTCCCACGAACCCACTATTTGTCCAATAACCCACTATATTTACCAAAAGTCACGGGACCACCCCCCCACTCCCGGGCCACGCCACCATCCCACGAACCCACTATTTGTCCAATAACCCACTATATTGGGCAAACTTCCCGTTGAGTCCATAGCACCCAGTGCCATCCCATAATTCCACTGTCCACGAAGCCACTATTTGTCCAATAACCCACATTTTTTTAAAAGTACTTACCCCGGCCTTCATGCATTAAGCTGCAATCGGACACAATCCCACCTGCCATCGATTGAATGGGGATATTCAGACAGTTTCTTTGAAAGACATTTGCATTAAAGTTCCTGTCATGATGGTAACTATTTGACTGCACTCAGCAGGCCACCCAGAGTCCATAGCACCCAGTGCCATCCCATAATTCCACTGTCCACGAAGCCACTATTTGTCCAATAACCCACTATTTTTGAAAAGTACTAACCCCGGCCTTCATGCAATAAGCTGCAATCGGACACAATCCCACCTGCCATCGATTGAATGGGGATATTCAGACAGTTTCTTTGATAGACATTTGAATTAAAGTTCCTGTCATGATGGTAACTATTTGACTGCACTCAGCAGGCCACCCAGAGTCCATAGCACCCAGTGCCATCCCATAATTCCACTGTCCACGAAGCCACTATTTGTCCAATAACCCACTATTTTTGAAAAGTACTAACCCCGGCCTTCATGCAATAAGCTGCAATCGGACACAATCCCACCTGCCATCGATTGAATGGGGATATTCAGACAGTTTCTTTGAAAGACATTTGAATTAAAGTACCTGTCATGATGGTAACTATTTGACTGCACTCAGCAGGCCACCCAGAGTCCATAGCACCCAGTGCCATCCCATAATTCCACTGTCCACGAAGCCACTATTTGTCCAATAACCCACATTTTTTTAAAAGTACTTACCCCGGCCTTCATGCATTAAGCTGCAATCGGACACAATCCCACCTGCCATCGATTGAATGGGGATATTCAGACAGTTTCTTTGATAGACATTTGAATTAAAGTTCCTGTCATGATGGTAGCTAATTTACTGCACTCAGCAGGCCACCCAGAGTCCATAGCACCCAGTGCCATACCATAATTCCACTGTCCACGAAGCCACTATTTGTCCAATAACCCACTATTTTTGAAAAGTACTAACCCCGGCCTTCATGCAATAAGCTGCAATCGGACACAATCCCACGTGCCATCGATTGAATGGGGATATTCAGACAGTTTCTTTGATAGACATTTGAATTAAAGTTCCTGTCATGATGGTAGCTAATTTACTGCACTCAGCAGGCCACCCAGAGTCCATAGCACACAGTGCCATCCCATAATTCCACTGTCCACGAAGCCACTATTTGTCCAATAACCCACTATTTTTGAAAAGTACTAACCCCGGCCTTCATGCAATAAGCTGTAAGAGACTTAGACCTGAGGGCAAAAATGGAGGCTCTAGACCCTTCCTGACCAGTGCTATGGACATCCCACGTAGCATTTTTTCAATGGAAAAAAATAGTGGGTTCGTGGACGGTGGAATTTTGGGATGGCTCTTGGTGCCACGGACTCAGGGGGGCCCACTGAGTGCAGTAAAATGGTTTTCATCAAAATATCTCGAAAGCTCAGCTTAAAAACCACGTGTCCACGAAGCCACTTTTTGTCCAATAACCCACTATTTTTGTAAAATGCTAACCCGCCCTTCATTCAATAAGCTGCAATGGGACACAATCCCACCTGCCATCGATTGAATGGGGATTGGGACAGTTTCTCTGATAGACATTTGAATTAAAGTTGCTGTCATGATGAAAACACTTTTACTGCACTCAGGGGCATCCCCTGAGTCCGTAGCACCAAGTCCCATCCCATAATTCCACTGACCGCGAAACCACTATTTTTTACAATGGAACAAATGCTACGTGGGATCTGACAGTTTCTGTGACAGTCATTTTTTGAAAAGTTTTTTTCTTGATAAAAACTAGTTTACTGCACTCAGGGGGCCCCCCAGAGTCCGTAGCACCAAGTCCCATCCCAGAATTCCACTGTCCACGAACCCACTATTTTTTACTATTGAATAAATGCTACGTGGGATGTCCATAGCTCTGGTCAGGAAGGGTCTAGAGCCTCCATTTTTGCACTCAGGTCTAAGTCCCATCACCCTCTATCAGAATCCAGAGTTTCGAGAAGATTGGAGAAACTCAAAATCTCGACCCGAAAAAACTATACGTACCCCTGTCGGTTTTTTCGGGTCGGAAAAAAAAGTTTCTCCGATCTTCTCGAAACTCTGGATTCTGATAGAGGGTGATGAGACTTAGACCTGAGTGCAAAAATGGAGGCTCTAGACCCTTCCTGACCAGAGCTATGGACATCCCACGTAGCATTTATTACATTATAAAAAATAGTGGGTTCGTGGACAGTGGAATTATGGGATGGGACTTGGTGCTACGGACTCAGGGGAGGCCCCTGAGTGCAGTAAAATAGTTTTTATCGTGATTTGGAACTTTCATTAAAACGTGTTTGACAGAAAATGTTTCCCATCCCACGTAGCATTTATCACAGTACCAAAACGTGGTTTCGAGGACACTCGTTTTAATGCAAACTAAACACTGAAATGACTTGAAAATTAGTGAGATGTGTTCAGTGGGGTGTGCTTAGTACAGTAGAGGTGGTTGGGGCTGAAAAAGAAGTTTTTAATCATCTGAAAGTCCCGTTTGAGACATGGGTGACAGCCATATAACCACTGAACGTATGTGAATGTTTGTTTTTCTCGAATATCTCAAAAACCACACGGCGAGGCCCTCGGGGCCAGGGAGTTACGTCCGGTCAAAGGCGCAGCTTTGTCGGCTTATATCTCGAGAACCCCTGGCTCAATGTTCCCCAAACTCTAATAGATCGTAGTGCTGGACGGGCCCTTTCGAATGAGCCCACCCCCGAGGTCCAACTCGCCCGGGTCCCCGAGTTATAGCCGTTCAAAGTCGGGGGCCCCAGCGAACGGCGATCCCGTAGGGGGCGCTCCCGAGGCCCGTCACTCCAGGGTTCGAGCAAGGGCCCTACTGGGACCCCCTCACCCGAATTTGAGCTCTCTGGGTCTTCGCGTTCCCGAGATATGAGCGATTTTGTTCCCGAGGTCGTGACGTCATCAGCGAGCGCCATTTTGAAGTGCGCCCGATGGTTTTCGGCTAATATCTCCGCGAAAACACGGCCGAAATTCATAATTTTTTTATCATTCTTTTCAGCTCAACTAGACGCTTCCGAAGAGCCCAGCCAAGGCGGATCCGTCCAGTTTTCGCTTAGATAAATGTCCCCGGGGCCGTGGGTGGTCTCAAAGTAAAGGTCTCGTCCCCCTCTAAACGAGATACAATTTTGGTGTCCGTAGGACCCAGTGGGTCATCATGAAAAATTAATACGTTGTAATTTTGTCCAGTCACCATCCACAATCAGTGGACTCATCACAAACGGGGGTTAGGAAACGCTTAGAAAGCGGCCAGGGCCCTCAAACTCGGGGGCCCCACTCAGGGACGGGAGACGACGGCACTCGCCGAGTTTCGGGGTCCTACGACTTTCCGTCTCCCTATGGCAGCGCGTTCCGTTGGTTTGACCTTTTTGACCCCGTGACGTGTTTTTCACCCTTTCGACCCCTGAACGAGGACCCAGGGCCACCAAACTTCTCCGCCCGCACCAGGGGGCCGTGGCGAGTCGGAAAACGGCGCCCCCTAGTCGGTCGGCCCTTTCGAAGCGGCGTCCGCGAAACCACGGTGTCAATGCATTCATTTAATGGGCGAGTGGGATTTTCATGGAAGGGTCCCAGGGGCCCCAAATTCGGCACGGTGACCCCTGGGCCCGCCCCGAGCGACGTACCGAAAGCAAAGGGCCCTCGAGTAAAGGCAAGTATTTCTTAGCCTCTATGCAAAATCTCTCCCTCGAGGCTGTTTCACTCTCACACTGAAAGAGCCTTTCAGGCATTTAAATGATTTGATGGCGGGGGAGGGGCGATTTTTTGCAAAGGCCCTCGAGTTCCAGATTCGGGGCCCCGCGTCAGGGGCCCCTGGAGAGTCGGAATCTGAAGTCCCGGGGTTCCACGACCCTCCGTCTGCGTACGGGGCCGTCCCACGAGCCATTCAAAAGGCATATCGGTTTCGCGGACGAGCGTCCCTTTTTCGACCTTTCGGCCCCTGAACGAGGCCTTAGGGCCACCAAGCTTTCCCGCCCGCACCGGGGGGCAGTGGCGAGTCGGAAAACGGCGCCCCCTAGTCGGTCGGCCATTGCGAAGCGGTGTCCACGAAACCACTATGGCAAAATACATTCATTTAATGGGCGAGTGGGATTTTTACAGAAACGTCCCAGGGGCCCCAAATTCGGCAAGCTGACCCCTTGGCCCTCCCCGACCGACGTACCCAAAGCAGGGGGCGCTAGAGCAGAGTAAAATTTTTCTCAGCCTCTGTGCAGAAATCCTCTCTCAGGGCTGTTTCCCTCTCAGACTGAAAAGGCCCTTTCAGGCTTTTCATTTTTTTTCGGGGGAGGGGCGATTTTTTTTAAAGGCCCCAGGGCCCCACGCTTCGGGGCCTTGCGTCAGGGGCCCCTGGAGAGTCGGAATCTGAAGCATCGGGGTACCACGACCCTCCGTCTGCGTACGGGGGCCGTCCCACGAGCCATTCAAAAGGCATAGGGATTTAGCGGACGAGCGTCCCTTTTTCGACCTTTCGGCCCCTGAACGAGGCCCTAGGGCCACCAAGCTTTCCCGCCCGCACCGGGGGGCCGGTCGGAAAACGGCGCCCCCTAGTCGGTCGGCCCTTCCGAAGCGGCGTCCGCGAAACCACGGCGGCGAATACATTCGTTTAATGGGCGAGTGGGATTTTGATGGAAATGTCCCAGGGGCCCCAAACTCTGCACGGTGTCCCCTGGGCCCGCCCCGAGCGACATGCCGAAGGCGCAAGGCTCTAGAGCGAAGGCAACACTTTCCCGCCCTTTTAACACTAATCTCGGCCTTGTGTGTCTTTCACTCATGTACCCTAAAAGCCTTTTGAGTGAAAGTTGGTTATAAGTGGCAAACTTTTTTTAGGAAGGTCCCAGATTTTCAAGCTTCGGGGCCGTGAGTCGGGGGCCCCTGGAGGGTCAGAATCTCAAATCTCAATGCGCCACGACCCTGCGTCTCCGTACAGGGGCCGTCCCACGGGCCATTTAACGGCGCAGCGGGTTCGCGGACGAGCGTCAATTTTTCGACCTTTCGGCCCCTAAACGAGGCCCCCTAGTCGGTCGGCCCTTCCGAAGCGGCGTCCGCGAAACCACTGCGGCGAATACATTCGTTTAATGGGCGAGTGGGATTTTTTTCAAAATGTCCCCGGGGCCCCAAATTCGGCATGCTGACCCCTGGGCCCGCCCCGAGCGACGTACCGAAAGCACCGGGCCCTTGAGCGAAGACAAAACATTTTCAGCCTCTAACCCTAACCGTCACGCTAACCCCAACTCACGGTCCCTTTTTTGACCTTTGGACCCCTGAACGAGGCCCTAGGGCCGCCGAGCTTTCCCGCCCGCACCAGGGGGCCGTGGCGAGTCGGAAAACGGCGCCCCCTAGTCGGTCGGCTCTTCCGAAGCGGCGTCCGCGAAACCACTGCGGCGAATACATTCATTTAATGGGCGAGTGGGATTTTTATAGAAATGTCCCAGGGGCCCCAAACTCTGCACGGTGAACCCTGGGCCCGCCCCGAGCGACGTACCGAAAGGGCCCGGGCCTAGGGCCTGAGATTGTATTTTTTATCAGCTTTGATCCATCTCTCTGTCTGCCATTGAGGTCAATGGCAGACACTCAGAAACAGGCCCGTTTTCAGCCGTACACTCGTCCGGACTTTAAACGCTTGGCAAGCGGCTAGGGCCCTCAAACTCGGGGGCCCGACTCGGGGCCACCAGACGACGGAACTCGCCGAGTTTCGGGCTCCCGCGACCTTCCGTCTCCGTACGGTCGCGCGTTCCGTTGGTTTGACCTTTTTGACCCTTGTAACGTGTTTTTCACACTTTTTTGACCTTTCGACCACTGAACGAGGCCCCAGGGCCACCAAACTTCTCCGCCCGCACCAGGGGGCCGTGACGAGTCGGAAAATTGGGCCCCTTAG
This sequence comes from Siphateles boraxobius, assembly GCF_051911475.1. NCBI lineage: Eukaryota > Metazoa > Chordata > Actinopteri > Cypriniformes > Leuciscidae > Siphateles > Siphateles boraxobius. The sequence continues at coordinate 2,042,477 of NW_027509064.1, forward strand.
TCCGTCGGCCCTTTTGAAGCGGCGTCCGCGAAACCACTGTGGCAAAATACATTCATTTAATGGGCGAGTGGGATTTTTACAGAAACGTCCCAGGGGCCCCAAATTCGGCACGCTGACCCCTTGGCCCTCCCTGACCGACATACCAAAAGCAGGGGGCGCTAGAGCAATGTCAAATTTTTCTAAAGGCCCTAGAGATCCGCGCTTCGGGGCCCCGCGTCAGGGGGGCCTTTCGGTACGTCGCTCGGGGCGGGCCCAGGGTTCACCGTGCAGAGTTTGGGGCCCCTGGGACATTTCTATAAAAATCCCACTCGCCCATTAAATGAATGTATTCGCTGCAGTGGTTTCGCGGACGCCGCTTCGGAACAGCCGACCGACTAGGGGGCGCCGTTTTCCGACTCGCCACGGCCCCCTGGTGGCCTGGGTGTGGATGGGGGGGGTCAACGGGAAGTTTGCGCCATATAGTGGGTTATTGGACAAATAGTGGGTCCGTGGGACGGGGGGGGGGTGGGTGGGGGAGAGTGGGGGGGCATTTGCCCAATATAGTGGGTTATTGGACAAATAGTGGGTTCGTGGGATGGGGGGGGGGGGGGGGTGGGGGGGGGGGTTGGGGGGGGTCATGGGGCAATATGCTCTCTATCGCCCACTAGAGGTGTCCGAAAACCACCTATTCCGTGGCAAGTAGGTAAGGTTCCGTGAATAGGGGGGTTAGTAATAAAGGCCCACTTCTCTACAAGTCTGTGGGCAATTGTCATCCAAATTCACCCTACGATCCCTCCGACCCATAGTGCGCCCAATGGCAGCTTATTTGTATGGGCGTTTATCCACGAACCCACGTTTGGTACTACCTCTTCATAGGACTACGTTCCTGGGAGTAGAGTGGGACTCAGTCACGATGCGGGCACAATTGTCTCCTGCTCGTATAAATACTATCTTAACCACAATAAAGAGTATTAGGTTAGGCCAGGCCATCACTGTTAAACACTTTCAAAGACTTTTTGGGCCTCATGGCTGCAGCTTCCATCGTAATTCCTTTTGGTCTGCTCCGCATGAGGGCCTTACAGTGGTGGCTCAGGACCAAGGGGTTTCTCTGCTGGGGAACCCCTTTCGCATTATCAGAGTTACGCGCAGATGCCTTCGTGCTCTTGTCATGTGGAAGAAACCATGGTTCCTGTCTCAAGGCCCGGTTCTGGGAGCACCGTGTCGGAGAAAGACTTTGACCACGGATGCATCCCTCACGGGCTGGGTGCGGTTATGGAGGGCCGTTACACCCGAGGTGCTTGGAAGGACCATCATCTCTCATGGATATTAATCGCTTGGAGATGTTGACCGTATTCTTTGCCCTGAGGCACTTCCTTGCTCAGAGGTCATTCATGTTCTTGTTAAGATAGACATTATGTCGGTGGTCTCTTATTTCAACCGCCAAGGAGGTCTGAAATCGTGTTTTAGGAAATCGCCTCTTTCTAGGCTGGCACATCAGATCCTTCTGTGGTCCCAGGATAAATTTCTCTCTGTTAGATCCATTAGATTCCTGGGGTTGATAATGTGGGAGCAGATATCCTGTTGAGGCAGGGGCTGAGGCCCGCGGAATGGCGGCTCCACCCTGAAGTAGTTGAGCTCATATGGAGAGAGTTTGGCCAGGCGGAGGTTGACCTGTTCGCCTCTCGTGAGAACACTCACTGCCCGCTCTGGTACTCTCTCTCACATCCAGCTCCTATGGGCCTGGATGCCATGGTACAGATGTGGCCGAGGTCATGTATGCTTTCCCCCCGATCGCTCTGCTCCCTGGGGTTCTATAAAGGGTCAGGAGGTACGGTGTGAGCTTACTCTTGGTAGCCCCGTACTGATCGGCCCGGATTTGGTTCCGAATTAAGTATATATATATATATATATATATATATATATATATATATATATATATATATATATATATATATATACTTACTGCAATATTCCATTACAAGAAAGAATTGTCCATTTTTATTTCTCTTTGTGAAAGACTCTCAGGTCGTGTGTCTCTTCAGCTTGGGTTGCCACTGACATAATTTGGCTACATTTTCATTAATCTCTTGAGGGAAACCATGGAGTGTGGCACTGTGGCAGGCAAATTATGACTGGAAAGGGAACTCCATGTAGGTTCCTCCATAAAACTAGGTCGGAAAAGACTGACTGCATCCTTACACAACACTATTTAAACAAACAAATGTAGTCAAATAAGGGTTGCTTCCACCTGGACAGCTTTGTTATGTAATGTCAGAAACACTCTTGTGTTTATGAAAACTCTCTGTTACAATAGACAAAATAGTCATTATATTTTAATGACTCCACCACAAGGTGTGACAGCAGTGTAGATGCATAAAATTGGTTGTATCATTGTAGCAATAGAGTTCAACGCTGACTGCCCACGCTTTTAAAGAATATTGCTACAAGTTAAGCTCAGTTGACAGCTTTTATTATTATTACATCATTATTTTTGAATGAATGAACTACTCATTCCATAAGGAATTGTGAAATAATCTAATTTAATAAAAAAAGAAAAAAAAATGTCACATCAAAATGTTATAACTTGGTTCATAACATTTTGGTTAGTTCGCATGGTTCGACATCCCACATTAAGCAAAGATAGTTCATGTTAGGTAATGTTACATGGCTCTTTTATATTTGCCTGTAAATCTCACTATTGTAGGGATCGCCACAAATTCACTTCAGGATTGTGGAATGTGAAGCATTTTACTGTGAATATTGTAATTATACAGTTTTATAATATATTTGTGTATTAATAAAGGAAAATCAAGCTGACATTATCTAAAACAAAAGTGTAGTTCAAGTTCAAGTTCAAATTTATTTATATAGCACGTTTAAAAACAACCACAATTGACTAAAGTGCTTAACAATGACAAGATCCACACAAATAAACAGGAAACAACACAGTAGAGAATGTCTCAGTCGCAAAACTCAACTCGAAATAAAAGCTAAGGAATACAGGTGGGTCTTAAGCAATGGCTTAAACATTTCAGCAGTCCTAGCTGTTCTTATATGAACCGGTAACCTATTCCAGAGATTAGGATCAGCCTTTACTTTACCTTTACCTTTATTTTTCAACCTGGATCTCGGAACATCTCGGAACATCTGATTAGACGACCTCAGTGCTTTGACAGGAGTTTGGACGTGAAGGCGCCAACCCATTCAAAATCTTAAAAACAAGCAATAAAATCTTAAAATCAATCCTGAAATGGACAGGAAGCCAGTGGAGCGAGGCCAACACCGGAATAATTTGCTCATGCTTTTTAGTCCCAGTTAGAAGTCGAGCTGCTGCGTTCTGGACTAACTGTAAACGATGAAGCGATGACTGATCCAGTCCAACATATAAAGAGTTACAGTAATCTAGCCAAAACGTAATAAAAGCATGGATTACTCTTTCAAAATCCTTGTGCGGCAGGTAGGGCTTGCACAACCAAACACAACAACCTCAGTCTTATTTCCGTTAAGACAGAGACAATTGACCCTTCGCTAAGCCCCACCCTCCTTAGTTACTGTTGCTACGCCTGTCAAGCTTTCGCGTCTAGCACATCTATTACAGTGTGTATGCACCGGTGTCAGACATTCCCAATGAGATAATTAGTAATTTTTGGCGAACATGTGAACTATCTGAGAGAGCAAGACAAAAGGGACTGCAGTATGCATTCAAGGGATATATTCACGACATAATATGCAACCGATTAGAGAATAAGTTAATACAAATTGAAGCTAAAGCCTATAGTCGCAGCAGCCGCCGCCTCATACGCTGACCATTCAAATGGGAAACACACAAATCGTGGAAGAGCTATGTTCGTGAACAGCAGGGTAAGTGAAATGTGAAACTAATCTAATAATTATAAATCAAACAGTTTATCCATTAATCTTGTGGAATAACACTAAGACCAGGAGAGCCGCAACCGGATTGGGTTAAAGTTACTCAGTCAGGGGTAGTAACGTTAGGCCGTCGATTAACAAAATGCTGAAATATATTTTAAAGTATGTCAGTGAGCCTCCCTCTTGTCTTTAAACGTATTATTTTACGTTAAAACATGTACATTATGAACAAAGAACCGTAATTATTTCCAACTTCCAAGCAATATGTGTTTTTGTAAATCCTGTCGACACTTAGTTATGAATGGGCTCTCCCACACTGCTTGATCCACGCACATCCTTTCTCACCTTGGCTTTTAGATTTTGGGGAAGAAAAAAATTACACTCCCCCGTCCAAACTTTTAGGATACCGGGTATCAGATCTGCACAATCCATACACACAACGCTTCGGCATGTTTCCCTCGCTCCAAAGCTTGCCAGACCTCCCGCGCCTAGTTACGGTTGCTAAGACACGATTGGCCAGTGGCGGTTTTCGGGCATGGCTTAGCGAAGGGTCAATTCTGATCTAACCATATTTTTAAGTTTCTCAGGCAGTTAAGCAATGGCTGAATAGAAACTTTATCATTTGTTTTGACTGGCAAATAGATTTGTACATCATCCGCATAACAATGGTAGGAAATATTGTGTATATTGCATAATCTTAAAAGTTGTCCAAACAATTTCACAATATTAATTTTGAGTGCTGTTTTAACTTACAAACACTTTCCCTCAAGCTCCTATGTTATGACAGGACTGTGTGTTTGATGTGGCATATGTGGTTTTTGAGGACACAAATGTGTATAATGACATTGGTATTACAACATAAACAAGGTTTATGAGGACACTTCCTGTGTCCTCGTAAACCAAATGGCTTAAAACACATACTAAACAGTGTTTTTTATTGAAATTAAAAAAATACTAAAAGTTAAGTGTATGGGGATATACAGTTTGTACAGTATGAAAACCATTATGCCAATGGAGAGTTCCAGTACACCAAAAATGCCAGTTTGTGTGTGTTTGTGATATTCTCCAACATCACCTCATTAAGCCTTGAACAGCAGGTGAGTAGTACCTGGCCAATAAGAGCTTTAATCAATCAGCTGCTAATGATGCATGATGGGACAGGGATAGTGTGAGGTGAGTGATGCAGATATTTTGCATTGGTTAAGTGGGGACTGAAGTGTTTGGTGTGCTTTTCTTTTTTGGGTAAACCCCGTGTTGAACATCTGAGGGAGAAGTAATCAAAAGAGAAGTCAGTTGAATTGCTTGAGGTGCAGATGGCCCATGTTTTCCAGCGCAGAGAAATATTACGTAAGTGGATTGAGCCTAGAAGCCTGTCATGCCAGGTCTTGCTGTTGCATCCTGGGAAAATATGTGCATATGGGTATGTGGGAGTGGAAAGATAGTGTGTGGAACTGTAAATAGCCACAAAATTTAACACAAATTGAAGTGTTAATAACACTCATATTTAAGACATTTCCATGTCACTGTCTCATGACTAAATTACATTTTAAAATTATTCACCTTATCAGCATCTAATACATAAGGTATAATTAAACCCTTGCCAAATTATTTTAAATAGATTAAGGAAGCCACCACTACTGGTCACATCTATGGTTAGATTGATTTGTTTAGATCCAGTGAAGTCACGTCCCACCACTTTTTCTCAGGATCGATATTGTCCCCCACCACTTTTTGAAACACTGAGGCACGGATGTGCCTAATACAATTTTTTTTTCCAGTTAACTAGCAGAGCATTCATTTAGTTCGCTATTAAATAAGAGATCTAGCGCTAAAATGTGTTGTTTTTTAAATCAAGATGAGCGCTCATTTCCGCTGCTATCAGTTGCATGGATACAGTTGTTCTCTACAGCACGAAGGTTGCAGCTTGCGCGATGTCCACCCTGGTGGTCCAGAAGCCCCATCTCTGGCTCAAACTGGCTGACATGAGAGAAGCGGACAATGTTCGGTTCCTGGACTCTCAGGTTGGGCTATTTGGCGACGTGGTAGAGAACTTTGCCCAGCAGTTTACTGCCAGCACATCCTGCCCCGGGCGTCCACCTGCACCCGCCAACGCTCCCGCTGGACCGTCGCAGCAGCCTCCACCCAGGTCTCAGCGTGGAAGGGTGGCAGAAGGGTCGCCCCACCCGCTTCCAAGCCAGGTGGCAAGCGACAGCAAAAGCGTTCCTGGCCTCTCAAGCTGTGTCTCTGTCCTCCAACTTGCTGCCCAATCCTCGGGTACGTCTGTGGTTCGTCCCCAAGATTGGTCTGCAGCGTTCGACCTGAGAGACATGTACTTCAGATCTCAATCCTTCCACACCACAGGCCATCCTGTGCGTTTCGAAAGGAGTGAAGTATCAGTACATAGTCCTACCCTTCAAGTACTCATAGCCAGTTGGATCCTCAGGTCAACTGGGAAAGAGAAAACTTGTCCACGGGCTGAGGATCTCTTTTCTAATTTGGAGATGGATTCGGTCCATCGCATCTCTGAAAAAGAGTATGTGGATGGTTAGTGCTGTATAGAAGTGAGAAAGGGTTCCACTAAAACTCTTCAGAGGCTCATGGGGCATATGGTAGACGCAGCTGCTTGGCTTCCTCTATAAGAAGACCACTTCAGCACTGACTTTACGGCCGTGTCCCGAGGTGGCCGTGGCAGAGTGGCACGCTCCCTGTGAAAGAACCCTAGCCTGCCGCCAAACCCTCAGTCCGTAACAGACCTTTTGTTTCTCTGGGCAAATGGTCCCTAGAGCGAGTGTCCATCAATACCAGCTAAGGGGCCACGTACAAAGGGCATGCAGTAATTGAGGTCTGGGCGGCACCCCGACTGCATTGGCATCCATTACCTCGAGTTGCTTGCAGTTCATCTTGCTTTGAGACACCGCTACTCAGCGAATTTGTACTGGTCTGATAACTTTGTAACCATTGCGCTACGCTTCCCTCACATGTCACAACTCGCTCGCCACCTCCTCCTCGTAGACCGAAGCTTCTGAGGTCGCTTAATTTCACATCTGCTCAATCGTGCCACTGACGAGCCTCACGACAGCCTATGGCCAAGGAGAATAGACTCTCCGCCCCCAGGCGGTCCAGCTGTTTGGGACCACTTCGGGGCCGCACAGTTACATCTGTTGCCCCTCCAGACTCATCCCTCCACCAGTTGTTCTTTTTCTCCTGTCTGAGTGGACATCCCTCGACAGGGAAAAAGCTCTGGCCACAGCTGGCCCCGGAGCCCCTGCAGAAATGCGTTCCCCAGTGAGCCTTCTTGCACACAGCTGTTAGGGTTAGGGTTAGGGTTAGGCTAACCCTAAGTCAGGGAGGAGATACAGCAGGTCTTGCTAGTTGCCCCTTATTGGCCCAACCATACCTCTTCTCTCGACAGCCCTTCCTGACACCTTCCTCTGAGTACATTCTCAGGGATGGGGCAAGATGGCACCTGCGTTTAGACCTTGGAGAGGTACAGGTCTGGTTCTAAAAAGAATGGGACGCAGAGGTTCTGGTAACTACTGCAATCATTTTTATGCCGTAGAGACCATCACTTCTGTGAGAGCACCCTCTCAAAATGAGGCATGCTCCCCTTAGTAGTGGAACCCATTCGTTGAATTGAGTCTTCCCTCCGTGAGGAGATCCCGAAGGTGTTTGATTATTTCAGTGGTACTTTCCTGCTAATGGGTTGGAGTGAGGGTTGTCTCCTCCACCTCAAAATGTTGTTGCCTCTGTATTGAAGCACATAATGATGCAGTGGATACAAATCCGTGGGAAGAACAACTTGATTGCCAGGTTCCTGAGGGGAGCAAGGAGACTGGAAATCGCCTTGTGCCCCATCTTTACCCTCTTGGCACTTATCTCTGGTGCTACTACACTGCAGAGACCTCCCTTGAGCCCTGCAGGCAGTGAGTTAAAACTCCTGTTTTTAGAGAAATAGTTTTCCTGCTTGCTTGTTATCTATCTAGAGGGTAAGGACTTGCACGCATTTTCGGGCAACGAATCGTGTCTGGAATTCGGGCCGGCTAAATCTCAAGATATTTGAGATCCCGGCCTGAATATGTGCCCAAGGTTCCTACCTCTTCTACGGGACCAGGTGGTGAAGCTGCAAGCGCTGCCCCGGAGGAGGCAGACCCAGCCCTGGCTTTTCTCTGTCCGTCCGCTCCATTGTGTTTATACATGCTCAGAATGCAAAGCCTGGACCTCAGACCAGCTCTTGTCTGTTACGGAGACCAGCAGAAGGGAAAGCTGTTTGGCCCACTAAATGTGGTTGCCTTCATCTTGGTGATTTTCCAAAGTGCCTATCACTCGTATGCGCTGGTGGAACCTGTGTTAGGCTGGGTCCATATGTTGTGATCCCTACGACGATCCCATATGTGTATTCTTCCACGGTACAGCTCCCTGCGGTGAGCCTGTGTCTTCCCTCGGCAGACCTGCTCTGCAGTCACTGTCCGGTTGAGTCTCCACCCTGACATAGGCTGGAGCCACCCTAGTGACATTCCATATGTTGTACTGCCCAGTCATCCGTCCAGTCCATATGTGTATTCTATAACGCTTTCCCAGTGGTCTTTTAGAGCAGCAGTGAATTCCCTGGCCTGAGCCCTGTCCCTTCTCCTCAAATAATGCGGGGGGATCAGAAGGCTTTTGTCTAGGCACTGGAAGGTGGCAGCACTTGTGGCGTTTTAATTGGGATCCCAATCAGTCGACATGTCGACTACGTCGAACGTGAGCGACTGAAAGGGAACGTCTCGGTTACGTATGTAACCCTCGTTCCCTGAAGGAGGGAACGGAGACGTAGTCCCTGTTGCCACTATTGCTGGACCACCACTGACTCCGAGTTACGCCCGGCTCCTCAGGAATAAAACAACTAGTGCGTGCATCCACTTCCATATTTATACCCGCGCCGCGGGGGCGGAGTGTGTGATGCATTTCACGCACGCCAATGTGCATTGGCTCGTTTTAACAGTACTCGAAGGTAACAGGCTCCCTGGTGGGATCCCAATCAGTTGTCACGTCAACTACGTCTCCGTTCCCTCCTTCAGGGAACGAGGGTTACATACGTAACCGAGACGTTCTTGGTATAGGAATTCGTGCTGGTTTATGCTGATTTTTGTGAATGTCCTCGCTGCAGCCAGTAGCAGAATGAAGTACTGGATTAAATCCAATAATTTGTCAGTAATCAAATTAAATTCAATAAAATTCATAAATGCATGTGAAGTCATTTCAAGGCTTTGGCCCTTATAAATGTGTTAATTATGCTTTAATTAACACTTATATTAACTTATTTATGATTATAAGCATCCTATAAGCTCTTATAAGTGTCTTATTAACTGTTAATTACTGCCTTTTACAAGCACCTTAAAATAAAGTGCTACTCAATGCGGTAATATGAAAACATTTGCTGCACGCTTTCCTTTCAATAAATGACAGCGGTGAGAAAACAGCAGTTAAGACAGCATCTGATCAGAGTGATGTGTTTGCATGAGCCCTGCAATTTGGCACTCTAGTCCAGTGGTTCTCAACTCTGGTCCTGGCTCTGCACTTTTTGTATCTCCCCCTTATCTGATACACTTTATTCAATTCATGGAGCTCTCTCTTAATGAGCTGATGATCTGAACAGGTGTTTTTAATAAAGAAGAAAGGACCGAAGTTGAGAACCACTGTTCTAGATAAGTCACGTCACGTTTATTTATATACTACTATAGAAAATATGTTGCTTTAAAGCAAGCAGCGAAAAACAGTGTCATTGTCTCTTTTAGTTAGAATTACAACTTCAGTTTCTGCTTTTGAGTACCTGTCCAGTGAATTCATGTTTTTACTCACGGACGTCTGATGGATAGAAGAAGAATGAAGAAGAAATAACTCAGTGGAGCACCAGAGACCCCTACATAATATGAGGAGTTCTTTTCCAAAACGCTATAAATCCATTTCAATAGTTTTCAGGAAAATTACATTTTTTACCTAGACCCACACATTTTGTGAATATTCAAATTATCCTGTTAAAATGTTTTATTGGCTCAGTCTGAACATGTTACACAATGGTTATTAAATGAAACAACAATATTGTTTATGATAATTAAAAGTTTTTTTTTTTCAAAATGCTATAAATCCATCCATTTTTTTCAAAATGCTATAATCCATCCATTTTTTCCAAAAAATGTATGGTCTGTCTTTAAAAAACAAAACAAAACAAAAAACAAGAGAACATGCAGCATATAATAAGGGGCTCATACTATAAATAATATAAATTAAATTTAGTAACACATTTAGGCTAAAAGTAATTTGGTGCCGAACCTGAAAAAAGTAATGATAGTAATGATATCAATATTCAATAAGTTAAATACATTCAGAGTCATTTTTAATAAAGTGTCAAACCTGTAACAAGTAGGACTAATTTGTCCAAAAACGAATTATTAAAAATATTCAACAATGATAACGATATTCAAAAGTAGGGATGGGCACCCCTCCACCACATTGTCATGATCTGTGTGATGAACGACGGGAAACAATAGCGAGTAAACAGGTATTTAATGATGAAGGTGAAACAGTACAGGCAGATGATAACAAGGTGACGCAGGGACTTCGGTGGTCAGGATCCGTGATGAAGTGAAGAGGTGCGGTGACGGTGAGACGGCAGACGAAAACCCAGCGACGAAGACGAAGAACAGGAACAGGAAGACAAGACAGGAACCGGACACTGGAACACCAACACGAACGACATCAAACAACGATCTGACAAGGATGATAGAACAGCGGTAAGTATAAGTAGAGTGGTGAGATTGATTGCAGCTGGTGAAGTGGATGAGGATCAGCTGAAGTGGATCAGGTGATGTCATACACTCACGCCCACTACACACGTGCATTCATACCACAACATAAACACGAGACGAGAAGGAACAGAGAATGTGTCTACCGTGACAGTACCCCTCCTCCTAAGAACGCCTCCTGGCGTTCCCAGACTCCTTACCCTGTCGATTGTAATCATCGATGAGGGAGTGATCCAGTATGTCTCTAGCAGGCACCCAACTTCTTTCCTCCGAGCCGTAACCCTCCCAGTCCACCAAGTACTGAAATCCGCGTCCTCTCCGCCTAGAGTCCAGTATACGATTAACCGAATACGTGGTCTCCCCATCTACGAGTCGCGGTGGGGGAGGAACCGGGACAGGCGGATTAATATGAGAATGAAACACGGGTTTAATCTTAGATACATGGAAGGCGGAATGGATCCTCCTGTACGCGGGAGGCAATTTGAGGCGGACTGCCACCGGACTAATGATCTTGGTGACAGTAAACGGGCCAATAAATTTGGGAGCAAGTTTATTAGATACGGAGCGAAGAGGAATGTTCTTGGTTGAAAGCCACACTTTTTGACCAACGACGTATACGGGAGGCTTTGACCTGTGGCGATCGGCCTTAGCCTTGGTGCGCGCCCCCACCTGGAGTAGAGTCTCACGGGCTCTAGTCCAGGTGCGGTGACACCTCTGAACAAAGACGTGAGCGGAGGGGACCGCGACCTCGGATTCCAGACTGGGAAAAATAGGTGGCTGGTAACCTACACTACACTCAAACGGAGATAGGCCCGTAGCCGACACTGGCAACGTGTTGTGGGCGTACTCCACCATGGAGAGTTGTTGACTCCAAGAGGAAGGATTCTTGGAAACCAAACATCGCAACACTCTCTCCAAATCCTGGTTGGCTCTCTCGGTCTGACCATTGCTCTGGGGATGAAACCCTGAGGACAAACTGACAGTCGCCCCCAGTAATTTGCAAAACTCTCGCCAAAATTTGGACACGAACTGGGGTCCCCTGTCGGAAACCACGTCAATCGGAAGACCATGTAAACGAAAAACGTGATCTACGACTGTAACCGCTGTCTCCTTAGCTGAGGGTAATTTGGGTAAGGGAACAAAATGGGCTGCCTTCGAGAATCGGTCCACTACAGTCAAAACGACTGTGTTACCCTGAGAGGGCGGGAGGGCGGTAATAAAATCGAGCGCGATGTGGGACCAGGGTCTCGAAGGAACCGACAGCGGCTGAAGTAACCCGTCTGGAGGTCGATTGGAAGTCTTACCAGTGGCACAAACCGAGCAAGCCAAAACAAAATCGTGAATGTCGCGAGCCATAAGTGGCCACCAGAATCGTTGCTTGACTAAAAAACTAGTGCGATTAACTCCAGGATGGCAAGCCACGTTGGAGTTATGACCCCACTGGATAACGTCGGACCGTAATCCCTCCGGCACAAACAAGCGATTCGGTGGGCAACCGGGCGGAGGCGTTACCCCTTCTAAGGCCTTCTTGACCCTCGATTCGACCTCCCATGTGAGTGTGGAAACGAATAGAGTTTCGGGCAAAATGTACTCGGGAGTAGACGGTCGTTCGGAAAAATCAAATATGCGGGATAATGAATCGGGTTTGATGTTCTTGGAACCCGGACGGTATGAAAGAGAAAAATCGAAAAGACCGAAAAACAATGCCCACCGAGCCTGCCTGGAGTTCAATCTTTTTGCGGTTCTGATGTATTCTAGGTTCTTGTGATCAGTCCAGACAATAAAAGGTACCCCCGACCCTTCTAACCAGTGGCGCCATTCCTCCAACGCTAACTTAACTGCCAACAACTCTCTGTTACCAATGTCGTAGTTGCGTTCGGCTGGAGATAAACGATGAGAAAAAAACGCGCAGGGATGCATCCTGTCGTCTGTGGAAGAGCGTTGGGACAACACTGCGCCTACTCCCACCTCTGATGCGTCGACCTCCACCACGAACTGACGTGAAGAATCAGGGGCGACAAGGATGGGGGCTGAAACAAAGCGGCCCTTCAGTTTAGAGAACACAGCTTCGGCTGTGTCTGACCACCTGAACGTAGTTCTGGGGGAGGTCAAGGCAGTCAGAGGCGCGACTAGTTGGCTGAAATTGCGAATAAAACGCCGGTAGAAATTGGCGAATCCCAGAAACCTCTGCAGGGCCTTGCGGGAATCTGGGCTTGGCCAATCTACCACAGCCTTGATCTTCTCAGGGTCCATCCGCACTCCCTCAGACGAGACGATGTACCCTAGAAACGGGACCGACTGTGCATGAAAATCGCATTTCTCCGCCTTGACAAAAAGCCCATTCTCTAGCAACCGCTGAAGCACTCGTCTGACGTGTTGCACGTGTTCCTGGAGAGAAGAAGAAAAAATCAATATGTCATCCAGGTAGACATATATGAACTGATCGATCATATCTCGCAACTCGTCGTTGACCAGTGCCTGGAAAACTGCCGGGGAGTTGGACAGCCTGAAAGGCATGACCAAATATTCAAAGTGCCCCCTGGGGGTGTTAAACGCAGTTTTCCATTCATCCCCCTCCCTGATGCGAACCAAATGATAAGCGTTACGTAAATCCAATTTTGTGAAGATGGACGCTCCCTGCAACCTCTCGAAGGCTGAAGACATCAACGGCAAAGGATAAGTATTCTTTACCGTGATGTTATTCAGCCCTCGGTAATCAATACAAGGTCGCAGAGAACCGTCCTTCTTCCCCACAAAAAAGAATCCCGCCCCCGCTGGAGAAGAGGAAGGGCGAATGAACTTGGTTGCTAGAGAATCAGAAATATATTTCTCCATAGCCTTCCTTTCAGGAATAGAAAGTGAATATAACTTGCCTTTAGGCGGAGACTTACCTGGCAGTAAATCTATAGCACAGTCATAGGGACGATGCGGAGGGAGAGAAGCAGCACGAGACTTACTGAACACCTCCTTCAGGTCCAGGTACTCCGCGGGCACGTTAGACAGATCCCCTGCTTCCTCCTGAAACACAGAAACAGGCACAGACGAACATGCAGACACGAGACAAGACTTATGACATTCCTTGCTCCACTCCAGTACTGATCTATGGAGCCAGTCCACTCGGGGGTTGTGACGGATGAGCCAGGGATGTCCGAGGACGACGGGTGCAAGAGGTGAGTCCATGATATAGAATGAAATAGTCTCAGAATGGTTGCCGGAAGTGGTGAGGGTAATGTCTTCAGTGCAAAGGGAAATGGTGGGGAGTTCTTGTCCGTTAAGTGCGTGAACCGCAATTCTGTGAGTGAGGGGTCTGAGGGGAATCTGAATTTCTTGTGCAAAAGTGTGGTCCATAAAATTACCTTCAGCCCCAGAGTCCAGAAGTGCATGGCAGTCGTGCTGTTGGACTGACCACCTTAGTCTTACCGGAAGGAGCGTGGAGGTAGATGTAATCGATGATGAGGTCTTCCTAGCGGAGATCCCACCCGACAGTAGCCTCAATCTTACTGTCGGGCTTGGCCTTTTACCGGGCAATTGTATGCGTAATGTCCCGCTCCTCCACAATACAGGCAAAGGCCCTGGGATCTCCGCCTCTCCCTCTCCTCCCGGGAAAGCCGAGCTTGGCCCACCTGCATGGGCTCGGGATCGTAGACAGGGCTGACCACGTCCCTGCCGCTGGATCGTGGGGCGTCGGTCCCTGCGAAGGTACGGGTGGACGGAACTCGGCGCTCGACCCTAGACAGCCGAGCGTCCACCTGCAGAGCCAAGTCGACCAACCCTTTGAGAGTGGTGGGTAGATCCAGGGCGTAGATCTCCCTCTGGACGTGGTCAGCCAGCCCATGCAGGAACATATCCCACTGCGCCTCCTCGTTCCAGCCGCACTCCGCCGCCAGGGTCCGAAATTCAATAGAATAGTCGGAGACCGATCTCTCTCCTTGCTGCAACTCTGCCAGTCTTCTGGCTGCCTCCCTTCCAGAGACAGCCCTGTCGAAATCCTTCCTCATCTCAGCGGCGAGGGTCTGGAACGAGGCGCAGCATGGGTGTTGATTCTCCCACACCGCCGTTCCCCAAAGCGCAGCCTTCCCAGTCAGCAGGGTGAGGACGAACGCCACCTTTGCCTCTTCTGTATCAAAAGTGCGGGGCTGCAAAGCGAAATGCATTGTGCAGCGGGTCAGAAATGCTCTACAGAAGGCTGGCTCTCCTGAATAGTGTTCTGGAACCGGAAGACGGGGCTCTGACTGGGAGGGTCTCTCTGGTGGTGTGGGAGGAACGGCCGGTGTGGGCGGCGCAGTGGGACCCTGTAGGCGTTGGATCTGCTGGGTGAGCTCGGACACCTGCGTCACCAAAGCCTGTACTGCGCGGCCCGTGTCGCCGATCTCTCTCTGCTGAGAATCCATTCTTCTGATGCTATGGTGAATAAACTCCTCCATTGTTCTCTGAGACGTGCTCGCTGCTTCCCTTTCCTGGTCAGATCGTTCTGTCATGATCTGTGTGATGAACGACGGGAAACAATAGCGAGTAAACAGGTATTTAATGATGAAGGTGAAACAGTACAGGCAGATGATAACAAGGTGACGCAGGGACTTCGGTGGTCAGGATCCGTGATGAAGTGAAGAGGTGCGGTGACGGTGAGACGGCAGACGAAAACCCAGCGACGAAGACGAAGAACAGGAACAGGAAGACAAGACAGGAACCGGACACTGGAACACCAACACGAATGACATCAAACAACGATCTGACAAGGATGATAGAACAGCGGTAAGTATAAGTAGAGTGGTGAGATTGATTGCAGCTGGTGAAGTGGATGAGGATCAGCTGAAGTGGATCAGGTGATGTCATACACTCACGCCCACTACACACGTGCATTCATACCACAACATAAACACGAGACGAGAAGGAACAGAGAATGTGTCTACCGTGACACACATGCACACACACATGCATGTATAGGCTTCACAGCATGTGAGCAAAGTGGAGCGGCATGACGCTTACATATAAGTAAAAAAAAAAAAAAAACTTAAACATACATTTCATATTTATGTTTGATAATATAATGTTATTTTTTTTTTATTTCATCTATGTTGATTAGGCTATATGAAAAGGGAACCGCATGAGATGAGTAAGATGGGATCATAAGATGCCCAATATATCGGAAAACATTTGGAATGGGTCAGAAATGATTTTGACCACTTATTAAGTTTTGTTTTGTAGAAAGCCTTTCACTAAAGTTAATTTCGTTTTGTATAAATTGTATCTTCATTTTAATCAATGTTTCATCAACAAATTGACTGGATTAATAAATAAGAAGCAAATATAGCAGACAATATAATCAGGACACGGAGGCGCCCGCGCATGAACTGGAACAATTAAAAAACGAAAAGAAATTGGCTACTCTCTGCGTATATAAGCTAATTCGAAGTGTGCATTTCTCTCTATAGGCCTATGCGCGTTCACTACAGTGAAGATGGCTAGTCAGCATCGTCAACTTTATCTTTGCAGATGACACTGACAGAAAACACTAGTTTATTAATAAACAATTCAAATGTTTCATGCATAATCATTAGTGAAATAGGCGGAATGGGCGGAATAGGCAATTAAAAACGCTCATTATGGTTTCTCTCCCAGCCTAATTAAATCAATATAAATATGTGATTAAACTAATGGCTTAAATAACTACACTAGTCGACTAGAAAACTTGCACTCATTTTGAGGAATGAATGAACATAAACAAACCTCTGTTCAGAGCGGCGCTGTGCTGGATTGCGTAGAACGCTCACCGAATTCTGATTAGTCGAGAGGATTTATCTCGTTTAGGCTAAAAATAGGTTCGGCGCTTATCGCGGTTTGGAAAGAAACTGCATCTTGCAGTACATTTTAAACAAGGAAATATAGCGATTTGGCATGAAACGTTAATGGAGTAGTGAATAGTTTCAGTACACAGCAGAATGACATGACAAACTCATTTTTTTTTTAAATGGCGTTTATCGCATTTTGGAAAAGAGCTCTTCATATGTAATCTCCGCGAACCAAAGGAAGTTCTAAGGTGCTTACCAGTCGGAGCAAAACTTTCCGGAATGTTGGCTTTGGCAAGCTGTTTCGAACTCCTAAATCGAACACCAAATAAAATCTCCTTATGGTCTGATTTTGTTCAAAATGACATCCCCCCAGTTCGTTCTTCGATTTCACTTGGAACATATCTAGGCCTTAATCCTACCACCGAGCATGCATTACAACGTCATAAAACATATAGAATTTTTAATTGGATTTATCTATTTGTCTTTTGTTAGCTTTAAAAAAAAAAAAAATTAAAACCGGACTTTGTCAAGCCAGCATTCAAAGTTGGTTGTTGTTCTAATTAAAATTAGTCATATGAATTCTCTTTACATTTCAATTCACTTTAATTATATTTTCTTATATTTAAATGCAATTCTGCATCCTGTGTATAGCAACCATTTACGGAGAGTGTTCGTCGTATGCAGCCCGAGACACTGGGATAGGTGCCATCATCTCCACGACCCTTTAGGGCCTGTTTACACCTGGTCACTTCATGTGTTTTTACTGATCGGATAACTATCTGATTTATCAAAATGATTCCATTTACACCTGGTCACATAAATGTGTTTTCGCAAAACGGATATAAATCTGATCTCCGATTCCCGGAGCAACCGATATGAGCTGCATTTTATTGATCATCAGCTAATTTTCAAAATCAAAGATTGCAAGTTTCTTTACTTTTAATGAAGATGATTTTGTGTTGAGCGTCTGTGACTTACTTTCGGTCTTATTTGTGGAAGTTTTTGTGTTGGCTTGATGAAGAGATACTCCGCTCATCTGCGGCAATACATGTTGCAGAAGCACCATCATATCTGTCTATAACATTGTCAGGGCTCTGTCACTTCTGTCTAGTTTATATCTTGGTTTCGGTGACAGAGCTCTGACACTCCCGGTTTGTCATATGCTTGTGTTATAGTCCTATTTGTTGTGAGCACATGGCTTGTCATGTGTTTCCTTGCGCCATGTGCTCCCCTTTCGATTGTCTAGCTCTGGGAGGGTCATCTTGTTATCTGATTATTGATTCATTTGCCCCACCTGCTCCTGCACCCTCGCTACCCCCTTTTGTTTGCTTCCCTATTTATTCTCCCTGTGTTTGCAGTCCTGTGCTGGTTCGTCATCTATGTATCCTTGTGTTGCTGTGTCCTGTCATAGTTTTTGATGTATTTTGATGCCTGCGTTGTTTCTCCCCCACGGGGAGGTTTTGTTTGCATTTTGTTTCCTTTTTAATATAAATTAAAGATCCTTCCAATCTCGCACTTGAAACCTCGCTTCACCATTATTCCACCCGTGACATTATGAACCAGCCATTATGAGGATTCACCAGAGGAAGGATTCACGCCGACCACCGGTCTCCCCTGCCTCCTGCCTTCAGTATGAACGCATACTGAAGTTCAGGAACTTAATTTCCCTCCGTCAACTGGGGACTGACGTAAGGGAGTTTGCCCTGAGGTTCAGCGCGGCTGCAGAGGGACTGATGCTTGGTGATGCGGCTCTTAAGGACTTGTTGAGTTACCCCCTAATGAGCCCATCAACTTCTGGAGAATGAGAGGACTGGATCAATTGACGTTTGAGGAATTCGTGAATTCCCTTGATCGTCAAGGGGCTCCTCCAGCTAAGGAAGTTGCAGTCTCCCCAGAGGTGGTTGTAAGAACCGCAGTTCCCCCGGGGGTGGCGGTTGTTGCTGCGACGTCTCCAGAGCCAGTTGTTTCCACACAACCTTACAGGCGTAGGAGGAGGAAGGCTCCTGTTGCTCCCCTTAATTCAGCGGTCAAGGAGGACTCTACTTTGGGGGTCTCAAGTCCGATGGTCCAAGAGGAACCGACTTTGGGGGTCTCAAGTCTGGTGGTCCAGGAGGACCCGACTTCGGGGGTCTCAAGTCAGGTGGTCCAGGAGGACCTGACTGCGGCGGTCCCAGGCCGGGTTGTCCCAGAGCTGTCCACTCTCCCTGGAGCTCCCCCAGTGTTGGCCGAAGAGGCTGTAGCACCCCCAGTGGTGGCCGAGAAGGCTGTAGCGCCACCTCACCCACATAAACAAAGGAGGAGGATAGCTTCCTGCCTACCACAGGTCCCGGAGGTCGTTCCAAAGTCTGCTGTCAGCCCAGAGACTGTTCCTAAGTGTTTTGCCCTGCCGGCACCGCCCAGGCGTCTTGACCTGTCGGCGCCGCCCAAGCGTCTTGCCCTGCCGGCGCTGTCCATGCTGCCTGTCAAGCCTGAGCTTCTTCACGTCAGGTCGGCCGAGCCAGAGTTTGTGCACATCATGCCTGCTGAGCCAGATACTGTTCAGCCCAGGTCAGCCGTGCCTGTGTCTTCAGACAAGGCAGCCTCCATGCCTGGGTCTTCGGAAAAGTTGGCCGTCTCTGTCCCCAAAGCCTCAGATCCACCCTGGACCCCTGAAGCCTCGGATCCACCCTGGCCCCCTGAAGACTCGGATCCACCCTGGCCCCCTGAGTCGTCGGCACTGCCCTGGATACCTGCTCTGCCCCGGCTGCATACACAGCCTGCTCTGCCTTGGCCGCCTGCACAGTCTGATCGGCCCTGGTCGCCTGCACAGCCTGCTCTGCCCTGGACTCATGCTCCGCCTTGGCCGCCTGCTCAGCCTGATCGGCCCTGGTCGCCTGCACAGCCTGATCTGCCCTGGTCGCCTGCACAACCTGATCCGCCCTGGTCGCCTGCACAGCCTGCTCTGCCCTGGATGTCAGGGCTCTGTCACTTTTGTCTAGTTTATATCTTGGTTTGGTGACAGAGCTCTGATACTCCCGGTTTGTCATGTGCTTGTGTTATAGTGCTGTTGTGAGCACATGGCTTGTCATGTGTTTCCTTGTGCCATGTGCTCTCCTGTCGATTGTCTAGCCCCTTCCATTTTGTTATCTGATTATTGATTAATTTACCCCACCTGCCTTCCCTCGTTACCCCCTTTTGTTTGCTTCCCTATTTATTCTCCCTGTGTTTGAAGTCCTGTGCTGGTTCGTCATCTATGTATCCTTGTGTTCATGTGTCCTGCCATAGTTTTTGATGTATTTTGATGCCTGCGTTGTTTTTCCCCCCACGGGGAGGTTTTGTTTGTATTTTGTTTCATTTTTATTATTAATTAAAGATCCTTCCATTCTCACACTTGAATCCTTGTTTCACCATTATTCCACCCGTGACAAACATGACATATAGCCTATAACACACTCTCACACATTTATTTTTTACATTGTTGGGAGGAGTAAAATGTGGTTTCAACTACCAGATGCATTTACATGTGGCCCAGACCACCTTCTGAAGTGGTTTGAGAGGTCGGATTTAAATACGTCTTTAATGCACTTTGTAGGGCATTTACACCGGGTCTTTTCGCGATTGGATAGCTATCCGACCAGAGAAAAGTGGACCAGGTGTAAACAGGCCTATAGAGGACAAGTAGTTGAATAGATAGATAGATGGATGGAGATAGATAGGTAGATAGATAGATAGATAGATGGATAGATAGATAGATAGATAGATAGATAGATAGATAGATAGATAGATAGATAGATAGATAGATAGATAGATAGATAGATAGATAGATGGATGGATGGACACCCCAGAATGTTAGCTATGGATGGGTCTGTGCAAACTTGAGATATCCAAAACTGTTCTAGTGATCATTGTTTTTTCTTATAAATAGACTGTATCTACTGTGGTACAGTATAAACACTATAGGAAAATCCCTACCAACTGACACATTTCTACTGTCACATGCTTTCTTTGTAATATTATCGGATTATTATCAGAGCATGCTGGGAGAACACTTCAATAGCATCAATAGAGTAATGCAAAATGTTAGTCCCTCATATTCTCATTTAAACGTCTCATTCATTCTTTTACTTTACTCCATGGCAGCTCCCTACACCTGCTGTTGTTCTATGGTTCTTTTGGCATTGTAATGATGGACCACATCTTAGTGTGTGTGTGTGTGTGTGTATGTGTGTGTGTGTGTGTGTGTGTGTGTGTGTGTGTGTGTGTGTGTGTGTGTGTGTGTGTGTGTGTGTGTGTGTGTGTGTGTGTGTGTGTGTGTGTGTGTGTGTGTGTGTGTGTGTGTGTGACAATGCTGCTTTGTCTACCTGGAGCTCACAATAGATCTTTTATCCAGTGAATGTTGTGTTTCCAGACTGCAGGCTGCCTCTTCAAGTCAAAAGTGTGACAGCTTGCAGTGACCTTACTCTCCACACACACACACACACACACACACACACACACACACACACACACACACACACACACACACACTCACACACACACACACACACACACACACACACACACACACACACACACACACACACACACACACACACACACACACACACACACACACACACACACACACACACACACACACACACACACACACACACACACTTTTAGGTATTGATTCTCATACTGTTACTGTTATTTGAAACATCTTGATTGGATCGCTGGATCGCTACTCTAATCTAATATGCCCATTCCTAATAATGCAAAAGTAGCTTTTAGGATGATTCCAGGTTAGAGATAATCTATATGGATGGCATTTGTGGCATGCAGTTGAATGTAACATAAAATTAATCGCACATCCTGATTTTGCAGAGTTTCTGGGCCAACATATTTTTTCAATCCTGGAACAAAAATCCTTTTTGAAAATGTAATCCTAACCATATACCTACCCAGAAGTTATCCCTACAATCAGAGGGAAATAATAGGTAAATAACACTGATGCTGAAGCATGCAACCATGGTTATAAGCCAAAATTTGACATAAACTGTAAACTTGTCCCTCAAATATGATTGGTTGATTGGAATGTTGTTCCAGGATCAACAAAGATGTTGATAAAGGAACATGTTGCACTTGGTGAAATCAGGTTCTGCAAATTAACCACAACAAAAGGGTTGTAACCAGAGGGAAGATTTAGCATTGCAAGTTAAACATGTACTTAAAATGTTTTAGGAAACACTTTATTTTACAGTGTCCTTGTTACATATGTTACATGTAGTTTCTGTAGTAACAACAGTAAATTTTACATGCAGCATTATACTGGATGGCAAGCAGTGTTTATAAATGACATTCACTGATGTCATTCCATGTTGTTGACATTGTTTTCTTTTTGCTAAAAATAAACACTCTGGATGGAAATATTATAATTAAATAAAATGTATCAAATAAAAGAGAAACAACACATGCTCTTTGCCATTGTGGTTATCTCTATGCGGCCAAAGCACAAGCCTCAGGCTATCTGGGTTCACAGAACCATCCAGGCTCGCAGTGAAGACTGCTGGTCAGTGTGGGAGCTGAGATTGGATAAGGTCAATTTCCAGCTGTACCTTTGGCTGAAGAGAACTCTGTTTGATTACAAAGGAGAAAACAAACACCAAGCCATTTCCCAAAAGAAAAGCTGGGCATTTTTTTGTTGTTGATTAGCTTCATATGAAATATAAGACTACCTGTGAGATGTCTCTTCGGACTCCTTGGTGTGAAAAAAAAACAAACAAACATATATATATATATATATATTAAAATAATTATAAAAATAGCAACAATACAAAACAAACTTACAAAATATTTAACTTATAATAGTATCTTTATGATATTAAATTAACACTAAGACAAAGGACAGGAGTAAAACTTGAAATCTGAGAATAGAACATGTCCACCCTATTTGTGAAACGTTTACCTACCCAAAATCACCAATTAAAAGAATAATACAATTAGCTATCTCTTGCTCTCTGTGCTCCTTTCTAACTCTCTTTCTCTCTCTTAGCGTCTTTCTCTCCATATGTGTCTCTCTGCAGCTGTTCTGCGGTCTACTCCAGCTGAACAGCCTTTTCGGGTTCTTTACAATCTGCCCCCCAGCTGCCTCAATTAGAGTCACGATCTTATGGGCCATCCCGCTCCAAGGACAGAGCTGTCTCTCTCTCTCACTGTCTCTCTCTAACCAGCAGATGCTTAATGATTCATGGACGGGGTTGGTAGTTGTGGGCACGTGTTATGGTGAGTATAGCATTTCTGAGGACGTTCCAAGGTGTGTTTTTGTGCATGTACGTGAATACTCTGAATGGGGGATGGTAGGTTAAGCTGAGTTGAACTCAAAAACATGTTTTTGTGTTTCTCATTTGTAAATGCTAACATAGCTGGAATTATTTAAAACACTGATGACCTTTTTGGGGGTTTTATCCATTTTTATCCGGTTGTCTACACACAACTCAGGTGCTAAATTTACATTGTCATACAAGACTTGGACAAATGTCACATTTATTTGTATAGTTTTTCTGCAATCCTCTCTCTCTCTCTTTGGTGTAATTTTTTCTTTAATTTGGCTCAAAAGTTTTGAGTAGAAACTCATTTTTGGCTTACTTCCTGCTGTCCATAATACTAGGAAATGACTCTGGGGATGGGGGGCTCTGAGAGAGATACCACACATCAGCAATGTGGCCGCTGTCAATCCCACAAAAAAAAAATATGTGTGTAGTTTGGTGTATGTGTGTGTGTGTGTGTATGTGTGTGCCTGTGTGCACCTCCTCCAATCCTCTCTGGTCTCCTCCTAAAAACAGAAACACAATAGCCCCTATGAGAGAAAAAGAGAAGTGCTCACAATGTGAGCAGCCAACTTTCCTTGTGGATTTGGAAACAAAGAGAAGATGGAGACAGACAATGGATACAGTCAATGTAGTCAAACAGACTGACACACCTCTGGAGCAGAAAAGAGAGATACAATCAAATTGCTCATTTACATGAAAGGCCTGTGGACAATTCAGCATCTGCCTGTATATGAAAATCACACTCTGACTCTCAGAGGAGTCAGGCTCGATTATGGAAAATAAAAGTATGGTTCATCTCAAAGTGTGCTCAGCAACAGCCCATTAACTGATCTAAAAATTTATTCAACTAAGACCAAAATCACCAATCTTAACTCTTAAGATTTTGCCGCCAATATTTTTGCTAATTTCTTTTTGCATCCTTACTCTTTACAAGAATGAAGCATGTCAAGACAATTGCTTACTTTAAATAACTCATGTATTTGTTGCATATGTACTAAATTTGCGGAATGGAACAAAACAAACACGGAGCAACTTAAATTGCCTTTAAAGGGCAGGGAGCATTTCTATATTTATTTTCATCCAAGCAACACTGCATTCAAGATGTACAGATGCATTTTTATCAGTATGCACATTCCCTGGTAATCAAACACATGATCTCTGCATTGCTAATCCCATGCTTGTCCAGTTTATCTTCAGGAATGGTTATTGTTGCTTTTTGAATAGGGTCTGACTTTCCACCTCTTTTTGGCTACCTTGAAAGACACAGAATGCATCCTTGTGAGAATTGAGATGTGCTGTGTTCTTGCTGCTCAACTGACCGTCCCAGCACCTTAAGGCGAGTTCACACTGCACGATTTTAGTCCCGATTTTCACTCACAGACTGGTTTTGTGAGATTGCAGACAAATGACCGAAATCATAGGCAAATCGGTGCTCATTCACGTGAGTGTTAATCACGCAGTGGGAATTATCAAAGACGCGATCTGAGAGAATCGCAAATGAGTCGCTGACTCCCATGTGATCACAATCCTGCTACGTGAAATGTGTTCTGACTGGAAATTACATTGGCGATGACCTACAGCCAATGATAGAGCCAGATACAGAGCAGAGGGAAGTTCGGGGAGGAGTTATAGACCAGAATATCAATATTTTTATAGATATGTTTACAATTATATCAAACAGAAACAAAAGCACAAACATTTACTTGACCCAGCAGCAACAGCAGCACATTGCAAAATTATTTATTTACCCCCAACTCTCTGTAGAACAAACAATCTTGCTCCCTGCGTTTCCCCAACCATTTCCTCCTTCATAATCTGTTTTTTCTTTTTCTCCTTTTTGCTGCAAATCAGCGCACGGACAATTTGGATTGCTTCTTGCAGGCTATCATATTTAATAACAATTTCAGTCTCGTGCGAGAACGCGTGATCTTGCGTTATTTCCTTTTCACTTCTCACTTGTGTTTGGTTGTGAAACGTAGTTTGCGGACCAAACAGAAGTTGTCACCGATTCTTTCCTTTGTAAATTCATGCAATGTGAAACCCCTTGTCCCTGATCCATCGTGCAGTGTGCACACAGCAGCAACTGAATGTTACCCCAGACAGTCGTGCACTGCGAAAAGAACAGTGACCTGACTACTTTGAAAATTGTGCAGTGTGAACTCGGCATTACTCTCCTGTTCTTCAGTGATCTAGGAAGAAAAACAAACAAACAAAAAACAGATAATGACTCTGTCACATGCTGAAAAGAGAATTTTTTTGCACTTTACACCCAAAACACACCCATTACTCATTAAGAGATTAAGGACAACCCTTTTAGACCCTGCGCTGGCCGCGCAGACAATTTTTCCTGTCGTTAAACTAGCAAATGAGGATTCGGACACAATCCCTAAGTGTACTTGTACCGTGCGCTTTAGACCATGCGCTTAGATTGTTAAAATAGGGCCCAATATGTGTTTCTGTTAGTCATCATGTTCCCTTAAGTGCGAGGAACCAGTGTGCCACTTTGGGGTTTGCGATCCTTAGCTTCAGACAGCTACTGAACCATAAACCTGGGCTCAAACCTCAAGAACTTCTTATTTATTGTTAGGGCAGTGTCTTTACTTTCTGTTGTGGCTTACAAATATTCTGGATAGGATGGGAAAGATCTGTTCCAGGCCTGTCCTGGCCATCCTGGCCAAATTTGCCCCTTGGCCTCTGTCCATCATGGCCTCCTAATCATCCCCATATACTGATTGGCTTCATCACTGTCTCCTCTCCACTAGTAAGCTGGTGTGTGGTGGGCGATCTGGCGCAATATGGCTGCCTTCGTATCATCAAGGTGGATGCTGCACATTGGTGGTGGAATAGGAGATTCCCCCTTCTATGTAAAGCGCTTTGAGGTCCCAGAAAAAGCGCTATATAAATGTATCAAATTACATCTTCGGAAGAATCCACTATCAAGACTAGACCTAAATTACATTTTAAACTTAGATGAAGATAGATGAAATCAGCAGTAGGAAGAAGGCACCCTTCAATTTGAAAAGAAATGTAACAGTTTGGACGAAGAAGGATAAGTCAAACTCTTTGAATAGAAATGCAGGTTTAGGTACCAAGGTTTCATATGATGGTTTAGAATGATCTGAGGTGACAAAATTATTTAACTAAATGATAGCCTTGTTATAAGGGTAGTTCAAGTTATTTTCTTCGCAAGGCTTGCAGATTCAAAATCAGTATTGTCTAAACACCCACATGTTTGTAGATAAGAACTTAACTTTTCATCCTAAATCAGCTGCAGGCAGAGGTGCAAGTTTGCGAGGTGACAATGGCTTGCGCTGTGCCAGAGCAACAGGAAATAAAGACAGGCCTATTTTCAGAGATAAGATGCTACATTGTTGGACAATGGAAACGTAGGTGGTTTTCCATTTGTGCTGTGAAATTGGAGCCTTCTTGCAGTTGGGAAATTGAAAACCTTTCCAAAGAAAGCAATATGTTTTAGATACCACCAGGGAATTCTTGCGTAACAACCCAAGTAGTTTTTGTCATGTTTTACAAATTGGTGGTTTGTTCTAAGCAAACCAACTACAAAAATAGTCCCATTTTATATTGTGTGTCTTTAACTGTTATGCACTTACCTTAGAATTTTTTTTTATACTTATTGTGTCCATATTGTTGTGCTACACTGTAATTACATTTAAAGTAACTGCCTGTTCTTACATCTGTCATTGTATTTACTGTTGTAAATATTGATCTTAATTTGCACCTCACTAGGTGCAAATAGTAGTATACACTGTTATTATACCACATTAGTAATATATTGTATTTTAAATGTTCATTCATTCCTTTTCAAAGATTGTGACAGTGAAGAATAAAACAATGAGGAAAAGAGGTCTTTCTATTTCATATTCAAGTAATGCACTATGTTACTATTGTGCTATAATAACAGTGTATACTACTATTATAGCACAATAGTAACATATTGTATTTTTAAATGTTCATTCATTCCTTTTCAAAGATTGTGACAGTGAAGAATAAAACAATTAGGAAAATAGGTATTTCTAGTTCATATTCATGCAATGCACTATGTTTATTTGGAGTCCTACCATAACGCTAACCTAACGCCATCTCATTATAATAACACAGAACAACATGTATGTACACAGGAAGTGTAATTGTATCAAATGCTCTAACAAAGACTAGTAGTTAAAAGCTGTTGTTGTCTCATTTTGGGTGCTTGTTTCTTGTTTCTTGTTCCTGGGTTCTGGTCTGTCATGTGATCCCCTGTTTTAGTCATGTGATTCTGCCTTGTGTTCCCTTGTCTGTTGTGTCATGTTGTCATTGGTTGATTTTTTAAATGTTCACAGGTGTCCCTTGTCTCGTTGTTAGTCCTGTATGTATTTAAGCCCTCATGTTTGCCCTGTGTCCTTGTTGAGAATTGTTTGTTCCATGCCCAGTCTCCGGTAGTCTTGTTTCCTAAGTCTATGTTCGTGTTTGTGTTCGTGTATCTGTTCCTGTTTTTGGTCAGAGTTTTCATGCCTTGCCATGTTTTTGTTTGATGTTTTATTGTTATTTTTTTGTTTGTAAACAAATTGCTTTTGGGTTCTCACCTCAACTTACCTTCAGTGGACCAGTCATTACAGTTGTGTCCTACCACAACATATTAAATGTTAATATCAAATTTAGATGATATCTCACACAAGACCAAGGTTAACCACAGTAAACCACCAGCTGTCCAACATTTCAACAAGGTCTATGCCATCAAAAGACAATAATGAACAATTCAGACTCTGCCCTGAGGACTCACCGCCCCTCAGTGAGGCCTTATGGACTCAGCAGAGTACAGAGGGTGACTCCACACATGAAGCACTCCAGATGTTGAGTCCATCTCTGTTTCCAAAGCCTCCAGTGTTGACTGATTTGATTTTCTTTGCTAATTATTTAGTAAGACTCCATACCACATGATGACTGGATTGGCAGGATTGACCCTTTCTCAGTTCGTATTGGTTGATTCACTATGCACAGAGAATGGTTACCAACATAAAGCTAACTACCTCTTACCTGAAGAGGATTGGGTTAGATCACCAATCATAGATAGATATATTCATTCCTTCATTCATTCATTACAGACTGGCAGTTGTGCATCACACTTTGCAATTCCAGCAAGTCCAGAGACAGTCCAATAACTGTCCAGAGACGGACTGAATCTCAGAGGTGCCAAGTGAATACTAACAGTACGATCTGAGCATTAATTCAATTCTTCTCCATTGCTTCTTCAACATGGGCAGCAGAGAACTGTTTGGCCACAGTCTCCAGAAATCAATAAGCTCATTCGAATGGACCCCAAGGCTGTGATGCTAGCATTGGCGCACACACACACACACACGCACACACACATACTCACACACAAACACACTAACACACTACAATCCTCTGCTAGCAGGAACAAGGCCAACCATGTGTTATTCATATTTTATACCATGGTCTGTCTGAATACTCGATTCTGATGGGTTGGAATGTGTGCAATAAAATAGCTCCAAGTCAGTTTAATCACCGTTCTATATTAATGAGCTGTTTTCATTGAAGCACACACGCGTATACTTCACTCGCAAACAGAGAGCGGAGATCGCGCTGCCAGCGCACACCAAGCGTGCCACACAAGTTCTGTCAGTGGTCAGCGCCGTATTGGGACACTGGGGGCATCACTTACTACAATGGAAGAGAGTGAAGGTGCGTCGTTAATATTTTTTTACGGTCTAGGGCAGGGGTTCTCAAACTTTTTGGGACCAGGGACCACTTAGATCGGAGAAAAATTTCCAAGGACCCCCTCTCATAACAATAACTGTCTGTGATTAATATGCTTAAAACTATTTGTACTCTTAAATGCCATTGGAATTAATTGCATTGTAATCTTTTTCACCCTAAAAACTTAAGACCTGTTTTATAGAACAGAAACACATGTCAGTTTAAATCATGTTAATACCACTTATATACTTGTAAACAGTGGGTCTTTTATTCAAATTGCATTTGGACTTAATAGCATTTACACTAAGTAATTTATCTTAAAAGTTTTCTTAAAATCAACAGCAAGACAGCAAGCACAGGCTTGTTCTAATAAAACCAAACATTAAAATTCCCTAGATTAAAATTAAAACATTAATATTTTACATTAAAATAATAGTTCACCCAAAATTAAAATTCTGTCATCATTTACTCACCCTCAAATTTTTCCAAACCTGAATGAGTTTCTTTCTCCTGCTGAACACAAAAGAAGATATTTTCAAGAATGTCAGTAACCAAACAGTTGATTGACCCCATTGACTTCCATATGTTTTTTTTAAAAAGTACCAGAAACTGTTTGGTTACCCACATTCCTCAAAATATCTTCTTTTGTGTTCAGCAGGAGAAAGAAACTCATTCAGGTTTGGAACAACTTGAGGGTGAGCAAATGGTGACACACTTTTAATTTTTTTGGGTGAACCTTCCATTTAAAATAAAATTTTAATTATGTAATGTGACTTTATGTGCATCAGCTTTAAATTAATGAACTAATTGCACCTTATATCAATGGCAGAACAATCAACAAATCATAACAGAATTAACACTGTTGCAGAACACATCCTAATTAAGTTAAACCAAACTTTTATTTTGGTGGGTTGTAGTGAATAAAAGATTTTGCTACCTTCTTCTATCAGAAAAACAAATGTGAATAAGATAACAGCTGCCGTGATTACCTAATCATGAAAAGTGCATATTACAGTTTATATTTTACCCTTTGCATTAAAGGTACTTACAACGTGCTTTTGCAGCGTTGAGCATTGTAGCCAATTACAGACATGTCTGTTGAACGCATCGGCCAATCAGAGGCGTTTAAACAAGTCGCGTGCTGAAGATGTGTTTTGCGCGAGCTCACCGAGTTCCCTTTCAGTCGATAACGTCAGACGTAGTCGACGGTCGACTGAATTGGGATCTCGCTAGAGAGCCTATCCTCTTCGAGTACTATTGAACGAGCCAATGTAATTGGCGTGCGTGATTCGCATCAAACACTCAGCCCCCGCGGCGCGGGTATAAATACGGAAGTGGATGCACGCACTAGTTGCCTTTCGCTTCGGAGCCGATCGTTTGATGTCTCTGAGAGTGCTGTTGTCTACAACGAGCGAGTGTGTCGGTGTTCTTCAGGAAGACTCTCCCAGTGCTGGTGTTCTACAGCGCGAGTGCAGCGGTGATCGCGAGCTTTGAGCTCTCAACTGCTGTTTTAACAGCAACAAATTTTTGTTTTTGTGTGTGTTGATGGCTGGTTAGAGGGCGGAAAAGTGAGTGCTTCACTGTTTCAGTTCTCTGTTCAGTGTTGCCGCGGTCATTCCCCTGTGTGCTCCGGCACTGGTGACGGTCCTATTTTTGAAAGAGCAACATTCAGCAAGATGTTTCTGAAAAAACATCTTGCGTCTTTTTCAAGATGTCATTCAGCCCGTGCGTTTCTGGGTGCGGTCGTTCCCTGTCTCCCTCTGATGGTCACAACTGTTGTGTCACGTGTTTGGGCTTACAGCACGCTGAGACAACTTTTGTGGACAGCTCATGTTTTCACTGTGGGAACATGACTGTCGCAGTGTTGAGGGCGAGACTCGCCTTCGTTCGCGGAGAGCGAGTCCCCATTACCATGCCCCACCCTCGGGTGCTGTGTGGGATGGGTGACCGGAGAATAGTGTTGTATGTCCCGCCTGGTAACCATTCCCTGTGGGCTCCTCAATCCTCCCTTCCACTGCAACCACTGGAGCCTCCTGTGTTGTCTGCTGGTTCATCTGTAATGGGAGGGCCAGCGGTTTCACTCGGGGCTCCCCTGGAGGACAGGACGCCGATTGCAGCATCGGAGGGTGAGCTGACTTCTAGAGATGATGACTCGGCTGCATTGTCTCCCTCCGGGAGTTCAATATTGCCTGAGCCGGATCCAGAATTATCAGCTATGCTGAAACGGGCCGCCGAGGCTGCCGGGCTCGAGTGGAACCTCCACCGTGTCCCGTTCAGTCTCGGTTGGAATCTGGAGTTTGGTATCTTGGGGCGGGCCGCGCTGGTTCTCAGCTCGCCGGCCCACTGCCTTTCTTTCCCGAAATGCATGCAGAGCTTATCAGGTGGTGAACAGCATCTTTCTCTGCCAGAAACTGCCTGAATAGCTTTTCCCCCTCATTACCCTTGATGGAGGAACGGTGAAGGGTTGCGAGGTGTCCCTCCATTGGAGCGGTCTGTCGACACAGGTGCACCTGTGTCCGGCGGCCGCTGCCTTTTGGGGGGATCCTCGTCTCCCCCCTAAAGCCTGTGAGTTTTCGTCCGTTCCGACGGGCAGAGCTTACAAAGCCTGTGGGCAAGCCGCTTCCTCTTGCGTGCCATGGCGTTGCTGCAGGCTAGGGCACCCATGGCATGCACGAGGGTAGTCCAGACCGTGCGCTCATAGGTGAGCACCGCACTGCATCCGACCTCACCCTCCGGGGCATGAGTGTCGTAGCGTGCGTGATCGGTCTGGCGATGTCCACCTAGGTGGTCCAGTAGCGCCTTCGTTGGCTCGGCCTGGTTGGTATGGTGGATGCGGACAAGGTTTGATTCCTGGTCTCGCCAATTTCCCAGGTTGGGCTGGTCGGCGACGCGGTGGAGAACTGCATCCAACAGTTCTCTGCCGCTCAAGCGCAGACGGAGGTCATCCGGCACATCCTGCCCCCGTGGCCAGCTGCTGCCTCCACCCGCCGCCGGTGGCAGCTCCTCCGCCTGCTCGTCGCCTTGGGCGTTCCCCGCCCGCCGCTCCTGCTGGCCCTCCGCAGCAGCCTCCACCCAGGCCTCAGCATGGAGCCGGCCGCAGTAGAGACGCCCAGCCAGCTCCAGGCGCTGCCAAGCCAGGTGGCAAGCGACAGCGAAAGCATTCCGGAGCGGGCCACCCAGGAATGGATGAGATGCTCTTGGAGTGGCACGATCACTCCCTCCCCCCGGGTGAGGGCCGGGTGGAGCCTTTTTTTGTGTGTGTGTCTGTTCCGCCGCTGGCTCCCTAAAAATTTTTTTTAAAAAGCGGAGCAAGCGGTACCCACACTTCAAAGAGAGAGCAATTTCATCTGTTCCTGTGTCCCAAGAGGGCCAGTCTGGCGGGTGTGACCCTGTATAGCCTTACACCCCTCAGCTCCCCCTTGGTCACCAGCAGGCAGCTTGGTGCGTTCGAGGACCCGGTCATCCGCCTTCTCACGCGCCCCCTGCCGCTAGTGGAGACAGGTAAGTGTTGCACAGCACACTAACACCACTCTCTCTACTTTGCTGCCCCACCTCAGGCTCGGCTACCCCGCTCAAGTCAGTGATAATCATCACATTAGGTGTTGAGCAGACGTGCTCCTGAAAATTCAGTGATATTCATCACACCGAGTGTTGAGCAGTGCTCCTGACTTGTGCGTGCTTATCTTATCCTGCTGGCGAAGGATTTGATATAGCCGCTCCTCCAGCCGGTACGAAGGCCAGTTGTAAACTTGTTCTTCGTGCTACTAGGTGGTGGGTCGTGACCATCTTGGCCCAAGATTGGTCTGCAGCTCCGACCTGAAAGACATGTGCTTAAAAACAGATCTCTACCTTCCGCACCGCAGGCCATCCTGTGGGTTGCGTGTAAGGGTGGAGTATCAGTACAGTGTCCTTCCCTTCGAGTGCTCCAGAGCCCGTTGGGTCTTCAGGTCAACTGGAAGAGAGTAATCTCGCCCACGGGCTGAGTATCTCTTTTTCAGTTTTGGAGATGGACTCGGTCTAACACGTCTCTCCAATGAGAATGTGTTCAGCTGGTGTTTGAAGTGAGAAAGGGTCCCACTGAAAGAACTTTCAGAGGCTCCTGGGGTATATGGTAGTTGCAACCATTGGCTTCCTCCATATGTGACCGCTTCAGCGCTAGCTTCATGATCGAGTCCTGAGGTGACCGTGGCAGAGCAGCTCACCCTGTGTGACTATAGTTCATCCCGGTCTGCTGCCAAACCCTCTTCAACAGAGGGGCCATGTACAAAGGGCGTGTTTTGGGCGACCCTCGACTACACGGGCATTCGTGCCTCGAGTTGTTAGACATTGCGACCGTTGCGCAAGCTTCCCTTGCATGTCACAACTCACCCGTCACCTCCTCCTTGGAGTCAGAAGCTTCTGAGGACGCTGTGTTCCACTCTTCCCGCTCTACTCAATCGTGCCGCCATCAAGCCTCACGACAGTTTTAGCCAGGGCAAGTGGAGACTCCATCCCCTGGGTCCAGCTGGGTCATGACCATTCCGGGGCCGCTCAGTTGCCCCTCCGGTTTCGTCTTCCTGCCAGTGTTTGTATAAACCGAGCGGACTACCCTTGGACAAACACTGGCTCTCAGCTGCCCCAGGGGCCCGCAGAAATGTGTTTAACCCCAGTGAGCCTTCTTAAAGCGACTGCGACTCATGTTCGCCTTGCGCCTGCTCAAGTCAGTGAATTCATCACACTTCATGTTGAGCAGAAATGCTCCTGAAACTCAGTGAAGTTCATCGCACTCAGGTGTTGAGCAGCAATGCTCCTGTAGCTCAGTGAATTCATCACACTCAGGTGTTGAGCAGACAGGCTCCTGTAGCTCAGTGAATTCATCACACGCAGTGCTGAGCAGAAATGCTCCTGGTGCTCAGTGAAGTTCTTCACACTCAAGGGTTGAGCAGAAATGCTCCTGAAGCTCAGTGAGTTTATCACACTCAGGTGTTGAGCAGGAATGCTCCTGAAGCTCAGTGAACTTATCACACTCAAGTAATGAGCAGAAAATGCTCCTGAAGCCCAGTGATCTTCACATGTTGTGTTGAACAATGCTCCTGTCTTTTTGCGCCCATCGCTTGCATCTACGTGCCAAGTCAGGAGAGGAACAGGTCTTCATAGTTGCCCCTTATTGGCCCAACTAGACCTGGTTCCCATCGACAGCCTTCCTGACTTCGCCTGAAAACTCTTTCAGGGACGGGGCACGATGGCACCCGCGTTCTTCCCCCGGAGATTCCGGGCGGTCTTATATCTGAACGCGGAGGTTCAGGTGGCTATCACAGGGACATGTGATAGTTACCATCACTTCTGCGAGCACCCCCTAGACATGGGTAGCGTGCTTATTCCTTTTAGAAGTGGAACCTAGTCGTTGAGTGCGTCTTCTCTCCAGAGGAGATCCTGAAAGCTTTCGATCACTTCAGTGCTCTCTTTCCTGCAAAATGGTTTGGAGTAGGCTGTTTTCCTTCACCCTCAAAATGATGTTGCCTCGGTGTTTAAACGACGCTCATCGTGTTGCAGAAGTGTGCAGAAGCACGTTCTGATCGTCAGGTTCCTGAGGAGCAAGGTGTTGTAAATCCTTGCATCCCTCTTTATCCTCTTGGGCCTTGTCCCTGGTGCGACTGCACTGCAGAGACCACCCCTGAGCCACTGCAGGCAGTGAGTTAAAAATTCTGTTATATCAGTTCTCCTGCTCGCGTGGTCTCTACTAGAGGGTAGGGACTTGCTCGCTTTCGGTCAACGTATTGTGCCTGGAGTCTGGGCCGGCTAACTCTCACAAGCTGAGACCCCGGGTCGGATTGTGCCCAAGGTTCCTACCTCTCCCGTAATAGGAGCAGGTGGTGAGCCTGCAAGCGCTGCCCTGGAGGAGGCAGATCCAGCCCTGGCTTCTCTGTCCGTTCGCTTGGACGTGTACAGAATGCAAGCCATAGACCTCAGACCAGCTCTACAAATATCTGTTGGAACTCAGCAGAGAGGGAAGGCTGTTTCCATGCAAAGTTGCACTTAGTGCTTGCCTTCATTTCGGTAAAAATCCGAGATGCAACATGTCCACTTAGGTGTTGAGCTCCTCTATGATGAGTGTAAAGTGCTCCGCCTGGGCGTTGATGATATGCTTTGCTAAACAGATTCTAGAGTTGGGGGCTGGACGACACCTAGTTGAACCGCTGCTTCCCGTGGGCTCCCTTCTCATGAAGCCAGTTTCACCGTGGGCCCGGTACAAGTGTCGGCTTGCTGCGCCATTCCCCTCCTATGGACTGGATACGACGCCTTTCTACTCCAGTTGAGTTCCCTTAAAATTGAACCCTGTTGAGTTCCTCCACACCCCTCCGACGTCGGACGTGCGGAACGTCTGGTGTTAGGCCTACCACTCGTAAGCAGTGTGGAACCTGTGTTAGGCTGGGTCCATATGTTGCGGTCCCTACGGCGACCCCATATGTGTATTCTTCCGCGATACGGCTCCCTGCGGCGAGCCCGTGTCTTCCCTCGGCAGAGTCTCTCTGCCCTCACTGTCCGGTGTGTCTCCCCCCGTCTTAGGCTGGAGCCACCCCAGTGACATTACATATGTTAGACTGCCCGGTTTCCGCACAGTTCATATGTGTATTCTCTACGTTACCTCCCTCTGGGTTGGATGTGGCTTCCGCAGCGTCCCTTCCTTCCAATGTACGGGGAATGCTTTCCCCGTGGTCCTGTAGGAACAGCAGTGACTTCCCTGGCCTAAGCCCTGTCCTTCCCCGCCTTAAATTTGCGGGGCCATCAGGAGGCTTTGGTTTAGGCACTGGAAGGTGGCAGCGTTAGTGGCGTTTTCAAAGGTTATCCCAATTCAGTCGATCGTCGACTACGTCTGACATTATCGACTGAAAGGGAACGTCCTGGTTGCGTATGCAACCCACCGTTCCCTGAAGGAGGGAACGGCGTACGTAGTCCCCTTGCCACCACCGCTGGACCACCGCTGACCCCGGGTTACTCTCGGCTCCTCAGCGAAAAGCAACTAGTGCGTGCATCCACTTCCGTATTTATACCCGCGCCGCGGGGGCGGAGTGTGTGATGCGAATCACACACGCCAATTGCATTGGCTCGTTCAATAGTACTCTAAGAGGATAGGCTCTCTAGCGAGATCCCAATTCAGTCGACCGTCGACTACGTCCTCCGTTCCCTCCTTCAGGGAACGGTGGGTTGCATACGCAACCAGGACGTTCTACACTTTTCTCAAACCTGTAATTATTATTGGCAATAACCTTAAGATGCAAATAAGAGATTCACTGCAATGTATTTGATATTCTTGATGCTGCTCTTCTCTAATGCTACTCATTTATGCACCACTCTGTTTGTTGGATGACAAAAAGTTCAGCGGTCTATCTCATCAATGTCAAAATGATTAAAGAATGAGGGGCTTACCGTTCACAGAAGGATGTTAACATGAACGAACGCCTGGTAAAATGTAAGTAGATAAAGATTTAATATTTTACAACTGTAATTATTTCACTAATACAATAAACCTTTCTTTTTCTTTATTCCCTTAAATCACTTTTATAATCAATTCATTTATTTAAATAAAAATACCCAATTTTAGTTTGGGCTAAAGCCCCGAATATCCACTGACCCTAGAACCGCCCCTATTTTTGTATCAAATTAAATGCTGAAACGTTCTCAAAGTGACTCATAGCAGCTCTGGAGATGATGCTCTTGTGTAAAGGTAAAAGGCTCATACATTTTTACTCATGTAGGCCTATGCCGCCTATCAAAGAGAATGAAAGACTTTTTAATCTCACAATTCTGACTTTAAAGTCACAATTACCTTTTCTTTTCTTTTTTGTATTCAGTGGGGGAAACGGGCATCCATTACAAATGACATAGGCAAGCTACTAAACGTCTTAAACAATATTAATTTAAAACAGTTTAAATAAACTGACGGATAAAAAAAAAGAACTGAAAAATTTAAACCTAGCCTCTTGACTTTGATTTTACAACTAGGCTAGGCTACTGTATATTCGCGGATTCACTGTGGGGGAGAGAAAGAGAGAGAGCAGGAGCGCTCTGCCAAGAATTTCCCCCGATGGTCTGACTGGACTCCGCGATTCCGTTCATAGGGTTCTAAAATTATTTCGCGGACCCCCTGGCAAAGGGTTGCGGACCCCACTTTGAGAACCACTGGTCTAGGGCACACACACAGAAACATTCAGGAGCACAGAAACTTGTTTTCTTGTTAGGCCCTGTGACTTTTAGTAATAAAATAGCTTTTCTACTGAATCACTACATTATATCCCTCAGCAACTAGGGGTTTACATGATTACTATTTTGAAGTAATTAACCTCGTAGCTTCATTGTTAATAAAGAGAGAGACGCTGAACAGATGCAGGGATGAATCTCTCTTTCGGTCTCTCTGTCTAGCCGTAACTGACAAAAATAAAAGTAAATTTTACTATTCCGGTCAAATAATGAGCTGCAAACATCAATAACAGCTTCAAGTTGTCAATGCTGGCAAATGATCATGGTATAAGTAGGATAATCAACGGCTAGCCATGGCTTCGCGTCGGGTGGTTCTTTGCCTGCATGTTGTGCATTAAAATTGTTTAATGCACAGCTAGCCATGGATTATCCCTTACAAAATGAACCAAGCCAATTCGCACAGTCTACACATTAGGATTGTAATCATACATCTTTTCCTAAGTGCGATGTTGAAACTGGATTGGGTTTGCATGGGAAGAAGTGAGAGGATCAGTTCTGTATCCCCTGATGAGACCCCTGTCCTCATTTTTAATGAGACCTCATATTCAAGGTTAATCAATAGAAAACAGGACTTATTAGGAACTATTTTAAAGATGTGATATTGAAAAATAAAAAAAGCAACATGTAGCTCAAAGCAGACCACAAAACTTATGAGTTGCACACCTAGACAGCATTTACTGCATCTTAGGCAGGCTCCTGATGCAAATGCTAAACAGTTAGGCTGTAACAATATACTGCAACATTGCTGCCTTCTAAAATACCTAGTTTTGCACAAAGCAGCATTGTATAACAATTCCAGAACACATTGCAACAAGCTCAGTGTGAAAACAATAGCTAAGGAAACACCTCTTCACCATCACTTAACTAATCCACAATCAAAGGGCCAAATTTACTAACAACTTAAGCCAGCGCAAAACCTCTTTTGTTTGTTAAAAATCTATACTATCAGGACTTACTAAAGACACACAGTGAAAAACAGGGTTATTTTTGCGGATGACCTTAAGACGCAAAATTTATGGGAGGAAAGTATTTAAATGAATCATGCAAGGTGATTTACTATGGTTTGCGCTTGTCAATTTACTGGTATTTGCACCATTATTTTCCGGGGGAAAAAAGTACGTCTTAAACCAGAAATAATTATTGAAATGATCGTCTGTGGTTTTTAATTTGCGCATTGTCAGTCGTCACCCACAAACGTAGATCACAGGCAAAACTTTTCACTCCCATAGGTGCTATTTTGAAATTGCGCTCACATGCTGATTTGCCCTGTTTAGTAAATCTGGTTCAAAGACGAAGAAATGTCCTTGAAATTTCCTCAGGTTATGACTGTAACCCTTGTTCCCTGAGAAAGGGAACGAGAACTGAATCGATTGACACTTCGGGGGAACACCCTTAGCGTAATGCATCTGAAGTATGAATGAAACTAATCCAATCCGGATTGGTGTTGCGTCATGACGTAACATGTGACGGCATACACGGAAGCTACAAAGGCTAGCCGGCACACAACAGAGTTAGCTTCTGCGATGAAGCAAGTCGCTCCCAGGCAGGGGAAGGTGTGGCGAAGGGACGCAGTTGTCGTTCCCTTTCTCAGGGAACAAGGGTTACAGTCGTAACCCGAGGACGTTCCCTTTCGAGGGAACTCGAACTGCGTTGAATGACACTTTGGGGGAACGAGTACCCACTATGCCACAACGCACCCTGCCTGTCGTAGTGTGAAGCTGCTCACAGGCACACCTAGGATGAGAGCACTAGAGTGCCAGGTGTTGTCGGAATGTCCAGGCTATAGAACCTAATAAAGGTATGAGGGGTGGCCCATCCCGCTGCATCGCAGACTTCCTGGATCGGGGCCCCCGAGAGGAGGGCTCTAGAGGACGCCATGCCTCTGGTTGAATGAGCCCTCACCGCCAAAGGTGAATGCAAATTGCGCACCTGATAGTCGTCACCCACAAACGTAGATCACACGCAAAACTTTTCACTCCCATCGGTGCTATTTTGCAATTGCGCTCACATGCTGATTTGCCCTGTTTAGTAAATCTGGTTCAAAGACGAAGAAATGTCCTTGAAATGTCCTCGGGTTATGACTGTTACCCTTGTTCCCTGAGAAAGGGAACAAGAACTGCGTCGAATGACACTTCGGGGAACACCCTTAGCGTAACGCATCTGAAGTATGAATGAAACTAATCCAATCCGGATTGGTGTTGCGTTATGACGTAACATGTGACGGCATACACGGAAGCTAGAAAGGCCAGCCGGCACACAACAGAGTTAGCTTCTGCGATGAAGCAAGTCGCTCCCAGGCAGGGGAAGGTGTGGCGAAGGGACGCAGTTCTCCTTCCCTTTCTCAGGGAACAAGGGTTACAGTCGTAACCCGAGGACGTTCCCTTTCGAGGGAACTCGAACTGCGTTGAATGACACTTTGGGGGAACGAGTACCCACTATGCCACAACACGCCCTGCCTGTCCTAGTGTGAAGCTGCTCACAGGCACACCTAGGATGAGAGCACGAGAGTGCCAGGTGTTGACAGAATGTCCAGGCTATAGAACCTAATAAAGGTATGAGGGGTGGCCCATCCCGCTGCATCGCAGACTTCCTGGATCGGGGCCCCCGAGAGGAGGGCTCTAGAGGACGCCATGCCTCTGGTTGAATGAGCCCTCACCGCCAAAGGTGAATGCAAATTGCGCACCTGATAGGCCAAAGAAATAGCATGGACAATCCAGTTCCTGATGGTCTGTTTGGAGGCGGGAAGACCCTTCTTGGGCGACCCAAAACACACCAGCAACTGGTCTGACTTCCGCCATGAAGAGGACCTCTGAATATAAATGTTTAGAGCTCTGACAGGGCAGAGCAGATGGAGTCTCTCCTCATCCGCCGTCACGTGAGGTGGAGGATGAAAAGCCCAAAGAACCGTAGGCCGTGCCATATTAGATGGCACCTAGGCAAATAGCCCGGCCTGGGATGTAAGATGGCTTACATAATGTCGCCTGGAGCAAACTCCAGGCACCCATGTAGAGAGAGCCTGGAGATCTCCTACCCTCTTCAGAGAAGTAAAGGCTAACAGAAAAACTACATTTATGGAAAGGTTCTTGGCCTCAGCCGACTCCAGTGGTTCGAAGGGGGCTTCGGCCAACCCTTCGAGAACCACCGCCAGGTCCCATGTGGGACCCCTGGTACGAGCCACAGGCCTCATCCTCCAAGCCCCACAGACGAAATGTACGACCAACTACTGTCTCCCCAGAGGCCCATCACCCAGAGGAGTGTGGAAAGCCGTAATGGCAGCCACGTACACCTTGATTGTGGACGGGGTAGGAACAGATGAAAAGCAATCTTGGAGGAACTCCAGAATTGAAGCCACTGGGCTGTTAACTGGATCCACCTCACGCCCTCTACACCAATTGGTAAAGACATTCCACCTTAAGCCGTACAATTTCCTCGTGGAGGGAGCTCTAGAGCTGTATGGTCTCCACTACTCCAGCTGATAGGCCAGCCTCTAGGTACTGTGCCTCCTCAGTGGCCAGTCCCACAGTTTCCATAACTCGGGCCGAGGGTGAAATATTGAGCCCTCTGCCTGTGTCAGCAGGTCCCTCCTGAGGGGAATTTCCCACGGAGGGCTGTCTAGGAGCGATATAATATCTGGGAACCATACTCGGGCCGGCCACAACGGGGCTACCAGCAGTAGACTGATCCCGTCGTGAACGGACCGTCTCTAGAAATCCCGGGAGCAGAGCGATCGGGGGAAATGCATACAGACGCAGCCTCAGCCACGACTGCACCATAGCATCCAACCCCAGCGGGGCTGGATGAGAGAGGGAGAACCACAGTGGACAGTGGGTCATCTCTCAAGACGCGAATAGGTCCACTTCCACTGGGCCGAACCTCTGAGATATCGACTCCACCACCTCGGGGTGGAGTCTCCATTCCCCGGGCCTCAGCCCCTGTCTCGACAGGATGTCTGCTCCCTGATTTTGACTCCCTGGGATGTATGTTGCTCTTAGAGATAACAGTTTCCCCTGGGACCACAGGAGGATCTGTGGGCGAGACCTCAGACCCCCCTGATGGTTTATATAGGCCTCTACCGACATATTGTCTGACCTCACAAGGACATGATGACATTTGAGGTCCGGCAGGAAGCTCCTCAGAACTCGGAACACCGCCAACATCTCCAGGCAGTTTATGTGCCAGGAGGAGTGATGGTCCTGCCATAGGCCTGTCATAAAGCATCCGTCCATGACCGCGCCCCAGCCCGTGAGGGAGGCGTCTGTCGAAACGGTTTCCCGGCGACATGACGCTCCCAATACTGGACCTTGGGACAGAAACCAAGCTTTTTTCCACATAGATAGGGAACGAAGGCATCTGCGCGTAACCCTGATCATGCGGAACGGGTTCCCCCTCGGGGAAAACCCCTTGGTTTTCAACCACCACTGGAGGGCCCTCATGTGCAGCAGGCCGAATGGAATAATGTTGGACGCTGCCGCCATGAGCCCTAACACTCTCTGAAAATGTTTCACAGTGATGGCTTGGCCAAGCTTTATCCTGGACACTGTGGCCAGAATGGACTTGATTCAATCAGGAGACAATCGTGCCCGCATTGTGACCGAGTCCCACACCACTCCCAGGAACGTGGTTCTCTGGGCTGGTGTCAAAACGCTCTTTTTCGTGTTGAGTCTCAACCCCAGGCTTTGGATGTGGGCGAGGACGACATCTCAATGCCGAACCGCCAGCTCTTGTGACTGGGCCAGAAACAGCCAGTCGTTGATATAATTGAGCGCCCTGGAGCCTCAGCGGTGCTAGAGCTGCATCCATACATTTGGTAAATGTGCGAGGGGAGAGAGCTAGGCCGAAGGGAAGAACCCGATATTGGTACGCTTCGCCCCCGAAAGCGAAACTCAGGAACTTCCTGTGAGATGGAAGGATGGATATGTGGAAGTATGCGTCCTTTAGATCTATCGTGACAAACCAGCGGCGTGCGTTTGCTGGAAACCGATGTTTCCCGAAGCGTACTTAACCCTTTCACACGTACGATCACACCGGTGTGATCAGTCTTGGCTGGTCCCTGGAGCGTACGATCACACCGGTGTGATTAGAACGGTCAGTGCATCACGTGATCAACTGCTAAATTCAAACGTGCTTTCGCGCGTTGACTGGCGCTGAGCCAGAGACGGACGCACTAAGTGCTGTCATATATCACAACTATTGAGTGTTTTCAACCACATAATGTTTATTTTAGGTTTCAGACATTTAAATACACACAAGTACTAGCAAAACAATGATTTTGAGTTTGTAAAATACACACTGATGTCTATGGAAGCGGCAATAATAATCATTTACATTATAATAAGACGACACGTTTTATTCATATCAGATACACATTGTGTAAGTAGCTTTACATTTGACCCTATTCTTCTCCCAGTTCACCGGCCACTTACTTTCATGCATTTCGTGAGAAGTGGAGGAATTGACGTGTAAATCCAACAGATCCGATTCTCTGAACTGTGAAACAAACTAACATGGCGCCGCCCATCGCGCATACAGCTCAACTAACGCGATCGTTATAAAGGTGTTTAAACATCAAAACACATCCACTTGCACATATTTGACAATCGGAATATCAGTGTTTCATGCTATAGCTAATACATTTGTGAATATTTTTAATAAAAAAGGGGAAATGACATAAAAGCAGACCATCATTCATTCAGCCCTGTGTTGTGGTTGCGCTGTGTCACGTGACAAGCAATGACGCGTCACCATGGAAACATTAAAGTGACAAGTTCTAAATAACGGTCGCCTTGAAAAACTCACGCTGGGGGGTCAGTTAGAATATTTTAAACTTACGTGTGAAAGGGTTAACGGACTTATTCAGACATCGACTTCCTGAGGGCTCTTTCGGTTTCGTTCTCGACACCCTGAAGCAGAGGACCGGCAGGGAATAATCGATAAACGTTTCCGATGGGCGAACACGAGCACTGTCTGGCCGCAAGCCTTTGGGGCGGACACTGCAGCGCATTCGCTGAAAACCGATGTGTCCCGAAGCGCACTTGACGCTGGATACAAACATCGTTTTCCTGAGGGCTCCGAGGAGGAGCAATTCTCGCTCATCTCTCCACGGAGGGGATAGCCCTGCTATTTTTGTCACGTTTTCGATACCCTGAAGCGGAGGACCGGCAGGGAAAAATCTAAAAACGATTTTGAATGTGCAGAAGGAACAGTGCATGGCCGCAAGCCTGTGGGGCAGACAGAGCAGCGTGCGTTCGCTGCTCATCATTTTAATTCCTCAGAATTAAATGCAGCCATAAACACTGTATAAGTGAAACACGGTCTGAATGGTAGGCTGAATTAAAATATCTAACCTCCTTAAAGTCAAAATAATATTTCAGCATTTTAATTTCTTAAAATTAAATGCAGCCATAATTAACAGACAATATTGTTTTGTGTTATGGTCTCGTAATCTACACGCTGCCTCGGCAAATGCGAGATTCGAGTCGTTACAATATATTTGGCTTTCATCCCTCAAGAAGAAAGTAAACAGGTGCGAGGCTGAAACATCCGACAGCCCACATATATACGCGTCGAGATATTTCTCAATGAACAGCT
Organism: Siphateles boraxobius; assembly: GCF_051911475.1. Lineage (NCBI taxonomy): Eukaryota > Metazoa > Chordata > Actinopteri > Cypriniformes > Leuciscidae > Siphateles > Siphateles boraxobius. Next base: position 2,085,731 of record NW_027509064.1, read on the forward strand.
GCCAGCACCCTCAGGAGCTGACTGTGAATGCCTCGCCCCCAAACAGTATTATTCCACAGATCGTGTGTGTCCCTTTCATTGCAGACCCGTACTCTACGCGCTGCTTAGGCAAACACGAGATTCGAGTCGTTTACAATATATTCGGTTTTCATCTCTCGAGAAGAAAATCAACGGGCGCGAGATACGAGCCACTATAGATTCTGTATTGCAATGCAGACCTTTAATATACGCGCTGCCTCGACAACGTGAGATCCCAGTCACAGAATCTTTATTGCAGAATAGACCCGTAATCAACGCGCTGCCTTGGCAAACGCGAGACCCGAGCCACTATAGTATTCTATATTGCAATTTCTTTTTTCTTGCAGACCTTTATTTAGGACAATTCTTATGGGACAAACAACACCAAATAGGACAGACAGTTTGACACAGAGCACTTGCTGCAGAGCAAAAAGCTAACTCTGTTGTGTGCCGGCGTGCCTTTGTAGCTTCCGTGTATGCCGTCACATGTTACGTCATGACGCAACACCAATCATGATTGGATTAGTTTAATTCACACTTCAGATGCGTTACGCTAAGGGCATTCCCCCAAAGTGTCATTCGACGCAGTTGAGTTCCCTCGAAAGGGAACTCCAATTCACTTTGGAGTAAAAAAGTTCTCTTTCTCCTCTTTTTCTTTGTGTACTAACTTTATACTGTAAACAATTAATATTGTTAGCTGGTTTTAGGTGACATTGTATAAAAGAATGTGCTAACTGGATTTAAATGTACATTCAACAATCAAACAATATAATGGACAAAGTTGGACAATTATTATTATTATTTTATACTACGGGGCTGTTGAATCTGATTGGTTGACAAACCATGTGTGTGTAATATGTGCAATTATTTTCAGGGAAATCAGCAAATTATTCCTTGCTAGATAAATGCAACGTTATAAATTCATTTAATGCAGTACCGAAAAGTATTGCTAAAAATAATCAAGTCAAATTATTACACCCAATTTTGTGTGTGCTGTATTTTTTGTTTGCATTATCACTTAATTAGCTTAGCAACATGTTCTAACACCAACCTCTACTGGAATCAATTGTGAGTCGAGTGTACAGGGTGATTCACGTCAAGTAGCTATTTGTGTGGCATGCATAGTCTTTCAAATATGTGTCTTATTCCATGTTGGTTAGGATGCCTATGTCACAAACAGCTAACTAAGTTTTGGAACAGAGGCCAGAATCTATCAATGAATTTAATATTTAAAAACCTTTGTTTGTATTTAACATGGTTTGTATTTTTTTCAGTAAGTTTGACTATGGTGATCTGTCCCAGATGCGACCTGTAAACACAGTGATATTGAGCTGTTGTCCTTAACTTAAATGAGGCATACATCCATGGCCTACAACATCCTTATTCAATTGTATGTTGAATTATAAGAAGCATGTAAGACAAACAGGTTTATACTGAGATTGTTGCCTCTGGTGATCACTTTCCTCCATTCTCTTTGTCCATCTACATGGACATTTTTTTTAATCAGGTAATGGGGCATCCTAATGTCTGTAAACGGTTGTCAGTTGATGCAACAATGTTATTCTACCTGAACATGAACACATATCTGAAAGAGAGAAAACAGGACAGGATGACTTAAAAAAGAGAGAGAAAGATATCAGATACAGGCAAAATTGTATAGATATGCGCAAAAAAAGAGAGTTTTTATTATATATCTTCTTGAGCACTTGAGCTGCAAAGGTCAACCTTCAATTACTGGTTGTAAACCTGAAATTTCCAAGTCACCCGCATTATTCAGATGCTGAAACTACACTATTAGTTCCTTGTTGTATAAGCATATTGAAATTAATAAATGCAACTAATAATTTCAACAACACTGATAGTAAAACAGAACGAGATCATTAAACTACTCATGAACCATCCATTCAGTTTGATCAATGCTTATTCTGAAAGTTCACAAGGAACAACATTTTAATGGCAATTCTTTTTGTGAGAGAGAACCAAGATAGAGGAACAATATAACTCATGGAGTTGACCTTTTAGATTCATGCAATAAGAATGGTGTATGCTGAAAGAGCCCCAATATATATTTATACACCAGCATTCTAATGACTCCTTTGCATGGAGCAAGACTTTTCCTTTGTCTTGAGTTGAAGATCACTTTTCTAATAAGTAATATCCTTGTGTCTAAAATGCCTAAAAGAGGGTAGATAGCAGCATAAATATTTGCTGACTGTAAAAATTGGTAACCTGCAATTGTTACCTTAAAGAGCTACCTAATTATAACCTTTTTGTTTGTGTAATTTAATGTAAACAAAGTTGCTTCATCTATAATAAATACAATTTTTGACCTAAATAAAAACAGTTCTCACACCTGGTGACACTCACGACCTTTGCGTGCTTTGTCTGGGTGAAGAGCACGTGCACTCTGTCCCCTCAAGAACAGAGTGCACGGACTGTGAGCGTTTTTTAATAAGAACGCTCCGTTTTTATCTGTTTTTTTTTTTCTCAAGGGAAGAAGGACAGTCATCTTTGACCTGCGGTTCAGGTCCCGCTTGTGTCGAGGCCGAGAGGAGACTCAGATCGTGGGGATCTCAGAGGGAGCTCGCCGATGAGTTTGAGAGAGGAGTGAATCTCTCAATCTCGTCTGAGGGTGACGAGAACGTGCTGTTGGGCGAGGATGCGGTTTCTGAATTATCCTCTGGTCCAACAGCTAGTGCTCTATTGGCTTCGAGCCTGGATGAGCAGGATGGGGCTGAAGCAGGTGAAGATGCTAACAACCCCGCGAATGCGGAGCTGTTGGAGGTGATGGAACACGCCACCACTAGGCTTGAGTTGCCATGGCAGCACGTCACAGGGGAAGTCGCTCGGAGAAGGCTTGACGAGCGCTTTCTCTCTGGCCACACCCCACCAGCCCCGGTGAGCCTTCCATTCCTTCCCGACGTCCACGCGGAGGTTGTGAAGACATGGAAGACAAAAAAAAAAAAAAAAAAAAAAAGAGTAATAATAATATATCGTCGCTGCCCGATGAAACTCGCGTATGTCCAAAACGGTTACTTTTCAGGAAGTGAAAAATACACCGTAATTTCAAAAGCAGTTGAACGTAGCGTTGCATACTTGGTACGGCATCTTTAAATGTAACCATATTCTTGCCAGTGTAATGATATAATCCACATTTGACCAAAATCGAGTTTAAATGGACATGCGTGCATATTTTACAGTAACGATGGTCAATATGCGTTCTTGCGATCATTAATTAGAATGACCAAGTCGCGTTTCATATTGACAGATGAATAGGCTACGCTCAGTTTATTAAATAGCCTACGTCTCAGTTTATTAAATACGCTCAGTTTATTAAATAGCCTACGTCTCAGTTTATTAAATACGCTCAGTTTATTAAATGTCTCTTGCAAACTATGAAGGGACAATAAATCAATGCACTGACATGGCAATGCTAGACTGATACTTTGTTTGCACAGTCCTACCGTAATTTTGTGAATATATAATAAACTTGAGAAAAGTTGTCAAAAACAAATGTTTGCTGATACTTTACCTCACAGTGTTATTCGGCTATCCAATGCTGAGCTTCCAGAGACGCTTAAGATGAAACTTCACGAAACCGGCGAGATGCCTCCACAGGGTGGGAGATACACGGCGTGATTAACAGCTTTGACACCAAATGGATATACGTGAAAATCAGATGACATGATTTCACAACTTTTCATTGGTCATTTAGATAATGTGAAACATACTGTATACGGAAATGAACCTGGACATTCTATCCGTCGAATAATCTCAAAATCGTCAAAATGGACATACGCGGTTTTCATCAGACAGCGACGATATGGTTTATTTACTGTGTTATTCGGCCTCCATTCCCCTCCTGGATAGGATGGGTTCCCCTTACGGTGTGGTGAGTTTGTTACAGGGGCTTTGTCACTTTTTGTTCACTGACTTTCTGGCAGCCAGATCTGAAATCGGCTAGTATTGCAGTGGTGATAAGCACAGGTTGCAGGTTCCCTCCCTGTGAATGTCTGGTAGATGCCGGTGTAAGTCTGGCTGGCCCCTCTTCCTGATAGAGTTATACTGCTGAGGCCTCCAGGTGAGCCTGTAACTGTATTCTAGCATGTGTCAGGCCTCCTCTCCTTCGAGAGACATCCTCCTGAGGCCTCCATGCAAACAGCGTTGCAGGTAGTTGTACAAAAAAGGGGCCCTCTCGATAACAGAGTTGCTTTTAGGCTCTTTTGTCTGAGCTCTGAAACTATGAACTTTTCACATTTTAGATTAAGTTCTGTAAGAGAACTTACATTGATGTAAGTAGTCAGGCCTCTTCTGCTGAGGCCTCTGCTTCCCATACAAGTAAGCAGGTTGTTGGCTTCAGCATTAAGCATGATAGCCTCCCTGGTATGGGGGTTGACACTGTCCCCTTGAAAGTAGCTGGCTAGGGCCCATAGGCTCTGGGCTATACTCCCTTAAAGGAACCGCCCTCTAAAAGTCAGGCTGTGGTTCCCATGCCCTTGAGCTGGCAAGCCCTTTGTGTGATTCACGGAGTTCCCCCTCGCTTAGTATGGAGCTCGGGCAGTGGCCGTAGGGAGTAGTGCTACTGTTAGCCTGACGTGTAAGCAGTAAGGGGCTTTAACTTTGAGTTAATGTGGTTTTGCTTGTAGCCATAGTTGCTAAAGTATCCCCTCAGCATGTCAGCGTGGGTAGATCGTTCCCCTAGCACTTTGACGCAGTGCAAGTACCTTTTGGAAAAGGGAACGTCTCAGGTTACGACTGTAACCTATGTTCCCTGAGAACAGGGAATGAGACACTGCGTCTCGTCGCCATCCCTCCAGTCTGCTTTTACAGTCCCCTCAGATGAAGAAGTGGATGACATGTTCTCTAGGCGCCCCTTTTATACTTCCGGATCCCGCTAGAGCATGACGTCATGGCTGACGCCGGCCAACAAGGTTGTCGTGATTACACAGTGTTTCAGCCATCAGTCACGCTGATGCGTTTCCCCTAGCGCTTTGACGCAGTGTCTCGTTCCCTGTTCTTAGGGAACATAGGTTACAGTTGTAACCTGAGAAGTTTTTTTTATTATAGTTTTTGGAAGCCTTTCCATTTGGAACGTATACGTGTGATTACATTTAATTCTAAAAATGCTTTCTAGGTAGGCAGCTCTCTAGTTCCCCTTCAGGGACTACCGCTGCGTGTAATCGCAGTGGGAACGCCCCCCAGCGTAGCGCGTCTGAAGCATGAATGAAATCAGTCAATGGAGCGTCACAGCGGGTGACGTCACCGACCAGGAAGCTATAAATATCCCCTGAATACACAAGCCACCAGCTTCTGTTACTTCAGCAGCGCTCTGTGTGTGTCTGATATCTTTCGATTGTGTTTGTCTGATTTTGTCAGGAGTTTTCACTATATATATATATATATATATATAAAAAAACCAAAATGAGCGAGCAGTATAGAAAGTGTGTTCCCCCCTGTACACGTTACATCACGGGTAGGGATTCTCACGAGTTATGTGTAGCTTGTTTGGGAGTTCAGCATGCCCAGTCGGCTCTCGAGGGAGTCGATTGTGAGCATTGCGAGCGTTTTCCTTTGAGAACTCTGCGCTCGCGGCGATCGCTCTTTGAGGAGAGTGGTTTGTTGCGAGCTCCCCAGGGCTCGGGTCCCGCTTCTGTTGAGGCAGAGCGGCGGCGCTTGACTTGGGGTTCGCAGATGGATCTCACCGGCGACGCTGAGACGGGCCCCGCCCTATCTCAGCTTTCTCCGGCGGGATCCAGTGCCTCTCACCCGGCTCTGGAAGCACGCGCTGCGGCGGTTACTTCTGCCCGGGTGGAGGCACGCGATGATGTGGAACTTAGATTATCCAGTTCTGAGGATCTGGATGTCGAAAGTTTGGCATCAGAGGAAACTAGCTCACTTCATTATACTGCTGAAGAAGGTTTAATGGATGTGTTATCTCGGGCTGTTGAAAAACTCAGTATTGAATGGCCAACTGATAAACAAGAATCTAGAAATAAAAGCAAACTAGATGATAGATTTCTCTCTGCACGTCCTCAGCCTTCTCGCCGGTGCTTACCGTTCTTCCCAGACCTTCATGCTGAGGTTTCAAAGACCTGGGTTAGACCGGTTTCGAGCAGAATATATACCAATCAATCCAATGCTTATGGTAATATTTTTGGTGCAAAGTCTGCTGGATATGTGACGATGCCGAAGGCGGAGGAGACGCTCGCGAGCTATCTCTCTCCTGCCTCGGCATCTTCGCTTAAAGCACCGGCTCTTCCTTCTAGACCACTGAAAAATACTTCTGTGCTGGTGGGGAAGGCTTACTCGGCGGCTGGGCAGGCGGCTGCATGTTTGCATATAATGGCCATTATGCAGGCTTATCAGGCTGACCTGCTCAAAGATGTGTGTGAGGGGGGAGAAATTTCGGCAGATATGATCAATGAGCTCAGGCAGACTGCTGATCTCACTCTCCGGGCCACCAGGGAAACAGCTAAATCTGTTGGCCGGTCTAAGGCAGCCATGGTGGCCACAGAAAGGCATTTATGGTTGAGTCAAACCTCTATGAAAGAAAAAGATAAATCTCTCCTATTAAATGCTCCTGTTTCGCCTGCGGGCCTCTTCGGTGACGCTCTTCACTCTGTCACTGAGAGGTTCCAGGAAGAGAAAAAACAGGCGGCTGCTTTTCATAAGTTTATCCCTCTCAAAGTGCGCGTCACTGGGGCTGCTGAGCGAGGGCAGTCCCAGCCGTCGAGTTCGTCTTCTAAAAGAGCACAGCAGAAGCGGAGTGTCGCGTCTCGTGCCCCCCCCGCAGACAAACTGGAGGGACGAGGCGGGGCGCTCTCCGGCGCGGCCTTCTCGGGGCAGGACTGATCTGAGGTCAGTCATTGTCGCCAGGAAGGCCGCGTCGAAAAAGTCCTGACGGGCTGAACGTCAGGACTCTGAGGGTGGTCCCCATCGGGAAAGACTTGAGTTCGCCGCTCAAAAACACGGCGCCCTGTCTTTCTCGATGCCCTCAGGGGTCTGTTCTACTAACCCTGCCTATACAGGGCGTAGAGAGACTCGGCGAGCGATTTCCCGAGGGACGGGAGGGTTGTGGATTGCTCAGACCAGCTGTTTCCTGCCAGTATGTTACAGGGCGCTGTGTCTGTCACTCGGGATGTTCATCCAGAGGCCAGCCTCGAGAGGCTGGTTCCCTTAGTAGAGTTCCTGGCGGAATGGGAAATGCTTCCCAATGTTTCTCAGTGGGTCCTGAATATTATAAAGAACGGGTACGCTATTCAGTTCAGAACGCGTCCACCCCGGTTCAGAGGGGTTCTGCCCACGGTGGTGGGCCCCGAGCAGGCTCTGGTATTAGAACAGGAGGTAGAAACTCTGCTGCACAAAGGGGCTATAGAACGGGTTCCTCCGCCCAGCAGGGAGTTAGGATACTACAGCCGGTACTTCTTCGTTCCGAAAAAAGATGGAGGGCTGCGTCCCATTCTAGATCTGCGTCTCTTAAATCGCACTGTAGGGAAGCTCAAATTCAAGATGCTCACTCTCAAACAGATCGTGTCACAAATCAGATCCGAGGACTGGTTTGTCACGATAGACCTAAAGGACGCCTACTTCCATGTATCCATCCTCCCTCAACACAGGAAGTTCCTGAGGTTCGCTTTCGGGGGCGAAGCGTACCAATATCGGGTTCTTCCGTTTGGCCTAGCACTGTCACCCCGCACGTTCACGAAGTGTATGGATGCAGCTATAGCCCCGCTGAGGCTGCAGGTCATTCGTATTCTGAACTATATAGACGATTGGTTAATTCTAGCTCAATCAGAACAGCAGGCGGTTCGGCACCGAGATGTCGTTCTTGCTCACATCAAGAGGTTGGGGTTGAGGCTCAACGCCAAGAAGAGTGTTCTTTCTCCATTACAGAGAACCACTTTTCTCGGTGTAGTGTGGGATTCGACGACGATGCAGGCACAGTTGTCACCTGCTCGTGTTGCTTCGATTCTCGCCGCAGTAGATCAGGTCAAGCTAGGCCAGTCGTCCACTGTAAAACAGTTCCAGAGACTGTTAGGTCTCATGGCAGCTGCGTCCAACGCGATACCTTTTGGCCTCCTGCACATGAGACCGTTACAGTGGTGGCTCAGAACCAGGGGATTCTCCCCGAGGGGAAATCCGTTTCGCATGATCATGAGTTCGCGACGATGTCTTCGCGCCCTGGTTATGTGGAAAGATCCTCGGTTTCTGTCCCAAGGCCCGGTGTTGGGAGCTCCTTGTCGTCGCGTTATGCTAACGACAGATGCCTCTCTCACGGGGTGGGGGGCGATCATGAGTGGTCGCCCAGCTCGGGGTCTGTGGGGGGACCATCACCGTCTATGGCACATAAATTGTCTAGAGATGTTGGCAGTGTTTCAGGCTCTGAAACACTTCCTCCCAGACCTAAGGGGCCACCATGTTCTTGTTCGAACAGACAACACATCGGTGGTCTCTTATATCAACCATCAGGGGGGTCTGCGTTCTCGCCCACTTTACAAACTGGCACGTCAGATTATCCTATGGTCCCAGGGGAGAATTCTTTCTTTGAGAGCTATTTATCTCCCAGGGTACTTAAATCAGGGGGCAGACATCCTGTCGAGGCAGGGGCCGAGGCCCGGGGAATGGAGTCTTCACCCCGAGGTGGTGGAGCTCCTATGGGAACATTTCGGTCGTGCCGAGGTAGATCTATTTGCTTCCAGAGAGACATCACATTGTCCACTGTGGTTCTCTCTCAGCCTGCCAGCCCCACTGGGGTTGGACGCGATGGTACATCCGTGGCCGAGGTCACGTCTGTATGCTTTTCCCCCGATCGCTCTGCTCCCGGGAGTTCTGGAGAGGGTTCGCCGGGACGGGCTCAGTCTTCTGCTAATAGCCCCGTTCTGGCCGGCCCGAGTATGGTTTGCGGACCTAGTGTCTCTCCTCGACGGCTCTCCCCTAGAGATACCGATCAGGAGAGATCTACTCTCTCAGGCGAGTGGGTCGATCTTTCACCCCCGCCCAGAACTATGGAGGCTGTGGGCTTGGCCTCTGAGGGGGCCCAGCTCATAGATTCTGGTCTCTCGACTGAGGTCGTTGAGACCATCCTCCAATCCAGAGCTCCCGACACCAGGAAGTTATAGACCGGCTCTCCACAGGGTTATCTCACTCCACACTGAAGGTGTATGTGGCGGCCTTAGCTGCTTACCACGACCCTTCGAGTGGAGGTTCTCTCGGGAGACACCCACTTGTATCTCGCTTCCTTCGTGGCGCCTTGAGGCTGAGGCCTGCAGTCCGCACGAGGGTACCAGCTTGGGATCTGGCCATCGTCTTGGAAGGTCTCTCCCTAGCTCCTTTCGAGCCCATCGAGGAAGTTTCGGAAAGGTTCCTTACACTAAAGACTATCCTTCTTCTTGCTATCTCGTCTCTAAAAAGAATTGGAGATATTCAAGTACTTTCGGTGGCTCCCTCGTGCCTGGAATTTGCTCCTGGTATGGTAAAAGCTTTTCTCTGTCCGAGACCAGGGTATGTTCCTAAGGTACCAACCACTTCGGTTAGACCTATAGTTCTGCAGGCTTTCTGTCCTCCGCCTTTTTTGACGTCAGACCAGGAGAAACTTAATTTGCTGTGTCCTGTTAGGGCTTTAGATGCGTATGTCCACAGAGCTGCCCTGTGGAGGAAATCAGAACAATTGTTTGTCTGTTTTGGGTCACCTAAGAAGGGGTGTCCAGCATCTAAGCAAAGGATGAGCAAGTGGGTGGTCGAGGCCATCTCGCTTGCTTACGGTTCGGCCCATCAGCCTTCACCTTTGGCTATAAGGGCTCATTCCACCCGGAGTATGGCTGCTTCTACAGCTCTTCTTTCAGGAGCTTCTCTTCAGGCCGTTTGTGATGCGGCAGGCTGGTCCTCACCGCACACTTTCGTCAGATTTTATTCCCTTGACCTTAGCTCCACTCCCGGGGCTCAGGTTCTCTCGTCGGCTTGTGTCTCCTTATGACACACGACGGGGATTTGGTCGTATGGGGATGTGGGTATTGCGTTCCCACTGCGATTACACGCAGCGGTAGTCCCTGAAGGGGAACGTCCCGGGTTACGTATGTAACCCTAGTTCCCCGAAGGGACGGATGCTGCGTGTCCTGCCATACTCTCGGCATCCCCTTGGATCGCTTGCTTCAGTAACATTAGAAGCTGGTGGCTTGTGTATTCAGGGGATATTTATAGCTTCCTGGTCGGTGACGTCACCCGCTGTGACGCTCCATTGACTGATTTCATTCATGCTTCAGACGCGCTACGCTGGGCTGCGATTACACGCAGCGTCCGTCCCTTCGGGGAACTAGGGTTACATACGTAACCCGGGACGTTTTTGGAATAACTCTTGGCCGGTTTATCTGTTCATTTTAATTGTGCATCTAGCAATGCATTGGAGGAAGATGAAGAAACAAATCTGAGAAGGAGGTGATCTCAGTGTCAGGACAGAATGATCTTAGCTGATAAACAAGAGCTTTTGAAACCTACAGACAGAATGGATAGAAAACAGCGTATAATCAGTCAACAGTGTAATGTGCCAGTCGAGAGAACCAGTGTTAGTCATATGTGAACTCAGCATCTGCTGCAAACACCCACAAATGCAGGATGCATCTACCACAACAGATGTAGACTCACACATAAACATGCATATTGTCACCATAAATGATTCAGGTGAGCTTAAAGAAATAGTTAGTCAAATAAGAAAATGGAATTTCTACGCATCTCTTTTCAATCCAATGAATGTGTAAGGGGCTGTGAAGCGCCAAAAAGGACAAAAAGCACCATAAAGTATTATAAAAATCATTTTAGCTTATGTGCTATTTTCTAAGTCTTCTGAAGCCATGCAGTATGTCAAAACATGTCATTTTAGTTTTCTCTTAGAAACATTCCTCAAAACATCTCCTTTTGTGTTCCAGAGCAGAAAGTAAGTTAAGTAACAATATGATTATAAGAAATGATGACTGAATTTTCTTTTTTTGGATTAACTACTTGAAGTTGAAATATTATTCACCATGACGCTAAATGAACAGGTTTTGTTGCATTTTAATAAAATGACAGCAAATGAACAGCAATATTCATAAAGTGCCCATATACAGTCCTGTCCACAAATTCTCACACACCCACACACGCAAAACAGACAGCGCTGCTTGGACGCCACTCTGTCACACACCCTGTTGTGTTGAAATCATTTAGTGTCACTCAAATATTGATATGGAAATCAGCACTGAGTGATCTGACAGAGTGATGGAGAGACCTTTATTTTTCTCTCACACTGTTTTTCCGCCCGTACTCAATACTCTACTGTCTACAGCCGCTCTGAAAATAAAACATTATTTTACCAGAACTGAATTATGCTGGACAGATTGCAACTTTACAGCCTCTAATCAACTCAGATTTATTTTCAGTTAACATAAAAAACAAAACAAAAACTAACTTGCTTTGTCAGAACTTATTTATGATCGATGACTAGTTCAACCTCAAAAGTGCTCTATCAACCCAGTAAACTGTTAACATAACATTCTCTATAAGAATACTGGTAAACCTAGCAATGATCCACAACACTGTTGGAATTGCACAGCCATGTAGATAAAACCAACTACCAATATTTTTTTTCTTCACTGAAAAGTTGGTAAAGGCTTCTCAAAAAGTTGCTAAATGTCACTAGATGATATCATGCTAATTTTTGAGGCCTTTACACATTTTATTTAAAAAAAGTAATTGTTTTGCTTATTTTACTGTTTGTTGTGTTATTTTTTAAAGATAAATTAATTTCTTTCAGTAATTACATTACAAGAATAATGCTAATGTATTCAAATTATGCAAATTATTGTTATGCACATATTCATCAAATCAGCACTTATGTGATTCTGCATTTGAACTTTCAACATCCGTCTTTTGTAAACATGCTTCTGTGGATACCGAGTGCATGTAAATGGTGTGGTGTTTTCTCCTGATAAGACCTGAAGCCTAAAGAGGAAGAGTTAAATATGCCAAACCACACGCTCTTGCAAAATTGTAACCAGGGCAGCCCAGTCATACAAACAAACACACACGCACACATAGTCTGGCACTTATTGACCTCTGAGTTTCTATAATGCCAGTGATAAAGTCAAAAAATAATGTGTCTCGCAACTTAACATGAAACACAAGAATTAAATAAGATATAGCTTAGAAGTTGGTCCAATGATGACAAAAGACAATGATGATGACAAAAATGTCACTCTTGTGTAGCGTCTGGACCAATCACACACACACAGATTGTTGGTTTTGTCTAGTGAATGGTCCGGCAAACTCACTCTCCCAGCAAGGATCTGTCTAACTTCCCCCGAAGCTAACACCACTGGCAGAACTCGGACACTCACACGCCCCATCCACACTACTGCGTTTTAGTTTAGAAGCGGAGAATTAAAACGAATAATATCTCCATCCACACCAGCGTTTCAGCTGCGTATTAGAACTGATGTCCGTCCACATTAAAACGACTGAAAACGCGGATCACCTCACCATTCACCTACACTGGGCATGCGCGTGCCGGTGTAAACAGAAAACAGATTGAGTATTCCTCAGCTGAGGTTGATAAGTGCCGATCTGGACATTCAAAAGTTTTCGCACCATTCTTCAGGAACTACAACTTCATTGATAAAATTATCTCACCATGCGCTGGTTCTTCGGCTTAACCCAAAACCGACGCTCCATGTATGGTCGATACTGTGTGCTTGTGTTGTCTCGTTCTCTTACCCCGCCCCCTTGTTATCCTCATCTTGTCTTCATTGCCAGATCAGTGTCACCTGCTGTCGTTATCTGTTCTCCCTTTATTATCCCCTTGTGTTTGCTGTCCTGTGCTGGTTCATTGTGTTTTCTTACATGGTTAACATATGTGACCAGTCACGGAAACTAGGGACACAAGTCGGTTCTGGGGCATTTTGAGTTATTCATAGATTCTGAGAGTGTAATATCCAAGCTTTCCAACGATGTGTAACATGTGGAAATCTGATAATATTTGGAGAAGTTGTGGCCATTTTAAAGTAGGCACTTAAAAAAGCTCAAAGAGGAGAAAACGAGCTAAAGATTGTGCAGTTCTCACCTGTCTCTGCTGCTGGGGGTGACAATAGGGCTCAATTACATCTCATTTAGATAAGCCATACCCCCTGTAAAGCTCCTCCATGTGCTTTACAGCTTTTTTTACACTTCGAATGAGTGCACTTCTGCCGCACTAGGCGAAAAACAATTGTGCTGCCCCTCTATTTGCAACGTACCAGCAACAACACACAAAGACCAATAATGCCATATAGCCTGCATATAACGCGAAACCAGCAACAACACATAAAGACCAATATGCCATATACATATAACGCAAAACCAGCAACAACACACAAAGACCAATATGCCATATAGCCTGCATATAACGCAAAACCAGCAACAACACACAAAGGCCAATATGCCATATACATACAGTATAACGCAAAACCAGCAACAACACACAAAGACCAATATGCCATATACATATAACGCAAAACCAACAACAACAAACAAAGACCAATAAGCCATAGGCCTACATATAGCGCAAATAGTACGCAACGCTCGTGTGCCCAAAATGTCAACAATATTAAAGTTTATGTAGGAGGCAAATGCCTGCTGGCATTTTTCTTTAAGCAGTCATTTCTGCAATTTTCCAAATAATCACATTTCACCTCCTCAAATTACTGTTGCAAATCTCTTTACACCACTTTCTTATGTGCGTATACACACACAAATGAAATGTCCGCAAGCACATTATATCATCAGCAGGTTCAGCATCTTAAATAACGACTAAAGAGCAAATGAAGCTTAACTTACATTTCAGAAACACGCACGGCAGGCCTTCATCGCAGCAGCAAAGGTCTTAACTGCATCCTCTATTTCGATTCTCCGTCACATATGAAACAGCCAGCCACCGCTGTCAGCGAGCCGAGCCGCCGTATTGAAGCACTGAGGGCGAGCGCGCTGCGCCCATACCTCCGGTTCAGTTTCCCCAGTTCATCTCGTCTGCGACAATCTTTGCGGCATCCATCTTCATTGAATTTTGATATCAGAGAGAGCTGGCCAGAGCACAGCATAATAAGTAGCCATGTGGTTGACTTGGAGGGCGGGGGCAAAAGCGCCGGGTTATTCAGTATGGAAATACACACAGACAATGACACGCCACGCCCCTACTGCATGCTAGAATCTCCGAAAACAAGCCGATTTCAACCTCAAAATGTAAGCTTTTAAATATACCAATACTGCTATCTCAAACATGGAGAGGCTTCTTCGTGATTTCAATTAACAGATTCTCCAAAAAATTGAAAATCACCAATTTTGAAAAAAAACTCTTCTTTCTCATTTTGCTCGAAAGTTGTGCTGCCGACTTGTGTCCCTGGTTTCTGTGACGGGTCACATATTCCCGTGAGTACCTTGTCTTGAGTTCTGTTTAAACAAAGAAGTTTTCTTGTTATAGTTATTTTGTTCCTGTGAAGTTTTATGTCTAAGTCTTAGTCTAGTGTTGTTAGTCTTTTGCTTTGCCTGTGCTGCTTTTTCCCCACTCGTGGGGAAAAAACACGAGTGGGGTTTTGTTTCCCCTTTTTGTTATCAATAAACCTTGTGTGTCAGCAAACGGTTCGTTCCTGAAAACCCGTAACAGAATGAACCAGCCACAGAAGAACCCAACAAACATTTTGTCTTTTTCTGCCAAGCGACAATCTGATCCCCTTGAACAATGGTGGCTGTCGACTACCTCTGACATGAAGAGTGGCAAGGCACCGTATTCCCCCCAGGGAGAGAGGTCAGTGAGAGAGTACGCCCAGGCCGTGGAAGAGCGGAGAAGGTTCTTGCCAGAGATCCTCCTCAACTCATACTTCATCGCGGGTCTCAATGGTCCTCCTCCTTTGACTGAACGGGAGGGGCTGATCCGTCGCCCATTTCGGGAGGTGGTGGACCGTTTGTGTCGGGAGGAGCTGTAGGGCTCCTCCACGAGGTCTTCACCTTCTGCCTAGCTGCTAGTTATTCCTGAGGGTTATTTGATAGGCGTCACAAAGTTTGGGAACCAGGTTAGCTCCTCCACGACTCCTGAGACTCCATCCGCTTCCTTCGGTCTTCATGGGAAACGAGGTAGACGGACCTCGTGGGAGTCTGCTTCAGAGTCCTCAGCGACAGAGTCGACCCAGCCAGAGAAAGCCCCTCCTCCGCCCGTCACGGTTCCTGCTATGCTTCCCCAGCCAGTCACAAATCCGGCTATGGCCTCTGCTTCCCGCCCTAGGAGAAAGAGGAGGAAGAAGGGGGCTTCCCGTTCCCTGTCTCTTCCTTCCCCTGAGCCCGTGGCGGCTTCTCAACCTTTCGCTACTGCTGAAAGAGCCGTTCCAGAGTCTGCCACAGAGAAGGCAGCTCAGAAGTCTGAAGCAGAGGGAATGGTTCCTGGACCAGCTGCTGAGGGTGCTGCTTCAGCCAGCGCTGTTCCCGAGCCAGTTTCTGTCGGCGCTGTTCCCGAGCCTGTTACAGACAACACTGTTCCAGGATCTGTTTCCGTCAACTCGGTTCCAGAATCAGCTGCGGACATCGCTGGTTCAGAGTCAGATATGGGGAGCACCACTTCTGAATCCGATGTGATGAGCGCTGTTACTGGTTCGGGCTACAGAGTACACTGACCCCTTTCCTGCTCTGCGGCCAGCCACAATGTTGCCCATCTCCACCCCACAGTCGCCTACGTCTCTCCCTGTCTTTTGTCCTGTACCGTCACCTACCCCGTCCAAGTCTAGTTCCCCCAACGCTTCTCCATGTGTCACCCCTTCCCAGTCTGGTTTCCCCAAGGCTTCTCCACGTGTCTCCCCGTCCCAGTCTGGTTTCCCCAAGACTTCTCCACGTGTCTCCCTGTCCAAGTCTGCTCGGATTCCTCGTCCTCAACCCTCGCCCCGTAAACTGTATTCTTACATGGTTAACATATTCCTGTGAGTACCTTGTCTTGAGTTCTGTTTAAACGAAGAGGTTTTCTTGTTATAGTTATTTTGTTCCTGTGAAGTTTTATGTCTAAGTCTTAGTCTAGTGTTGTTAGTCTTTTGCTTTGCCTGTGCTGTTTTCCCCCCCCCTCATGGGGTTTTGTTTTCCCTTTTTGTTATCAATAAACCTTGTGTGTCAGCAAACTGTCTGCGATTGGGTTCGTTCCTGAAAAGCCGTAGCAGATTTTCCTTTTAAGTTGTTTTTTTCCTTTGTAGGGTATGGACCAATCAGACACATACTAATTATTCATTATATACAAAGGTTTATGAAACTCCTCACACAGCCCAAATGAACAAACACAAGGGCAGAAACAGTGTCATGTTACAGGGCATGATAAGGAGATTTTACGACCTCCCAGGAATGTGGCCACATACTCAAGAGAGAGACTGTGAAACAGAAACCCTCTTTAAAACAGACTTTGCTGCATTAATCATAGACTAAGTGATCTATAAATGAACATGCATAAAACTGTGAAAGAAACAGTGTAAATGGTTTACTGTCTCGTTGTAACGGTGATCAGCTGGAGTGCCCTTGAGAGCCAGCTGAGGGCACTCCACATCAGACTATCATTGTTCACTCACAACTACATTTCCCATAATTCACTGCCTGGACTCATCTCTGATTATCACAATCACCTGTGTCTCATTATATTGTTTAGTTCACCCCATATAAGCCTGGTTCACCTCATCATTCCCTGCGAAGTCTTGTACGTTATTCCACTGCATTGCTGAGCGTTTCATTTGTTTTCTTTGTTCCTGGTTTTTGATCTCTGCCCGTGTCCTGGTTTTCCCATTCCTGCCTCACCCTCTGGATTTGTCTGTTTGTTTGGATTGCCTGCCTGTGTATGACCTTTGCCTGGATTCTGATTACAATTTGGATTAACTTTGATAAACTGCATTTGGATCCTCAAACTTCTTGTCTCTGAGCAGTTCATAACAGAAGACTTCGCCGACATGGATCCAGTAGTTTGTCTCTTCCACCTCCGCCAAGGTAACCGTTCAATTGAGGATTTTGTCGATGAGTTTTGTGAGCTTAGCCATGGGGTGAACTTTAAAGATGCTATCCTAAAGGACTTTTTTCACCATGGACTTAATGAGCTTTTTAACTACCTCATGCCTGACAATACCCCTCACTACACTCTAGCTCAATACCTTGAAATTGCCATTCGGTTAAGCTCTGCCCTTCACCACGACATGCCAGAGCTTCCAGCCATCTCCACCACGCCTACCATCAAACCAGCCACCGGATCAGTATATGGATGTCCTGGACTGATTTCCAGCGTGGCCGATTCCCCGCTGATACCAGCGCGTGCTGCCGGGAGGGCCATAGTCCAGCCAGAGTCTCGTCCCGTCGAGACTGTCCGATCAGAGCCTTCACCGCAGTCCAGCCCAGAGCCCTCGCCGCTGACGCCGTCCAGCCCAGAGCCCTCGCCAGAGACCGTCCAGCCAGAGACCGTCCAGCCAGAGACCGTCCAGCCAGAGCTTCACGTCAGCCACATCCAGCCAGAGCTTCACGTCAGCCGCATCCAGCCAGAGCTTCACGTCAGCCGCGTCCAGCCAGAGCTTCATGTCAGCCGCGTCCAGCCAGAGCTTCACGTCAGCCACGTCCAGCCAGAGCTTCACGTCAGCCACGTCCAGCCAGAGCTTCGCGTCAGCCACGTCCAGCCAGAGCTTCACGTCAGCCACGTCCAGCCAGAGCTTCACGTCAACCACCTCAAGCAAGAGCCGAGGCCCTCTTCGCCGCTGGTCCTGCCCAGCTCAAGGCCCTCTTCGCCGCTGGTCCTGCCCAGCGCTCAGTCCTCTTCGCCACTGGTCCTGCCAAGCTCAAGCCCCTCTTCGCCGCTGGTCCTGCCCAGCTCAAGCCCCTCTTCGCCGCTGGTCCTGCCCAGCGCTCAGTCCTCTTCGCCGCTGGTCCTGCCCAGCTCAAGACCCTCTTCGCCGCTGGTCCTGCCTAGCTCAAGGCCCTCTTCGCCGCTGGTCCTGCCCAGCACTCAGTCCTCTTCGCCGCTGGCCCTGCCCAGCTCAAGGTCCTCTTCGCCGCTGGTCCTGCCTAGCTCAAGGCCCTCTTCGCCGCTGGCCCTGCCCAGCTCAAGGTCCTCTTCGCCGCTGGTCCTGCCTAGCTCAAGGCCCTCTTCGCCGCTGGTCCTGGCCAGCGCTCAGTCCTCTTCGCCGCTGGCCCTGCCCAGCTCAAGGCCCTCTTTGCCGCTGGCCCTGCCCAGCTCAAGACCCTCTTCGCCGCTGGCCCTGCCCAGCGCTCAGTCTTCGCCGCTGGTCCTGCCCAGCGCTCAGTCCTCTTCGCCGCCCTCTTCGCCGCTGGCCCTGCGCTCAGTCTTCTTCGCCGCTGGTCCTGCCCAGCGCTCAGTCCTCTTCGCCGCTGGTCCCGTCCAGCCCTGAGCTTTCTTCTACCGATCCAGAGACTGTTCAAGTCACGTCTGCCGATCCAGAGACTGTTCAAGTCACGTCTGCCGATCCAGAGACTGTTCAAGTCACGTGCGCCGATCCAGAGACTGTTCAAGTCATGTCTGCCGATCCAGAGACTGTTCAAGTCACGTCTGCCGATCCAGAGACTGTTCAAGTCACGTCTGCCGATCCAGAGACTGTTCAAGTCACGTCTGCCGATCCAGAGGCTGTTCAAGACACGTCTGCCGATCCAGAGACTGTTCAAGTCACGTCTGCCGATTCAGAGACTGTTCAAGTCACGCCTGAACCTGATCGCTCTATGTTTGTTTCTGTGTTTACGTCTGTCCTTGTGGCTGTTTCTGTTCTGGTGTCTGTTCCAGAACCGGAGCCAGTGTCTGTTCCCGAGCCAGTGTGTGTGTTGTCTGTTCCTGAGCCAGTGTGTGTGTTGTCTGTTCCCGAGCCATTCTGTGTGTTGTCTGTTCCTGAGCCAGTGTGTGTGTTGTCTGTTCCCGAGCCAGTGTGTGTGTTGTCTGTTCCCGAGCCAGTGTGTGTGTTGTCTGTTCCCGAGCCATTCTGTGTGTTGTCTGTTCCCGAGCCAGTGTGTGTGTTGTCTGTTCCCGAGCCAGTGTGTGTGTGGTCTGTTCCCGAGCCCGAGTGTGTGTTGTCTGTTCCCGAGCCCGTGTGTGTGTTGTCTGTTCCCGAGCCAGAGCCAGTGTGTGTGTTGTCTCTTCCCGTGCCAGAGCCAGTGTGTGTGTTGTCTGTTCCCGAGCTAGTGTGTGTGTTGTCTGTTCCCGAGCCATTCTGTGTGTTGTCTGTTCCCGAGCCAGTGTGTGTGTTGTCCGTTCCCGAGCCAGTGTGTGTGTTGTCTGCTGTTCCTGAGCCGGAGCCGGTGTCTGCTGTTCCTGAGCCGGAGCCGGTGTCTGCTGTTCCCGAGCCATTGTGTTGTTTTTTGCTGTTCCGGAGCCGGTGTCTGCTGTTCCTGAGCCGGAGCCATTGTCTGCTGTTCCTGAGCCGGAGCCAGTGTCTGCTGTTCCTGAGCCGGAGCCGGTGTCTGCTGTTCCTGAGCCGGAGCCGGTGTCTGCTGTTCCTGAGCCGGAGCCAGTGTCTGCTGTTCCTGAGCCGGAGCCAGTGTCTGTTGTTCCTGAGCCGGTGTCTGTTCCTGTGCCGTGGCCGCCCGATGGGTCGTCTGCTTCGCCCTGGCCACCTGAACTGCCTGCTCCACCCTGGTCGCCTGCTTCACCCTGGTCGCCTGCACTGCCTGCTTCACCCTGGTCGCCTGCACAGCCTGCTACGCCCTGGTCTCCTGCACATCCTGCTCCGCCCTGGTCGCCTGCACATCCTGCTCCACACTGGCCTTCCATCCTGCCGCGGTCTCCGGGTCCACTTCCCCTCTACGGGCCTGGCCCTTCATCCCACCCCCGGGTCCGCCTCCGCTCCACCTCCCTCCTGGAGAATTTTAGGAGCATCTGGAAGCTGCTCCTATGAGGGGGGGCTATGTAACGGTGATCAGCTGGAGTGCCCTTGAGAGCCAGCTGAGGGCACTCCACATCAGACTATCATTGTTCACTCACAACTACATTTCCCATAATTCACTGCCTGGACTCATCTCTGATTATCACAATCACCTGTGTCTCATTATATTGTTTAGTTCACCCCATATAAGCCTGGTTCACCTCATCATTCCCTGCGAAGTCTTGTACGTTATTCCACTGCATTGCTGAGCGTTTCATTTGTTTTCTTTGTTCCTGGTTTTTGATCTCTGCCCGTGTCCTGGTTTTCCCATTCCTGCCTCACCCTCTGGATTTGTCTGTTTGTTTGGATTGCCTACCTGTGTATGACCTTTGCCTGGATTCTGATTACAATTTGGATTAACTTTGATAAACTGCATTTGGATCCTCAAACTTCTTGTCTCTGAGCAGTTCATAACACTCGTGTACTATTAGGTATATATTATGGTATGTATCCTGGTATACAACCAAGTAACGATCAATGTAACCTCACCTGTATCATGCCTCCTACCTAATTAATCCTCATTTAATGACTCACACTTTGATGTACATCACCTTCTTCTAGAATGCAGTGTGGATGTGTTATAGCTATCTGAGCATTAATTAAGGTATAATCATGCTAGGGACAAAGATCCGTAAATCAACTAAGAGACACTTTCCCTCTCAGACATGTCACCTTTCTGATTGGTCGAGTTCAACCCTTAGGGGAGGATCTTTTCCAGGCCTTATTATAGACAGTCCACATGTGACCTCCCTCTCTTAGTTCTTTCATCCAGCCGCAACACTGTTCTGGTGATTCTGGGGAACCCCCTCCCCCTCCACGGGGGCCCCAGGGCCCAGCAGGCCTCGATTCCAACCATATATGGGCTCAGGCAGGAGAGAGATGACTCTCTCACAAAGAACCAAGGACAATCTCAAGAGTTTTGGAACAAAGACTCCAACCAACAACGACTCCAATCACCCATCCTTCCGACTTCCTCACTTCTCCTGGGTGCTCGGCGTGGCCTCAACAGACTCCCAGGCCTCGACCAAACCAGCCATGCGTTCCTGGAGAAAGAGAACGCTCAACCAACTTCCACTTGACACTGCCGGAACCATCAACGACTTCAATTTTCAACAACTTCAAGAATTGTTCCTATTACAAATGCAAGTATTCAATTCAATGAAATGTGAAAATGAAATTCTGATGGTTCTTCTCATAGACCCTCTTCCGGTTTCCAATTTCATCCTATCACTAACCTATTTATGTATTCATGTGTGTATGTTGTTTAGTTTATTTATATTCATATAAATATCTATATTTAGTTAATAAAACTTGTACATAATATGTATTTGGTTCTGTTTTGTTTGCAATACAAGTCACTTTACGATCACGGTTTTTGCTACTGGCTCAAAGTACTGTACAGGCGAAGACATAGTTATTCTTCTGTGGCCAGGGAAGATACCCTTTTCTTAGAATAAATTAATAATCAAAAGAGTTCGTTGGAAGAACTGATTAATTGATTGTAATATTAATTCAGCCACATCAAGTTAATCCAATTAACTGACCCAAATATTTATAATTAATAATAACAAGATATTATTGATTATTAATATTTCCAAAAAGCTGACTTCCTTACACCTTGTAAACTCTAATGGTTTAATGTTTCAGACTTTGCTTACAAATAAGTGAACCATATTTGGTCTCTATAAACTCCAATCTTTGTTCCCCATTTGTTACATTACATTTTGCTAACTTTGTGACGCATGGGTATTAGATTCTGAAAGAGATTCTTTTCTTAAGGCGAGACACTACAGGTGAAAAGGGCTTTTTTTTTAACTAGCAGATATCACCATGAAACTTTGCCAGTTGATTACCTACATTAAGATGAGATAAAAAAATGTATTACAAGTTTTCTGTAATTTAATGTTTAAATATGCAAATGAGGCATTGTCTAATTAAATATGCGCTATTTTGCTTGTATTTAAAAAAAACGAAATCTGAGTATTTTACTAATACTTTTGCGCATGCGCGTGCGGTTTGTGTTTGTGTTTGGAGCTCCGTCGAATTGATTCATTAATCCTTGCTTTTCTTCTTTTCAACTAATTTATAAACAAGCACTTTCTATTTTTATATCATGGGATCTTATCCTCGCTACTATTCCTTATAAAAAACAATCGGATTACTTTGATATCGCTACTTAGATCCAACTTTGCGAATCTCGGCTACTAGCCTTTAGTCCGCTAGCATTTCACGCGTGGCCTCGCGCCTACCGACCGTCTTATTTTACACCCGTTTCACTGAAAGGATACAGGTTATATCCAGCATTTCACTCCTAAATTAGTAGTGATATTGATAGTATCACTACTAATTTACTGTTCATCTGTTATAATGGCGAACATATCGGATGTGTGTCTAACGTTACCTCTGAGTGCAGGTGAGGACACATTCGAGCTGATTTCGGTACGATTGGAGCTGGAATCGGTGGAGAAACAGATCCGTGGTCTGCTGGAGAAACAAGCCGAGCTGCGGGATCGGCGATCAGCGCTTGAAACATCACGCGCCGATGCTCATAAGTCAGTGGTTAGTAACTTTTTGACTCCGACTTCGTCTACTCCGTGCGTTTCTCTGCCCAGGAGGACGCGATCAGCTCTGGCATCATTCACTCCGGCACCGACACAACACCATGGACCTTGGGTGATCCCACAGCGAAAGACACGAGCCAGGACCAGAGCAAGAACCTCACCGCCCCTCCCGGTCTTCGAGATCTCCACCCGGAACCCCTTCTCCCCCCTTCGCGAGTCGGAACGCGACGACGCCGTGATCAACGGCAGTTCCATGGTCCGTCATGTCCGCGCTACCTCAGGTAAGGGTACGGTGCGCACTCACTGCTTTCCTGGTGCTCGTGTTCTTGATGTCGCCGCACAGGTTCCCGAGATCCTGAACGGTGACGAGCGCGTCGGAGCTGTTGTGCTGCATACGGGAGTGAATGACATCAGGCTGCGGCAGACGGAGGTTCTGAAGAAGGACTACAAGAGCCTGATCGAGACGGTACGCAGCACAGCGCCTGAGGCAACGATCATCGTGTCTGGACCGCTTCCCACGTACCGACAAGGACAGGAAAGGTTCAGTAGATTATTTGCACTAAATGAATGGTTAATGTCATGGTGTAATGAACAGAAACTGCTCTTTGTAAATAATTGGAATCTGTTCTGGGAGCGACCTAGGCTCTACCGTGCTGATGGCCTGCACCCCAGCAGAATCGGAGCGGCTGTTCTGTCGGACAACATCTCCAAGACGTTACACACCATATGACTAGAAAATCAAAGTCCAAATCACTGTCTTTGCTGTGCCAAATTAATTGAAATAAGTAGTGTAGAACATTATATAGAAACTGTGTCTATTCCTCGTTTAGTGAGGCCATATAATAAATCTACTGTAGGATCTAGGGAAAATCTTATTGTAATTAAACCTGAAAATCTAAATATCAGTGAACAAAAACAATTTCTAAAACTAGGTCTTCTAAACATTAGATCGCTCACACCTAAGGCGGTTATTGTAAATGAAATGGTCACAGATAATAGCTTCGATGTACTTTGCCTTACTGAAACCTGGCTTAAACCAAATGATTATTTCGGTCTAAATGAGTCCACTCCACCAGGATACTGTTATAAGCATGAGCCCCGTCTGATCGGTCGTGGCGGGGGTGTTGCAACAATCTATAGAGATATTCTTAATGTTATTCAGGAAACAGGTCACAGGTTTAATTCATTTGAAGTACTTGTACTAAATATTACGCTCTTAGATGTAAGAAAGAAATCCCTATTATCTCTAGCCTTGGCTACTGTATATAGACCTCCAGGGCCCTATGCTGATTTCCTAAAAGAGTTTGCAGAGTTTCTCTCAGATCTATTGGTCAATACCGATAAAGCAATAATTGTTGGAGATTTTAACATACACGTAGATAACACAAATGATGCGTTAGGGACTGCGTTTACAGATTTGTTAAACTCTTTTGGGGTCAAGCAAAACGTCAGTGGTCCCACTCATCGTCTAAATCATACACTAGACTTAATTATATCATATGGAACCAATCCAACTGATATAGATATTATACCGCAAAGTGACGATCTCACTGATCATCACATGGTAACTTGTATAATACGTACTGCTGAAATTTGTCATGTTGCGCCACGTTATCGACCAGGCAGAACAATCGTTCCAACCACTATAGATAGATTCTTAAATAGCTTACCTGATCTATCTCAGCTGCTCAGTGAACCCAAACAAACAGATGAACTAGAGGAAATGACTAGCAGTTTGAGCACCATTTTCTCTAGTACATTAGATATTGTTGCACCAATTAGATTAAAAAATGTTAGAGAGAAAACTAAAGCACCTTGGTACAACAGTGCTACGCATGTTATCAAGAGAGAAACTCGTAACTTAGAGCGTAAATGGAAACAAACTAATTTAGAGGTCTTTAGATTCGCGTGGAAAGACAGTATGTCACGTTATAAAAAGGCTCTAAAAGCAGCCAGGGCTGAGCATCTCCGCAAACTAATAGAAAATAACCAAAATAATCCAAGGTTTTTATTTAACACCGTGGCTAGACTAACAAATATACAGACATCACCAGAGCAAAATATTCCGTTACAGTATAGTAGTAATGATTTTATGAACTACTTTAATGAGAAAATAGAAAGCATCCGTAACACAATTGTAAATGTACACTCTTTTATGGTGTCTTATGATTCAGCCTCAATTATCGCCCCTCTGGAACAACTACACCGCTTTACAACTATAGGACAGGAAGAGCTAAATAAACTTATCATTGCATCGAAACCAACAACATGTTTATTAGATCCAATACCCACTAAACTACTGAAAGAAGTGTTACCTGTAGTGGAAGAGCCTCTTCTCAATATTATTAACTCGTCTTTATTTTTAGGTCATGTTCCAAGAATATTCAAGCTGGCAGTAATAAAACCTCTCATTAAGAAACCGCAATCAGACCCAAATAACTTAGCAAATTACAGACCCATTTCAAATCTTCCATTTATGTCTAAAATACTAGAAAAAATTGTGTCCGCTCAATTGTGCTCTTTCTTGCAAGAAAATGAGATATATGAAAAATTCCAGTCAGGATTCAGACCGCATCATAGCACAGAAACTGCGCTAGTTAAAATTACAAATGATTTACTTTTAGCTTCTGACCAAGGCTGTATCTCAATACTAGTTCTACTCGATCTAAGCGCTGCGTTCGACACTATCGATCATACAATACTCCTGGATCGACTACAAAACTACACTGGTGTTCAGGGACAGGCATTAAGCTGGTTTAGATCGTACTTATCAGACCGTTATCATTTTGTCTGTTTAAATGGGGAAAAATCAAAGATAACGTCAGTAGACTATGGAGTGCCGCAAGGATCGGTGTTAGGCCCTCTGCTATTCTCAATATATATGCTCCCACTTGGTAATATTATAAGAAAACATGCAATTAATTTCCACTGTTATGCTGATGACACTCAATTATATATTTCATCACGGCCAGATGAAAACACTAACTTATCAAATTTGACAGAGTGTCTCAAAGATATAAAATGCTGGATGACGCGTAATTTCCTGCTACTAAATTCAGATAAAACGGAGGTATTACTTATTGGTCCAAAAAACTACCCACAAACTCACTTACAATACAACTTTAATATAGAAGGATGTCCAGTTACTTTATCCACTACAGTAAAAGACCTGGGTGTTATACTAGACCGCAACTTGTCTTTCGAAAATCATATTTCATATGTTACAAGAACTGCCTTTTTCCACCTTAGAAACATTACAAAGCTACGTAACATGCTATCTGTTTCTGATGCAGAAAAGTTAGTTCATGCATTCATGACCTCGAGACTAGATTATTGTAATGCTATATTAGCTGGCTGTCCTGCATCCTCAATAAACAAGCTACAGTTAGTGCAAAATGCAGCTGCTAGAGTTCTTACTAGGTCAAGAAAATATGATCATATAACACCAATTTTATCATCTCTACACTGGTTACCTATCAAGTTCCGTATCAATTACAAAGTACTATTACTGACCTATAAAGCCCTAAATGGTTTAGCTCCTGTGTATTTAATGGACCTTCTATCGCCCTACAATCCATCACGTTCTTTAAGATCACTAAATTAGAGGCTTCTGGTCATTCCTAGGATATCTAAGTCCACTAAAGGAGGAAGGGCGTTCTCACATTTAGCTCCAAAACTCTGGAATAGCCTTCCTGATATTGTTCGAAGCTCTGACTCGCTGTCCCAGTTTAAAACTAGATTAAAGACGCATCTCTTTAACCAAGCATTTACATAATGCTTACCTTTTATACCACTGCTGAATCAGATCAAATGCATTTAATATTATAAAACTTGAAGAGTCTGTAGGTTATTTGTATAAGTTGCATAGTATTTACAGTCATTACGTTCCTGTGTATATTGCGTGAATGACGGGTGGTTGGGTAGATATTGTGTTTTGCGGTAGTTGGTATGCCATACGGAACCGTTGCCACTGAACCTGCATTAACGACGACAGTGGGGCTCGACAGCCTTAGTCAAACGGGTCGACGCGTATGGTTGGGTTGCGGAGAGATTGTGAGATTGTGGTTGGGTCTCAGCAGCAGGAGGGATGTAGAGGTCAGTAAGCAGGGCTGAGTTGAGTGGGGGACGGAGGGGGGTGACTCTGGGACGCAAGAATCACTGTCTTCATGTTTTTTATCATTTACGCCCGTGTTATGGAAATCATTATGAACAGCAGCTACGCTAATTATTTTCCCTTTTTGCTTTTCTGCTGTTATCTCGGGACGCGAGTCCCGAGAAAAACGGCGTTCGTCAGCTCCAGTTTGTATCCAGCCTTTCACAGAGACTTCAGATACGCCAATCACAAAGCCTGTGAAGAGACGACTCAACACCGGCGATATGGACCCTCTATGGTGGACGGCACTGATCCTCAACAACTCGTCTCAACACCGGCGTGATTACTTGGACTTCCAAAAGATGGAAATGGATAAATATTCTAAATGTTCCGATTCAATCTGACTTGTAATGCTGCCCGAATCATAAATCATGCACTGTTCCTTCGTTGGCCAGAGGAGAACTGGCCCTCCGACTGAGTCTGGTTTCTCCCAAGGTTTTTTTCTCCATTCTGTCACCTGATGGAGTTTTGGTTCCTTGCCACTGTTGCCTTGGCTTTTGGCTTGCTTAGTTGGGGACATTTAATATTCAATAATATTATTGATCTGCCTTACTTAAGGTGGACGTTGACTCAATTTTCTTTTAGAAACAAACTCTGTTATATTATTTTCATGTTATCACTGTGAAGCTGCTTTGATACAATCTGTATTGTAAAAAGCGCTATATAAATAAAGGTGACTTGACTTGACTTGACTATTGGAAAAGGCCAGGTTCAAAATATTTTTTTCATTGTGTTCACATATTAGATGGGGAAAAATTACAGAGGGATTTATGGATATCTACTTTTGTTATCCTGTAAATCAGAATATACTGTCAATAGCCTTAAAAAAATGATTTTCGCCATGTGTTTTGGAATAAAATCTTATATAAATCAGGCTAGGAATAATATATTTACAAATGCCTCTGTAAATGTCTTCATAATATAACTAGGTACAAGACTGGAAAGTTTGGTGTATATAGGTGCTACTGAAGTGGAGATTTCAGACTTGGAGTATGACAGAAAAGTCACTTTGAGAAAACGGGCTTTAAAGATTTAGCATCAGCCAATGAGATTGCGCATTTAGAGTAAAATCCCACCTTTTACTTTCACGATTGGTTGGTGATAAAAAGGAAATGACCATATTTGGATCCGACATCATTGTTCAGGAGAGGGAGAGCTTTCTAACGGTGTGTGTGATGACAGGGTGCAGATCGCGATCGCGGAGCAGAGGGATGATTTATAACGACAACTTTTGATGAATGTATGAGAAATCTACAGACGCAAACGGACAAAGTGTAGTAAAATAAAGACTTAAATGTGTATTTTGGACTTTTTTTTCACCACAAGTCTGAAAGAAGACATGTTATTGAAGACAAATATCCCACAATCTCAAAATTGACCAGTGAAAAAACGTCTCTGGTTAAGTATGTAACCCTAGTTCCCTGAAGGGAATGAGATGCTGCGTGACAACGCTTTGGGAATGCCCCTGCGTGAGTGCGTCATGAAGCACGTATGAAATCAGTCCAATGGCGAGACGGAGAGTCATAGGCGGGTGACGTCATCGACCAGGAAACTATATAAGCACCCCAAAACACAAGCGCATCAGCTTCTGATAAGACTGAAGCAAGTGCTCACGGACATGCTGGGAGTATGGCACAGACACGCAGCGTCTCGTTCCCTTCAGGGAACTAGAGTTACATACGTAACCAGAGACGTTCCCTATCGGGGAACTCGAGCTGCGTGACAACGCTTTGGGAACGCTAATACCAACGCCGTCATACGAGCAAGTGTCCGTCGTGTGAAGTCAGAGCGCACATTCGGACGAAAGCACCTGCGCCCCTGGAGTGGAGCTGAAGTCAAGATGGTAAAACTTTACGAATGTGTGCGGTGAGGACCAGCCTGCCGCATCGCAAACGTCCTGAATTGATACTCCTGACAAAATAGCCTTAGAGGCAGCCATACTCCTGGTTGAATGAGCCCGGACAGCCAAAGGAGAAGGCTGACCGGAAGACTCGAAGGCAAGTGAGATGGCCTCGACCACCCACTT
This sequence comes from Siphateles boraxobius, assembly GCF_051911475.1. Taxonomy (NCBI): domain Eukaryota; kingdom Metazoa; phylum Chordata; class Actinopteri; order Cypriniformes; family Leuciscidae; genus Siphateles; species Siphateles boraxobius. The sequence continues at coordinate 2,114,411 of NW_027509064.1, forward strand.
GCTCAACCTCTGCTTAGATGCAGGACAGCCCTTCCTAGGGGGTCCAAAAACCCTGTGGAGAAACACTCCCAAAGGAATTCCAGCACTGCACCCACCGGGCAGTCGGGTCCGACTGGTGTTCCCCACACCAAGAGGTGAACATATTCCACCTCAAGGCATAAGATTTCCTATTGGCCGGAGCTCTGGAGTGGAGGATGGTCTCCACGACCTCAGTCGAGAGACCAGATTCTATGAGCTGGGCCCCCTCAGAGGCCAAGCCCACAACCTCCCTAGTTCTGGGCGGGGGTGAAGGATCAACCCACTCACCTGAGAGAGTAGGTCCCTCCTGATCGGAATCTCCAGGGGAGAGCCGTCGAGGAGAGAAATTAGGTCCGCAAACCAACGTCCAGAACTCCTGGGAGCAGAACGATCAGGGGAAATGCGTACAGGCGTGACCTCGGCCACGCCTGTACCATAGCGTCCAACCCCAGAGGGCTGGATGGCTTAGAGAGAACCACAGTGGAAGTGTGATGTCTCCCTGGATGCAAACAGGTCTACCTCGGCACAACCGAAATGTTTCCATAGGAGCTCCATCACCTCGGGATGGAGTCTCCATTCCCCGGGCCTCGGCCCCCGCTTCGACAGGATGTCTGCCCCCTGATTTAGATACCCTGGGATAAAAATTGCCCTCAATGAAAGAAGCTTCCCCTGGGACCATAAAAGGATCTGGCGAGCCAGCTTGTATAACGGGCGCGAACGCAGACCTTCCTGGTGATTTATGTAGGAGACCACCGATGTGTTGTCTGACCGGACAAGAACATGATGACCTCTCAGGTCTGGGAGGAAGTGTTTCAGAGCCTGAAACACCATTAGCATTTCTAGACAATTATATGCCAGTGAAAAAGATGGTCCTCACAGACCCTGAGCAGGGCGACCACTCATGATCGCCCCCCAGCCCGTGAGGGAGGCATCCATCGTTAGCGTTACGCGACGACAGGGAGCTCTTAGCATGGGCCCATGGGACAGGAACCAAGATTCTTTCCTCATAGCCAGGGCGCGAAGACACCGTCGCGTGACCCTGATCATGTGGAGCGGGTTTCCCCTCGGGGAGAACCCCTTGGCCCTGAGCCACCACTGCAGCGGTCTCATGTACAGCGGGCCGCAAGGTATAACGTTGGACGCTGCTGCCATCAGACCAGAATTCTCTGATATTCTTTTACAGTAAGTGACTGGCCTAGCTTTGCCTGTTTGACGGCTAAGAGAATTGAAGCTATACGAGCAGGAAACAGACGTGCCTGCCTCGTCGTCGAAACCCAAACCACACCCAGAAAAGTGGTCCTCTGTAATGGAGAAAGCACACTGTTCTTGGCGTTGAGCCTCAACCCCAACTTTTGACATGGGCGAGCACGACATCTCGATGCCGAATTGCCCGATGCTCCGATTGAGCTAGAATCAACCAATTGTCGATAAAATTTAAAATGCGGATACCCTAGAGTCGCAGCAGAGCCAGAGCTGTATCCATGCATTTCGTGAAAGATCAGGGAGACAGTGCTAGGCCGAACGGAAGAACCCGATTTTGGCGCGCTTCGCCCCCGAAAGCGAACCTCAGGAACTTCCTGTGTTGTGGATGGATGGAAATGTGGATGTATGCGTCCTTAGATCTATCGTGACAAACCAGTCCTCGGACCTGATTTGTGTCACGATCTGCTTAATAGTGAGCATCTTGAATTTGAGCTTCCCTACCGAGCGATTTAATGGGCACAGATCTAAAATCGGACGCAACCCCCCATCCTTTTATTGGAACGATGAAATATCGGCTGTAATAACCTAGCTCCAAACTGGGAGGAGGAACCCGTTCTATAGCCCCCTTTTGAAGGAGCGTTTTCATCTCTTGTTCCATTACCAGAGCCTGCTCGGGGCCCACCACTGTGGTGGGCAGAACCCCCTCTGCCAGAAATTCTACTAAGGATACCAGTCTCTCGAGACTGGCCTTTGGTATAACTTGAGCAGCAAACACAGTGCCCTGTAACGGCGCACCGGCAGGGAACAACTGGTTTGACTGCCCTGAGACCCTCCTCAGATGGAACGAGCGTCCCTCGGGAAAGCGCTCGCTGGGACCGTCTACGCCCCGGAATAGAGGCGGGGTTGGCAGAACGGGCCCCTGAGGGCACCGAGGCAGAACGGGCACCGTAAAAAGAGGTGAACACCTTTCTCCCTCGTTGGGGACCACCCTCAGTGTCCTGACTTTTATGACGTCAGGACTTTTTCTTGGCTGAATCCTGCTTCGCCAATATAACTGTCCTCAGATCAGTTCTATCGCCCGCAGGCATTGGCAGGGGTGCCGCGTCTGGTCCCACTATCTACCAGGAGGAGCGCGAGAAGCGACACACTGCTTCTGCCCTATGCGAAGAGCTCGTAGATGGCCGGGGCTGCTCCCGCCCAGCAGCCCCGGGGACGTGAACTTTTAATGGAAGAAACTTTTATTTTTTAAAAAAAAAGCTGCTGCCTGTTTTTCTTCCTGAAATTTATCAAATGACAGAATTAACTGAGTAACCGAATAACCCCGCAGGGGAGAGAGGAGCATCTAAAAGAAAAGCTTTTTATTTCTCTTTCATAGTCGAAAAATTAAGCCATAAATGACTCTCTGCGGCCACCAAGGCTGCACGCAGAGATAAATCAGCAGCCTGACGCAGTTCTCGAACAACGTCAGAACTGACCTCCTCACTCTCGCTCACGTCCCTTAGCAGATCAGCCTGGTATGCCCGCAAAATGAACATAGTATGCAGACATGACACAGCCTGACCCGCCGCCGAATACGCTTTACCCCGAGGTATTTCTTAAAGGCTTGGGGTAAAGTCGGTGCTTTAAATGATGAAGCAGCCTCGGAAGAGAGATGGCTCGCAAGCGTCTCATCTACCGAGGCATAGCGCCATAACATTTTGCCTCCGTTATATTAGAATATGTTTACGTTAGAGGGCTAAAAATTCTATAAGAAACCGGCTTCTTCCCTGATCTCGAAACCTCAGTATGGAGATCATGAAAGAACGGCAAGCACCGGCGTGGAGGTTGAACATGGGAAGGGAGAAATCTCTCATCTAACAGTAACAGTAACAGACTCCTGCCTTGCCGTTGGCTACTCAATGCTTAATATTGACACAGCTCGACCGAAAACCTCCATAAGCACAATACTGACAACATCCAGCTCCTCAGAACTGGGTAATAGAATGATGGTGCCTCAGCCCGGGTGGAAGAAACCGCAGCGCGTGCTTCCGAACCCGGATCTGAGGCACTGCATCTACCAGGTAAGGGCTGAGAAAAGGCAGAGCCCATCTCAATCCCCGCTGATAGATCCATATGCGATCCCCACGATTGAAGCCTTTGCTGTGCCTCGGCAACAGCGGGACCTGAACCGCAGGGAGCGTGCACCGAACCACTCTCCCCGAAGAGGGCTCGGCGGGAGCAGAGCGTTTTTATGGACAAACGCTCGCAATGCTCGCAATCAGCTCCCTCGAGAGCTGAATTGGCATGCTGCACTCCCAAACAAACAACACACAGATTGTGTGTGTGTCCCCACCCCTAATATAACGTGAGCAGGGATGAACACACTTTCTGAACTGCTGTTCGCTCGCCAGTTTGATATATATATTGTCTCTTTTATAGTTTTTTATATAAATATATATATATATATATATATATATATGTATGTGTGTGTGTGAAAAACTCCTGCCTAGCAATTTCTAAGGACAGACAAAAACACTTGAGACACAGACTTTTTCATACACAGAGCACTTGCTGAAGACACAGAAGCTGATGCGCTTGTGTTTTGGGGTGCTTATATCGTTTCCTGGACGATTACGTCACCTGCCTATGACGTTCCGTCTCGCCATTGGACAGATTTCATACGTGCTTCATGACGCACTCACGCAGGGGCGTTCCCAAAGCGTTGTCACGCAGCTTGAGTTCCCTGATAGGGAAACAATGTTTTTGCCTGCCTTGTCTCGCCTTAAACACCCAATGAAATTACAGATTCAAATGTGCTGCCTGAACACAAAGAGACATAAAATCTCCCTCCAAAGGTACAACTTCCTATTGGCTTACTCACCCCAGAGGGTGTGACATCTTCACCCTTTTAAAAATCACTGATCAAGATCAAGGCTCTCTCTCTCTTTTGGTTTTCAGACTCTCTGGACGCTCTTGGCTCTCTGAGCCCCTGTTGACTTTCTCTTGGTCCTTCCTGAGAAGTCCTGATGTGAAGATGCTGCTGAACTAGAAGTCCATCAAGGACCCCCAAGCTTGTGCCAGGCTGCAGCCTTGTTTTTCCATTCACCAAAAATCCTCTGACTCCAACAGGTTCTCTCTCATCAAAACAACATCAGCAAATATCAACTGGAGCCTCAACAAATTGCATCAGGACAGTTTAATTCAAATGGTCGAGACATGCAAGTATCAAACTTAGTCTCATTATTTGATACATTACGTATCCTTACACCTCTTAAAGAACATGTTAGAACTAAACTGATGGTTTGCTCAAGGCTGTTGATCTGCTGAATTTCAAACAATGCTATGACTTCTTGCTTTCCTGTATTCTTCTTCAGCTCTCTTTCCCTTGGTAAACTGTATGCATTTATGTGTGTATGTTAGAGTAGTTTAAATGTTTATTCTAGTTAATAAAGTATTCTTCATATCACACGTAAAGTTGTTCGTGTTTCAAGCTCATATCTGGAAGTCAATAATCATATTGATCTTAACTACTAGCTCTTAGTAGTACCTAGTAAGAAAAACATTTCCCATGCCCCGGAAATATACATTTCTATTAATTAATTAATAACCAATATTGAGGGTTCACAGAATGAACTGAGTAATTGGTTGTAATGTTAATGTAGCTACATCAAGTTAACCTGATTAACTGATCCAAATATTCATAATCGATTATAACAAGTTACTTTTGATTATTAATATTTCATAGAGGTAATTCGCTACACTTGTTACCACCTGCAAAAATGAATTTACCTAATTGAAGAAATAATCTAACAGTTTACTAATAATCTAACTTTCTATTTATTTAAAGTTCATTTAACAGTGTGATTTCTGCACAACTTGTGGCAACAAACATTAGAATACTAAGGTCTACTTAGTGGCTCCTAACACATTGTTTGGATGGTTACTAAGGGGTTGTTTATGGGTGATTACTAAGTGGTTGTTTACTGACCTTAGTCAAATAGGCCCAAAACCAACTGTCTATGATATTCTGATGTCTAGATATGTCCAAGGTCACTCTAAGTCTATGGGATTATTTTTCTTTTTCTTGTGCCATCACATGACCAAACCGGAAAACTTGTCTGATTTTATTGTGTTTGTTGGAGAAGTATAAACTGACTTACATCAGTATGAACTGATGATGATAGCTATATGAAGTTATGGTAATAAGCTAACCTAGTTAGCACTTTTCGTTTTTTGGCATCTTATTCAACTCTAATATTGTTATTAAGAAGAAAATGTCTTTGTTAATACCAATAAAGTACCTGTAACGTGGTGCGGTTGAAGCAGAGATGAGGCAGGATCCAAATGCAGCACACTCTTTAATTAACAGATTCTACAAACTATACAGACTGGATACAGGACTCTGGAACAGGAACAACCAACACAAGTGTTTAACAGTCAAACATTAAACAAGAACTCACAAAGACAAGATTGAAACACCAGGCTTAAATAATCAGGGACAAACGAGCTAGACAAGATAACAAGGGGGCGTGGGAAATCAGAACACCTGGGATAACTAACAGACAAGACAGGGAACCATAGAACATGACAGAACAAAAACATTGTGACAGTACCAGACGCAGAATAATTCTTGCAGTGATATCTGAAGTTTAGCTCCAGAAGACATCTTCAGTAAAACAAACCCTGTGTCCGAATATGCCTACCCAGTGGTGCCTGCAGGATTTCATTTGCAAAGAGGGCTTTTTTTTGTTGTTCGAAACCCCGAATATATGCTCATGCTAAGCATATAACAGGCAGGCCCGTGGGATGGCGACAAGACACAGAGTCTCATTCCCCTTCTCAGGGAACCAGGGTTACAGTCTTGGACTGACGCTATGGGTAACCAATACCCACTACACCATGCTGAGGGAATGGCTGTCTCATTAAACTGTAAATATGCACAAACGTAATGGGTGTAGCTTGTAAGAAGAACACACAGTCTTGTGTAAGTTGACTCATTATAATTAGCCAGAGTCAGACCTTCAATCCGGGGGGCAACCAAAATACTCATATAGATTATCTAATGGTAGCACCTGTTAAGATACCTGTTAAGAAGATATACAAGCTTCTATGCTCTTATAAAAAGGGAGGTCCACACCTTTACAACCCTCCTCCCTCCCTTGCGGGGCAGGCGTCAGGCTTATGAGGCCCAAAGAGCAGAGCTCTAAGGAATAAATGGCTCAGCTATGTCAGTTTCTGTTGCCGTGACACAGCCCTTCCCAAATTACCATCCAAAGGGATACAAGTACGAGAGTGGCAAAATAGAGTTCTCAAAGATTATCGCCATCAAACTCAACCCCTAAGGAAACCACAGGGGAGCCCCAGCTCTACTTAAATACCTTAAATAATTAGGGGAGAGTGCTCACTCCCTGCTTATACTTCTCCAAGATCCTTTCAACAATCTAAGTGTGCAAAATAACGAGGAATGCTCTTTAACCTCAAACTACCAATTCTTGTCAGGTTCTTTGAACGTGGATTGTACTAGAGAGATGTGGAACCCAACCAAAGGGGTGAAAAATACCTTACTTTAGACCCAACAACAGTTGGGGAGGGAGATAATCTAAAAGGGGATAACAAATTGTCCACCATACTTAAGTTCACCTTACTTTACCCTAATGGGTCTCCTAAAGAGCAACTACAAAATAGAGCATGCAAGGCATTAAAGCATTAGCCCTCCAGGCTATAACCTTGATGTTGCCACTCCTCCAAGGGGGAGACTACGTCCTTACTCTTACTCATGATAGAAGGCAAACCTTACTCATACTAATGAAAGATGGCAAACAAGAACAGAACATACTTTTCAGTTGTCCAGTAGCTCCTAGGCTCTAAAAACCACAATGAACTGCAGGGGAGTTTAGGTCCTGCTTAAAGACCCCAATGTAACTGGGGGAGGGCAGCTCAACCTTTCCTTGAGTAAAAGGCACTCTACCTAAGCACTGCTAATAGCTAGCACATCTTGTTTTTCTTTTTGCACCAGACCATAGTATGTGACAGATAACAAGGAGGGATGCCTGGAGGCAAACTTCCTCTACTTGTTACCATTGTAAAATCAGGACACTACTAGAGCCTTTCAAAGGGGAGTTGTATCCCTACTTCAAGACCTAACAGTAGTTAGGTAAGTAAAGTAAAGGAAAACTACATGGCCCTACATTGCTCCATTCACCCTGCATCCACCCTTAAGGGTGTACATAGCAAGCACCCCATTCACAGGGGAGCATAATTCTACTTTAAACCCTAAGATAGGGAGAGAGTATAAGTGAGAGATGGTGGGGGAACACCACACTCCAGCAGCACTGTTGAGCAGTGATTGGGTGAATCTCGTGGTGTGTCCAGGCCTGTCTTGCCTTCACAAAGAGCCGAAAGGTGGTAAGCAGAGGAGGTGGGCTTAATTGACTATATCTGCCTCTACTCTGCCCCACCTACGAGCCCACAATTGAGGCTGCCATGCTACTCCAGCAGATAGATCGTAGGTGGAGCCTGAGTAACCGAAGTCTGGGGTGATGCCGGTGTGAACGAGGACAGAGACGAGGCTGACGGGAAGGAGGAACCTGCTGTAGCCATAGGGGGGAGGGACAGAGCGCAGCAGATGGCCCGTAAGTCTGTGGCGGAAGTGGTGTGACAACTGACCGAGGGGGAGCTGGTGGCATGAAGGAACCCGGACGAGCCACTAGGCCAAGGGTCCCTGGTGGAGCCGAAGGTGGGAGGAGCCCAGACGGAGCCGACAGGTCGACAGCAGAGATGGAGTGAAGGGATCCGAGGCCAGAGGCAGAGGCGCTGCTAGTGGTTGTGTGACCTGCGTCTCGACATCGTAGCACGGCTTCCCTGGGGATAGCGTTGGGCTGCAAACATCCGGCAGCGGTGGGTCTGGAGGACTGGCTGAGCTCTGTGGTGATGGTGATGAAATTAAACTTGATAGGATGACAAAAAACATGATACAGTCAATGCAGGTTAACAAAAAGATTAATTCCAAGTCCAAACAGTTCTCGTTGAGCAATAAAGATGATTCAGATACTGGGTGTCCCCATTAAAGTCTATAAGCCAGTCATCCGTCTCACTTCCCTCGGCTGCAGGTGTTGCGGGCTCACTCACCAGCTCAGATCCACACTGGAGCTCCACTTCCAGGGTGATGGTAAATCAATCAATCTGCGGGGGGCTCAAGGTGATACTGGCTCTGGGTCTGGCTGCTCTCTGGATCAGGACGCAATGCTCTCAAAACACCTTATGATGGCTTCACCTTCAGTCAAGACCTTTGGTGTTTGGGAGGGCGATGGGATGATGATAGTTTGCCCAGATCCAGAAAAGTGACTTCAGGGTCTCGTCGTCGTAAAGGCAGGTGAGTGCAAAATGACAAAATCCCTCAGTGAAGATGAAAAAGTTCTGGCTCTCACGAGCCACAGCAGTAAACTTAGCTGCATAATCCATTTTCGTCTGGTCATCTGTCACAATGTGTTTGCAGGCAGACAGACAAAGACCGATGAATAAAGTTCTCAACGAAGTTGAATTGCAGGTATACTCAAAAACCGGCAAACAGGCATTAGCAGACACAAATAAATGTGATGGTGCAAAGAGTGAAGACAGTGGAACAACTATCAAGTCATACATATATTGATGATCAAGTCATATTTATATAGCGCTTTTACATTACAGATTGCTTCAAAGCAGCTTTACAGTGATAACAGGAAAATAATGCAACAAAGTTTGTTTTCGGCTGTACAGCAGATCTAGAAGAAAAAATTTGTCAAGTCAAGTCACCTTCATTTATATAGTGCTTTTAACAATATGGACTGTTTCAAAGCAACTTTACATTGATAGTAGGAAAAAAAAGTAACAGAGATTGTTTTGGCTTTACAGCAGCTCTAGAATAAGGTTATTGTCCAGCTAAAGTTAGTATTGATCGATTCACTTCCGTTGCAAAGATCATTAGTTATTAACTTAGGGTCCGCTTACACGACACCATTCTAACAGAAAACCCTTAACGTGCTCCGGCCCGTTCATTCGCACAACAACAGTGCCTGGTTGCTCGAGAACGCAAACCTTGAAATAGGTTCCAAGGTGCAAGCCTTGAAGAAAAAATTATATAAAAATTATATATATATATATATGTGTGTGTGTGTGTGTGTATATGTATATTAATTTTTTTTTTTTTTTTTTATCGCTGCGCAAGCTTTAAAAACGCAAACCTGTGAAAACGCTGATGGCGTGCACATGCGCATTACGTGTTTAGTCTATAGGTATGTGCGTTTGAATATATATGTGCGCAGGCTTGTAATCTTTCTTTACAAATTGACCAAGTAGCCATATGAACCGGAACTATTTTGACAACGTTTTATCTGTACAAAGGGATAAAGGGAAGGAGAAGGGGGCCTTCACAGGGGAGAGACTATTTGACACTTCAGGTCTGCGTTGTCGTCATGTCCAGGCGCAGGTCCTTCATCAGATCTGGATACGGCCTGGATCCGTCAGACTGCAGTAAACCTCAGGATAAACAGAGAGACTAATATTAGCATAGACGCCATTCTTCTTCAATAGACATGAATCACTATAATGCATTAACCAGCTGTAGTTTGTTTATAAAGCGTGCAGGGCAACCACCCATAGGAGCATTACAATAATCTAGCCTTGATGTCATGAACGCATTAGCTAATTGTTCCACATTTGTCATTGAGAGCATATGACGTAATTTAGATATATTTTTAAAATGGAAGAATGTGGTTTTACAGATACTAGAAACGTGACTTTCAAATGAAAGATTGGTATCAAATAGCCAGTGGTGAACGAAGTACACATACCATGTACTTGAGTTAAAGTACAGATACTCAAGGTAAAATATTACTCAAGCAAAAGTAGAAGTGCTGCCTTTAAACATTCACTTGAGTAAAAGTACAAAAGTATTTGCCTTGAAATGTACTTAAGTATCCAAGTACTATGATTTTTTACGGCTATAATGTCCTATTGTAATGTGTCACAAGACTCTTGCTTAACTCAGTCTACGTGAAGACTAATTTCAATCTTGGCAAACCAATCTATTAACAAAATGACATTAGTTAGTCATATATATATATATATATATATATATATATATATATATATATATATATATAGTTGAATGTAATAAATTTTTTTGTGTTTAATTTTGGAGGGAAGGGGACTGTTTCCATAAGGTATAATACATTTTACAGTATTTATTGTATATATTTTTCTCGAGCGTCTATGGTCATAATTATTAACATCCTAAAGTTATGATACATTCACATAAACCTGCACAACGCCATTATAAAAAAAAAAGTTATATATATATATACAGACACACACACACATATATAGGTGAAACTCTAAAAATTAGAATATCATGCCAAGGTTATAATTTTTATGATTATGGCTTACAGCTTATGAAAACGTCTCAGGGGACGTGTAACCCTGGTTCCCTGAGAGGGAACGAGACGCTGCATCGAGACGCGGTGGGAACGCCCTGCGTGATTGCGTCGGGAAGCAAGTGTATAATCAGTCAAATGGAGAGACGAGACGTCATAGGCGGGTGACGTCATCGACCAGGAAACTATAAAGCACACCTGAAAACAGACCGCGACCGCTTCTGATAAGCTTGAAGCAAGTCGATCAGGGCATGCAGGAAGTATGGCAGGGCGACGCAGCGTCTCGTTCCCTCTCAGGGAACTAGGGTTACATACGTAACCTGAGACGTTCCCTTTCAAGGGAACTCGAGCTGCGTCGAGACGCGGTGGGAACCCCATACCCACTACGCCATAATGACAAATGCCCATTCTGTGTGAAGTCAAAGCGCACACTAAGAAGCAAGCACCCTAGACCCTGGAGTGGAGCAAAGATCCAAGACATAAAATCTAACAAATGTAAGCGGTGAGGACCAGCCTGCCGCAACACAAATGCCATGAAGGGAAACTCCCGAGATTAATGCCATAGAGGCAGCCATACCCCTGGTAGAATGAGCCTGGACAGCCAAAGTTGAAGGCTGTCTGGCCGCTCCATAAGCAAATGAGATAGCCTCAACTACCCACTTGCTCATCATCAGTTTAGAAGCAGGGCAACCTATCTTAGGTGAACCAAAGTAGACAAATAATTGTTCTGATATACGCCACTGAGCAGCTCTGTGGACATACGCATCCAAAGCCCGGAAAGGGCATAACAGATTAAGTTTTTCCTGATCTGGGGTATTAAAGGTGAAGGATAGAAGGCCTGCAGCACAAATGACTTTCGTTGAGTCTACTTGAGTTTGACCGAAGTTCTCCCTAAGGAGCTCCACCACCTTGGGGTGAAGTCTCCATTCCCTGGGCCTCAGCCCCTGCCTCAACAGAATATCTGCTCTGATATACGAGACCATCAGTGTGTTGTCCGGACCCTTCGCCGAGCGACCACTCATGATCACCCACGACTTGTGAGGGAAGCATCCATCGATAGCATTATGCGTCAACAAGAAGCCCCCAACACTGGGCCTGGGCGAGGAACCAAGGTTCTTCCACATGACCGAGGCATGTAGGCATAGCCGCATGACCTTGATCATGCGAAAACGGATTTCCCCTTTGGAGAAAACCCCTTGGTCCTGAGCCACCACTGCAGGGGTCTCATGTACAGAAGGTCAAAAGTAATTGCATTGGACACAGCTGCCATGAGACCCACCAGTCTGAAACTGTTTCACAGTGAGTGACTGGCCTAGATAAACCCCGTTTACGGCTGTGAGAATCGAAGAAATACGTGCTGGAGACAATCGTACCCGCATCGTTGTCGAATCCCATATTACAGCGAGAAAAGTGGTCCTCTGAGCTGGGAGGAGCACACTCTTCTTGGCATTGAGGGGCAACCCCAACATCTTTAAATGAGACAGAAAGACATCTCGATGCCGAACTGCCTATGCTAAGATTGAGCTAGGATCAACCAATCGTCGATATAATATAATACTAAAAACGCCCTGGAGTCTCAGAGGAGCCAGAGCTGCATCCACGCATATTGTAAAGGTGCGGTGTGATAACCTAGGCCGAATGGAAGAACCCGATACTGGTATGCTTCGTCCCCGAAAGCAAACCTCAGGAACCTCCTGTGATGAGGATGGATAGATAAGTAAGCGTCCTTTAAGTCTATTGTGACAAACCAGTCCTCGGACTGAATCTGTGACACAATCATATTTAGCGTAAGCATACTTTGAACTTGAGATCCTGAGACCTGCTGTTTAATTGACGCAGGTCCAGAGTAGGACACAACCCCTCATTCTATTTCGGAAACAATGAAGTAATGGCTGTAAACCCTGACTGTCTGCTGGGAGGAGGAACCCCTTCTACAGCTCCTTTTGCAGAAGTGTCCGTACTTCCTGCTTCATAACCAAAGCCTGCTTGGGGTCCACCACAGTGGGGAGGACCCCTAGAAAACTGGGTGGAGGAGAACCGAACTGAATTCTGAAACCCTTTTCTATAGAGTGCAGGACCCACTGAGAAATATGTGGCAGTAGTTTCCACGCTGCCAGAAATTCTATTAGGGGAACAAGTCTCTCAAGACTGGCCTCTGGGTTTGGTTGAACAGTCACTACGGTGCCCTAAAGCGGTGAACCGGCAGGGAACAACCGAACTGACCGTTCTACGACCCTCCTCGGAGGATCGTATGGGGACGCTGACACCTCGGTGCCCTGAACGGCGAACGGGCAAGGAACAACCGAACTGGCAGCACTGCGACCCTCCTCAGAGAGTCACACCCCAGAGGGCGCCGAGGAGAAACGATTTTTCAAAACCGACCCCTGCCCCGGAGGAGCCCTCAGAAGCCTGATAGCCTTGTTTTTTTTGTGTTTTTTTTTTGCGACAGGACTTCTTGCCTAAGCTTTATTAGAGAAGACGACAGTCCTCAGATCTTGCCTACCTCTAACTAGCTTAGTTCCTATGACCCTCCTAAGAGGATCGTTGGAAAAAGCAGGCACCTCGGCACCCTGAAACGGCGAACCGGCAGGGAAACCGAACTGACTGCTCTCGAACCTCCTCGGAGGATCGTTTCGTGACACTGACACCTTGGTGCCCTGAACGGCGAACTGGCAGGAAAACAGAATTGGCAGTGCTGCGACCCTCCTCAGAGAGTTGCACCCCAGAGGGCGCCGAGGAGAAACGATTTCTCAAAACCGGCCCTACACCGGAGGGGACCACCCTTAGAAGCCTGATAGCCTCGGCGTCAGGGCTTCTTCTTTGTCCAAGCTATTTAGAGATAAAACAGTCCTCAGATCTGCGACCGCCACCCAGGTCCCCCTTGATTGTGGAGGAGCCCAAATGGCGACGCTCTGTTTGCACTCTGTGCTGTGAGGAGCTTAGTAGGCCGACACTGCTCCCGCCCAGCAGTCTCAGGAACATTAAATTGGTGAGGAAGAAACCTCTGGAACGCCGCTGAATGGTTTATTTCTTAGTTTTTTTGAAAGCAGAGCGTCCAGAAGAACAGGCATATTTTTATCTTTATTTGTCTTTATTTTAATATCAGAAAAACTTAGCGTTAGAACTGACATCCTCACAATTATCCATGTCCTTATGTACTTTACCCACTAGCGCTGCCTAATAAAATTTATTTATTATTTAAGATGGCTGGTGGGTAACTTCAGGGTTAAAAATGATGACACCGACTCGGGAGAGAGAAAGCTCGCAAGCGTCTCTTTAACCCGAGGCACTGGCATACCATGATACTTAATACCCATAACAATACTATAGTTAGACGTTTAGGCATTAAACACATTAAATAGAAACTGGTTTATTCCACGATCTCGACACCTCAGTGTGGAGATAGGGAAAAATCGGCAGTCCCAGACGAGGAGGCTGAGATACAGAGTTTAGAGTTTTCCTGTTTTTTTTAGAAATATTTCATCTAATAAACACTTTTTATTTTCACTCTCATTATGTTCAGCTGTTGTCACAGTGTTGGGTTTGTGTTCCCCAGGTGTCCACTAGATGTCATCCTTGTCTTATCATTGCACTCAGCTGTTCCTCATCACTAATCATTGCACTCAGCCATTTCCCCATTATCTTACAATTCCCTGTGTATATAACCCTGTCTGTTTCAGTGTGTGTTACGGAGTCCTTCTATATTGTCACACCACTTCTGGTAGCCTGTCTTTGCCTGTTCGTGTTTGATTTCTAGTTTTTGGATTGCCTTTTGGATTTTGACCCTTGCCTGGACTGATTGTGATTTGGATTACCCTTTTATTAAAAGACTACTGCTTTTGGATCTTCTGTCCCATGTGTGTGTTTCCGTGACAGAAGGACTCCGTCAACTCAGATCCAGCGGTATGTTTTTTAATATCTCTTCCCCAGCCACCGAGCGGGAGAGAGGGAGTTTTTTAAGGGGACCCGGTTGGTCAAGTTTCGCGGGTCCCGTGGAGGTCACAGTGGAGGATGTAGTCGGGAGATGATCCCCGTTCCGGTAGTCCCGGTGGTCCTGAGTCCGGTGGTCCGGAGAAGGAGAAGGAGACACAGCCCGTCTGCCCAGTCAGAGACTGTTCACGTCCCGTCTGCCCAGTCAGAGACTGTTCACATTGCGTCTGCCCAGTCAGAGACTGTTCACGTCCCGTCTGCCCATTCAGAGACTGTTCACGTCCCGTCTGCCCATTCAGAGACTGTTCACGACCCGTCTGCCCATTCAGAGACTGTTCACGTCCCGTCTCCCCATTCAGAGACTGTTCACGTCGCGCCTGCCCAGTCAGAGACTGTTCACGTCACGTCTGCCCAGCGAGAGACTGTTCACGTCACTTCTGCCCAGCGAGAGACTGTTCAGGTCACGACTGCCCAGCGAGAGACTCTTCACGTCACGTCTGCCCAGCGAGAGACTGTTCACGTCACGTCTGCCCAGCGAGAGACTGTTCACGTCACTTCTGCCCAGCGAGAGACTGTTCACGTCACGTCTGCCCAGCGAGAGACTGTTCACGTCCCGTCTGCCCGGTCAGAGACTGTTCACGTTCCGTCTGCCTTCATGGACCTGGACTATCTGGAGCGTCTGGCTCGGATCCTGGACATGCCCGTGTCTGCTGTCCCAGAGCCGGAGCCAGTGTCTCCTGTCCCACAGCCGGAGCCAGTGTCTGCTGTTCCAGAGCCGGAGGCAGAGCCAATGCCCGTTCCAGAGCCGGAGGCAGAGCCAGTGCCCGTTCCAGAGCCGGAGGCAGAGCCAGTCCCGTTCCAGAGCCAGAGGCAGAGCCAGTGCCGTCTGCCTTCATGGACCTGGAGCGTCTGGCTAGGATCCTGGACAAACACGTGTCTCCTGTTCCAGAGCCGGAGCCAGTGTCTGCTGTTCCAGAGCCGGAGGCAGAGCCAATGCCTGTTCCAGAGACGGAGGCAGAGCCAATGCCTGTTCCAGAGCCGGAGGCAGAGCCAATACCTGTTCCAGAGCCGGAGGCAGAGCCAATGCCTGTTCCAGAGCTGGAGCCAATGTCTGTTCTAGAGCCAGTGCCTGTTCCAGCGCCAGAGCCAGTGTTTGTTTCTGTGTTTGTGTCTGTTCTTGTGGCTGTTACAGTTTTGGTGTCTGTTCCTGAGCCGGTGTCTGTTCCTGAGCTAATGCCTGTTCCTGAGCCAGTGCCAGTGTCTGTTCCAGAGCTGGAGCCAGTGGCTGTTCTAGAGCCAGAGCCGGTGCCGTCTGTTCCAAAGCGGGTGTCTGCTGTTCCAGAGTCGGTGTCTGCTATTCCTGAGCCGGTGCCAGTGTCTGTTCCAGAGCCTCTGCCATGGCCGCCCGAGGGGTCTTCACCGCCCTGGCCGCCCGAGGGGTCATCACCGCCCTGGCCGCCCGAGGGGTCATCACCGCCCTGGCCGCCCGAGGGGTCTTCACCGCCCTGGCCGCCCGAGGGGTCTTCACCGCCCTGGCCGCCCGATGGGGGGTCTTCACCGACCTGGCCGCCCGATGGGTCGTCTGCTTCGCCCTGGCCGCCCGGTGGGTCGTCTGCTTCGCCCTGGCCGCCCGATGGGTCGTCTGCTTCGCCCTGGCCGCCCGATGGACTGTCTGCTTCGCCCTGGCCGCCCGATGGACTGTCTGCTTCACCCTGGCCGCCCGATGGACTGTCTGCTTCGCCCTGGTCGCCATCTAAGTCGTTATTTCCCGTTTTTGTTCTCCTGCATGGACCTGGCCCACCATTCCTCCCCCTGATCCTCCGCCATTCCAGCTCCCTCCCGAACTCTTGTGTTGTGTGTTAGTTGTCTTGGAGCGTCTAGTAGCCGCTCCTTAAAGGGGGGGGTTATGTCACAGTGTTGGGTTTGTGTTCCCCAGGTGTCCACTAGATGTCTTCCTTCCCTACGGTGTCATTCACTTCATGAACTACATTTCCCACGATCCTTGTCTTATCATTGCACTCAGCTGTTCCTCATCACTAATCATTGCACTCAGCCATTTCCCCATTATCTTACAATTCCCTGTGTATATAACCCTGTCTGTTTCAGTGTGTGTTACGGAGTCCTTGTATATTGTCACACCACTTCTGGTAGCCTGTCTTTGCCTGTTCGTGTTTGGTTTCTAGTTTTTGATTCAATTCCTCGGAACTGGAAATCGCCACACTGGATCTGGCAGGTGAAAGCTGAGATAGGGCGGAGCCCGTCCCAACCTCCGCTGTCAGATCCGTTTGCGAACCCCAAAATGCGAGTCGCCGCTGTGCCTCGGCAACAGCGGGACCCGCGCGGGGAGCGCAACCGTCTTCTTCGAAGAACGCCCGGCGGGAGCAGAGCATCCTCACAGACAGCTTCTCGCAATGCCCACAGTCAGCCCCCTCGAGAACAGACTGTTGACATGCTCCACTCCCAGCAACAAAAAGCTGATGTGTGTGTCCCCACCCGTGAGATAACGTGGGCAGGGAACAACACAAAGCTGCTTGCTCTCTTTTCCCATAATATATATATATATATATATATATATATATATATATATATATATATATATATATATATATATATATATATATATATATTTATATAATGCAACTTTACAGACAACAATAAACATGACAAGGACAGAATACACAGATCGCTTGCTAAAGGCGCAGAGCTGTCGCAGTCTGTTTTCAGGTGTGTTTTATAGTTTCCTGGTCGATGACGTCACCCGCCTATGACGTCTCGTCTCTCCATTGGACTAATTATACACTTGCTTCACGACGCAATCACGCAGGGCGTTCCCACCGTGTCTCGACGCAGCTCGAGTTCCCTTGAAAGGGAACCCCAAATTCAAAATCTTAAAAAATTAGAATATTACATGAAATCAATAAAAAAAAGGATTTTAAATGCAGAAATGTCGGCCCTCTGAAAATTATAATCATGCATATGTATATAGTTATATATACTAAATATATTAGTTTCACCTTTTAATCTGAATTACTGAAATACATGAAGTTTTGCATGATATTCTAATTTTTCGAGTTTCACCTGTACATGCTGCTCTCTGCCCCGCTTAAAATCATTGGCAACGCGATTTATTTGGAACTATTGAGAGCTACACGAATCACGTGACCGCGCGGCGGCGAGATCACTATGATTGCTATTGATGTTAATATAATTTTATAAAGTATATAACGTAAGATAAAAGGAGTTTTATCAGTACGTGTGACGAAGCAATTTCTGCGACAGCTCCAGCTCTCCGACGCACAGTGTAAACGTCAGCGTCCGAATTCACTCACTTCATTTTGTTCAGTCCTTGCAGATATAGTGCACTCAAATGCCATACACTATATAGGGATTAGTGAATGAGTGAACGAGTGAGCGGTTTTGGACACAGCTACTGTGTCGAACCGTCTATGTTCGCAACTCTCATAACGGCTCTGGTTCGCACTTAGTAGATATTCGCAAATTCAAGTTCAAAACAAAGCGTGTGCGCTGTACTTTGATTGGTGGCTTCTTTGACCAGTTACGTTTTTATCCACTCATAAATAAAAAGGAATGACTGATTTTGAAAATGTAGTAGAGTAAAAAGTAAGATATTTGACTTTGAAATGTAGTGGAGTTAAAGTAAAAGTCTCCCCAAATTTAAATACTTCAGTAAAGTACAGATACGCAAAAAAGCTACTTAAGTACAGTAACAAATTACATTTACTTCGTTACTGCACACCACTGCAAAGAGCACACCCAGGTTCCTAACCGACGACGAAGGTTTGACAGAGCAGCCATCAAGTGTCAGACAGTATTCTAGGTTAATACGTGAGGAAGTTTTTTGTCCAATATTTAGAACATCTGGTTTTTCTGAGTTAAGTAATAGGAAATTACTAGTCATCCAGTTTTTTATATCAGCTATGCATTCCGTTAATTTTGTGTATTGGTAAGTTTCATCGGGGCCTGAAGAAATATAGAGCTGAGTATCATCAGCATAACAGTATAAACTAATCCCATGCTTCCTAATGATATCTCCCATGGGTAGCATGTACAGAGAGAACAGCAACGGTGCTAGTACTGAGCCTTGTGGTACACCATACTGAACTTTTGACCGATAAGACATCTCTTCATTTACTGCTACAAACTGATAACGGTCAGATAAGTATGATTTAAGCCATGCTAGTGCAATTCCACTAATGCCAACATCATTTTCGATTCTATTTAAAAGAATGTTGTGGTCGACAGTGTCAAATGCAGCACTAAGATCGAGTAACACTAATAGAGAGATACTGTACAACCACGATCGGATGATAAGAGCAAATAATTTGGGACTCTAATGAGAGCTGTCTCAGTACTATGGTACGGTCTAAATCCTGACTGGAAATCCTTGCAGATACCATTTCTTTCTAAAAAGGAACATAGTTGTGAGGATACTGTCTTTTCTAGTATCTTTGACAGAAAAGGTAGATTTGAGATTGGCCTGTAATTGACTAATTCTGAAGGATCAAGTTGTGTTTTTTTTAACAAGTGGTTTATTCATAGCCAGATTAAAAGTTTTTAGTATGTATCCTAATGACTAAGATGAATTAATTATATTAAGAAGAGGATCTAGGACCTCTGGAAGCATCCCTTTCAATAGCCTTTTTGGTATAGGGTCTAGCATACATGTTGTCGATTTAGATGATTTAACGAGTTTAGAAAATTCTTCCTCTCCGATAGCAATGAATGAATCGAATTTTTCCTCAGGGATACTACAAAGCACTGTCTGATGCGATACTGTAGTAGAAGGTTGCATAGTTATCATTTTCTCCCTGATATTATCAATCTTGTAAGTAAAGAAGTTCATGAATTCATTATTGCTGTTCTGCTTGGAAACGTCTGGGGTTGAAGCTTTATTTTTCGTTAATTTAGCCACTGTGTCAAATAAATTCCTGGGGTTTTGTTTATTTTGTTTCTATTAGGGTTGAAAAATAAGCAGATCTAGCTGTATTTAAGGCCACTCTGTACGCAATCGTGCTTTCCATGAAATGCGAAAAAAACTAGTTTTGTTTTCTTCCAGTTTCGTGAAGTTTCATTTCGTAAAAGTGCTGGACAAGAGAGAGTCAAATGTTTCTGTCACAATAATGAATTCTTCTAAGCTTTCTGGGATTCTGAGGAGATGAAATTGATCAGGAATATTATTAATAAAGCAATCTTTAGTGGCAGAAGTGATAGGTCAACATATTTGTAACACAGAGTCGACTTTGAAGCCTTGGCTAAATAAAGAATACACTAGACTAAATAGTGATCTGTCATCACTCTGCTGCATAATTTCAACAGCATCAACATTGATTCCATGTGATAATATTAGATCTAGAGTATGATTACGACAATGAGTAGGTCCTGACACGTGTTGTTTAACTCCAATAGGGTTCAGAATGCCTTTAAATGTCAATCCCAATGCATCTTTTTCCTTATCCACATACATTTTAAAATCATCAACAATTAGGACTTTATCTGCAGCCAGTACTATCTCTGATAGAAAATTAGCAAATTATTTGATAAAGTCTCTATGATGCCCTGGTGGCCTGTATACAGTAGCCAGCACAAATCTCAAAAGTGATTTATCATTTACATTTGATCGTCTTACATTAAGCATCAACACTTCAAAAAAAAATGATTATATTTGAAACAAGACTTGGAGCAGTAATTCTGAAGATATTACTATAAATTACAGCAACACCTCCCCTTTGCCTTTCAGACGAGGCTCATGTTTATAACAATAATCTTGGGGGGTGGACTCATTTAAAGTAATGCAATTGTCTGGTTTTAGCCAGGTTTCTGTCAAACACAGCACATCTAGGTAATAGTCTGTGATCATATCATTAACAATAAGTGCCCTTGAAGGGATTGAATATTCAGCAACCCGAGCTTTATCATTTGTTCATTTGTTTTTTATTTGTTGAACATCAATTACATTTTTACCCTTAAATAGGTTTGGGAGTTTTTTTGTATTTCCTAATTTGGGGAACAGACACAGTCTCTATATTATGATATCTAGGTGAAAGAGTCTCTATGTGATGGGATTTATCTCACCTGAGTGATGCGAGACAGCTAGCAGACGGTCGGTTTAGCCAGTCTGTCTGCTTCCTGACCTGAGCCCCAATTCATGTTTGACTATGTGCCATATTACTGGAGAGAAGAGCAGCACCATCCCAGGAGGGATGAATACCATCTCTTTTCAACAGGTCAGGTCTGCCCCAAAAACGTTTCCAATTGTCTATGAATTCTATATTATTTTGCGGACACCACTTGGACAGCCAGCCATTGAGGACAGTCTACTAATTATCTCATCACTCCGGCGAACAGGAAGGGGCCAGAGCAAATTACAGTGCCTGACATCGTACTTGCGAGTTCACACACCTCTTTAACATTAATTTTAGTGATCTCCGACTGGTGAAGTCGAACATCATTAGTGCAGACGAGAATAATAATCTTAGAGAATTTACGATTAGCATTAGCCAGCACTTTTACATTTGCTTTGATGTCAGGCGCTCTGGCTCCCGGCAAACATGTGACTATGGTGGCTGGTGTCTCTATTTTCACGTTACGTATAATAGAATCGCCAATAACTAGGGTACTTTCAACAAGATTCTCAGTGGCTGTTTCACTGAGTGGGGAGAATCTATTTGTTATGGTAATCGGAACGGAAGAGTGGTGTTTTGTCCCGCGACTACAGCATCTCATTGTCACCCAGTCGCTCTGCTCCACGGGCTCTACAGCCGGAACCAAACACTGTACACACTTCACTAAGCTAGTCGAATCCAAAGCAGTATCTTAAGCCCTTGCATTCTTACTATCCTCGATTAAAGTTTGGATGCGTGTCTCTAGTTCTGAAATCTTCTCCGTCAGCCTGACTACCTCCCTGCATTTATCACTTAAAAAGCCCTCTGTGCTGACAGAGAAGGCTATGCTATACATGTGACGCGAAGTGCAAGTGACAATAACAGGAGAATACATTACTCACCGTGTTTGTTGACTGATCCTACCACAGTTGTTTGATAGACTTGTAAAAAGCGTGAGCGTGCACGCGAGAAAAAAAAAAGACGGCAAGCACGGATGGTAAGTTCATAGGCTAGCGAGATAGTAGCGTGTTGTGCTAGCGATAACGATTTGGATAAAAGCTAGCGATGTCAGATTAATGTGATAGGCAATATTAGACTATATCTAATAAATGTTGATGAGTTTAGCAATATAAACAAAAAGGAATAATAATAAATATTTTAGAGAAGTCTATATGGAGCTTACAGACGCAAATCAGCAGCAAGGCAGACAGGAGCAATCGAGTCGTGTCATAGTCCAGTTTAAGTAAGTTCAGTGATGGTTAATCTTTGTTGTAAAAAAGTTAAATTTAGTTAATTTATCTATACAGCTGCTCTCGAGAAAACAGTGATGTGATCGTCCAGCTAAGTTCAGTTCTCATATATTGGTGTCAATGCAGGCAGATCAGTAATATTTTTGAATATTAAGTGTCCCCAACTAAGCAAGCCAAAAGCCAAAGGCGACAAAGGTGACAGCGGCAAGGAACTAAAACTTAATTAGGTGACAGAATGGAGAAAAAAAAAACTTGGGAGAAACCAGGCTAAGTCCGGGGTCCAGTTCTCCTCTGGCCAACAAACGAACGGTGTATGATTATGATTCAGGCAGCAGTACAGGTCAGAAGTCAGATTGTATTGGAACATTCAGAATATTTATCCAGTTCTGGTTGAATCTTTTTGAAGATCGGAGTCATCATGCCGATATGGAGATGGGTTTGTTGAGGATCAGTGCCACTGGCTGTCGTATTGATGAGGCCTTCACAGGGGAGAGTCCAGTTGACACAATCTTTGCTGACACTTCAGGGATGCGTTGTGGTCGTGTCTAGGTGTGACCTGCCATCTGATCTGGATACTGCCCGGATCCGACTGACTACATCATGCGTTGTGGTTGTGTCTAGGCGCAGGTCCACCATCTGATCTGGATACGACCTGGATCCGGCTGACTACAGTAAACCTCAGGATAAACAGAGAGACTAATATTAGCATAGATGTCATTCTTCTTATAATGTAACGAGTACATGAAACATCAAATATATAGCGAACTAAACAAGGTAATTGCTAGAACACAGCTGGAACAACTGAACTAATAATGACGTGACCATAAGAGTGGTGGGAAATCAAACAAAGGAAGGCATGAACTGAAGAAATACAAACTAAAAGTCTTTGAACTGAATAAAACTGAACATAATGATGACAGTTATCTTGTCTGGTTGTTCTTTGGCTGCATTTAATTTAGAAAAAAAAAATTATATAAGACGGTGCTACAGCTGTCCACTATTTGCCATCTCATTGTCCTGCGTATGAGAAGCTTGGGGAGATTTTAACCCTTTAAGATCGACGGGAGCGTCGGTGCTCCCGTTTGCGTGTCCCTGTTTAAGAGCCGATAGCGGTGCAGCGGTTTCCAGCTAGCTCATGCCCCAGGTGGAACCGGCGCGACAGTCTCGTATTTTTCTTATCAGTGCAAAAGAGACTCAAAATACTCTGTTGATTTTGACCCTGTTAAGTGTCTATTTTTTTGTGTATACTCACAATAAAAACAAAGTGTTTTGCTTTTTGTCAAATAAAGAAAAATAAACATGATGCGAGTTTTGCCTTCTCTCTGTCAGTGAAGTCCATTCTGAATAGCGTCCGAAAATGAACTGTAACCCCGCGAATACTTGTCATACGGTATTGTAATACAGGCACGAGAGATTTTTCATTATGAAGCTTGAACTCTCTTCTTTTAAGGCGAGACACTACAGGTGAATAGGGTATTTTTTTTAACTAGCAGATATCACCATGAAACTTTGCCAGTTGATTACCTACATTAAGATGAGAAAAAAATGTATTACAAGTTTTCTGTAATTTAATGTTTAAATATGCAAATTAGACATTATCTAATTAAATATGCGCAAATCTGCATATATTTTAAAAAACGAAATCTGAGTATTGGATAAAGCCAGGTTCAAAATTATTTTTTCATTGTGTTCACATATTAGATGGGAAAAAAATGACAGAGGGATTTATGGATATCTACTTTTGTTATCCTGTAAATCAGAATATACTGCCAATAGCCTTAAAAAAATGATTTTCGACATGTTTTTTGGAATAAAATGTTATGTAAATCAGGCTAAGAATAATATATTTACAAATCCCTCTGTAAATGTCTTCATAATATAACTAGGTACAAGACTGGAAAGTTTGGTGTATATAGGTGCTACTGACGTGGAGATTTCGGACTTGGAGTGAGAGAGAAAAGTCATTTTGAGAAAACGGGCTTTAAAGAATTAGCATCAGCCAATGAGATCGCGCATTTAGAGTAAAATCCCCCCTTTTACTTTCGCGATTGGTTGCTGATAAAAAGGAAATGACCATATTTGGATCCGGCAGTATTGTACAGCAGAGAGCAAGCTTTCTAACGGTGTGTGTGATGACAGAGTGCAGATCGCGATCGCGGAGCAGAAGGATGATTTATAACGACAACTTTTGATGAGTTTATGAGAAATCTACAGACGCAAACAGGCAAAGTGTAGTAAAATAAAGACCTAAATGTGTATTTCTGACTTTTTTTCACCACAAGTCTGAAAGAAGACATGTTATTGAAGACAAATATCCTAAAATCTCAAAATTGACCAGTGAAAAAAAAACGATGTTTTTGCCTACCGTGTCTCGCCTTAAATGAAGTATCTATATATAAAAAAAATATTCTCAGTTTATGTAATCTGTATGAAAAGAGAGAGATGTCAGTCTTTTTTTTCAGCTCATTAAGTGTTAATGTGACACGCCCACGGAGAGCGCGTGCTATTCAAAAGCAAATGATCTGAGGCAAGCCATGCAAACATGCCAACGCCCACATCAGAAGGATAAAACTCATCAAGTTTAATAAGAATCTTGTACTTTACCTCGTCTACCTAATCCTGGAAAATGTACCAGAAGTGCTGTAAGTTATTTATTCTTAAGTGCTTTGTTCTAATCGTGATATTGAATAGTGTCTGTAAACCGCAAAAAGATTGTTTAAATATGAAAGGCTCTCCACTCTAAACCTTCCCCTTAAGACAGCTTCTCGCAAGTTGACCCCGTGGTTCATTGGTCCATTCCGTATCTCTCAGATCATTAGCCCTGTCGCGGTGCGACTTCTTCTCCCTCGATATATTAATCGCGTCCACCCGGTCTTCCATGTCTCTTGTGTTAAACCCGTTCTTCGCGCCCCCGCTCGTCCCCCTCCCCCCCCCCCCCCATTCTGAAAGGCTCTCCACTCTAAACCTTCCCCTTAAGACAGCTTCTCACAAGTTGACCCCGTGGTTCATTGGTCCGTTCCGTATCTCTCAGATCATTAGCCCTGTCGCGGTGCGACTTCTTCTCCCTCGATATATTAATCGCGTCCACCCGGTCTTCCATGTCTCTTGTGTTAAACCCTTTCTTCGCGCCCCCGCTCGTCCCCCTTCCCCCCCATGCGTGTCTGTGTGTAAATGAATAAATGAAAGGCACAGGCGCGTGCGCACGCTGTTGTTTACTACAGTTACACAGCACGTGTCTGTGCTAGTGATGGCCGGTTCGTGAACGAATCGTTCTTTTGAACCGGTTCTTTTCAGTGAACCGGTATTTGTGTGTAAATGAATAAATGAAAGGCACAGGCGCGTGCGCACGCTGTTGTTTAATACAGTTACACAGCACGTGTCTGTGCTAGTGATGGCCGGTTCGTGAACGAATCGTTCTTTTGAACCGGTTCTTTTCAGTGAACCGGTCGAACCAGTACACTAAGTCGAACTGAATCGTTTAAAACAGTTCACGTCTTGCATCAGCGCTGATCCACAAATAACTAAAGTTACTCACTTTTGGACATGCCTGACACAGTCCCTCCGACTCGAAGTAAACAATATCCGAGAGTATATGTTACTTCAGTTACTCCAACAGTTTACTGAACTGAACAGAGACATCAGAGAAGTGATGATGAGCACGAGCAGCTGATACTGAGCATGCGCGCACTATTATGCTACTGATTGTAGTGATACTGAGCATGCGTGTGAATGGAGCCGCCAACAGGGTTGCCA
Source organism: Siphateles boraxobius (assembly GCF_051911475.1). Classification (NCBI taxonomy): domain Eukaryota; kingdom Metazoa; phylum Chordata; class Actinopteri; order Cypriniformes; family Leuciscidae; genus Siphateles; species Siphateles boraxobius. The sequence goes on from NW_027509064.1 coordinate 2,140,076, forward strand.
GATGCCAGCAAGGTTTTCCAGCCCAAAACCTCATCAAAAACCACCCAAAATTGGGGTTGATTGGTTGACTTAGCGAAACATGCCAATCAGGATGCTCTCTGTCTTACATGTGCCTTATGAGGCACACACTCAAGGTCTCCCACTCTCTCTGTTGTGCAGGTAAGTGAGGACCCAAAAGTGGTTTAACAAAAACAGAGTATTTAATGTAAACACAGGGAAGTAACGGAGAAGACACGGATCTTCTTCAGTTGTGGTAATGGAAAATAAACAACCCACAGAGAGGGCGACAAAATAAACAAAAAGTCTTTCTGATAACTTCAAAAGAGCCTTAAGCAGCAGAGGAGAATGGCTGGGTTAGCGGCGACAGGCTGCAGGTCTCTCTGGGTAGGCGCGGGTCGTAGAGATACAGCGGTACCAGATCTCTCGTAGCATCAGATGAACTGGACACAATATAAATGACAAGACGGTTAACTGAGAACAGGTTGCACTTGCCAGGCGGATTCCAACAGGACAGGACAGGACAAGGATGAAGCAAACGAGACGGTAGTTTGTTTCTAGCATGAGAAACTCTAACAAGAATCTGACAACGAAAGAAGCAGAAACGGAGAGGGAAATAGAGACCTAATCAGAGGGGAAAGGGAACAGGTGGGAAGAGAGTGAACAAGGTAGTTAGAGGAGAGGAGGAACAGCTGGAGGAGGAGAGAAAGAGAAGGTAACCTAATACCACCAGCAGAGGGAGACAGAGTAAAGAGAAGGAACAGGAACAAGACATAACATGACAAGACATGACAGTACCGTCCCCCCCCCCCCCCCCCCTCAACGTGCGCCCCCTGGCGCTCCCGAGGAGGAAACCTGGCGGCTACGGAGGAAATCCCGTACCCGAGGCTACTCTGAAAACGAGATAGACTGGTCGCAGACGAAAGAAGCGAGTTGTGGGCGTATTCTGCCCAGTGGAGCTGCTCTGAACAAGACGCAGGGTTACGGAAGGAAAGGCTGCATAAGATGCGACCAACAGTCTGATTGGCCCGTTCGGCTTGACCGTTAGACTGAGGGTGGAAGCCAGACGAGAGACTGACGGAAGCCCCAATCAAACGGCAAAACTCCCTATAGGAATAGGAAGCCGTCTGAGAAAGCCGGCAGGAGGGGAGTTCCCGGACTTAGTCTGCGCTCAGACAGAACAAGCAGCCACGAAAGCAGTTCCCGAGTGGGCCACCAAAAACGCTGACGAATGGAAGCAAGCGTACCCCGAACGCCGGGATGGCCAGCTAACTTGGCAGAGTGAGCCCACTGAAGAACGGCCAGACAAGTCGGTACGGGAACGAAAAGAAGGTTCCTAGGGCAAGCGCGCAGCGACGGAGTGGGAGTGAGTGCTCGTTTTACCTGCCTCTCAATTCCCCAGACAGTCAACCCGACAACACGCCCCTCAGGGAGAATCCCCTCTGGGTCGGTGGAGACTACTGAAGAACTGAAGAGACGAGATAAAGCATCAGGCTTGGTGTTCTTGGAGCCCGGACGATAAGAAATTACAAACTCGAAACGAGCGAAAAACAGAGCCCAACGAGCCTGACGAGCATTAAGTCGTTTGGCAGAACTGATGTACTCAAGGTTCCTATGGTCAGTCCAAACGAAAAAAGGAACGGTCGCCCCTTCCAACCACTGTCGCCATTCGCCTAGGGCTAAGCGGATGGCGAGCAGTTCGCGGTTTCCCACATCATAGTTACGTTCAGACGGACGGAAGATCAAAAGCCCCCTGGGCGGAAACGGACCACTTAAAGCACGTCTTGACAGAAGTAAGGGCTCTGAGGGGAGCTGCCACCTGACTGAAATTTAGGATGAACCGACGATAGAAATTCGCGAAGCAGAGAAAGCGCTGCAGCCAGACGCGTGTTTTAGGAACGGGCCAATCAATGACAGCTTGGACCTTTGCGGGATCCATCTTAATGCGTTCAGCGGATATAACAGAACCGAGAAAGGTGACGGAGGAGGCATGAAAAGTGCACTTCTCAGCCTTCACATAAAGACAATTCTCTAAAAGGCGCTGGAGGACGCGTAGAACGTGCTGAACATGAATCTGGAGTGACGGCGAAAAAATCAGGATATCGTCAAGGTAAACGAAAACAAAGATGTTCAGCATGTCTCTCAGGAAGTAATTTATCAATGCCTGAAAGACAGCTGGAGCATTTATGAGACCGAAAGGAAGAACCCAGTATTCAAAGTGCCCTAACGGAGTGTTAAACGCTGTCTTCCACTCGTCCCCCTACCTAATGCACACGAGATGGTAAGCGTTACGAAGGTCCAACTTAGTGAAAAACCTGGCTCCCTGCAGGATCTCGAAGGCTGAAGACATAAGAGGGAGTGGATAACGGTTCTTAACTGTTATGTCATTCAGCCCTCGATAATCTATGCAGGGGTAAAAACCCCCGCTCCGGCTGGAGAGGAGGAGGGGACTATTGTACCGGCATCGAGAGCTACAGACAAATAATCTTCGAGAGCCTTACGTTCGGGAGCCGACAGCGAGTATAGTCTTCCCCGGGGGGGAGTGGTTCCCGGAAGAAGATCAATACTACAATCATACGAACGGTGCGGAGGAAGAGAAGTGGCCCGGGACCGACTGAACACCGTGCCAGATCGTGATATTCCTCCGGCACCCCCGTCAAGTCACCAGGCTCCTCCTGTGAAGAAGAGATAGAGGAAACAGGAGGGACAGCATACATTAAACATTTCACATGACAAGAGACGTTCCAAGAGAGGATAGTATTCCTAGACCAATTAATAGAAGGATTATGACGAACTAGCCAGGGATGGCCCAAAACAATAGGTGTAAAAGGTGAACGAAAAATTAAAAAAGAAATGGTTTCGCTATGATTACCAGAGACAGTGAGGGATAAAGTTAGCGTCTCACGCTGAATCCTGGTGAGAGAACTACCATCCAAAGCGAACAAGGCCGTGGAATCCTTTAACTGCTTAAGAGGAATGTCATGTTCCCGAGCCCAGGTCTCGTCCATAAAACAGCCCTCCGCCCCAGAGTCTTTCAAAGCACTGCAGGTAGCTGACGAGCCGGTCCAGCGGAGATGGACCAAAAAGGTAGTGCAGGATCTTGAAGGAGAGACCAGAGTTGTTGCGCTCACCAGTAGCCCTCCTCTTACTGATGGGCTCTGGCTTTTACTGGGCATGAAGTGACAAAATGAGCAGCAGAACCACAATAGAGACAGAGGCGGTTGATGATTCTCCGTTCCTTCTCCTTAACCGAGATGCGGATACCCCCCAGCTGCATAGGCTCAGAACCCGAGCTGGCGGGGGAAGATGGTAGTGATGCGGAGAGGGGAGCAACGGAGAACGCAAGCTCCTTTCCACGAACTCGGCGACGAAGATCAAACCGTCGCTCTATGCGAATAGCGAGTTCAATCAAGGAATCCACACTGGAAGGAATCTCCTGGGAGAGAATCTCATCTTTAAGCTCTGCGCGGAGACCCTCCAGAAAACGGGCGAGTAAAGCCGGCTCGTTCCAGTCACAGGAGGCAGCAAGAGTGCGAAATTCAATAGAGTAATCTGTTATGGACCGATTACCTTGACATAGGGAAGACAGGACCCGGGAAGCTTCTTCACCAAAAACAGAACGGTCAAAAACCCATATCATTTCCTCCTTAAAGTCCAGATACTGGTTAGTAAACTCAGCCTCCGCCTCCCAGATTGCCGTGCCCCACTCACGAGCCCGTCCAGTAAGGAGAGATATCACGTAGGCGATACGAGCTCTGCTCTTGGAGTAAGTGTTGGGCTGGAGAGAAAAAACAAGATCACACTGAGTGAGAAACGGGCGGCATTCAGTGGGCTCACCAGCGTAACACGGCGGATTATTGATTCTTGGCTCAGGAGATTCAGAAGCCCTGAAAGTGGCCGGTGGATCAAGGCGGAGATGATGAATCTGTCTTGTGAGGTCGGAGACTTGGGCGGCCAGGGTCTCAACGGCATGTTGAGCAGCAGACAATTCTTCCTCGTGTCTGCATAGCATCGCTCCCTGGATCTCGACGGCTGACTGGAAAGGATCCGGAGTCGCTGGGTCCATCTTGGTCAGATTCTTCTGTTGTGCAGGTAAGTGAGGACCCAAAAGCGGTTTAACAAAAACAGAGTCTTTAATGTAAACACAGGGAAGTAACGGAGAAGACATGGATCTTCTTCAGTTGTGGTAATGGAAAATAAACAACCCACAGAGAGGGCGACAAAATAAACAAAAAGTCTTTCTGATAACTTCAAAAAAGCCTTAAGCAGCAGAGGAGAATAGCTGGGTTAGCGGCGACAGGCTGCTGGTCTCTCTGGGTAGGCACGGGTTCGTAGAGATACAGCGGTAACTGATCTCTCGTAGCATCAGATGAACTGGACACAATACAAATGACAAGACGGTTAACTGAGAAAAGGTTGCACTTGCCAAGCGGATTCCAACAGGACAGGACAGGACAAGGATGAAGCAAACGAGACGGTAGTTTGTTTCTAGCATGAGAAACTCTAACGAGAATCTGACAAAGAAAGAAGCAGGAACGGAGAGGGAAATAGAGACCTAATCAGAGGGGAAAGGGAACAGGTGGGAAGAGGGTGACGAGTTAGTTAGAGGAGATGAGGAACAGCTGGAGGAGGAGAGAAAGAGAAGATAACCTAATACGACCAGCAGAGGGAGACAGAGTAAAGAGAAGGAACAGGAACAAGACATAACATGACAAGACATGACACTCTCCCTCTCTGCCATGTGCGCGCTACACTTTTTGGAGCAGTCTTTTCTGTCTCGCATGCATGCTCTTGCTTGCTCGCTCTCGATTCCGGGAGATTTTAACTAATTTGAGGGCATCAGGGAGCCGCTATCAATATGCAGGAGACTCCCAGAACTTCCGGGAGACTTGGGATGTCTGTTACACAAAATAATGCGATCAACTTAGGCTATCAATGAGTCTAATTATTGTCAATAAACGTCGCTTGGAACAAAAGAATTCAGTAACATTAAAACATTTTGTGGATATATGTACATACAAAATAACCCACTTTAACATTTCAATGATTTCAAATAGCAACATGAAACATGCAAATTCATGAATAACATTACATTAAAATCGCGTTGATTATGGAACAGGGGTGTTTACTCTTTGCAGAGGCAAGTTCAGGCAAGTTCATGACTGATGGGCCAACTCTAAGCTACACAAAAAACATATTTTCATAGGCCTATGCCAAATATAGGCTAAAGGCAAATTTTGAGTTTGGATTTAGAACAATTAATACCAGCTATTCCTTGAGACAGGGAGTTCATGAAAATAACATTGAACATATTATTCAGAACAGGGGTGTCAGTGCGCTCTTTGCAGAAGCAGAACGTTCATGCATAGCGGGCCATCTCTACACAAAAAAAAAAAAAAATCATAGGCCAAATATAATAGCAAACTTAAGTTTGACACCTGTGTTTTTTTAACAATTAGGATAATCCTAAAACCATAAAGTTATATTCCCTTAGACAGGCAGTTCGGCCTGGAGTTTTGTTGAAAATCACAATAACAATAATAATATTGTGTTAATAAAATTATTCTGAATAACATGTTCAAAGCGATTTTCACAAAAACACACAGGTCGAACTGCCTGAGCTAGGTTATTCCCCGTCCGACAGTTAGGAGTGTTCGTGAAAATCGCTTTGAACAATTATTATTAAGAATAATTTGATTAACACATACGCTCTAGTATATACTAGAGTCAAACTTCATCAACAACTGTCGGGGCGGACGGAATGTAGCTGATGTCAAGCCATTACGCGCAAGACCTGTGCGCACGTCCAACAACCCTGAAAGAAGTGGTAAGCCCATCCTGCTTCGTAGGTAATCTTTCAGCAGTGTTACTTGAGAAAATGCTCTTTAAACTGGTGTGTTGGATATGGGGAGGGTGAGCAATTTAAAAGCGCCAAAAGCCAAATCCTGGAAACAGTGGTTTCCTCCAGCATCTTTAAAACATTCCACCTCAAGCCAGAATGCGTCAATGGCCAGCTTGGGAGAAAACCCTGCTAAGGCAACATTTCTCAACTGGGTCTCAAGAGAATCGAGAGAGCCAGAAAAAAACTCCCAAGGCAACTCTCGGACTGTTGGCTTGTAGGACATCACGGCAGCAGGACATCGGAGCTCCAGCTTCGCAAGCAGCTCCATGGATGCAGGCAGGCGCATTTGGTATTGGACCAGGAGTTCTTTCAAAAAGTCTGTGCACCGTGTCTGGACCAGTAGCTTCATTTCAGGCTTGCTTCCAGCTTCTGGATGAATGTGGCCCCCAAGTCAGCGTTTGCAGGCAAGAGATAGACACTGGTCGAATTTAGGTCCAATTCTCTGAGTTGTTTTTCATTATTCATGCGGAAAACGCTAGGCTTGATCATCCGTGTCATGGCTGACATGTAGTGCCGGTTAAGGTCTCGGAATACATCTACATCTCGCTGAGGAGACGCGCGGCATAACAATGCTCAGCATTAGCAGCCAAAGTAAAATGTAAGGTCAGCTCCTCTTCTTGGTCAAGAATTCGGTCTATGCAGTCTGCTGTTGCCAGCCAGCGGGTGACGCTCGGGGATAGTAACTTTAGGGGAGACCCTCCATTGATGGTCTCGTATATGGCATTATAATCGGTCTGGCGCTTTGCGGAGTGTGAGAACCAGTTATACGTCTCCCTGATCAGATAGTCTATATTGCTGGGCAGCTGTTTCATTGATTTGTGGGCAATTATATCCAGGGAGTGGCACACGCATCTTATGAGTTGTAAATTTGGTTGCCTCTGTTTCAGTAATGTGTACACCGAATGATGCCTGCCGACCATTACACTGGCCACATCTGTTGCTATCCCCACCGTATTAGCAATGTCCAGTGCACACTCCTGCAAAAATCGAATGACTGCCTCCACAACTCCATTAGCATCAGCATCTGAGAGCTCCACCAAACCTAAGTAAGTGCTAATAAACCGGTTGTGTTTTTTGGAGCGATATTTTATTCATATGCAGAGCAATTTGCTCACTGTAATGTCCGTTGTCTCGTCCAAATATAGTGAGGACGGGGAGTCACCGATGTCCTCTTTTAGCTTCTGTCTAAAATGAGGTGCTAGCAATGACTTAATGAAAACATTGCATTTTGTTCTGTGCATCTGGAATGCACCTGTCTCGTCTTTCAGTATATCAGATCAACAGCATTAATGGCCGTGTGGCACGCAATGTAAGTTGCTATCCGCAGTTCTCGTCGTTTCTGAACTGTCAGGGTTACTGGATTCGGTGTTTCGGCTACAAAAACCCACCGAACTGATCAGAAACCAGCTCAATTTTTATCCACCCGCCCAAATCCATTTTTGCCCGCAAAAAAGATTGCAAAACCGCCCAATTGCGAGGGAAACCGCCCAATCTGGCAACCCTGCATAATTGCAATAAAAAATATTTGTATAATTGCTTTTGTCCCAGTGACACACCTGTGTGAAAGGCTCATTATGCAGCTCATTATGCAGCTCATTATGTGGCTCATTATATGGGTCATTGTCTTCTCAGGTGTGAATCAGAGCATTATTCATTATTCATGATGATTCATGGTGAGTTAAATCAGAAAACTGGTGTGATTCCATTTCAAACAAAATCAGGCCAAAACGAAGTTCATTTGAAACATTTGAGTTTCAAAACAGAATTTGATAAAGTTTTCTGGAAAAAGTTTGCTCCAGCTGTTAAACACCTTTGAACTACAGTTGGTCTGTGGCAATTATGGCATAGGTAGGTGTGCTCTGGGACTCCACCTTCTTTAAAATGGAAATATTTTCCAGTTAATTTATTGTGTTTAGTCAGTTGAGGTCAGATGTAAATAAAAACATGAACACACCGGAGAGCTGTAGAAAATACAGACATAGGAATACCTAGGAATACGCTCCATTTTTTGTGTGTGTCTCTAAATGCTGCTCCGCCTCCATTCAGACGACGTCCGATCCTTTATACGAGCTTCGGAGACTGGAACAACATAACAGCCGAATTTCTTTCAGGAAAAATGTCAATAATACCCAGTAGAGGAGTGAAGCCTTACATGTTTATACCAGAGTCAGACACAGATGGAGAGACTCAGGAAGAGGCTGCAAATGTTAGACTGTACATGGACGTTTCTGAATGGTTAGTGGATACATTTATGTAACTTAGTTGTTGTGGAGTTGATTCATCTCATCGACTAGCCTGTACCGTCATGTTAATCTATAAACTGTTGGATAGGTGCTTATGTGTGAACTGCATTAGGATGCCCACAGAGCCAGAAAATATATGCTGCATGGAGATAGATCAGGTATTGTTTAGTTTACGGTTATCATTTTGGACTGCTGCTTCTCACTCAGGGTGGGATCTAGTGGAGATCGTCACCAATCGTGGGCGGGGTTTCCCTCCTCTTAAGTAAGAGTAGGGGCAAATTTGAAACTTGTTCTGAGAGATGAATAATGATTTATGGGGATTATAAAAAAAAGTATTGGTTGGATTTTTACCATTATAGGCTGGTTATTTACACACACTGTGGACAAACTTCTGTGTTCAAACTCCTTATAAAAGTGAATTTTGCATAATAGGTCCCCTTTAATGTACAGAGGACATGAACTGGAAGCACAGTTTCTTTGCGCATAAACCGAATCGGACACCTCTATTCTAATACTTATTTGATTTAATGGATAATTGTTTGTTCTATCCCTAATAAACCTGATTTTAAACAGGTTTCCTTAAGGCCTTCTATTGGTCAGACAAACAGTTAATTCCACCTCCAAACTCATGCACTCACTGGTTAAGGCTGCAGCTGACATGTCGGGTCACTCAAACAAACTTCGACTTCATTTTAAAGCGGTGCTGTGCAGATTAATCGGTGTGTATGATATCAAAGTAACGCAAGAGCTATTAGAGAGCCAACTCTGTATACTTTTGAATCGCTCTCATGGTACTTTGATGTCATACACAGAGCTGTGTCATACACAACAGTGTCTTTTGGAAGTCGACCAACGGCTTTCTTACAGTCTCTGCACATTAAACTGGGAGAAGAGAAAGGGTTTTTACAGTTTTTTTTTCGATCGTGAAACGACAGTGAGCACAACTGGAGCTACATGTGCAAAACTCTAACTACAGTCTGCACTACCAACAGTCACCTGAGCTGAACAGTTCACATCACCTGCAAAACTCATTTCAAGCAACACAACTCTTAACACATGGCTCAAAACAGGCTCAGTGCAGCCAAACACTATGCACAACCCTCACTGAGATAACACACACTGTCACTCAGAACACACTGAGAGTAGACACACTAGCATCAAACACCAATACAGAAAATACAAACTTTCCATCTTTACAGTTTGAAAAATTTCAGGGACTTCATACAAAGTAATATTTTCTTCAATGAAAAGAGTGACATTCTTTCACATGATTTAATTAAATTTTTAGAACGTAATTCTTTAAGGTAAATGAAAATTAGCAGTTTGCTTCAATCGTCTGTAGTAATTTACGGAATTACAGTAATGAAAAAAAAAATGTAGAAACTAAAAGTACATACTGTAATTCGAACAAATAACAAACAAGACACCTGCTTAGCCTTTCAGCTGAAATTGCAATCAGCAGTGTTTGAAAGGCACAAGGCTGAAATCTATTCTGTTTTGAATGTTTGGTTCACAGTTTGGACAGCAGTGTGTTAGCATTTGAACAAAGTGCTGTAAATCCACAGTGTTGTGCAGGTTGTGGTTAAAGTCATGGGATAAGTGTGTAGAGTTTTGAAAACTGTGTTCAAGCAATGAAAAACGAACTAGAGTTTGGTCTACATTAACTGCTAATGTGCAGGCTGTAGTTAGAGTTTTGCATATGTAGCTCCAGTTGTGCTCACTGTCGTTTAGCAATCGAAAAAAAAAACTGTAACATCAAATAAATCAGAAAGTGCTCTTTAAATAGGAGGACTGAATGAACATTTTTACAAAGAAAGAAAAAAAGTGGTGTGTGAAACAGCTGAACTGTAATGATGTGTATCTCCCTCATGGTGAGAGTGTTCTAGCACAGAATGCTGAGTGTGCTTTTCTACAAACAGAACTCCTAGTTCATGAACTCCCAGTGTGTGTGTGTGTGTGTGTGTTTGTGTGTGTGTGTGTGTGTGTGTGTGTGTGTGTGTGTGTGTCTGTGTGTGTGTGTGTCTGTGTGTGTGTGTGTCTGTGTCTGTCTGTGTGTGTCTGTGTCTGTGTCTGTCTGTGTGTGTGTGTGTGTGTGTGTGTGTGTGTGTGTGTGTGTGTGTGCCCTCATGCCTGGCAGAAGGAAGCTCTATTGTAGCCATCAGTGCTTGAATAAACAGCACAGTGTGTTCAATCATACCTCTCACCAACAGCACCTTCCTCCTCTTCCTCATTTTCACCACACAGCTCTCTCTCTCTCTCTCTCTCTCTCTCTCTCTCTCTCTCTCTCTCTCTCTCTCTGGCCCCGTTTACACCTGGTATTAACTCTTACCCCGCCAGCGTTTTTAAAAACAGTTGCCAGCCATTACCAGCAATACAAAAATATATATATATATATAAACACACTTAAAAAAAATTCACAAAAGTTTCATGGCCCCCAGAATATTTTGTTGAATAAATATCTGAACATCCAATATATGAAAAGAAAGAACTTTGATTTTAAACAGAAAAACAGTTAAAGGGGTGGTTTACTGCTTTTTTTCTTTGCATGATTGTGTTTATGGGGTGCAATATAACATGTCTAAGTGTGTGTTTTTTTTTTTAAAAAGCCTTATTTTTCATAAATTTCACCTTTATTGTAAGCCGCTTTCTCCTCTGTCATTTGAACGACCGGTTGACTTCCTGATTCTATGAAACCACTCCCTCAGAAACAGGCAATGGGCTCAGATTGGTTAGTTGGGCCGGTGTGTTGTAATTGGCTAAACTGCGTAGTGCACGTAGTCCGGACACTTCACGCCCATTTCCTTTACAGGCGAAAGCTGGAGGTGCTCCGGTCAAATGTAAATAGGGTCAATAGCCTACTGCCGTATCAGTTTGACCCAGAATCAGACCCAGAAAGAGGCAATGAAGAGAGTCAAGCAGAACCTCCCCACGGCTCTTACAAAACGTTTCTGAATGGTACATTTTATTATTATTATTATTCTATTCTATTCTGTATTATTATATAAGAATTTCGACTGTTACTTGAAAATGCTACTGCTGCTTATAACTTTTGAGATACGGTTTTCTCCTGATTAAACATTTGATATAACTGAATAAATGACGGAGTAATACAGTTTTTTAAAGTTATTCTTTTATCGATATAATAAACAACCGTTTATCTATTCACAAAACTTAGTTTACTCAGTGTATCGTTTTCTTTAGGTACACGTTTGTCTTACACAAAATAGCATCGAACTAACTGGCTACTATAAAATAACAGTGTTGGCATTGGTTTACGTTCTTGATCAAATCGAAAATTTACGTCATAAAGTATACATGGAAAATACATTTACAAAATTAGTACATAATTAAAAATTCAGGTCCAAAATGTTTGTACGCGTTTGTCATAGATACACAAAATAGCATAACTAAGTGGCTACTAAAGCCAGCGCTGGCATTTGTTTAAGTCCTTGATAAAACTAAAACATTACGTCTGAAATTATACATGCAAATACATTACTTACAGGTTGTGGCCCAACAACTGCTTCCTCTGGTTTTAAAGTTGGAACTGCTTCATGTTTTAGTAAAAGTTTGTTGTTGAATCCGACATTGAATTCGTGGAGATTCTGGAAGCTGTCTTCCGTAAAATGCGCAGCACAGAAAGCTAAATTACGATTGTAATTTTCAGGAACATAATCAAATTGTAGCCATTGTTGACAAACTACAGCGTCCGTAGGAAGCCCGAACACAGAAGACCTGACAGCTGGGTGAAAATAACACCCTTTCGACGGCATGGCTACTGCTCTCCACTATAACTCTTCCTCTTCGACAAAGCAGCAGAAATATGGCCACGCCCCCTTTTTTGAATATTCCGGAGGGAGGGTTGGTTATGGGTTAGTTACGTTTAAAACCCAGGAGTATCTCGTTGTAGTCCCATTCGAGTCGTTATTGTAGGCATTAAACTTCCTGATTTTTAAAAGATGATATCTCTGCTTACATTGAACTTTCAGTGCAGCAACTTTGCAGATACTGTTCATGCACCAACATCAACATTACACACTATTTAAAATGAAAAAAGTGAAATCGCAATAAACCACTCCTTTATGATGTGTTTTGGTCGATCAAATCACAATTGCACAATTCTAAATACAGGTGTAAACAGGGTCTTAAACTTTTGAGCTTGTCTAATTTCGACCACAAGGGAAAACTTATCTGACCGGATTGCTTTTGTAGTATAAACGTTCATGTAGTCGAATGCTTTCGAACATCCTCAAAAAAAAACGCTGACTCTCTGCCTACTGACTTAATGCTTTAACATTATGGGAAGCTCGCAAGCAAGACGGGATTTAAAATTTGTTGGCTGAAGGCCGAAAACAAAAAACATACCAATGTGTTCTCTAAGCATTCCTGATTTTTAACACACACTCACCGCTATCAGAGCAGAAACAAAAGCTGCTGATCTCTGTATGTTTTTCTGTCGTTTCCTTTTATTTTTTTAAGTAAATTGCGCAAGCTTTTTTTTGTCCATTAGATCGAAAGATATATTTACCCACCCATAGACCCTCCCTGCAAAGAAATTAGGACAAAATTGGTTGAAAGTGTAGAAAAGAGACCTACACCAGGCTAAAAACACCAGGTGTAAACATGTATGTGTCTGAATCGTGTACTTGGGATCCGATCGACCAACACACATCTTAATGCCAGTTGTAAACAGGGCCTTACTCTCTCTCTATCAGGAGATTGTCTCCCAAATCTCATTTCATCTGAAATGCTTCTTTAGCTCAGTGTGCTTTTCACACACAGTTACAGCCTAGTGGATAATTACACAATATAAGTTCAAGAATTTTACATTTTCTGAAGAAGTTTTTTTTTTTAATGTCACTGTCACAGTGTTATGAGTGGTTATGCAGTTGTCCAAGGAGTTCTGAGTGTTTTAGAGCATTGCTATGATCTGCATGGTTGCCAGGGTATTGCTAAGGTATTCTAAGTAGTTGTTACTGCATTTCTATGGAGTTTTTTCCATGGTTGTTACAGTTTTGCTAGGTGGATGCTATAGTATTCTACGTAGTTTTAGTGCATTGCTATGCTTATGCTTTGGTGTTTACAGTGATGTTCTGGGTGGTTGGAACAGTGTTCTGAGTGGTTGTTACAGCATTGTTATGTCTTTTGTGGTTGCTAGGAAGTTTTGGGTGGTTGTTTAAGTGTTGGAAGGTAGTTTCTAAAGAGTTCTAAGTAGTTTTGTATGCACTTGCTGTGGTTTTATGTCTGGTTTCTGTGTTGTTCTGGATGGTTTCTACAGTGTTTTGGGTGATTGCTATGGCATTGCTAGGTAGTTGCTAATATGTTCTAATTACTGCATTACAATGCATATGCTGTGGTGTTCCCTTTCGAGGGAACTCGCGATGTGTCGATGACGCTTTGGGAACGCTTCCAGCGTGAATGCGTCTGAAGCATCTATGTCAACTAGTCCAATGGATGGAATGAACGTCACGGGTGAAGTCATGACCAGGAAGAGATAAGAACGCATCTGCGGCATTAGCTTCTGTTGCCTCAGCAAGCCATCTGTGTCAAACTGTCTGTTATGTTTTCTGTCTGATATATACACTCACCTAAAGGATTATCAGGAACACCTGTTCAATTTCTCATTAATGCAATTATCTAATCAATCAATCACATGGCAGTTGCTTCAATGCATTTAGGGGTGTGGTCCTGGTCAAGACAATCTCCTGAACTTCAAACTGAATGTAGGAATGGGAAAGAAAGGTGATTTAAGCAATTTTGAGCGTGGCATGGTTGTTGGTGCCAGACGGGCCGGTCTGAGTATTTCACAATCTGCTCAGTTACTGGGATTTTCACGCACAACCATTTCTAGGGTTTACAAAGAATGGTGTGAAAGGGAAAAACATCCAGTATGCGGCAGTCCTGTGGGTGAAAAGGCCTTGTTGATGCTAGAGGTCAGAGGAGAATGGGTCGACTGATTCAAGCTGATAGAAGAGCAACTTTGACTGAAATAACCACTCGTTACAACCTAGGTATCCAGCAAAGCATTTGTGAAGCCACAACACGCACAACCTTGAGGCGGATGGACTACAACAGCAGAAGACCCCACCGGGTACCACTCATCTCCACTACAAATAGGAAAAAGAGGCTACAATTTGCAAGAGCTCACCAAAATTGGACAGTTGAAGACTGGAAAAATGTTGCCTGGTCTGATGAGTCTCGATTTCTGTTGAGACATTCAGATGGTAGAGTCAGAATTTGGCGTAAACAGAATGAGAACATGGATCCATCATGCCTTGTTACCACTGTGCAGGCTGCTGGTGCTGGTGTAATGGTGTGGGGGATGTTTTCTTGGCACACTTTAGGCCCCTTAGTGCCAATTGGACATTGTTTAAATGCCACGGCCTACCTGAGCATTGTTTCTGACCATCTCCATCCCTTTATGTCCACCATATACCCATCCTCTGATGGCTACTTCCAGCAGAATAATGCACCATGTCACAAAGCTCGAATCATTCCAAATTGGTTTCTTGAACATGACAATGAGTTCACTGTACTAAAATGTTCCCCCAAGTCACAAGATCTTAACCCAATAGAGCATCTTTGGGATGTGGTGGAACGGGAGCTTCGTGCCCTGGATGTTCATCCCACAAATCTCCATCAACTGCAAGATGCTATCCTATCAATATGGGCCAACATTTCTAAAGAATGCTTTCAGCACCTTGTTGAATCAATGCCACGTAGAATTAAGGCAGTTCTGAAGGCGAAAGGGGGTCAAACACAGTATTACAGTTTTTTCCAATTGCTAACACACTAAACTGACATGCACAGCTCAATTATTTAAACTGACACACAGAGAGCAAAACCTCTTCTCAAGTCTCCAAAAGTCTAAACACATTTTCTGCTTTACACACATTTTGCAATTCAAAATGGCACTTTTTAAATGCACTGAACACGGTTCTCTGCATAAGACACAACAATCTGACATAAAGTCACATGTTTGCCATTTCAAAACACTGCCATTTAAAATGACACTACATGAGCTAATTGGTTAATACATGTGCCAGCTGGCCAAACACCTCAATGGTTAATGGTTAACACTTCAATCTGGATGTAAGTACTATGAAAAGACCACAGGTGAGCACCCTTTTTTTTTACAACAACAATGGAAGACGAGGAAGAGGAGGAGGAAGAGGAGGAGGAAGAGGAAGAGAAAGAGGAGGAGGAGGAAGAGGAGGAGGAAGAGAAGGAGGAGGAAGAGAAAGAGGAGGAATAAGAGGAAGAGGAGGAGGAAGAGGAGGAGGAAAAGGAAGAAGAGGAAGAGTAGGAGCCCCTAGAAGAGTTATTTTCAGCATGGCGGTGGAAGGTATACGACCGGCAGCCCTTTGTGCGCATGCCTCTTGTGCAGGCTATGGAAGAGACATGAGGAGATTGATGTGGGTGTGATTCAGGGATGGATAAGGCACTCAAGGCGCTTTTTCCCTCGATGTCTGGCAAGGGAAGATATTGCCTATGATGTGGCCTGACCCAGCTGTGCGGCAAGATGCTGCCTAATTATTTTTCTTGCCTCTTTTTTATATATTTATTTTTTCTGCAATTTTGTTTTTCAGTCTACTGTTTTTTGTGAGCATATTTTTGTTCAGGCCAATGTAAATATACCTGCTGTGCATATGTTGCACTGACTTGTTTGGTGAAAAAAAAAAATGTTTCAACAGCAAGTGTGTGTATCTGCAAATATTTCTGTCATGTGAACAATCTGAAGAATTTTTATACAATTTGAACTATTTTAGTATTATGGCAAAGCATACTAAAGATGAGAGTGCTTTTCATTATGCCCAACAGTGTGTAGTTGGTTAGACAAATATCTGGTAATATAAATGAAGTGTGTACCATTTCGTGCAAAAGTTTGATTTTGATAATGCTATATGTAGTTTTGGTTGCAGTGCTTCATTTTGCAGGAGATATGAGGTATTTTGCGGTTTGGGTGTGTGGTTTTGTGAATTGTGTTAAGTATTGATAAAACCAGCATAGTTTGAAAAATTGTGTGTTAGAAATTGTAAAAAAAACTGTAGTATGGTGTTCCTAATAATCCTTTAGGTGAGTGTATATATATTTATATATATATATATATATATATATATATATATATATATATATATATATATATATATACATACATGCAGGGCTGATTGCCGTCATTTTGAGAAGCTTTCGCCTCACATGCTCTGCTCCCGCCTGTCACTTTTCGAGGAAAGTGGCCAGGCTCGCGGTTCTCAGGGTATAGGACCCGCGTCTGCCGAGGTAGCGCAGAGAATGCATTCCTGGGGATCGCAAATGGATTTCTTTTTCCCGAGGGATCAATTGCTCTATCTCTGGTATTGGAAGCCCGCAGGGAGAGAGACCAATGCATCTGTGCTCTACCTCCGAGGAGGCAGATGTGTTGAGCATTGAATGTGACACAATCATGGGGGAAAAGGATTCACCATCTCTTTCCCCAGCATATGAGGAGCTGGTTGAGGTGATTACTAAAGTTGTAGATAAATTAAATATTTTATGGCCAGCAGAGAAAAGGGGCGCTTCCTTCCCTATATTTTTTCACCTCCATCACGGGGCCTTCCATTTTTTCCCGATCTGCACAGCGAGCTGTCTAGATCGTGGAATAAACCATACTCTTCAGGACTACTCAGCCCTCAGGTTCATGTTTATTCAGATATTAGGGGGTTGAAAGAGTATGGCTATGGGGCGCTGCCCCGGGCAGAACAGACGCTTGTGAGCTATCTGTTCAGCATCGTCCCTGAAGGCATCGGCTCTGCCCACTAAACCATTTAAGGAAATTATTTCTAATCTGGGGCAAAGCATATACGGCAGTGGGTCAAGCCAGAGCCTGCTTGTACGCTATGGCAGTGCTACAAGCATATCAGGTTGACCTACTGGGGGATTTGGACAGAAGTGAGGGAGTTTGGCCTGATGGGGTTTGAGAACTTCGTCGGGCCACAGATTTATCTCTCAGGGCTACTAAGGGGACCGCCAGAGCAATTTGTCGGTCTATGGCAGCTCTTGTGGCCACTGACAGATACCTCTGGCTCAATTTGTGCGGAGATCAAGGAGAGGATACATCTTTCCTACTTGATGCTCCTATCGATCCTTCTGATCTCTTCGGCGACACGATTGTTTCGGTCCAAATTTCAGTCAGAGGCGGTTTAAAGAAATCTCTCCCTCGTTATGTCCAAACCTCTGGGGCTGCTGGGCGTCAGCTGCTCCAGCCGTTTAGTTTCTCATACACAGCACAGCAGCCAAAGTCTTCGAAGCAGAAGCCGGATCTGAGGATCGTTTTTCACGCAGAGAAGGCTTCGGCCTCGACATTGCGTCAAAATCACGCCCTCTGAGGGGGGTTTGAAAACAGTCAGCTCGGGTGGTTCTTGCCAGTATGCTTCAGGTCCCCGAACTGGCTGTCTCAATTACACCAGAGGCCAGCCTCGAGGAGCTGGTTCCCTTGGTAGATTTTCTGGCAGCGCGGAAACTACTGCCAAATATATCTCTATTGGTCCTGCAGTTATTAGTAAGAGGCAGATTTGGTTCTCGTCCTCCAGGCTACAATGGGGTGTATCTCACGTTAGTGCATCCCGAGCAGGCTCTTGTAATGGAGCAAGATGTAAAGGCCCTGTTAGCAAAGAAAGCTATAGAGCAGGTGTACTCACCCGACATTGCGTCGGCTCTTTACAGTCGTTATCTCGTTGTTCCAAAAAAGGATGGAGAACTGCATCACATACTAGATCTTCATCTGTTGGAGTGTTCGGTGCTGGAACTCAAGTCCAAGATGCTGACCCTCGAAGAGATCGTGACTCAAATCAGATCCAAGGACTGGTTTGTCACGATAGATCTGAAAGACGTATACTTCCATATCTCCATCCTCCCTCAGCACAGGAGGTTCCTGAGGTTTTCTTTCTAGCTCTAGGTCTAGCTCTATCACCCCGCTCATTCACCAAGTGCGTAGATGCAGCTCTGGCCCCGCTCAGCCTGCAGTGCATACGCATTCTGAATTGCATAGATGACTGACTGATACTAGTGAAATCAGAACAGTTAGCGGTTCGGCATCAAGATGTCGTCCTTGCTTATATGCGAAGGTTGGGGTTGAGGCTCAATGCCAAGAAGAGTGTGCTTTTTCCAGTACAGAGGACCACTTTTTTTGGAGTGGTCTGGGACTCAGTCACGATGCGAGCCGTTCTGTCGCCCGCTCGTGTAGCTGTTATCCTTACTGCCACAAAAGAGCTAAAGCTAGGCCAGTCACACACTGTGAAACAGTTCGAGAGACTGTTAGGCCTTAGGGCAGCAGCGTCTAATGTGATACCCTTTGGCCTGCTGTACGTGAGACCTTTGCAGTGGGGGCTCAGGACCAGATCGTTCTCCCCGGGGGAAACCCATTCCGTACGATCAAGATCATGCGGCAGTATCCACGCGCCTTGGCTAAATGGAGGAAACACTGGTTCTTGTCCCAGGTTCCGGTGTTGGGAGCTCTTTGCCATGGAGTTGCTATCTCTACAGACGCTTCCCTCACCAGCTGGCGAATGGTATTGGAAGGCCGCTCAGCTCAGGGCTTGTGGAGAAGTCATCATCTCTCTTGGGACATGAATTGCCTAGAGATGATGGTCTTCTTCAATGCGTTGAGACATCTCCTCCCAGACCCGAGGGGCCATCATGTGTTGCTCTGGAACAGTGACTATTAGGCCTCAGGGCAGCAGCGTCCAATGTGATACCCTTTGACCTGCTGTATATGAGACCTTTACAGTGGTGGCTCAGGACCAGAGGGTTCTCCCCGAGGGGAATCCCACTCCGTATGATTAAGATCACACGGCAGGATCCCCGCGCCTTGGTTATATGGAGGAAACTCTGGTTCTTGTCCCACAGACATTGGGGGCCTCTTGTTTTTGGTCCCTAAGGTATACGTGGCGGCTTTCCACGCCCTGGTAGGTGGTACATTTTTGGGTCGAAACCCCCTGATCACTCGTTTCCTTTGGCACTTTGAGGCTGATGCCTGCAACTTGCACTAGGGTGCCGTGCATTAGTTCAAGTAGGCCTATCTGGGACTCCCTTCGAGCCCTTAGATTTGGTCTCAGAGAAGTTTCATTCTTTTAAGACTACTTTCTGCTAGCTATTTCGTCCCTCAAAGAGTCAGAGATCTTCAGGCCCTTTAGGTCCCCACCTGCCTTGAGTGCACCGGGGATGGTCAAGGCATTCTTACCCCAAACATGGATATGTTCCTAGGTGCCTACCATTATTCCGAGGCCTATTGTGCTGCAGGTTTATGTCCTCCCCCATTTATCGGACCAGGAAAAGCTGAACCTCTTGTGCCCAGTGCGAGCACTGGACACTTCATTGGACTTCTCCGTGGAGAAAATCCGACCCTTTAAGCAATTGGATAGTCTAGACTATTTTTCTTTTTTGTGAGTCCTCTGGCCAACCATTTGGTGGTCAGGGCTCATTCTACTAGGAGTATGGCTTCTAAGCTTTTTTCTGGAGTTTCTCTCCAGACGTTTGTGCTCCACACCGCTCACATTTGTCAGATTTTTAGCCTGGACCTGGACGCTGTCCCAAGGTCTCAGGTGCTTAGTGCTCAGTGTAGTGATGACAACAGGCTGACACTCAGGCATTTGAAAGTTTGTCGATTTGGGTATTCTCGTTCCCAAAGCGTCATCGACGCATCGCGAGTTCCCTCATAAGGGAACGTCTCAGGTTTCGACTGTAACCATAGTTCCCTGAGATAGGGAACGAGACGATGCGTCACCCTGCCATACTTCCTGCATCCCTGTGATCGACAGACAACATTAAATATAACAGACAGTTTGACACTGATCGCTTGCTTAGAAGCTAATGCCGGTTTCACCGGATTCGCTCTTATCTCTTCCTGGTCATGACGTCACCCGCCCGTGACATTCATTCAATCCATTGGACTAGTTGACATAGATGCTTCAGACGCATTCACGCTGGAAGCGTTCCCAAAGTGTCATCGACGCATTGTCTCGTTCCCTATCTCAGGACACTATGGTTACAGCCGTAACCTGAGACGTTTTTGGTTAATGTGGTATTCTGGGTGGTTGCTACAGTGTTTTGTGTGGATGCTAGGCATTGCTAGATGGTTTTAGCACACTATAATGTATTTGCTGTGATGCTCTGGGTGGTTGCAATTATTGTGAAAGTGGTTGTTATGGTGACATGAGTGCTTACTAGAGAGTTTTGGGTGGTTGCCAAGGCATTGCTAGAGGTTGCTAAGGTGTTCAAAGCACACAATCTGTGGCATCATTCATGTCTGTAGCTCAAACTGGGTAGTTTGAGTTACATTTTTCAGGTTAGGGGATTGTTCAAATAGTGATGCTTGACTTCGCAACACATCACACTTGATATTATTACTATCAACATCTAACTTTATTAAACATGTCATTACAGTACAGATTCTCGAAGAACAGTAAACCAGTGACTCAGTATTCAAGCTTTATGTAGGCCTATGATGTAAATGTTTGTAACTGCATACATAATCGTATACAGTATATAGAATTGCAACAATAACTTGTTATATGACCGTATTCAAAGCATAACAAACCCCAATATTATCCAGGCTTATTGTTATGAATACTCTGATGACAATGAACATATTTTCTGTACGTAACAGTGCCCACAAAGGCTTGTTGTGTGAAGTGTTTGTTACATAAATCTTTTGTAGGTATTTGTGTGTGTGTGTCTGCTTTTGTCCTGAACTCTTAAACTACCCCAGGACTAACTGCTATGCAAACAAAGCATAATAACAGCAGTTGCACGGGACACAGCGATGCAGGCGCACTCTGATTGGATAACAACTTACATAATCAGGCTGCCACGGCGACGGCCCTAAGGAGAGAGGGGGAGGGTCCGGCAGCACATGCGCATACACTCACGCGAACCCATACGCATTCACATATGCATGTTTGCTCTCCAGAAATCCGGTAAGTCAAGAATATTTGCAGACTGGTTAAACTGCTCTCAGGGATGTTACAATCATGCACGGCATGTAATTGTTGAACATAATATTACGTTTTCTGTTTTGTCCAGTGATTTTCATTTTCCTGTGACACTAATAATACTGTTAAATGCATTCTTCATGTTTGTAATTATGCTCAATCTCTCATCAAACATTCAGAAGGGAAAATATAAGGTTTTAAAACAGTAAGGGCCCTCTGCATGTCAAACAGCACATAATGACTCATCTCACACTAATTACTTGCTTATTATGAACTTAAAGAACACACTCTCAGACTACATGGTAAGTGAGACAAACCAAAAGTGAAACAATCTCAATTATATCTTGCTTCAACCTCCTGGAAAGCAATGAATTTAAGTGCCAATGACTCGTGCTTCTTACAGTATATAATTCACCTGAGAAATAAAGACGCCAGCAATATCATATGTGGCTCCTCTGGAGTTTCAGATCTCAACAATGTCTCAAACTTTCCTCAGATTGGCAAAAATACAAAAGTCATATCTCAAAATTAACTAATTTTCATCAAATTCTAATAAGACCAAATCATCTGAGTTACATAGCTATATTCATGCTGTATATCAACAATGAGACAATCAGATCATTTGTCCTTTGTCTTTTGAGATTAAAAAGAGCAATACAACTTTCTACTGGCTGTGACTCGAGAGCACTGTAAAGGGTGAAAGTACTGATGTAACTCAAGCTTGTCTTTGTCCTTCATTTAATCCAAGGCCTCTGTCCCTCTTCACCCCAACCCCACTCTTCTCCATTCCTTGTTCATTGTTTCTTGAAGCAGTCAGTGGATGAGTCGTGTTTCCTGTTTGAGGAGGGAGGAGTTGAACTCCAACAGCAGTGGCAGGTGGCTTCATGCTGCTTTTGTGTTTGTGTGCGAGTTCTTTTCACAAAAGTCTATCAGTTAATACAGAAACAGAACCTCAAGAGGCTAGAGACAAAAAATAAAGTTTTACCAGCATGAGCAATTTACATTTTCTCACATTTCTTCCGACAATCTAAGTAAACTAATATTAAACTAATACTAATCCTCTCTCAACCTCTGGCACAACTGATCTCAGAAAAGTTAAGCCAGAAGTTCTCAACCTTGGAGATTTATATCAACTGTATCTTATTTATGTTATCTAAGTTATTTTTGCATATGTTTTATAGCCGTAGGCTAGATCTACTTATGAAATATGCAGCTTCTCTTATGATTAAAATATTATTCGAAATGAATAACATACAACAGGCGTATTGGGAAAAAAAAAACTACCTCTATCTACATTTTTTCAAAACACCAAAAACATATTTATATTTACAATTCATTGTAGTTTCCTGCTTAAATTAACACAAATGTCAGTAAAACATCAACAACTTCTATTTTTTATGATTACAGGGGCAGATAATCAATTAATAAATACTATTTTTGCATGCTATTATGACCTCAAAACACTTTTATCATAGTGCATTATTTGTAAACTCATTTTGATGTTTGCATCACATAACCAGCTCAATTTGTTTTTGTGTGTGTGTTTTTTTTTTACATTGTAAACTTTCTCAATAGCTCTTAGTACAACATTGCACTTGCAATGCGTAGCATGAATTTTGAATTGCACTTTATTTCAATAGTCCACTGTAGCAATGTTCAGGGAAGAAGGAGGCGGGAACCGGCGAACAATCAAAATAATCTTTATTTAAAATAAACAAAATAAAATACCGCCAGCAGCCCCTCGCGGACGACTGCTGGCTAAAATAAAACACAAATACAAAAACCAAAACTGAACTAAAATACAGGCCTGTTCCTCTCTCGATCATCAACGTTGTCGCTCCTCCTTTATGCTTCCGCTCCTCCATGAGAGATGCGAGACCGGTGTGCTTCACAGGTGTTGCTCATTAGCAATCGCACCACCGGCCTCGCGCCATTCTCTCACGTCCCTCGGCCGTCCTGTTCGTCACATACCCCCATCGACCTTCATAGGAGGGGGGTACCCACGAGCCTGTGCCTACTCCCCCCCGGCGGCGGTGATCCCTGGGGGGTATGGACCGACAAGCCGAGGGAAACGGAGACGGAAGCATGAGGAGCGACAGATCGAGAAAGGGGAGAGAGGGGAAAAAAATGGTCCCCCAACCAGCTGGGCGATCTCCTCCGCGGTGCCTGGCGGTGACGCTGGGTAGCCCTCGGTGGACGGCTCGACGCTCCTCCGCCGCCCGGTGGACGGCGACGGCTCCTCGGGTGCCTTGGGCAGACGGCAGGAGTCCCCCGCTCCCTGCTCCTCCCCTTCGCTGGTGGACGGCAGCAGGCTGCGGTCCACGGCAAGTGTTGGCGACTCCTCCTCTCCCTCCCGGATGGCAGCCGCCCCTCCAATACCCAGGCGGCCGGCAGCGAGCTCGACCGTCCCACCGGCAACTCACTCCAGCGCACCGCCTCGAGCGTCCATGGCCGCGAGTCCCCCGCTCCCTGCTCCTCCCCTCGTTCGGCGGATGGCAGCAGGCTCCGGCCCACGGCAACGGCGGCGACTCGCGCACCATGCTCGATGGCAACGCGGATTCCCCACAGCGGCGAGGACTCTCTGACAGCGCGTTCCTCCCTCTTCCAGGGTTTCGGCACCAGTGTAGCAATGTTCAGGGAAGAAGGAGGCGGGAACCGGCAAACAATCAAAATAATCTTTATTTAAAATAAACAAACTAAAATACCGCCAGCAGCCCCTCGCGGACGACTGCTGGCTTACCCAAAATAAACATAACGGCCAGGAGCCCCTCGCGGACGACTGCTGGCTAAAATAAAACACAAATACAAAAACCAAAACTCAACTAAAATACAGGCCTGTTCCTCTCTCGATCATCAACGTCGTTGCTCCTCCTTTATGCTTCCGCTCCTCCGTGAGAGATGCGAGACCGGTGTGCTTCACAGGTGTTGCTCATTAGCAATCGCACCACCGGCCTCGCGCCGTTCTCTCACGTCCCTCGGCCGTCCTGTTCGCCACATCCACTTTAGACATTCTACTGACAATAAGGAGCTTTGCAACTACATGTCAACTAACTCACATTAGAGCATAAGTAGACTGTTAGGTTACGTTTAGTAGAATCATTTGAAATGTAGTTGCAAAGTTACTTTGGAATCAGTAGAATGTCTGTTGGGGAACCATCAAAATAAAGTGTTAGCAGATATTAAGCAGACAGTCTACTAATACACTAGTGACTGGTAGTTGACATGTACAGTAGTTGCAAAGTTACTTAGTTAGTAGAATATCTAAAGTGGACTATCGAAATAAAGTGTTATTGAATTCCATGAAAGTTCAGACATTCAATAAAAGATCTCAAGGACTTATAGAAGCAAGCTAAAATGGCATGCTTTCTTGCTTTTGATAACACTATTGGTTAGGCTTAAGGTAGGGTTACATTTTATTTTCAGACACGATTGAGCAGTATCCTTTTAGTGCTACTCACGAGACATTTCATTTCTGAACTGCCATGATAGAACCAATGTAATAAATCTTTGCCATATTCAATCAATTTCATCTGTTTTGGATAAAACTTAATATACTTTTAACGTCACTCACTAGACGTTTTGAAAATGCCCCAAAATTATATTATTACAAGAAGCAACATAAGATAATTTTGGTTGCACTTTTTTTACAGGACGTGCACTTGCAGTGTACTTACCTAAGAAAGTAATGGTTAAAATAAGGTAACTACATGGGTTAAAGTTAGGTTTAATAGGTTCAGGGTTAGTACATAAATTAGGACTTATACAGGACTATAAAATAAAGTGCAATCATCATTTTGCAAAAATGTTGCCACATGCACGTTTTTGCAATGAGCCTGGGTTGGAAATGTAGGCAACAACCTATATATGCCAAGGTGAATATGCTCTGAAAATACACTGAAATAATGCTTCAGTATAAGGATTTAAATTACATACTTAAATATTGTTATTCTTGTCTGTGCAAACACAGCCACTTCAATACAATCTTATGAGAAAATGTAAGTATTTTACGAATTGGCAATTTTGTATGAATTTTGTAAAAATATTTGATGTTTGCATTTCTGTATTATTTAAGCATTAGCCTAGCAACATGCTACCATAGACTCTACTGGATTCAATTGTTAGTTATGTCTCCTGTAACTGTTACTTGAGGAGTGCTATTTCTGTCAAGTCATTATCTACATCAGACTCTTTTAAACAGCTGCGGTGTAAAGAGGAGACAGCAAGACAGCACACTAGGTTTTGGAACAGAACTTTAGTGTCCTCTTCTCTAGTCTTTCAAGCATTTAACCTTACCCCATTTTATTCACTATGCTATTTTGAAATCTATCACTCTCACACTCTTGTGATATAAGCAACACATAACTGTGACTTGTACTTATTATACTTTAGACATGTTAGGGTTGATATTCATGGGAAAGCCAGTTGTCGGCCACCTACACAAAGTCATTTTCAAGGAATAGTGCATTTGGTCATCATACTCGTCCTCATGTTGTTATTTGACCTTCTTCTTCCTCAAATGTGTTTTAACAGCCATGCTATGCAAACTAAAGACAATCTGCTAAACATATTTTGTGTTCCATGGAAGTCATACAGTTTTGAAAAGAAAAGAGGTAAATAAACAATGACAGATTTTTTTATTTTATTTTAGGATGGACTATTACTTTAAAAAGACAAAGTGTGCTTTCATTCCAGTGAGATCATCATATGTCTTATCTTCACCTCATTCATGTTTTTGTTATTCTAATTTACTTTAATATACTTAGTTCCAAATATATTCTTATGTTAACAAAGCACCTATAGCCTACATCAGAAAAAAATAAATAAATAAAAAATAACCACAAGTGAAAGGCCCTTCCCTGTGGCTTCATGTACTTCATGCACTTCCCTGTGGCTTCATGTTGATGTGATTCTACTTGTTATTTACAATGCAGTTGTAATGATTCACAAAGGGTGAACAGTGAAATACACAATCCCTTCATTAGCAGTAATTATTCTTTGCTTCTCGCTGCTGACTGAGGCTGATAATAGCAAAGCCCAGCCAAGCAGCGTGGCTTGGGCAGGTCAGTGTGGCATATGTCACTGGGCGGATCCAATTTGAGGTGAAGCTTTTGTCATGTATGATTAAAGCTGTGGAGGCTGCTAGTTTGACATGATTTTTTTTTGTTTTTACAGAAGACTTGACAGTGACTTTCCTATAAGTCAATTTTTCTTAAAGGAATATTCTAGGTAAAATACAAGTTGAGTTCTATTGGGGAAAAAAAAAAAGGGGAAGAAGAAAAAAGTTTACTGTCAGGCCAGAAATGTACTGTAGACAAGTACACAAACTTGAATGGTGCATTGCCCAAAGCATTTTAACATAGGCCTGCTCTGGTTCAGAAAGAAGGGAGAAATATGTCATTATTTAGGCAGCTAATTATACACGTCTACAGAATATCTAGCTCAGCAAGATTCTGACAGATGTGGAACTGAAAGAATACACTGACCAAATAATAAGACAGTATACACTAATGCATGCTGTCAAATGCATTAGTTGTTGAGAATGTGAATTGAGGCCTGACACATTGCAAGTGTCACGTTTTCTATGTGTTTAGTTATGTTCTGTGATCTTGTTTCCCCCTGTCATTGTGATTTTGGTTTAGTCCTGTTAGTTTTTCCCGCTCCTCGTTTGTGTTCAGTTTCTTCACCTGTGTTCAGTTAATAATCCCATTAGTCCCAGTTCTTTTAAGCCCTGTGTTTTCCCTCAGTGTTTGTTGGTTGTCGTCAATGTATGGTTGTTTTCACTGAAGTCCTGGAGTTTTGTTCTTTTGTTCTTGTATGTTCCAGAAATTTAATATTGTAAATAAATCAACTACTTTGAAGTTCCTGCATCCTCGTCTTCAGCTACCTGCACACAACCTGACAGCAAGCTTGTGTAACTATAAGCATTACTTGCGTAGAGTTTCATGTTTTATGCGGATGAAGTAGAATCGTATGGGGTGACTTTATAATAAAGTTCCATAGATGTCAATAGTGTGCGCATTTGTTTCAGTGTGTGTGTGTGTGTGTTTTAATTAATGGCAAAGCATGTCACAGATGTTTTCAATTGAGCTTAAATTGTATTGTAACTTCCAATATTCCTTTTAGAACAGATTAACCCTTAATTGTTAAAGGCAGTTGTAATGATTCACAAAGGGTGAACAGTGAAATACACAATCCCTTCATTAGCAATAATTATTCTTTGCTTCTTGCTGCTGACTGAGGCTGAGAATACAATTAATTCTAAGAATATTGTACAATTCACTAACAATTTTGTTGAATATTTGGTATTTGTTATTCACTGGATAACTTATCACAAACAATTTCTGCCTAATTCACAACACTAGCATACGCACGTGAATTTGTTCTTAAACTCATTCTAGTGTAAATGTCAATGTCACTTTCTTTTGTATAGCACTATTAAAACAACATATGTGCTTTACATCATCTCAGTGAAATAGACAAAATAGTACAATAGTAATAGAATAAAAACAATAATAAACAATAATCAAAATTATCAAAAAGAAGAATAGGCCATGGCACACAAATGTGTCTTAAGTTGTTCTTTAAAAACATGTACAGAGTCAGCGTCCCTAACATGTAAGGGTAAGCTATTACAAAGTCTTGGAGCTACTACTAAATGAATTTAAACTCCCTGTAAAGGCAATTATAAAAAAAAAAATTCTAAGCTGAATTGTGGAGTTAAACATTTTTTCACCATTGCTGTGTTCCGGATTTTTTGGGCGGGGCTAAAATGGGGGCTCTATGACGCTATGGAGCCCCTGAGCTTCTGGACACGCCCCTACTTGATGACGCACTGGAGCCACTGAGGCTGGCCCCTCCCCTAACAATATAAATAGAGCACATTCACATCAGTTTGCCACTCAATCGCGAGTTACTGTCAGTACTATTAGTTACTACAGCCTACAGTTTGCTAGCTAGCTATGCCTTCGTCACGGAAATACTACCTGGATGCCATCACGTACAAAACAGATCGGTGTCCTTATTTAAATTTCCAAAAAACGATCACATCAAGAAGAGGTGGATAGATTTTGTGAAGAGCCACCTTGATGGAGAGCAGAGGATCACTGCCAAAACCCGCCTCTGTAGTGATCATTTTACATGTGATAATTTTATAAACTTTCGTCAGAGACAACTGGGATTCACTGATAATCCGCTGTTACTGGTGAATGGGGCCGAACCGACTATCTCCCGCCTCGGCCTTCAACCTCCCGTCGCACCGACAACTGGTGCCATTATTGGCAGTGCGTGCCCACCGTGTGAGCATCCATTCCTATTAAAACTGTAAACCGCTATCACTGTAGCGTAGTGAGCATCCATTCCCGTGTGAGCAGCCATTCCTATTAAAACTGTAATCTGCTATCACAGTAGCGGTGACAGTTGAGTGAGGCGACGGCAGCTTTTCCGCGAGTGGGCGTGGTTTCAGCGCAGCCAGCAGACACACCCCCAACGTTTGAAAACAGAGTCTACTGCTCATTTTTTAAAGATTTTGATCGCTTATTTTATGTACTTGCCAGCTTTTTTGTCATTTAAATGTGGCTGGGTGGCTAATACAGTAACACATTTTTCTGTGGTTTGACAAACTCAGAACACAGACTTAATTTTGACTTTACAGGGATTTTAAAGTATTCTTAATGAGTGGCCACATGTCCGAGGTTAATCATTTGCATAAAACATGCCCAAACCATGTCCATATAAAGGCTTTCGCAACAACATTTAATTAATTGCAGTTTGGTACTTAATTTTGGGAGTTTAGAACAAATTGAAGCAAGTATTTTTGAGGAATATCAATACAGTGCTGCCACACACTGTAACATATTCTGATTTATTTTTTATTTTTTATTATGTTAATGGTGTAAGTGTGACATCTAAAAGATGGTTCATTGATTTGTGAAAGAATGAAAATGCATAGGGATGAGTGTTTGTGTATGTGTAAAGGTCAGCAGTCAGTGATGTTCTACCTTTATAAAACTACCTTTGAGCGTCGAACACCCCTCCCCCACCATGTGTCCACAGAGAGATACAAAAGAGAACAGAAAGAGAGAGAGAGAGAGAGAGAGAGAGAGAGAGAGAGAGAGAGAGAGAGAGAGAGAGTGTGTGTGTGTGTGTGTACGTGAGAAACGTGAGAGCCATTCAGAGAAAGTGTCAAATGTTTGTGAATTTGTCCTGAAAACAAAGATAAAGAAAGAGACATTTTTAAAGAAATATAGCCATATTTGATTGGATTCAACTATTAGCACAGATGATTTGCAGAATCATTGGTGGAATTTGATATAAAAAATAAATAAATAAATAAGTAAAACAACTTTTAGACTTATATTGAAGGAGGGACATGATCAATTTATATTTTTGGAAGGTTCTCTCACATTTTCTTCATAAAATGTACAAATATGGCTTTAATGATTCTATATGAAAAACAACATAACATTTTATGGATATAATACTACATACTTTAATGATTAGTTATGAAACGTATGCATAAGAACATATGAAGCTATTTTCATAGAAAATTCTCTAAACTCTATTACTCATTGCCATTATAAAATTAGAAGTGGACAGAAAAAAAACCCAGAAGATATTTCATCCTCCAGGAATGTGATCACATGTTTGAGGTTTTTTATTTAGGGATTAAGCAGATATGTATTTGATATAAATATTGTCATCTAATCATATTAATGTGTTAATACAGAAAGTATTTCTAAATTTTTATGATATCATCTCATGCATATAATCTCTCTAAAAGTAAAGTCACAAATGAGATATCTTTTTTTTTTTTAAATTTAGATTAAATGGGGAGCAAATGGGAACTGTAGCTGAAGGCTAAAGTTCTGAGAAATAGATTTCAGTAATCTAACATGTTAACCCTCAAAAGAGAGCTCAACTGTGCTCCGAACATACCTGAAATAAGATATATTTACTTCAAAAGTAACATTACCAAAGATTATTGGATTTATTTGCAGAGAATATATCTCTATAGAATATATCTGTAACGCATTTCAGTGTTTCAGAAACAAGGAAGAGGAGGATCCAGCAGTTAGCAGTTTATAAACAAACACGAAAACACGAAAAAACCCAAGCAACAGGAGACACAGGCAAAAACCAGAGTAAATCCAAAACAGAGTAAATCCAAAGGAAGGGGAAAACAGATTTGAAAACAACTGACACGATACATCCACTAAAGACAACACCAGACAAAGAAGAGGAGAAACCCTGGGTTCCCTTTCGTTGTCACTCCGAGTTACGTCGGATGACGACGAATGGGGTTTCGCTTAGAAAGCCTATCAACTTCGAGTATTACAAAACGAGGTGGCCTTGATTCTTCTGGAAATGACGATTCGTCACAGCTGCCACCCTCTGGTGTGCATACGGCTGTGCCTGAGTCTGATCCGGAGATGACGGCCATGCTTTCCCGGGACGATTGGTTTTTGGGTGAGGCCGCCCAATATCTTTCCTCCCGGACGTGCATGATGAGATCACGGGTCCGCTCGTTGGTCTCATCCGCCTTTCCTCCCCTCAGGGGCCGCTGCCCATGGGTACACTGAGGTCCCCCCGGTTCAACGCTCTGTTGCCATGCTACTGTGTCCTCAGAGTGCTTCCCGGCGCAATCCTAAGCACCCGTCCAAAGCCTGTAATTCTTTTCGTCTACACTAATCTGTGGCGAAATCCTATAGTGCCACAGGACAAGGAGCCGCCTCACTGCATCCCATGACCGTTCTGCTGGTCTACCTGACCCAGATGCTCATGGACATGCAGGAGGGCGGGACTGACCCGAGACTCTTCAGTGAGCTGCGCGCCGCCACTGACCTTGCTCTCCGAGCGACGAAAGTGACCGTACGCGCTCGGAGTCAGGTGATGTTCACCATTCTGGGGCTGACCGGTCTGATGTGCACGATGTCGGGCGAACCCGTCTGTTATACAGCCCCATCTCCCAGATCGGCCTCTTCGGCGGTGCGGTTGAGCAGATTGAGGTTATTCTGCCCGACGGCCCCGCCGTCCGCTCAGATCCGTCAGTCTGCCCACTGCCGAAGGCGCCCTCCTACGGTTCCAACCCCGCCCGTTCACCCGGGCCTGGCTCTGGAAGACCGTAGGGGGGATGCCACAGCCCTCTCCAGCCCCGCCCCCTGCTAAACGCAGGGTTAAGCGGCACTTTTGAGATGGGCTGCTCAGAGATGAGACTCAGTTCTTTCCAGGAGTTGGTAGCAGGGCCACTCCTTTCCCCGGTGGAGGGCTGGCGAAGAATCCTTATTCAGAAAGAACTGACTCTCTCGTCTCTGAGCATATAGAGTTCTCGGACGACACAGAGCGCCGCCCACAAGCCCTGCTCTCCTCGTCCCCCTCTGTCCCAGAGGCGGTTGACACGGTGTGCCGTCCACGGACCGCTTCGCCCCTGTCCCCCTCTGTCGCCAGACCCCTGACAGAGCAGGCCCCCGTGGAACGCTGGTCCTTCCCTGGCCTCCTCTGTCAGGGTGCGGTTATGACCTTGCCCCCACACCGGGCCGCTATGCCGTCCACGTCTGGGCCGGTCATTCCGCTTCGCTGCACCACCGGGGGGACGTCTGTGGTTCTTGACGCCGCTGGCACAGTTGGGAGCCTGCCGAGAGCTTCCCTTCTGTTCCGCTGGGTCGCGTGAACCGTCGGCTCGGCTTGCGATTCAGTTCGCACGGTCTCCTCCCCGCTTCAGGGGAGTCTGCTCCACTTTGGTCGGTGGCTATGCCCCTATCATAGAGCGGAGGTTGCTACCCTACTGGCGATGGGTGTGATTGAGACTGTTCCTCCAGCCGAAATGAGTTCCGGGTTTACAGCCCCTACCTCATTGTCCCGGAGAAGTCTGGTGGGTTACGGCCAATCCTGGACCTACGCATCTGAACTGCTCCCTTCACTGGCTGCCGTTCAAGATGCTCCTGGCCAAACGCATGTCTGGATGTGTGCGGCCACAGGATTGGTTTGCAGCGATCGACCTGAAGGACGCCTACTTTTGTGTCTCCGTTCTCCTTCGATTCAGACCATACCTACGGTTTGCTGTCAGGGCACGCGCATATCAGTACGTTGTTCTCCCATTCGGGCTAGCCCTGTCTCCTCGCGCCTTCACAAAGGTTGTTGAGGCAGCCCTTGTTCCTCCATGGGAACACGGAGTTCGCATCCTGAACTATCTCGGTGACTGGCTGTCTTAAGCTCACTCATGAGACCAGGTTTGTGAATACAGGGACCCAGTGCTCCGGCACCTAGCTCGTCTGGGCCTTCGGGTCAACTGGGAAAGGAGTAAACTTTGCCCCGTGCAGAGGAACTCTTTTCTCGGTATGGACTTGGTCGCCTTCTCCACTCAGCCATTGCTGACTTGCCTGAGACTATCAAGCGCAAGAGTGCGGTTCCAATGAAGTTTTTTCAGAGGCTCCTGGGGCATATGGCATCTGCAGCCGCGGTACGCCGCTCAGATTGCTTCATATGAGACCGCTTCAGCTTTGGCTTCGCGACCGAGTCCCGAGGTGGGCATGGCAACACGGCACTCTCCGAGTACCAGTTACTCCGACCTGCCGTCAGTACTCACCCCTCGGTCGAACCTCAGTTTTCTACGGGCCCGAGTGCCCCTGGAACGAGCTTCCCGGCATGTTGTTGTCTCAACAGATGCCTCCACGGGCTGGGGCGCCATGCGCAATGGACATGCTGTCACACTCTCATGTTGAGCAGAAATGCTCCTGAAAAATTCTGTGAGATTTATCACACCCAGGTGTTGAGCAGAAATGCTCCTGAAGTTCAGTGAATTTCTTCACACTTAGGTGTTGAGCAAGGTTGCTCCTGAAGCTCAGTGATTCTGGCATGTAGTGTTGAGCAGTATGGCATGTCTATTGCCTCGAGTTGCTGGCAGTACGCCTTGCCCTGCACCGCTTCCGGGCGTTGCTCAGGGGTCAACACGTACTAGTCCGATCAGACAGTCCCGCCACAGTAGCGTACATCAACCGTCAAGGTGGTCTACGCTCGCGCCGTGTGTCGCAACTCGCCCGCCACCTCCTCTTATGGAGTCAGAAGCATCTGAGGTCGCTTCGAGCCATTTTCATTCCCGGAGTCCTGAACTGTGCAGCCGACGAGCTCTCACGGCTTCAGCCCCTCCCTGGAGAATGGCGACTCCATCCCCAGTTGGTTCAGCTGATTTGGGACCAGTTCAGGGACGCACAGATATATCTGTTTGCCTCTCACGACTCGACCCATTGCGACCTGTATTATTCCCTGACCGAGGGCACGCTCGGCACGGATGCACTGGCGCACAGCTGGCCGCGGGGCCGCAAATATGCATTCCCCCAGTGAGCCTTCTTGCGCAGACCTTGCGCAAGGTCAGGGAGGACGAGGAGCAGGTCATCCTGGTTGCCCCTTACTGGCCCAACCGGACCTGGTTCCCGGAACTAGTACTCCTTGTGACAGCACCTCCCTGGCCGATCCCTCTGAGGAAGAACCTTCTTTCTCAGGGACGGTGCACCCTATGGCACCCTCGTCCCGATCTCTGGAACCTCCACGTGTGGCTCCTCGATGGGACGAGGCAGGTTTGAGTGCCCTACCACCAGCGGTGGTGGCTACCATCACTTCCGCTAGGGTGTCGTCCATGAGACACGTCTATGCGTGAAGTGGAACCTCTTCGTCAGCTGGTGCTCTTCTCACCGAGAAGACCCCCGGAGATGCTCGATCAGCGTTGTGCTTTCCTTCCTTCAACAGGGGCTGGAGCGAAGGCTGTCTCCCTCCACCCTGAAGGTCTATGTTGCCGCTGTTGCCGCACACCATGACCTCATCGTAGGTAAGTCGGTGGGGAAGCACGACCTGGTCATCAGGTTCCTGAGAGGAGCGAGGAGACTAAATCCGCCTCGCCCTCCTCTCTATCCCTCTTGGGACCTCTCAGTGGTTCTAACTGCCCTGAAGAGTGCTCCATTTGAGCCCCTGCAATCAGTCGAGCTTAAATTCCTGTCTATGAAGACAGCGCTCCTGGTTGAACTGGCCTCCATCAAGAGGGTAGGGGACCTGCATGCATTCTCTGTTGACGAAGCGTGCCTGGAATTCGGGCCGGCTTACCCTCACGTGTTCCTGAGACCCCGGCCTGGATATGTGCCCAAGGTTCCTACCACTCCCTTCCAGGACCAGGTGGTGAACCTGCAAGCGCTGCCCCTGGAGGAGGCAGACCCAGCCTTGGCACTGCTCTGTCCAGTACCCGCTCTCCGCGCCTATGTAGACAGAACGCAGTGTTTCAGGACCTCAGACCAGCTCTTGTCTATTATGGTGGGAAGCTGAAGGGAAAGGCTCTCTCCAAGCAAAGGTTGTCTCACTGGATAGTGGACGCCATTGCTTTGGCTTACCAGCAGCAAGGTCGACCGTGCCCCCTTGGTGTGACTGCCCACTCCACCCGGAGTGTAGCGTCCTCTTGGGCTCTAGCGCATGGCGCCTCGCTAACAGACATCTGCAGAGCTGCAGGCTGGGCGACACCTAACACATTCGCCAGATTCTACAATCTCCGAGTGGAGCCAGTGTCCTCTCATGTACTCGCTTCAACCAGATAGTACTGGACCCGCTCAGGTGTCTTCGCTTGCTCGCCATTCCACTCCACGGACTGGATACGTGCGATATTCTCCTCAGGTGAGCTTCCCCGAAAGCCCTGAGTTCCGCCAGCACTCCTGACGTTGGCGCCAGTGTCTACTGCCTGCACGTCGGCTAGGTGCCTCTTGTGTGCATGGTCCCTCCCCCGAGCGACCCCCACATGTGTATTTCCACTGTAAGCCTCTCTGAGCATGTGTCTTTCCCTTGGCAAGCCACCTTGCCACCCCTGGGGTTGAAATATTCCACCTGCGGCTGGATACCCCAGCATTCTCCATATGTTCCTTCGGGTCATATGTGTATTCTCTAAGTCCCCCCCCCCCCCCCCCCCCCCCCCCCCTCCGGGCTGGCATTAATTGCATACTTCCCCTAGCTTGGGATATGCTTCCCAGTGTATCTTGGTATTCCTGTGTTAAATGGAGTTCTTCATCCAGTCTCGAGAGGGATCTCGATTTATGCAGGGCACTGGAAGACAGCTGAGAAGGTGGCGTGATTAGACTGGTAACCCCATTCGTCGTCATCCGACGTAACTCGGAGTGACAACGAAAGGGATCGTCTACGGTTACGTATGTAACCCTCGTTCCCTGAGTAGGACGTTCCCTGCCAATTTCCACTGTACCGCGGGGTTCGCCTGAGCTCAGTCTTGGCTCCTCAGCGAAGGAACATATCTGCTTGCTGCCGGCTTCCTCCTTTTATACCTACGAGGTGGGGCGGAGTTACGCCATGCAAATTACGCAGACCCATGGCATTTCTTTGCCATTGGCTCGTTTTGTAATACTCGAAGTTGATTGGCTTTCTAAGCGAAACCCCATTCGTCGTCATCCGACGTAACGTCTCCG
Source organism: Siphateles boraxobius (assembly GCF_051911475.1). Classification (NCBI taxonomy): domain Eukaryota; kingdom Metazoa; phylum Chordata; class Actinopteri; order Cypriniformes; family Leuciscidae; genus Siphateles; species Siphateles boraxobius. The sequence continues at coordinate 2,175,630 of NW_027509064.1, forward strand.
TTCCCTACTCAGGGAACGAGGGTTACATACGTAACCGTAGACGATATTTATACACAAGGGGAGATTGGCAAACAAGACACACTTGGGAACAATCAGGAACTAATTAAAGAAAAACTACAACAGTCTACAAAACATGTCGCAAAACAGGAAATAAAAGTCCACATAAGACCAGGAGAACACAAGGCAGGAATCAAAAATTTAAGAAGGGATTTCCAGAAGTTCCTCAACAAACAGACGCATAAGCCCAGGAGTAAGGGGAAGCAGAGGTGGAACAGGGGTAGGGAGCGATGAAGGGCCAGGCCAGTGTTGTGGACCTGGAGACTGAGGCCCCATCCACACTATTTTTAGTTTAGTTTTAGTTTAAAAACGGAGACCTTTTGCTATGTTTGCACCTCCCGTCCAGACTAAAACAGCAAAAACGAAGACCTAAAAATTTTAGAAACGCTGCCGACCCCGTTATGCGTTTTGAATCTCCTGAGGGTGTTTTAGTGAAGATAGGTAAAAACGGAGGACTTTAGAAACGATGACGCAGAGGCACACGCTCGGCTCTCTGATTGGGTGGACTACCATATATATTATATATACGTACATATATATATATATATATATATACGTATACGTACATTCTATCAAGTCTTTCTGCTCTCCTGATCTGGAATTTCTCATGCTTCTGTGTCGACCATTCTGGCTACCGAGGGAATTCACAGCGGTCATTATCACGGCTGTGTACATTCCCCCACAAGCCGACACAGACCGGGCACTAAAGGAACTGTATGGGGAAATAAGCGAGCAGGAAACCGCGCACCCTGAGGCCGCGTTCATTGTGTCCGGGGACTTTAACAAAGCCAACTTTAAGAAAATAGCACCTAAATACCACCAACACATAAACTTTAACACACGAGGGGACCGGGTTTTGGATCATTGCTACTCCCCTTTCCGGGATGGCTACAAATCCCTCCCCCGCCCACCTTTTGGCAAATCGGATCACTCTTCCGTTCTCCTTCTGCCCGCTTACAGGCAGAAACTGAAACAGGAAACACCCGCCCTCAAAACGATCCAGTGCTGGTCGGACCAATCAGACTCTATGCTTCAGGACTGTTTTGATCACGCGGACTGGGAGATGTTCCGGTCGGCCTCTGATGACGACATCGAGGCTTATGCTGATAGCGTAACCTGTTTCATCAGGAAGTGCGTAGAAGACGTTGTTCCGATCAAAACAATACGGATTTACCCGAACCAGAAACCATGGATTAATGGCGATGTTCGTGCAGCACTTAACGCGCGGACCTCCGCTTTTAACTCCGGGAGTGCGGAGGAGCAAAAACAAGCAAGTTATGCCCTCCGAAAAACTATCAGAGCAGCAAAACGCCAATTCAGGGACAAGATTGAAGGACAGTTCAACACCACCGACTCTAGAAGCATGTGGAAGGGAATTAATAGCATTACGGACTATAAAGGAAACATAAACTCCACAGTGAACAACACTGCCTCTCTCCCAGATGAGCTGAACACTTTTTATGCTCGATTTGAGGGAACTAACATCCCCCTCACGGAGAGAGTTCTCGCGGCTGAAGCTACAGAGGTTAGTACACTCTCCGTCTCTGTAGCGGATGTAACCCGATCTTTCCGTCGGGTGAACATCCGTAAAGCCGCGGGTCCAGACGGTATTCCGGGCCGCGTCATCAGAAAGTGCGCGAACCAACTAGCCGGTGTTTTTACGGACATTTTCAATTGGTCCCTCTCCTTGTCTGTAGTCCCCACATGCTTCAAAACGTCCATCATCGTACCTGTACCGAAGCAAACCAACATCACCTGCTTAAATGACTGGCGCCCTGTTGCTCTGACCCCCATCATCAGTAAATGCTTTGAGAGACTAGTCAGAGATTACATCTGCTCTGTTCTACCTTCCTCACTGGACCCACTGCAGTTTGCATACCGCAATAACCGCTCCACTGATGATGCTATTGCATCTACAATACACACTGCTCTCTCCCACCTAGAAAAGAGGAACACTTATGTGAGAATGCTATTTGTAGACTACAGCTCAGCATTCAATACCATAGTGCCCTCCTTGCTTGATGTGAAACTCCGGGCTCTGGGTTTAAACAGCTTGCTGTGCAGCTGGATCCTGGACTTCCTGTCAAACAGACGCCAGGTGGTTAGAATAGGCAGCAACATCTCCTCATCACTGACCCTCAACACTGGAGCCCCACAGGGCTGTGTTCTCAGCCCACTCTTGTACTCCTTGTACACATATGACTGCGTGGCAACTCACAGCTCTAATTCCATCATCAAGTTTGCTGATGATACTACGGTCGTAGGTCTGATCACCGACAACGATGAAACGGCCTACAGAGAGGAGGTGCTCACTCTGACGCACTGGTGTCAGAGGAACAACCTCTCCCTCAACATCAGCAAAACCAAGGAGCTAGTGGTCGACTTCAGGAAGAACGACAGAGAACACAGCCCCATCACCATCAATGGAGCACCGGTGGAGAGAGTCAGCAGCTTCAAGTTCCTCGGTGTCCACATCACAGAGGAACTCACATGGTCCGTCCACACTGAGGCCGTCGTGAAGAAGGCTCATCAGCGCCTCTTCTTCCTGAGACGGCTGAGGAAGTTTGGAATGAACCGCCACATCCTCACACAGTTCTACACCAGCACCGTCGAGAGCATCCTGACTGGCTGCATCACTGCCTGGTACGGCAACACCACCAGCCGTAACCGCAAAGCCTTGCGAAGGGTGGTGCGCACTGCCAGCCGTATCATCGGAGGTGAGCTTCCCTCCCTCCAGGATATTTATGCCAGGCGGTGTGTGAAGAAAGCTCGGAGGATCATCAGAGACTCTAGCCACCCGAGCCATGGGCTGCTCTCACTGCTACCCTCAGGCCGGCGGTACCGCAGCATCAGGACACACACCAGCCGACTCCATGACAGCTTCTTCCCACAAGCAATTAGATTTCTAAACTCTTGATCCCTCATGATCAATAACCATAAACATTCTAACTGTCAACACAGCACAACATAACCTACTGCATTTACATAATATATATATATATATATATATATATATATATATATTTGCACCTTGCGAGTATCTATTCTATGTATAATTACCTCTTTTTGTATTTTTGTATACTGTTGTATATTGTAAATTGTTGTATATTGTAAACTGTTGTATATTGTACATTGTATATTATTTATTGTTCTGTTAGTGTATACGGTACTGTGAGTAATTGTGCGCACATTAGATGTGTAATCTATGTAAATCTGATGTTTGCTGTAATTGTTTCGTCACATCGTGTCATACTGCTATGTTGCTCGGAACTGCACCTAAGAATTTCACCCACTGTTGCACTTGTGTATATGGTTGTGTGACAATAAAAGGATTTGATTTGATTTGATATATACCATATATATTACCATTGATATAATATTATCAATGAAGTTGTAATTCCTGAGGAATGGTGCGAAAACTCTCGAATGTCCAGATCGCTACTTATCAACCTCAGCGAAATCTGAGGAATGGTCAATCTGTTTCCTGTTTACACCGGTACCCGCATGCCTGGTGTAGATGAATGGTGACGTGATCCACGTTTTCAGTTGTTTTAATGTGGACGGAGATCAGTTCTAATACGCAGCTAAAACGCTGGTGTGGACGGAGATCGTATTCGTTTGAATTCTCAGTTTCTAAACTAAAACGCAGTAGTGTGGATGGGGCCTGAGGAGGATCAGGGTGCCAGGGAGGAGCCAGCAGAGTAGATAACCAAGTGGAGCAGGCAGATCATGTGACCAGGGTGGAGCAAATGTAGCAGGTGGCCAGGACAGAGCAGGCCGAGCAGGTGACCAGGGTGGAGTAGACATAGCAGGGTTGTCAGGGCGGGGCTGGCAGAGCAGGTGGCCAGGGCAGAGAAGGCTGAGCAGGTGCCCATCACGGCAGAGCTGGCAGGACTGGTGACAACCAAGGCATACCTGAGGACCAACACAGCAGAGCAGATTGGACAGAAGATCCCCACAGTGGAGCAGATGGAGATGGTGATCACCACAGTGAAAAAGATGGAACTGTAGCAAAGGGTACAGAAAGGTTAGGGTTGGCTTTTGGGGCAGTGTCGAGACAGGCAAACAGTTCAGTAATGGCCTCCATGGCCTTAGCAGGGCAAGCTGAGAGTGCAAGTGCGACCTCTGGCGTGGTGGTCTTGATGGCTGGAAAGTATGGTGTGGCGCGCATGATGGCTGGAGACTCTGTCATGGCGGATACAGCGTGAATGTCATGTTCCTCCTCACGACACCCATAGTAAAACCAGAGCCACTCAGTTGCAATGCAAGATCGTTGTAAAAACCCAGGGTCCAATTAGGGTCGTGCAATGGCATGAGTAAACTGAGTGACTCAGATATACTCCTTGTCGAAGACGCATAAATCTCACTGCTGGATCCATATAAGGTTCTTTAAAGCAGAGTGTTTCAGAAACAAGGAAGAGGAGGATCTAAATGCAGTATAGCAGTTTCTTAACAAAATAACATGAAAACATCCAGGAGACACAAAGGTGCAGATGGCACTAGGGACGGGGGGGACATGACCCCCCAAGATTCATAGTGACCCGATCCGTCCCCCGCCCTCACTATCCCTACGAAAGGCGATAAAAATTGGTAAAACAGAGGATTAACCAGTGTTTTCGCTATGTACATTAGCCAAAGTAGTGTCCGGCCCGCCACTGCTTCAGAATCGGGTCGTGGCAGACAGAGGCTGACACACCATAATAATCTACACCGGTCACCATTACTTTGTTTGTACCCACGTTCTCACTACAGCTGTTCTGTTGTCAATAAACACACGATGCCATCATGCCACCGACGTTTACACTCTCTCTCTCTCTCTGTGCTACGACTTCTGAGTAATGTCGCTGGGGTCCTATGAGGAGCTGGTAGCTGCCTCAATCGTGCCTGTAGGAGCGGACCGGTAACCATAGTGATCATATACCATCTATGACTAAGCTGAGTCGGGGATTTTCTGAACTGAAAAAAATCGACTGTATAAATGCCACATAAAGGCAATGAAGAGATAAAAAACAATCACCTCGTCAACAACCAAACAATGTACGTATCCTATGCCTGTTGACTTTGCCAGATGTGGCAGATTAGATTTGTTAAGGGGAATAATGTTAGCTAGTCTGACAATAATGGCAAGAAGGCTTTTGCACGTAGTAAACACAGCAAAATGTGGAGACCATAACTATGAATTTCGGTGAATGGACAGAGGCAAATAATGAATGAACACAAAAAGAATGGTTGGATAAATAAAAAAATTATCGTTGTCAGGAAATAATGTTTTATCTTATCATTTAACCCATTGTACTATATAAATCGTCTGAGCTATGTTCACTGTTGTGTAAGCCACTATAAAAATAATGGTGCAAGGTTTATGCAAACAACAAATAAAGGCCTACATAAACTTTTGACATCCTCTTACAGCAGGAAATCATCTTTTTTATTGTATGGACTGGAGCAACGGAGGATATAGATTCTTAAATTATGGGCTATGAAAAACATTTCTTAATATGTCATACATCATTTGAAAGATATTTCTAGTCTATAAATTGCAACAAACTTGTAATTAACACTTAAATTTAAAATTTAGAGTTATTCTTAGACATTTTTGAAATAGTAGTTTTAGCCATTAATTCTCAGGAATATGTTGTATTTCACATTGTTGTGAAATTCTAGAGGTATAGAGGGTTAACTGAAATTATAAGATTTAAAATGTTGTCCTCCTGGCCTGCAGGCAATTTCTGATGACAGTAAGGCAGGCCCTAGTCAGTCAAGTGAGGATCTGCAGGAGGGCAGCCACAGTAGAAAAAGACAGCATGAGGAAGGAGAGACAGTAGAATTACATAAGATAAGCAAATGTTTTTAAAAAATACTTTGCTGAAGACATGAAGTTTTGGTGGGTGATTGGCATACTAGTCAAATAACAGTCTGATCATGCATTGCTAGTGGTGATCAGGTAGGCCTTTGTTTACCTTTTTTCATTGTTGTTTATCCATGATTTCAAATAAGAATCCCCTAATGGCTTTTTAGTTAAAGCCCAAATTACGCAAAATAACGAATTGAGTTTAAATCATTTGCTGACAGCTTGGTCTCCCCGAGTTAAAAAATCCTATCTGCGCCACTGAGGAGACATAGGCAAAAATCAGAGTAAATCCAAAACAGAGTAAATCCAAATGAAGGATAAAACAGAGACCTTCCCCGAGGGAGGGAACATAGACATTAATCGTCAGTGACTGACGAATTGGGATCATGCCTGAGACTGAGAGAAAGAGATTCTCTGCACAGGGGAGAGTTTGCTCTTTTCCCAGTTGACCTGAAGCCCCAAGAGGTTGAGGTGGGAGAGAATCATGTCCCTGTGTTTGCCTAACTGATCTCGCAACTGGGCCAGTATGAGCCAATCGTCGAGATAGTTGAGGATGCAAATGTCCGCCTCCTTCAGCGGGGTAAGGGTGACCTCCGCTTTCTTTCATAAAGATGCAGGGGAAGGAACGGTCTGTGTCGAGGTAGAATCAAGACATGGAAGTTCGCATTCCTTCAAGTCGATCGCTGTGAACCAATCTAGACTGTGAAATCACTTGAGGAATGAGCTTTTGCGTCAGCATCTTGAATGGGAGCTTGTGAAGGATCTAAGATTGGTCGTAACCAACCTCCATTATTGGGCACTATGATGTATGGGCTGTAAAATCCCTACTTCATGTCGGCTGGTGGAACCAGCTCTATCATGTTCCTCGCCAATAGGACTGCAATCTCTGCATGCAGGGCATGAGGATCCTTGCCTGCTACTAAAGTAAACCAGATGCTGCTGAACCTGGGCGGACAGTGTGATCATCCGAATGACCCAACAAGACCCAACAATGACCCGACACCGTGCAAGGGGGACTAAGTGATAACCGATGTGCCCCTGATGGGGCAGCATAGGGGCACAGGGGCCCAGCTCAGAAACCACAGTGTCCCGATGTGGGGGCCATGAGTGTATTTGCAACATTACCTGTCCCCACAGAATCAGAATCAGAATCAGAAAGAGCTTTATTGCCAAGTGTGCTTGCACACACAAGGAATTTGTTTTGGTATTGAGGCTTCCAGTGGACATATACAAATACAAATACAACATGAAACATAGTACTACAAATTATAAGAATAAAAAATAAAAATATAAATATATGAGAATAAAACTATCACAGTTGGGTTTAGTCAGAATAGACATTTTCAGATTTACAGATTATGAACCTATTTACAGTTTTTTGAATATTATAAATAAATAAATCTACATATAAGTATCACCTGAGTTGTAGGATATTGCACTAAACAGTGGGAGTATTGCACTTACAGGCATATGCCTTGGGAGGAGTCTTAACTGTTCAGGAGGAAAATGGCCTGTGGGAAGAAACTGTTCCTGTGCCGAGATGTTCTTGTGGCCAGTGATCTGAGTCTCCGTCTTGACGGTAACAGTTCAAACAGGTGGTGTCCAGGGTGAGTGGAGTCTGTGATGATTTTACCTGCTCTCTTCCTCACTCTGGAAGAGTACAGGTCCTGGAGGTTTGGCAGGGGGGCACCAATGATCCTCTCCGCAGTCTGGACTGTCCGTTGTAGTCTCCTGATGTCTGATTTGGTAGCTGAACCAAACCAGACAATGATGGAAGCGCACAAGACAGACTCAATGACGGCTGAGTAGAACTGAATCAGCAGATCCTGTGGCAGGTTGAACTTCCTCAGCTGGCGATGGAAGTACAGTCTCTGCTGGGCCTTTTTCACAGTGGAGTCAATGTGATTGTCCCACTTCAGGTCCTGAGAGATGATAGTGCCCATGAACCTGAATGACTCCACTGCTTCCACAGTGCTGTTCATGATGGTGAGTGGGGGGAGTGCTGGGCTGTTCCTCCTGAAGTCCACGATCATCTCCACTGTTTTGAGCGTGTTCAGCTCAAGGTTGTTATAACTGCACCAGGCAGCCAGCTGTTCAACCTCCAGTCTGTAAGCAGACTCGTCACCGTTTTGGATGAGACCGATGACAGTGGTGTCATCTGCAAATTTCAGGAGCTTGACAGTGGGGTCTTTAGAAGTGCAGTCATTAGTGTACAGGGAGAAGAGCAGTGGGGAGAGAACGCACCCTTGGGGGGCTCCGGTGCTGATTGTGAGTGTCTTGGATGTGTGTTTCCCCAGTCTCACTCGCTGCTGCCGGTCCGTCAGGAAGCTGGTGATCCACTGACAGATCGAGGATGGTATGGAGAGCTGGGTTAGTTTGGCTGTGAGAAGACCAGGCATGATGGTATTGAAGGCCGAACTGAAGTCCACAAAGAGGATCCTTGCATAAGTCCCTGGTCTGTCGAGATGTTGCAGGATATAATGCAGTCCCATGTTGACTGCATCTTCCACAGACCTGTTTGCTCTGTAAGCAAACTGAAAGGGATCCAGCAGGGGTCCAGTGATGTCCTTCAGGTGGGCCAGCACCAGTCTTTCAAACGACTTCATGACCACAGACGTGAGAGCGACAGGTCTGTAGTCATTAAGTCCAGTGATTTTGGGTTTTTTGGGGACAGGAATGATAGTGGAGCGTTTGAAGCAGCAGGGAACTTCACACTGCTCCAATGATCTGTTGAAGATCTGCGTGAAGACCGGGGCCAGTTGGTCAGCGCAGGCTTTTAAACAAGCAGATGAGATGCAGTCTGGGCCTGAGGCTTTCCTAGTCTTCTGTTTTTTGAAGACTCGGCTCACGTCCTCCACACAGACCTTAAGCTCAGGTTGGATGGCAGGAGGGGGGAGTGATAATTGGAGTGCAGGAGGTGATGGTGAATGTGTGAAGTGCAGATCAGACCGGGTGTGTGGTGTGAATGAGGGCTTTTCAAACCGGCAGTAAAATGAATTTAAATCGTCAGCCAGGTGTTGATTGTCCACAGATCGAGGGGATGGTGACTTGTAGTTGGTGATGTTCCTCAGGCCATTCCAGACTGATGATGGGTCGTTGGATGAAAACTGGTTTTTCAGTTTATCAGAGTAGTTCCTTTTAGCAACTCTGATCTCCTTTGTCAATCTGTTTCTGGCCTGGTTATACAAGATTTTATCCCCACTTCTGTAAGCATCCTCTTTGGCATGACGAAGGTGTTTGAGTTTCCCAGTAAACCATGGTTTATCATTAGTGAATGATAAGAATGTCCTGGTAGGAATGCATGTATCCTCACAGAAATTTATGTATGATGTTACAGTATCTGTGAGCTCATCCAGATCATTGGTAGCAGCTTCAAAAACAGTCCAATCAGTGCAATCAAAGCAGGCCTGTAGATTCTGCTCTGCTTCATTAGTCCATATTTTTACAGTCCTTATTCCAGGTTTAGCTGATTTCAGTTTCTGCCTGTAGGTCGGTATGAGATGAACCAAACAGTGATCAGAGAGCCCCAAAGCTGCCCGTGGGACGGAGTGATACGCATTTCTTATTGTGGTGTAACAGTGGTCCAGTATATTACTGTCTCTGGTGGGACATGTAACGTGCTGTCTGTATTTTGGTAGTTCACGGAAAAGATCTTTGTTAAAATCCCCAAGAATGAGTAAAAGAGAGTCTGGGTACCTTTGTTCCGTTTCAGATATTTGTTCAGCCAGCTGTTGTAGCGCCGCGCTCACGCACGCGTCTGGAGGGATGTAAACATTCACGAGAATGAAAGAGGAAAATTCCCGAGGCGAGTAGAAGGGTTTACAGTTTATGAAATGTGCCTCTAAATTAGGAGAGCACATCTTCTTCAGTGTTGTTACATCTGAACACCAACTTTCGTTAATGTAGAAACACAATCCACCACCTCTCGTTTTCCCCGTTAGCTCCGCGATGCGATCCGCTCGGAACAGCTGGAAGCCCGGCAGATGTATTGCGTTGTCCGGTATGGCTTCACTCAGCCAGGTTTCAGTGAAGCACAAAGCAGCAGAGTTTAAAAAATCCTTGTTAGTGTGGGTGAGGAGAAGAAGTTCATCCGTTTTGTTAGGAAGGGATCGGAGATTCGCGAGATGAATACTGGGGAGTGCAGTGCGCAGGCCGCGCTCGCGGAGTTTAACCAGCGCGCCGGCTCGCTTCCCGCGTTTGCGTCTGAACGGGCGTTTGAACAACACCGCTGCCCCTCCGACGAGAATGTCAAGCAAAACGTCCGAATAATCAAAAACTGTAGAAAAGGTTTCTGGTGTGTGTTTCCTAATGTCCAGTAGTTCGTCTTTGGTGAAACTGATAGGAAAAGAATGACTAAACGCAGAACAAACGAACAAAAACAAAAACAAAAACAACCCCACAGGGTGGCCAGAGACACGTGAGAAGGCATCGCGTCCTGTTACTGCATCTTCTTACATTTTGACAAAAGAAGAGAGGGTTGAGAAGTGCAAGGCATCAATATGTTTTTTTTGTAAAAACAAACTTTTCACCAAAAGGCTGTCAATTAAACAGTATTTTGAATTTCAAAAATCATTTTAAGTGTTACAATTCAAAATCACTAAGTACAAAACGTCCTCGGGTTACGACTGTAACCCTTGTTCCCTGAGAAAGGGAACGAGTACTGCGTCGAATGACACTTTGGGGGAACGCCCCTCAGCGTAGCGTCTCTGAAGCATGAATGAAACTAAGCCAATCCCTGATTGGTGTTGCGTAATGACGTAATGAGTGACGGCATTCAAGCGGAAGCTATAAAGGACGCCGGCACACATGAGATGTCAGCTTCTGTGATGAAGCAAGTCGCTCCCAGGCAGGGGAAGACGTGGCGAAAGGACGCAGTCCTCGTTCCCTTTCTCAGGGAACAAGGGTTACAGACGTAACCCGAGGACGTTCCCTTTCGAGGGAACTCGGACTGCGTCGAATGACACTTTGGGGGAACGAGTACCCACTATGCCACAATGCACTATGCCCACTATGCCCTGCCTGTCCTAGTGTGAAGCTGCTCACAGGCAAACTTAGGACGAGAGCACGAGAGTGCCAGGCGTAGACGGGATGTCCAGACTGTAAAACCTAATAAAGGTGTGGGGGGTGGCCCATCCTGCTGCATCGCAGACCTCTTGGATTGGGGCCCCCGAGAGGAGGGCTCTAGAGGACGCAATGCCTCTGTTTGAATGAGCCCTCACGGCCAAAGGTGAAGTCAGATTGCGCACCTGGTAGGCCAAGGAAATAGCATGGACTATCAAGTTGCTGATGGTCTGTTTGGAGGCGGGAAGACCCTTCTTGGGCGACCCAAAACACACCAGTAACTGTTCTGACTTCCGCCATGAAGAGGACCTCTGAATGTAAATTTTTAGAGCTCTGACAGGGCAGAGCAGATGAAATCTCTCCTCATCCGCCGTCACGTGAGGTGGAGGATGAAAAGCCTGCAGAACCGTAGGCCGTGCCGCATTAGATGGCACCTTAGGCAAGTAGCCCGGCCTAGGATGTATGATGGCTTTAATGTCGCCTGGAGCAAACTCCAGGCACCTGTTAGATATAGAGAGCGCCTGGAGATCTCCTAACCTCCTCAGAGAAGTAATGGCCAACAGAAAAACCAACTTCAGGGAAAGGTTCTTGGCCTCAGCAGACTCCAATGGTTCGAAGGGGGTCCAGGTCTCATCCTCCAAGCCCCACGGAGGAAACGTACGACCAACTGCTGTCTCCCCAGAGGCCCATCACCCAGAGGAGCGTGCAAAGCTGCAATGGCAGCCACGTACACCTTGAGTGTGGACGGGGTAAGACCAGTTGAAAAGCGATCTTGGAGGAACTCCAGAACTGATGCCACTGGGAAGTTAACTGGATCCACCTCACGCCCTCTACACCAATTGGTAAAGACATTCCACTTCCACCTCGGGGTGGAGTCTCCATTCCCCTGACCTCAGCCCCTGTCTCGACAAGTACCCCTTTTTCACCAACAAGAACCAGGTGCTGGGTCAGAGCAAGAGCTAGTGCCGGTTCGGAGTTTGGTTCGACTGATGAACTTTCAAAGAACTGGTTTGCCTTTCCACAGGCTAGAGAGCCATCGCAGAGCCAGATCTTACGTCATCTCATGTTGCCCAGCAGCGCTAGCGCGGCAGCGCCAAACACAAACACATCAGGCTTGTTCGAGATGGTTCGGCTTCTCTCAGACCGATCGGCGCAAGACACCGAAGCACTGCGAGAGCGATCCAAAAGCAGAAGGAGTCGTATGCTCTCCAAACACTCCCGCAGCTCCGATCAGTCCATGCCGCTCCGATGCATCTCGAACAAGCCTTCCATCAACAATGGCGGTCGTTGCGTTACTTTTTATGCTCATGGCTTTGCAAACCTACATCGGTGTCCAAACACGGCGAATCCAGCACGTCCGTGCAGCTCGCCGTAACTTGCATTAACGGAGATTACAATCGAGCTGCTATTAGCACGATTAGCTGCTATTTAAAAAATGGCGGTCACAAGTTTCTGTTCGTCTTGTTGGTCACGGTAACCCCTCCCCCAGCCACTGACGTAAGCGGTTCTTAGTTCTAGACCAGCAATGATTTGGTGCTACTTAAGAACCACTTTTACTGGTTCAGAGCTGGTGCTTTGGTGGTCGAAAAACAAAGAACCGATTTGAAACTAGGCTCTGGCTCCGAACCAGCACCAGCTCTGCCTTGGTGGAAAAGGGGTAAAGATGTCTGCTCCCTGATTTTGACTGCCTGGGATGTATGTTGCTCTTAGAGATAACAGCTTCCCCTGGGACCACAGGAGTATCTGATGCGCCAGTCTGCATAGAGGGCGAGACCTCAGACCCCCCTGATGGTTTATATAGGCCACAACCGACATATTGTCTGACCTCACAAGGACATGATGACCTTTGAGGTCCGGCAGGAAGCTCCTCAGAGCTCGGAGCACCGCCAACATCTCCAGGCAGTTTATGTGCCAGGAGGAACAATGGTCCTGCCATAGGCCTGTTGCAAAGCGGCCGTCCATGACCGCGCCCCAGCCCGTGAGGGAGGCGTCTGTCAAAACGGTTTTCCGGCGACATGATGCTCCCAACACAGGACCTTGGGACAGAAACTAAGCTTTTTTCCACATAGATAGGGAACGAAGGCATCTGCGCGTAACCCTGATCATGCGGAATGGGTCCCCCCTCGGGGAGAACCCCTTGGTTTTCAACCACCACTGGAAGGCCCTCATGTGCAGCAGGCCAAATGGAATAATGTTGGACGCTGCTGCCATGAGCCCCAACACTCTTTGAAAATGTTTCACTGTAATGTTACAGTGTTACCTGTAGTGGAAGAGCCTCTTCTCAATATTATTAACTCGTCTTTATTTTTAGGTCATGTTCCAAGAATATTCAAGCTGGCAGTAATACAACCTCTCATTAAGAAACCGCAATTAGACCCAAATAACTTAGCAAATTACAGACCCATTTCAAATCTTCCATTTATGTCTAAAATACTAGAAAAAATTGTGTCCGCTCAATTATGCTCTTTCTTGCAAGAAAATGAGATATATGAAAAATTCCAGTCAGGATTCAGACCGCATCATAGCACAGAAACTGCGCTAGTTAAAATTACAAATGATTTACTTTTAGCTTCTGACCAAGGCTGTATCTCAATACTAGTTCTACTCGATCTTAGCGCTGCGTTCGACACTATCGATCATAAAATACTCCTGGATCGACTACAAAACTACACTGGTGTTCAGGGACAGGCATTAAGCTGGTTTAGATTTGTACTTATCAGACCGTTATCATTTTGTCTGTTTAAATGGGGAAAAATCAAAGATAACGTCAGTAGACTATGGAGTGCCGCAAGGATCGGTGTTAGGCCCTCTGCTATTCTCAATATATATGCTCCCACTTGGTGGGAAAACATGGAATTAATTTCCACTGTTATGCTGATGACACTCAATTATATATTTCATCCCGGCCAGATGAAAACACTAACTTATCAAATTTGACAGAGTGTCTCAAAGATATAAAATGCTGGATGACGCGTAATTTCCTGCTACTAAATTCAGATAAAACGGAGGTATTACTTATTGGTCCAAAAAACTACCCACAAACTCACTTACAAGGATGTCCTGTTACTTTATCCACTACAGTAAAAGACCTGGGTGTTATACTAGACCGCAACTTGTCTTTCGAAAATCAAATTTCATATGTTACAAGAACAGCCTTTTTCCACCTTAGAAACATCACAAAGCTACGTAACATGCTATCTGTTTCTGATGCAGAAAAGTTAGTTCATGCATTCATGACCTCGAGACTAGATTATTGTAATGCTATATTAGCTGGCTGTCCTGCATCCTCAATAAACAAGCTACAGTTAGTGCAAAATGCAGCTGCTAGAGTTCTTACTAGGTCAAGAAAATATGATCATATAACACCAATTTTATCATCTCTACACTGGTTACCTATCAAGTTCCGTTTCAATTACAAAGTAATTGAATATAAAGCCCTAAATGGTTTAGCTCCTGTGTATTTAATGGACCTTCTATCGCCCTACAATCCATCGCGTTCTTTAAGATCACTAAATTCGAGGCTTCTGGTCATTCCTAGGATATCTAAGTCCACTAAAGGAGGAAGGGCGTTCTCACATTTAGCTCCAAAACTCTGGAATAGCCTTCCTGATATTGTTCGAGGCTCTGACTCGCTGTCCCAGTTTAAAAATAGATTAAAGACGCATCTCTTTAGCCAAGCATTTACATAATGCTTACCTTTTATACCACTGCTGAATCAGATCAAATGCATTTAATATTATAAAACTTGAAGAGTCTGTAGGTTATTTGTATAGGTTGCATAGTATTTACACTCATTACGTTCCTGTGTATATTGCGTGAATGACAGGTGGTTGGGTAGATATTGTGTTTTGCGGTAGGTGGTATGCCATACGGAACCGTTGCCACTGAACCTGCTTTAACGACGACAGTGGGGCTCGACAGACTTAGTCAAACGGGTCGGCGCGTATGGTTGGGCTGCGGAGAGATTGTGAGATTGTGGTTGGGTCTCAGCAGCAGGAGGGATGTAGAGGTCAGTAAGCAGGGCTGAGTTGAGTGGGGGACGGAGGGGGGTGACTCTGGGACGCAAGAATCACTGTCTTCATGTTTTTTATCATTTACGCCCGTGTTATGGAAATCATTATGAACAGCAGCTACGCTAATTATTTTCCCTTTTTGCTTTTCTGCTGTTATCTCGGGACGCGAGTCCCGAGAAAAACGGCGTTCGTCAGCTCCAGTTTGTATCCAGCCTTTCACGGAGACTTCAGATACCCCAATCACAAAGCCTGTGAAGAGACGACTCAACACCGGCGTTATGGACCCTCTATGGTGGACGGCACTGATCCTCAACAACTCGTCTCAACACCGGCGTGATTACTTGGACTTCCAAAAGATGGAAATGGATAAATATTCTAAATGTTCCGATCCAATCTGACTTGTAATGCTGCCCGAATCATAAATCATGCACTGTTCCTTCGTTGGCCAGATGAGAACTGGCCCTCCGACTGAGTCTGGTTTCTCCCAAGGTTTTTTTCTCCATTCTGTCACCTGATGGAGTTTTGGTTCCTTGCCACTGTTGCCTTGGCTTTTGGCTTGCTTAGTTGGGGACATTTAATATTCAATAATATTATTGATCTGCCTTACTTAAGGTGGACGTTGACGCAATTTTCTTTTAGAAACAAACTCTGTTATATTATTTTCATGTTATCACTGTGAAGCTGCTTTGATACAATCTGTATTGTAAAAAGCGCTATATAAATAAAGGTGACTTGACTTGACTTAATGGCTTGGCCTAGCTTTATCCTGGACACTGTGGCCAGAATGGACTCGATTCGTGCAGGAGACAATCTTGTCCGCATCGTGACCGAGTCCCACACCGATCTCAGGAACGAGCGTGTTGAGTCTCAACCCCAGGATTTGAATGTGGGCGAGGACGACATCTCGATGCTGAACCGCCAGCTCTTGTGACTGGGCCAGAATCAGCCAGTCGTTGATATAATTGAGCACCCTGATGCCCTGGAGCCTCAGTGGTGCTAGAGCTGCATCCATACATTTGGTAAATGTGCATGGGGAGAGAGCTAGGCCGAACGGAAGAACCCAATATTGGTACGCTTCGCCCCCAAAAGCGAACCTCAGGAACTTCCTGTGAGATGGAAGGATGGAAATGTGGAAGTATGCGTCCTTTAGATCTATCGTGACAAACCAATCCTCTGATTGAATTTGACTCACGATTGTGGGAATAGTGAGCATCTTGATCCTGAATCTCCTCAGAGAAAGATTCAAGTGTGTGAGATCTATTATTGGACGCAACCCCCCATCCTTTTTGGGCACTATAAAGTAGCGGCTGTAAAACCTGGACTCCCTGTCCGGTGGATGAATACGTTCTATAGCCTCCTTTACCAGCAGAGAGTTTACTTCCTGTTCCAATACCCGACCCTGCACTGGGTCGACTGCAGTCCAGACCACCCCGTTGAACCTTGGTGGGCGTAAACCGAACTGCAGCCTGTATCCCTCTTGAATAGTGCGCAGGGCCCAAGGCGAAATATTCGTGAGATTCTTCGGTGCATAGAAATATTTTACCAAAGGAACCAGGCTCTCGAGCTTGGCTTCGGGTACCAATCGAAATTCGTTCTCGACCCCCTGAAGCGGATCCCCGTCAGGGTTCGACCGAAAACGATTCTCGATGGGCGGACGCGATTGCTGCCTGGCAGCAAGCCTGTGGGGGGGGACTGTATTTACGGCGTCGCCGAACAGGCCAGAAGGTGAAATCGGGGCATCAAGGAGAAAAGCCCTGTCCTTTTCCTTGATCCCCGACAGATTTAACCATAAATGTCTCTCCGAGACCACCATAGCTGCCATGGAGCGGCCGATGGCACGGGCCGTCTCCTTGGTGACTCAGAGATAAATCTGCAGCCTTCCTCAACTCCACTACATCTTCTGGAGTTGGTCCCTCGCCCTCATCAATATCCTTAAGAAGGTTGGCCTGGTAAGCTTGTAACACTGCCATAGTGTGTAAACAAGCACCAGCCTGACCCGCAGCCATATAAGCCTTGCCCACCAAAGAAGATGTATCCCTACACGGCTTAGTGGGCAGCACCGGGGCTTTTAGGGATAATGCCGATTCAGTTGATAAATAGGTGGCTAATGGTTGTTCCACCTTTGGCATCGTCCAATAAACTTTCTCTCACGCCCCCAAAATATTACTATAATTAAGGACAGGGGGGTTGGACACGTGCAAGGTATGTGGTTTATTCCACGATCGGGAAAGAAAGGCAAGCCCCGGTGTTGAGGTTGCTCTCTGTGCTGCAGGAAGTGCTCGTCTAATTTGCTTTTCACGAGCGCTTCCTGCCTCTCATGTGGCCAACTGATATTAAGACGGGCCACAGCACGAGAGACAACCTCTACCAGCTCCTCATATGCGGTGACCTGGGGTTGGCTTGTCATCCCCAAAATCTCCGCCCTCGATGCTGAGCACGTCTACTTCCTCAGAAGCAGACAGCTCAAACATCGGGTCCTCTAAAAGGGGGGAAGAAGTTGGGGGGCGGGCTTTGGCGCGAGGTGGGAGAACATCAGAACTGTCTTGAGATCTCTTGTCAGATCCATTTGCAAGCCCCATGAAGATTGTTGCCGCGCTGCCTCAGCAAACGCGGGTTTTGGAATACAAGGCTTGCGAGCCTGACCATCCTCGTTAAAAATGACCAGGCGGGAGCGCAGCACACGGATTGGAAGTTTTTCACAATCCTCGCAAGCAGACAACACCAAATAAGACAGACAAGTCATACAGAGAGTGCTTGCTGAAGAACAGAAAGCTGACATCTCATGTGTGCCGGCGTCCTTTATAGCTTCCGCGTGTATGCCGTCACTCATTACGTCATGACGCAACACCAATCAGAGATTGGCTTAGTTTCATTCATCCTTCAGAGACGCTACGCTGAGGTGCGTTCCCCCAAAGTGTCATTCGACGCAGTCCGAGTTCCCTTTCTCGGGGAACTGAGGCCGTGGACAATACCCATAAGCCCCTGCACTTGAATAATTTAATTATGCATGCTCGGTCAAAAGACGATAACTTACATTAGTAGTTATTAAGAATTCATAAAGGCTTTGGCTTTTTTCAATTTTATTTATAGTTGTTATGTGTGTAGTCACATTGGTATTATACCATTTCCTTCTGAAAACTCTGTTAAATGCATTCTATTTACATCCATTCAAATGAAGGTATATTATTTTGCATAAATGCAGTGTTATGTGCATTCATGGGGAGAATCCAGTTTATTCATGGTTGGTTTCAGACATCATTTCCTTTTCTTGATTCATATATGATTATATGCTCTATATTTTAACCAATTTAATTGAAATTATTACATTGAAACAATGAGTCTACTTGGAACTAGTTAACCTAAATGGTTAAGATCCCTTTATGTGAACTTGATTTATGGGATACTCAAATTTACTTAATTGAACACAATGGGCCCTATCTTGCACCCGGCGCAAATGACTTTGTACACTGACGCATGTATCATTCCTATTTTGCACTCGTGCAAAGCGGACTTTTCCCTCCACAGACACACGTCGGTTAACGTCCCGGGTTGCGTATGTAACCCTAGTTCCCCGAAGGGACGGACGCTGCGTGTAATCGCAGTGGGAACGCCCCCCAGCGTAACGCGTCTGAAGCATGAATGAAATCAGTCAATGGAGACATGGAGCGTCACAGCAAGTGACGTCACCGACCAGGAAGCTATAAATCACCCTTGAATACACAAGCCGCCAGCTTCTAAAGTTACTGAAGCAAGCGACCCAAGGGGATGCCGGCAGTATGGCAGGACACGCAGCGTCCGTCCCTTCGGGGAGCTAGGGTTACATACGTAACCCAGGGCGTTCCCCTTCAGGGACTACCGCTGAGTGTAATCGCAGTGGGAACGCAATACCCACATCCCCATACGAACAAGTCCCCGTCGTGAATGACTAGGAGACACAAGCCGAAGAGAGAACTTGAGCCCCGGGAGTGGAGCTAAAATCAAGAGAATAAAACCTGACGAAAGTGTGCGGTGAGGACCAGCCTGCCGCATCACAAACGTCCTGAAGAGAAGCCCCTGAAAGAAGAGCACTAGAGGCAGCAATACTCCTGGTAGAATGGGTCCTTACAGCCAAAGGTGAAGGCTGACCGGCCGAAACGTAAGCAAGTGAGATGGCCTCGACCACCCACTTGCTCATCCTTTGCTTAGACGCCGGACACCCCTTCTTAGGTGACCCAAAACATACGAACAACTGTTCCGATTTCCTCCACAGGGCAGCTCTGTGGACATAAGCATCTAAAGCCCTAACGGGACACAGCAAATTCAGTTTCTCCTGGTCTGACGTCAAAAAAGGCGGAGGACAGAAGGGCTGCAGTACTATAGGTCTTATGGAAGTGGTTGGCACCTTAGGAACATACCCTGGTCTCGGACAGAGAAAAGCCTTAACCATACCAGGAGCAAATTCCAGGCACGAAGGAGCCACCGAAAGTGCTTGAATATCTCCAATTCTTTTTAGAGACGAGATAGCGAGAAGAAGGATAGTCTTAAAGGGGTCATATAATGGTACATGCACTTTTTCAAGTTGATAAAAATCTATCCAGTGTTTTTGTTTTAATCTCCTTATATGTTTTCCCCTGCCTCAAATTGAGCCGTTCGAATCTTGTGACGTCACTAAATCGGACGCCCCTCCCACGATTGTTGATTGACAGCAGCGTTTCAACAGATCCCTCCCCTGAGCAAGCTGTCAGTCATCACAGTCCGTCATTGTTGATATGCTGGAGCAGAATGGCGTCTAAGCGATTGTGGTGTTCTGTTCTTGGGTGTAATAACGAACACGGCAGTAATTTTGATGTTCCTAAATCCGAACCGCTGAAGACGCAGTGGCTGAGTTTTGTTATCGAAGGGAATATTCCCCACGAGCAACGTCAATGCTTTCATGTTTGCGCGATTCGCAAATCGTTTCTCACCAGACTGCTTTATTAACGAAGGAAGTAACTTATAAAGCTGATTTTGATAAGAAGCTGCTCCTGAAAAAAGAATCGTTATCAACTAGTCATGTCTCCCTGCTGATCCTCCAGAAAAAGTAAGTGTAAAATTTTATTAAGGCGAGACACGGCAGGAAAAAACATTGATTTTTTATGCAGTGGTCAGTTTTGAGATTTTGGGCTAGTTTACTTCTTCAATGTGTGTTCTTTCAAACTGCTATAAAGAAAACATTGAAAATATACATTAAGATGTTTATTTTATTACATTTTGTTTACTTGCGCCAGTAAGTTTCTCCCGAATTCACCAAGAAGTTAGCATTCTAACGCGACATGCAGCGCTCCGTCTGTTTACTGAAGTCTGTCATGACCGGTATCGTTGGAAAGCTCTGGGTCTCATGCACAACGCTGTGTAACCCATATATGGGCATTTCCTTTCTATCAGTAACCAATCATGAATGTCCAAAGGGGGATTTAAAGCTAATGACGAAATCTCATTGGCTACTGCTGGTTTCTGCTAACGTGATTCGCTCAGACGCATCACGTGGTGTACTCTGACACTTCCGTGTTTAGCTTGCCGCGAGACTTTCGAAAATGGCGCTAACACCGCAAATCTCAAGGAAAAAAAAACGGCAATTGCGCTTTGCAAGATGTGGAAAGGGAAAGCAATCAGATGGGTTAGGTGAAAAAACACCAGGAAGCAGCACATCTGCCCGTAAGCTGACGTTGGGAAACCGGGGTGGGTTTAATGACAGTGCCGCTGACTGTGGGACACAGCAGTGGCTGATTATGCATGTCGCACGTCTGAACGAATTAATAAATGATCTCTTGTGCCCTAATTGTGCTGCATCAAGTCTATTTATTAACATTGATCCAGTGAACCATGGATTTTGTAGCAGTTTGCTTCTAGAGTGCAGTAATTGCAAAGGGGAGAATGTGTATAGGCGAAGCATCTACACATCCACACGGCTGCAAAGCGAAACGAGAGGTGATGTCGCTTTTGACGTGAACGTCCGCATGGTGCTTTTAGCCCATGAATTAGGGATGGGATATGCAGCACTGAGGAAGGTCAGCAAGGTGTTGGGGATCCCTTCCCTTCACCTGAAAACATACCAGAGGCATGACAAGAGAGTCACAGGTAGGCTTTCGAAATAGGGATAGGACAGGGATGTTGATTTTGGAGGTCTAATGACCTGTTACATTTATCATAGTGTTGTTGTAACAGTGAACATATTTTATTGGATGGAACACACACACACACACACACACACACACACGCACGCACGCACACGCATACATACACATACACATTAACAGTAGGCTGCATCACATACACGCACAATTATGAATCTGTTATAATAGTATAACATAGGATGATGATCAGACAGGCCTATGCAGACGTTGATCCAGAGTTGGCAGAGTTGCTGAGGGAGGATGCTGATGCTGTAATTAACATTGGTGTCTCTTTTGATGGCACCTGGCAAAAAAGAGGCTTCACTTCCCATTATGGCATTGGTGTTTGTATCGACATTCTTACAGGACTTGTCATTGACTTTGAGGTCTTATCCTCTTACTGTCATGCTTGTGTCCTAAAGCAAAGTGACAAGAATGAAGGGAAGATCACTGTGGAGGAATTTGACAGCTGGAGGGAGACGCACACTGACTGTGCAAAGAATTTCACAGGGTCTAGTAAGGCAATGGAGCAAGAGGCAGCAAAGAGGATGTGGGCTAGATCAGTCAGTCGCCACCAGCTGCGGTACACTGAGATGCTCTCAGATGGGGATAGCTCTGCTTTTAAGGAAGTACTGTCACTAAACCCATACCCTGGGCATGAGATTGTAAAGCTGGAATGTATAAACCATGCTCACAAGCGAATGGGCACAGCGCTCAGAAAATTTAGTGGCGAACGCAAATTGGGAGGCAAGGGTTTGGGGAAACTGACTGCAAAGAAATGCAAAACACTGCAAAATTATTACAGGGGGGCAATTTTGAATAACCAGGGATCACTGGAAACAATGAAAGCAGAGATATGGGCAGGCCTTCTCCACTGCATGTCAACAAATGAAACACCATTACATACTAGGTGCAATCCATCTTGGTGTTGGTATCGGAGGGCAGAAGACAAAAATGAGACCCCCGAAAGCCACACACGACATGCTGCAAACTACCTATCCCACGAGGTGGGCCAGAAACTTCTCCCCATTTATCACCGCATGTCAAGTGATAGCTTGCTGCAAAGAATGCAGCATGGTGGCACACAAAATGCAAATGAGTGCCTCAATTCTGTGATATGGGCCCGCTGCCCAAAAACAGTTTTTGTAGGCAAGAACAGGGTCGAGGCAGCGGCAAGCATGGCCATCTCCACTTTTAATGAGGGTGCCTCAGCTATGCTTAATGTGATAGCAAACTTATGGCTGGAGAGCACACTTATTACAGTGAACACCATCAAGCAGGCAGACCTGCTCAGGGTGTCCAAAGCAAACGCCATTCAGTCCGCAAGTGCAAAACGCAAACGAAAACTTGTGAGCACAGACAAGAAAGTGAAAAGGCACCAGCAAGAGATGTCAGAGGGACCTACATATGGTGCTGGAATGGATCATTAGACTTTAGAAAGCTGTGACAGCTACTGTTGGTATTGTTCTGTGTCCATAACTGTCCAGCGTGGGTTTTGTCGGCAACTTTTTGCATGATACACCAATGTTAATTAATTGAGTTACTGCCGTTGTAGGCCTTATATGCATGCCATGTTATTAAATAATCAGTTTTCATGAGCTTGAAATATTATATATTATTATTACTAAGGGCCTGAGCATTTATTCTGTTTTTGAAAAATGTTTTCCAATAGAAATGTATTAAATTCCCCTATTTAAATCTTTAAATGCCGTTTTCTCAAAATGAGTTTTTTGTCATTCTCCAGTAGAAACTTCTCAGCCTGTGTAGCACCTATGTACACCAAACTTTCCAGTTATACACTTAGCAGTATTCTGAAGATATTTTCAGAGGGATTTGTTAATAAATCATTCCTGGCCTGATTTATGTGACATTTTAATAAAAAAATAAGGCGAAAATCGATTTTTTAAGGCAATGAACAGTATATTTTGATTTCCTATGTAATGAAAGCATATATCCTGAAATCCCTCTGAAATTTTGTTTTCATCTTGTGTGTAAACAAAATGAAATAAGAATTTTGCACCTGGCTTTATCATATGTTCAGATCTATCTACCGAAAATATATGCAAAATCGCGCATATTTAATGAGATAATGCCTAATTTGCATAATCAAACATAAAAAATGTAAAAACTTGTAATACATTTTTTTTATATACTTATGCAAGTAATCAACTGAGGAGGTTTCATGGTGATATCTATTATTTAAAATTTTTACCCTATTCACCTGTAGTGTCTCGCCTTAACCTTTATATTAATATTTTCAAAATGGCTTCACGATGAATGCGGCTAAGGTTTACACTCAGGGTAGCCTACATACGGCATGTTTTCTATGTAGGCTACGACGATATATAATGAACAACGCGTTATAGTTATTGTGTTATTACAAACTGAGTACGTATAACTTAACGTTACATCAGTAAACACATAGCGTTCGTACATCTCACTAAGCTACTCTACCCTGCCAGTACACAAAGATAGATCAAAGTGACAATATAATAACCAACCATTCAGAAACGTCATGTTCGAGCCTTAATTGTCGAACTTCTTCGGGCCGTCATCTTGTTCCGACTCCGGTTCAAACTGATACGGTTGCACGGATGTGTCCTCCTCAGAGAGGAGGATCACTCACGCTGCCATTTTTTTCCTATACCCTCAACTGTTGTCAAGGAAACACTCCACGTGCGGTGTGGTCATAACCATAGACATAATAAATAAATGTATTTATTATGTCTATGGTCATCATAACGCTGTTATGAACGCCCGCAGAACAGAGGGGCGGAGTGAGCGAAGCTCATTGTCATTTAAAGGCATATGCACTGAATTGGCGTGCTGAAAACAGAGCTGTTTTTGACCAGGTAAAATTTGTGTTTTCTTACAATACTAACAGAAATTTTTAATTAAAGTATATTACAAACTTTTCATTTAGACCCTAAAGAATCAAATGAACTTGTATGAAAATGGCATTATATGACCCCTTTAAGAGTAAGAAACTTTTCCGAAACTTCCTCGATGGGCTCGAAAAAAGCTAGGGATGAACCCTCTAAGACAATGGCCAGATCCCAAGATGGTACCCTCGTGCGAACTGCAGGCCCTCAGCCTCAAGGTGCCACGAAGGAAGCGAGATATCAGTGGGTGTCACCCTTCACTTGATGGGGAGTGGTAAGCAGCTAAGGCCGCCACGTACACCTTCAGTGTGGAGTGGGATAACCCAGTGGAGAGACGGTCCTGCAGGAAATCCAGCACTGTACCAACCGGGCAGTTAACTGGGTCCTGCTGGCGCTCTCCACACCAAAAGGTGAAAAGTTTCCACCTCGCAGCATATAACCTCCTAGTGGCGGGAGCTCTGGATTGGAGGATGGTCTCAACGACCTCAGTCAAGAGACCAGAATCTATGAGCTGGGCCCCCTCAGAGGCCAAGCCCACAGCCTCCATAGTTCTGGGCGGGGGTGAAGGATCAACCCGTTCGCCTGAGAGAGTAGGTCTCCCCTGATCGGTATCTCCAGGGGAGAGCCGTCGAGGAGAGACACCAGGTCCGCAAACCATACTCGAGCCGGCCAGAACGGGGCAACTAGCAGAAGACTGAGACTGTCCCGGCGAACCCTCTCCAGAACTCCCGGGAGCAGAGCTATCGGAGGAAAAGCGTACAGACGTGACCTCGGCCACGGATGTACCATCGCATCCAACCCCAACGGGGCTGGAGGGCTGAGAGAGAACCACAAAGGACAGTGTGATGTTTCTCGGGAAGCAAATAGGTCTACCTCGGCACGACCGAAATGTTCCCATAGGAGCTCCACCACCTCGGGGTGAAGACTCCACTCCCCAGGCCTCGGCCCCTGTCTTGACAGGATGTCTGCCCCCTGATTAAAATACCCCGGGAGATAAATAGCTCTGAGAGAAAGAATTCTCCCCTGGGACCATAGGAGAATCTGACGTGCCAGTTTGTAAAGAGGGCGAGAACGCAGACCCCCCTGATGGTTGATATAAGAGACCACCGATGTGTTGTCTGTTCGGACAAGAACATGGTGGCCCCTTAGGTCTGGGAGGAAGTGTTTCAGAGGACCTGAAACACTGCCAACATCTCTAGACAATTTATGTGCCATAGACGGTGATGGTCCTCCCACAGATCCCAAGCTGGGCGACCACTCATGATCGCTCCCCAACCCGTGAGAGAGGCATCTGTCGTTAGCTTAACGCGACGACAAGGAGCTCCCAACACAGGTCCTTGGGACAGAAAGCAAGGATCTTTCCACATAACCAGGGCGCGATGACACCGTCGCGAACTCACGATCATGCGAAAAGGATTTCCCCTCGGGGAGAATCCCTTGGTTCTGAGCCACCACTGTAACGGTCTCATGTGCAGGAGGCCACAAGGTATCACATTGGACGCAGCCGCCATGAGACCTAACAGTCTCTGGAACTGTTTTACAGTGGATGAGTGGCCTAGCTTGACCTGATCTACTGCAGCGAGAATCGAAACCACACGAGCAGGTGACAATCGTGCCTCCATCGTCGTCGAATCCTATACTACACCGAGAAAAGCGGTTCTCTGTAATGGAGAAAGAACACTCTTCTTGGTGTTGAGCCTCAACCCCAATCTCTTGATGTGAGCAAGAACAATATCTCGATGCCGAACCGCCTGCTGTTCCGATTGAGCTAGAATTAACCAAACGTCTATATAGTTCAGAATACGGATGCCCTGCAGCCTGAGCGGAGCTATAGCTGCATCCATACACTTCGTGAACGTGCGGGGTGACAGTGCTAGGCCAAACGGAAGAACCCGATATTGGTACGCTTCGCCCCCGAAAGCGAACCTCAGGAACTTCCTGTGTTGAGGGAGGATAGACACATGGAAGTAAGCATCCTTTAGATCTATCGTGACAAACCAGTCCTCGGATCTGATTTGTGACAAGATCTGCTTGAGAGTGAGCATTTTGAATTTGAGCTTCGCTACAGTGCGATTTAAGAGACGTAGATCTAGAATGGGATGCAGCCCTCCATCTTTTTTTGGAACGATGAAGTACCGGCTGTAATATCCTAACTCCCTGCTGGGTAGAGGAACCCGTTCTATAGCCTCTTTTTGCAGCAGAGTTTTTACCTCCTGTTCTAGTACCAGAGCCTGCTCGGGGCCCACCACAGTAGGCAGAACCCCTCTGAACCGAGGTGGACGCGTTCTGAACTGAATAGCGTACCTGTTCTTTATAATATTCAGGACCCACTGAGAAACATTGGGAAGCATTTCCCATTCCGCCAGGAACTCTACTAAGGGAACCAGCCTCTCGAGTGACAGACACTCGAGTGTAACTCGAGTAACATACTGGCAGGAAACAGCTGGTCTGAGCACTCCACAACCCTCCTCAGAGGGGGCGAGCGTCCCTTGGGAAATCGCTCGCCGAGTCTCTCTACGCCCTGTATAGGCAGGGTTAGTAGAACAGACCCCTGAGGGCATCGAGAAAGACAGGGCACCGTGTTCTTGTGCGGTGAACTCAAGTCTTTCCCGATGGGGACCACCCTCAGAGTCCTGACGTTCAGCACGTCAGGATTTTTTCGACGTGTCCTCAGATCAGTCCTGCCCGGAGAAGGCTTCGCTGGAGAGCGCCCCGCCTCGTCCCTCCAGTCTCTATGCGGGGGGGCACGAGACGTGACACTCCGCTTCTGCTGTGTTCTCTTTGAAGACGAACTCGACGAACTCGACGGCTGGGACTGCCCTCGTTCAGCAGCCCCAGTGACATGCACTTTAAGAGGGATTAATTTATGAAAAGCAGCCGCCTGTTTATTCTCTTCCTGGAACCTCTCCTTGACAGAGAGAAGAGCGTCACCAAAGAGGCCCGCAGGCGAAACGGGACCATTTAAAAGGAGAGTTTTATCTTTTTCCTTTATAGAAGTCTGACTCAACCATAAGTGCCTTTCTGTGGCCACCATGGCTGCCATAGACCGACCGATAGATTTTGCGGTCTCTCTGGTGGCACGAATAGTGAGATCAGCAGTCTGCCTGAGTTCGTTAATCATATCTGCGGAAATTTCTCCCCCCTCACACGCATCTTTTAGCAGGTCGGCCTGATAAGCCTGCATAATAGCCATAGTATGCAAACATGCAGCCGCTTGCCCAGCCGCCCAGCACAGAAGTATTTTTTAGTGGTCTAGATGGAAGAGCCGGTGCTTTAAGTGAAGACGACGAAGCAGGAGAGAGATAGCTCGCGAGCGTCTCCTCTGCCTTCGGCATCGTCACATAACCAGCAGATTTAGCACCAAAAATGTTACCATAAGCATTTGACTGATTCGTGTATATTCTGCTAGAAACCGGTCTAACAAAGGTCTTTGAAACCTGAGCATGAAGGTCTGGGAAGAACGGTAAGCACCGGCGAGAAGGTTGAGGTGATGGAGACAGAAATCTGTCATCTAGTTTACTTTTATTTCTAGACTGTTGTCTATCAGCTGGCCACTCGATACTGAGCTTTTCTACAGCGCGAGATAACACATCAATCAAACCTTCCTCATTCGCAGTAAAATGTGGCAAACTAGTATCTTCTGATGCAAAACTTTCGACATCCAGCTCCTCAGAACTGGATAGTCTCAATTCAACATCGTCATGTGCCTCCACCCTGGCAGAAGTAACCGCCGCAGCGCGTGCTTCCAGAGCCGGGTGAGAGGCACTGGATCCAGTCGGAGAAAGCTGAGATAGGGCGGGGCCCGTCTCAACGTCGCCGGTGAGATCCATCTGCGAGCCCCAAGACAAGCGCCGCCGCTCTGCCTCAACAGAAGCGGGACCCGAGCCTCGGGGAGCTCGCAGCATACCGCTCTCCTCAAAGAGCGATCGCCGCGAGCGCAGAGTTCTCAGAGGAAAGCGCTCACAATGCTCACAATCGACTCCCTCGAGAGCCGACTGGGCATGCTGCACTCCCAAACAAGCCACACATAGCTCGTGTGAATCCCCACCCGTGATGTATAGTGTACAGGGGGAAACACACTTCCTATACTGCTCGCTCATATTTGTTTTTTTAATATATTAATATATATATAGTGATAAACTCCTGACAGAACAGACAAACACAATCGAAGATTTCAGACACACACAGAGCGCTGCTGAAGTAACAGAAGCTGGCGGCTTGTGTATTCAAGGGTGATTTATAGCTTCCTGGTCGGTGACGTCATTTGCTGTGACGCTCCATCTCTCCATTGACTGATTTCATTCATGCTTCAGACGCGTTACGCTGCGATTACACGCAGCGGTAGTCCCTGAAGGGGAACTAAGAAATACACTTGAGCTCCCCGGGGCGGTTCAGCGCAAAGAGGAGGCGTGTTCCGTCGCAAACGTTCCCTCATGCTATTTTGCTGTTCTATAAAACAATTGCGCCACTGACCAGAAAAATCCTAGTCTAAAGTCAATGGCGCGTTGCGCGTACATTCAGGTGCTATTTTAAGTGCGCATGCTTGGCCATAATACAGAGTGTGAACAACGCGCATACACTGTAGATGATTCTCTCATCTAAACAGATGCATTTAACTTTTTGCAAATGAAACATTATTATAAGGAAAAATATTAAAACAAGAGGGAAATCATTGTTGTGTCCATGACGATGGGGAAAATAGGCATAAAGCTTACCCATTTACCCAAATTATTATATGCATGTTTAACCGATGCTAATTTGGGTGGGTTTGTCCCAACCCCAATGTCACTTCTGTTTCTTTTACGGCCTTGGCGAGAACATCGATCTCCTCGGCTGAGAACCGATTCTGAAGTGCGCCTGGTAAATGTGCCGTTATAATAGTATTGCGCCATGGAACAAGCGCACCTCGTTCATCATGCTCTTAAAGGGAATGTGATATAAAGCTCTTATTGGTTTGTTTGCCGTTACGCCCAAACCACACCTATGAATAATGAAGCTACTTCAGACCAACCCCTTTTAGAATTGCGCCAGGCGCAAGAGCCATTTATCCCGCCGGGAAAATAGCAACAGCGCCGGGATCCGCCCACAAAGTTACTTGTGCTTTGCGCTTTGACACTTGCGTTTCAGATCGTTAAAATAGGGCCCAATAAGTTTTGTCACATTAGTGTAATTTGTTTGGAGTAAATTCAACTTTTGTTTACAGTGTTTATTTTCTCATTCTGTAACCTACTTTTGACAGTGAGTTCACATGGTTTTGCAATTTCAAGAGATGAGTTTTTTTTTTTTTTTTTATCTTTCTGATTTGTTCACCAAATCCATCATTTCACAAGTAGGATTTAGTAACCTGCTTTGAAATTCAGATTAATTGTAGGAAACAGTGACTGTAAGGAATATTGGTTTGAACAAACTGCCAATGAGTTAAAGAGCAGATGAAAACATGGAGTGTCCTAAAAACAAGCAGACAGGGCAAAGATCAGCCATTCTGTGCTGGCGTGTGTTTCCAACAGTCCTTCAAACATTCCCAACCCGCAGACTGTGACCTTCCCCACAGGGTCGCCATGGAGACACCGTTAAGAATCCACTCGTTCCTAAGCAGCAGTGGTCAGAGTGACTCAGCCAAAGAGAGAGAGAGAGAGAGAGAGAGAGAGAGAGAGAGAGAGAGAGAGGGGGGGGGGAGGGGTGTGTGGGATGACAGGAAAAAACGAAGCTTGCTCCAGCAGTTGAACATTGGACCTCATCGTGACTTGTTACATGGTACATGTTACGTCACTTGTTTCATAATTTAATGGAAAACTGAGGTCTCATCTTCAGTCTTCACCCATCTAAGACATTTTATTTTAACCTTTTTAACACTGCAAAAATATTTTTCCTTCTCATTATCTTGTTTTCCAGGGGAAAAAAAATCTAAATTTTCTTAAAACAAAATAAATTTGTTGTAGAATTAAAACTGTGATTATTTAATTTTCCCCATGATTCTCAGTCAATACATGGTACAGTGATGGTATCAGATGTTAATATCACAGTGTTTGTCATCTGCCATGATACTAACTTGTAGTAGATACTAGATCTAATAGCAGACCAAATGCAGAACCAGACCAACATCAAACCCCAAAACCTGGACTAATTGATTTTAGTCAAAGAGCCTGTCCATGTTTTGTAAAGTGGGGAAATATCCATTCAGATCCTTTCTTACAAGTCTTGGAAATTCTCTTTTATGGTGAATATAGCCTGTACCAGACTCTGGTTGAGGTAAATTTCACCTTTAGCACATAGGAAATCAGACATGTATGAGACTACAATCCAAGGCCAAGATCCAGACCAAGACTTTACGCATCAAGACCCAGACCCATAATAGATAAATATGTAAATATGTGCTTTGCGCTATCCTCTAAAGAACACAATAAACACAACAACAAAAATGACAGCGGTGAGAAAACACGACCAATGGGTGAACATGATTTAACCAAGTACACTTGTCACGATTGCTAACACCTGGATCAACATCTTTGTTGGTCCTGGAACTATATTCTAATAAATCAATCAGATTTGAAGGACAAGTTTAGAGTTTATGTCAAGTTTAGGCTAATAATCAGGGTTAGGTGCTTCTACATCAGTGTTTTTCACCTTTCATTTTCCTCTAATATTAGGGATAGGTTTGGGTTAGGTTTAGGGGTAGGGATATGGTTAGGACAACATTTCCACACAATAATGGTGTTCCAGGGTCAACAAAATAATATTATGTTGATCCAGGAACATGTCTTACTTGGCATGGTGACCAGGATGAATGGTAGTTTGAAGGTTTTTTTACCGGACGGTGGGAACATTTCTGGAAAGTTCACTTTAACAATATGTTAATCCAAACAAAGTTAATTTTGGCCTTATTTAGTTCTAAATGACCACAACAGTTTGTTTTTAGATTACACTTGCAGTATATCGGACCCTTTATACATTTTATTTAGAGCTATTCAAGTGCTTTATTTGTGTCTCTGTCAATCTTTATAATAATACCAGAATGGATCCATGTGATGACAGCAAAACTGAGTTACTATCATTCACCTCCATATACGATTTATTGAATATCGAACAAAGAATGTGCACATTATAAATTACATATCAAAAAGGTAAAACAATACAAAAATAAATTATGTACTTTCAGCTACTATTTGCTGCAATTTAAATGGTTTTTAGATGATTTTAGAAATGGTCGGTAACAATTTATTTTGATGGTCCCTTTTGAACATTCTGTTGACTAAAGTAACATTGCAACTACATGTCAACTAACTCTCATTAGAGTATTAGTACTGTCTGCTTAATATCTGCTGACACTTTATTGTGATGCTCCACTGACTATAAGTAACTTTGCAACTACATGCAACTTATACTGAACCTAACCCTACCAGTCTACTAATACTTTACTAACACTCTAATGAGAGTTAGTTGACATGTAGGTGTAAATTTACTTAAAGTCTACAGAATGTGTTAAAGGGACCATCAAAATAAAGTGAAACCAATTGGTCATTTGGGAGAAAGAATAGCTTTCATAAAATTCAGTTTGCATCTTGAGTTACAAAAGGATGTGAAAAGTTTTTAGTAGTCGGATAATCAAAATTACAGTAATGACACAAATGCACCACATGGTCACGTTTTATGGACTTGAGAGGTTTCAAGTGCAAGACCACAAGATTCCAATGATAATGGAAGTGCTAAGAAGTCTGATGGGAGGTTAGGTGGAGGTTAGGTCTGATGGTGTCAGAAACCAATCAGAGTCCACATCTCACACCACACAACGATCACTCTCTCCTGAGTTCTAATCACCTTCACATGTTCCCAATCAGCAACCAGCTCCATAAAAACACCAAGTTCACATTCAATCTTTGTCAAGTCTCCAACAGGAACAGACGCTTTACCACTGTTTCACGAAGTCTCTGATACAACCTGTCCTCGTCATGTAACGTATACTCACCTGAATTATACTAACCTCTGTGTCCTTGTTCTGATGTTCCTAGAAGCTTCAACTGTACCCGGGTCGCCTGAGTCCTTGTATTCCTCCTGAGTTCCACTCGCTCACGGCTGTATCTGAAAGAGAAAAGACAAATCATCACCGAACTGTATTAGTTTATCATTAGATAAACTGAAGAGGATCTGCTCACCTGGAATCCTTCCCGCACAGTAAGCTTCACCGAATTCACCTCTGAACTTTGAATATTCTCACCTTTTGAACTTGATGCACTGAAATAAAGCTTTATGTTGATTCACTTACCTCAGTCTCCGAGCCTGTATCCTGAAAGAAGACTTAAAAACCTACAGGACAGAAAACCTAAAGAGGTGAAGAAAATGGATTCCATGCGAACCTCAGGCACGGATACAAACTCTATTCAACCTACCGCCGCTGCAACAAATGATCCCCGCTGCCTCTGCGAACCCAGTGCTACCCCCAGCCAGCGCTTCCGTAAACGCAGCTCCCTCTATTGCTTGCTTCGCTAGTCCACAGTCGCGCCCAGCACCATTCTCCGGTCGGGCGGAAGATTGCAACAGATTCTTATTGCAATGTCACTTGCGTTGGAACAACAAGCCCAACTATATCCCACTGAGCGATCGAAAGTCGCTTTCATTATCCAACAATTATCTGGAGCAGCTTTGAGATGGGCTGAGGCATTGTGGATGCAGGAATCCACTGTGATGACATCTGTTCAGGAATTTGTAAAACACTTCAAACAAGTTTTCGGACGTCCAACTGAAGATTCATCTGTCGTTGATCAATTGCTGCAGTTGCGTCAAGGAAATACAGTTTCTGAGTATTCTTTGGAATTTTGCACACTAGCCTCCAACAGTGGGTGGAATGAAAGGGCGCTCATCTCAGTTTATCGCCGTGGGTTGAATCCTGCCCTGCGTCTTCAATTGGCGATTTATGATGACAGCCTTGGAATTGAGAAATTCATCCAGCAGGCTATTCGTGTGCAGCAAAGATCTCAGAACTGTTATCAAGATACTATGCTATGTCACTCTTCTTCTCCTCAAGTTGTCATGGGTTCTGCGTCAGAAGATCAATCTGAGAAGATGCAAGTCGACACTTTCTGACTTTCCCAGGCAGAACGCACTCGAAGAAAAGAGTTGAAATTGTGCATGCACTCTGGGGCCAATGGTCATTTTAGACTCACCTGTCCCATTCGACCAGGTCAGATGACGGTAAGCTCTGTTCAAGACAACTCCATTATATCAACACCCCTTACGATTCTTGTAATCCTGAAATCTCTAAATATCTGTAACAGCTATCATCGACTCTGGGTCAGCAGGGAACTTCATTTCAGGACAGCTCTGTAAAGAACTCAACCTCCGGAAGGTTGACACTCCCAAGCCCTACTCCATCTACGCCGTAACAGGTGAGCTGACTAACAAAGGACATTTCACATCCCAGATAACACCCATCCAGTTATGGATTGAAAACGTACACCATGAAATGTTCGAACCTTTTGTTCTACAGAATAGTCAAACAGACATAATCCTAGGTCGCCCATGGTTAATTCGTCATCAACCCACCATAAATTGGCAGTCTGGTGAGATCACTAGATGGGGCTGTCAGGTCCCAATTAATGAAATTCCACATCCTAGCTCTCCCTGTGCTCAACCCCCCAAAGTTCTAAAAGTGAATTCCACATCCTTCTAAAGTCCCACGTAAAACCTATCCACGAGTATTCCCTCCTGTTACTCCTCATTCTCTGACATTTTCAATCCAGTTACTGCCTCCAACTTACCTCCCCATCGGCCATGGGACTGTGCCATTGCTCTGAAACCCGGAGCATCCATTCCCAAGGGTCGAATTTATTCCCTGTCAATTCCCGAACAAAATTCCATGCAAAAGTGCATCGATGGCTGATGCCAATTTCTGACAACGTGATTCGTTCAGAATCATCATGTGACGCGCTCTGACATTATATAAATGGATCACATAATACTATACTTTACACGCTATATATACAAAACAATTACATTACACAACACATTTCAGTTTTTGTATAATATAATTACTATATAATACTTAATAAATCTGTAATTTTGGGATCTTCAAGTGGTTGTGAGTCCCTCAGGCAGAAACATATTCACCTGTGTGATGGACTGTTGATGTGTTGTTTTGATGTGTTGAAGTGGTGTTTTGGATGTTATGATCAGTGATGGATGAAGCAATTATGAGTTTTGGATGTTAAACAGTGTGATACATTGATTTTACATGGACATAAAGCATATTGTGTCTGTAATTCATGGCTTTCAATAGAAATTAGTGGAATTTAGGAGCGATTCTATCCCAGTACTCTGATTCCTCCAAAACCATACCCTTTGCGTTCTTTTCTAGAAAGCTATCAACTGCAGAAAGCAATTACGACATTGGAAACCGGGAACTCTTGGCTGTGAAACTTGCCTTGGAGGAATGGAGACATTGGCTAGAGGGGGCCAAACATCCGTTTCTAGTACTCACCGATCACAAAAACCTTCAGTATGTAAGAGATACTAAGAGACTGAATCCACGTCAGGCTAGATACAGTGCCCATCTAGCCTGACGTGGATTCAGTCTCTTAGTATCTCTTACATACTCATTTCATACACTCTTCACTCATTTTCATTTCACAATCTCATATCGACCAGGATCAAAGAACACTAGAGCAGATGCTCTTTCCCGTATCCATGCCCCAGAAAGTCCAACTCATTGATTTCATCGGCTCATTCCTCGGTGGGCACAGGTCATCCCGGAATAAACAAAACTAAGTCTACTCTCCAACGCACGTATTGGTGGCCCAACATGCAGCAAGACATAACCACGTTTATCCAAGGATGTATTCCCTGTGCCATGTCCAAAGTTCCACGACAGCTGCCAGTGGGTAAACTGATGCCCCTTCCTGTCCCACATAGACCTTGGTCACACATTGGTGTAGATTTCGTTACAGATCTTCCTGTCTCAGAGGGTAACACTTGTATCCTCGTAGTCATTGATCGGTTCTCCAAGGCGTGTAAGCTGATCCCCCTGAAGAGTCTTCCAACAGCCTTCGTCAAGGCAGAATTATTAATGGAACATGTTTTTCGAAATTTCGGTATCCCAGAAGACATTGTGTCCGACAGAGGGCCTCAATTCATCTCCCGGGTTTGGCGAGCATTCTTCTCTATGATGAATGTGACATAGTCTCTCATCAGGGTACCATCCGCAAACCAACGGCCAAACCGAACGAAAAATCCAAGATGCTCCAACCAGAACATCTGGAGTCGGTATTTGATTTGGGCAGAATACGCACAAAATTCCCTCAGACAGGCATCTACAAAGTTAACTCCGTTCCAATGTGTGTTGGGTTACCAACCTCCTTTTGTTTCTTTGGTCCGATGAGCTCTCCGAGGTACCAGCGGTAGATAAATGGTTTAGAGAGAGTGAAAGGGTCTGGAATCAAACTCATCATCACCCTCGACAAGCAATAAATCGCCAACGAAACTTCGCAGATGCCCGTCGCCGTCAGATACCTGAATACCAACCTGGACAACTGATCTGGCTTTCTACGAGAGACATCCGTCTACGTCAACCTAGTCATAAACTTAGTCCCAAGTACATCGGACCATTCCCCATAGAAAGACAGATCAATCCAGTGACCTATACGCTTCGTCTCCCGGCTCAGCAACGAATCCATTCCACGTTCCATGTCTCTCTCCTGAAACCGCATCATCCAGCGGTGTCTGGCGCAGCCACAGAACCAGCTCCGGAGGATACTCCCACGATACCTCCTATTGAACCAGATCCCATCTATTCAATAAGAGAAATATTGGACTCCCGCCGTCGAGGTGGTCAGCTCGAGTATTTGATAGATTGGGAAGGATATGGACCAGAGGAGAGATGTTGGATACCCCGGAAGGAAATCCTTGATCCGGATTTGCTCCTTGAATTCCACACTCAACATCCAAGCAAACCTGCACCACGACCCAGAGGTAGACCCCCGCGACATCGGGGACCAAGGTCCGCTGGCGCGGACTCTGGAGGGAGGGGTAGTGTCAGAAACCAATCAGAGTCCACATCTCACACCACACAACGATCACTCTCCTGAGTTCTAATCACCTTCACCTGTTCCCAATCAGCAACCAGCTCCATAAAAACACCCAGTTCACATTCAATCTTTGTCAAGTCTCCAACAGGAACAGATGCTTTACCACTGTTTCACGAAGTCTCTGATACAACCTGTCCTCGTCACGTAACGTATACTCACCTGAATTATACTAACCTCTGTGTCCTTGTTCTGATGTTCCTAGAAGCTTCAACTGTATCCGGGTCGCCTGAGTCCTTGTATTCCTCCTGAGTTCCACTCGCTCACGGCTGTATCTGAAAGAGAAAAGACAAATCGTCACCGAACTGTATTAGTTTATCATTAGATAAACTGAAGAGGATCTGCTCACCTGGAATCCTTCCCTCGCAGTAATCTTCACCGAATTCACCTCTGAACTTTGAATATACTCACCTTTTGAACTTGATGCACTGAAATAAAGCTTTGTTGATTCACTTACCTCAGTCTCCGAGCCTGTATCCTGACAGATGGGAGGTATTCCATCCGTACCTTTTCAACAGGTACTTCAATGTATACCATAGTACCTGTTTACACCTGGAAGTAACTGTTTTTGCAATCGCAACAAAATTGATAAGTACATAATCGTATTAATAAATTACATCGTGTTGACATTATTAAAAATACATACTGAGTGACTGATACAATTTTTAATACATTTCTGTCATAGAATACACTTGTTTGTTCACATATTGTTCTTTTCCCTTTAATTTTATTAATTTACAAGATCTAAGGTAAAATAAACATTGTTGCTTTCAGTATGAATATGAAGGTCACACAAAATGATATTCTGACTTACATTAAACACTTTTAACTTTACAGTTTTTTTCAATTGCTTACACACTAAAAATAGAACTTTCCCACTATTAGCAAAACCTTACACTCAAGGAGCAAAACACCAGCCTAGATTTACACAATTGTAAGCACATTGTCAGCTTCACCCTTTTTGCAAAACATTACACACAGTGATTTGTAAAACTCTACACACATTTTCACACCTTAGGCACAGATAAGGATTGTGAGGTTACTTCCTTGTCATTACAAAGCCCCGGTTTGCCATTGACCACACTAATGAATGAATTGGATATGCACATCCATAAGGCGTGGAAGCACACATGTGCTAATTTGAAAACGCAGCACTCAGGTGTGCTATAAAAGGCAGCAGGTGAGTTCACCTGTCTTCAACAAAAATGGAAGGAGGTAGTAGAAGAAGAAGAAGAGTGACCATAAGAGGGGGAGCTCAAAGAGGAGATGAAGGAGGTAGAGGAAGAGGAGAAGGAGGTAGAGGAAGAGGTGAAGGAGGTAGAGGAAGAGGAGAAGGAGTTAGAGGAAGAGGTGAAGGAGGTAGAGGAAGAGGTGAAGGAGGTAGAGGAGGAGGCCCGGGTAGAGAAATAGGAGAAGAAGGGGATAGAGGAAGAGGCCTAGGTAGAGGAAGAGGTAGAGAAGGACTTGTAGAGTTGATAGAACCTGAACAAAGAAGACGAGGACCAAATTTGACTCAAGAAATCCGTGCAACACTTATTGACCATGTTATCAACCATGGACTGACACCGATGGAAGCTGGACAAAGAGTTCAACCAAATCTTTGGTTGATACTGTAACTGAATAGTTACAGTATTCTTGTTGCTTTTACAGTCGTTTTTCTTCAGAGTCAAACTGTATGTACTTCATGCAGTAATTTTTATTTGTCTACAGATTTTATTTTTTTCATTGATTTCATTGTTGGTTGATTACTGTAACTGATTATGGTAAGAAATACTGTAAATAAATACTTGAAAGATGAGTCTGCAGAAATCAGTGTTGTGCAGTGCTTGGTAAGTTTATAGTAGGCCTATTTGTGTACATTCTCCCTATATCTCAAGTCAAGTCAAGTCATCATCATTTATATATCGCTTTTAACAATGTAGATTGTTTCAAAGCAGCTTTACAGAGATAAACATATAATTTAAGGTAACACAGATTGGTTTGGTTTTATAGTGGTTCTTGAAAAATGTTTTTTCCAGCTAAAGTTAGTTTTGATTGATTCACTTCCGTCTAAATGATCATTTGTTATTAAATAGGGGCCGCTAAGACGACACCGTTCTCTCTAAACATACTTTAAACGTGAACATGTGATAGACGCTGATGGCGTTCACATGCGCATTAAGAATTGATTCTATAGTTATGTGCGTTTGAATATATGTGCGCAGGTTTGTAATTCCTTACAAACCATGCCTAAACAAACTACTTGTCTTGTCTATAAATTTTGATGCAGAATTTTATTTTATCTTATCACTTTGGGTAGGTACGCGAACCGAAAAATTCCACAACGATTTATCTGTAGAGTGGTATAGGGATCCTCCATAGGGAGAGGTTAGTTGGCACTTCAGCACTGCATTGTCATCAGGTCCAGGCGAAAGTCCTTCGTCAGATCTGGAAACGGCCTGGATCCGGCAGGCTGCTGGAAAACCTCGGAATAAACAAAGACACTAAAATTAGCGTAGATGCCATTCTTCTTGTGAAGTAAAGAGTACATCAGGATTTAAGGGAAGTGTTCCCAGTTCCGGCTGACCTAATCTAGGCAGCCTAATATTGAATTATAGAAGTCTATAGAGTGTTATGTGAATGCTTGGTCAAAGAGATGTGTTTTTAGTCTAGCTTTGAACTGACAGACTGTGTCTGCTTCCCGGACAATTAGTTAGGAACATTGTTCCAAAGTTTTGGTTCTAAATAGGAAAAGGATCTACCGCCAGCAGTCGATTTAGATATTCTAGGTATTATCAACTGGCCGGAGTTTTGAGATCGCAATAGACGTGAAGGACTATAATGCGTTAAGAGCTCGCTCAAGTACTGGGGAGCTAAACCATTTAGTGCTTTGTAAGTAATCAGCACTATTTTAAAATTTATACGATGTTTAATAGGGAGCCAATGCAGTGTTGACAGAACCGGGCTAATATGGTCGTACTTACTGGTTCTGATAAGAACTCTAGCGGCTGCGTTTTGAACTAACTGTAGTTTGTTTATTAAGCGTGCAGGGCAACCACCCAGTAGAGCATTACAATAATCTAGCCTTGATGTCATGAACACATGAACTAGTTGTTCCGCATTTGTCAATGAGAGCATATGACGTAATTTAGATATATTTTTAAGATGGAAAATGTGGTTTTACAGACACTAGACACGTGACTTTCAAATGAAAGACTGGTATCAAAGAGCACACCCAGGTTCCTAACTGAAGACAAAGACTTAACAGAGCAGCCATCAAGTGTTAGACGGTATTCTAGATTATTACGTGTGGAAGTTTTTTGTCCAATAATTAGAATCTCTGTTTTTTCAGAATTTAGTAGTAGGAAATTACTAGTCATCCAATTTTTGATATCAACTATGCATTCCGATAATTTTGTGAATCGGTGAGTTTCGTTAGGTTTGGAAGAAATATAGAGCTGAGTATCATCAGCATAACAGTGAAAACTAATTCCATGTTTCCTAATGATATCTCCTAAAGGTAGCATGTACAGAGTAAACAGCAGCGGTCCTAGTACTGAGCCTTGTGGTACGCCATACTGAACTTGTGATCGATAAGACATCTCTTCATTTACTGCTACAAACTGATAGCGGTCAGATAAATATGATTTAAACCATGGTAATGCAATTCCACTAATGCCAACATAGTTTTCTAGTCTATTTAAGAGAATGTTGTGGTCAATGGTGTCAAATGCAGCACTAAGATCAAGTAACACTAATAGAGAGATACAACCACGATCGGATGATAAGAGCAAATCATTTGTGACTCTAATGAGAGCTGTCTCAGTGCTATGGTGCGGTATAAATCCTGACTGGAAATCCTCGCAGATACCATTTCTTTCAAGAAAGAACACAGTTGTGAGGATACTGCCTTTTCTAGTATCTTTGACAGATAAGGTAGATTTGAGATCGGCCTGTAATTGACTAATTCTGTAGGATCAATTTGCGTTTTTTTAACAAGCGGTTTAATCATAGCCA
Source organism: Siphateles boraxobius (assembly GCF_051911475.1). Lineage (NCBI taxonomy): Eukaryota > Metazoa > Chordata > Actinopteri > Cypriniformes > Leuciscidae > Siphateles > Siphateles boraxobius. The sequence goes on from NW_027509064.1 coordinate 2,215,692, forward strand.
GCTTAAAGGTTTTTGGTTGACTTCTGGAAGCATCTCTTTCAGTAGTTTTGTCGGTATAGGGTCTAACATACATGTTGTCGATTTAGATGAATTAACGAGTTTGCAAAATTCTTCCTCTCCAATGGCAACAAATGAATCAAATTTAACCTCAGGGAGACTATAATGCACTCCCTAATGTGATGCTGTAGTAGACGGTTGCATAGTTATAATTTTGTCCCTAATATTATCAATCTTATAAGTGAAGTAGTTCATAAATTCATTACTGCTGTGTTTCTTGGAAACTTCAGGGCTTGAAGCTTTCTTTTTCATTAGTGTAGCCACTTTTTCAAATAAATACCTTGGATTATGTTTATTATCTTTTAATAGTGTTGAAAAATAAGCAGATCTAGCAGCTTTTAAAGCCTCTCTGTAAGCAATCGAGCTCTCCTTCCATGAAATCCGAAATACCTCTAGTTTTGTTTTCTTCCAGTTGAGCTCCATTTTTATCTCAAACTAATCATGAAGAATGTTGTTTGTTTGTCACAATTTTTTTTCATCTAAATTATCCCTTACATAAGGGCCAAAAATCTAGCACATGCTATTTCCTAAAAATATTTTTTTTACAAATGTGTTTTTTATTTATCACAGCAGTGTGAAACTGGTTGCAATAGTGTCTGATCATTGAGGACTGTGTTGATTAAATGAAAACTAATAGCCTTTTCACAAATATATGTATATCTTTTGACTGAAGTGTGTATGTTTTGACAGAAGTGTGTCATTTTGCAAACAATCTAGGAATTATGCCAATTGAGTGTGGTGTTTGGATAATTGTGATTACATTTTGAAAAAAAGAACCCGGTTTTCAAAATTGTGTGTAAACAATTGAAAAAAACTGTAAACAAAACATTTTATCAATACCTGAAATTATCATTGTCATAGGTTGTATATTCATTTAGCTGCAGTGTGACATAAATAGAAATCACTTATCACGGCTGGTTAGGACAAAAACATGGAAAAGATATGTGTTGTCACTTTGGTTAAGTCAAATTAAGATTGCAACGGTAACATGTCCAAAAACTTGGATTACCATTTACATTTTTTGTAAGTGCAGGCAAAGACTGAAAAGAGAGTTTAGCCGAGTCTAACAGACGTATGCCAGTAAGGACTGTACATGAAAACCTCACTCTCCTTGCCTCAAGACTCGCACTAGTGACAAACATTAGTGGCTGTGGCCTTTAACATCCTTGTTAGCGCGCCTGTCTCCCACGCCGGAGACCCCAGTTTTTCCGTGACCCGGATGGGAGTGAGGTTTAGGAGTTGAGTGTAAAGGACGTAGGCCAAGAAGAGCTGTGCATGTAAACTTCACTCCCCTGGCTTCAAGAGGCACGTTAGCGGTGGCAGTCTTTAGCGTCCTTGTTAGCGTGCCCGCCTCCCACACCAGAGACCCCTATTCGAATCCCGCTTGGAGCGGGTCGAGTAGTACCGGTCACACCAGCAGATGCAAAAAGACATGGAATGAATCACAGAAGGGTTATTTGCTATGGTCAGGCCGTAGTATTAGTCCAAGCTGTGGTGCTTAACGGATGTGTTTGTGTTGAATGTGAGACCACAGCAGTGCTAGGAGTCATTGAGGGCTCTTCTGAGAAAGGACATATCAGGTTGCCATGGCATGTAGCAGCATACGGTGTGTGTTTGTGTGTGTGTTGGCTGGATGTAAAGACCTGATGCTATGATTTGGAGAGGGGGAGGCTGGAGGAAAAGAAAAGAAGAAAAACAGTGGCCTAACGGCTTTCTCTCGGTACAGCTGAAGGAAGCTGGGTAAAACCGAGCTGATGGGGCGGAGCAAAAGCAAAACACAGCAGGTGTGCAGAAAAATACATGTGCTGTTTGTTTGTGGTACAACAGGTCCCAAGCCACAACTTGTTTCTTGGCTGTCTTGTGTGTCTTTGGCTGGTTAACCATGCCTCTTTAGCTGCTTTCGCTCTCACTGTCACTCGCTGTTCACCTCCACATCCCCTTCTCCTCCTCACGTGTTGCTGTCTTTATCTGTCTATCTCACCCAGCGGGAACATGGACGCTCGTTGCACGTGTTTGGTTGCAGTCTGCACCCAGTGCACTTCACACTGAGCTCTCTAAATATGCATGTGGCCGACAGCAAAGTCATTCATTTACTTTATTAGGGGGGATAAATTCTGTTTCCCAGGATGGATGTAGAAATAAAGTGAAATTATTACAAACACCTAAACAAACACAGGACCACAGAAATTGCCATGTGCAGCTTAGATAAGAACTTAAAGCCTTCTTATCTGTGCAAATGTTTTCTGAGAGCTAGTTTCACTTTTACACAAACATACTGTATATCTGTGTTCAGAGGCTCGAACATAAAGACGTGTAGCATGTAGTGTAACTTTAGTCAAGCAATACAAAAGGGGAAGTTGTTATAATAATGAAAAAGACCTGGGACATAGTGCTTTCCCTGATGACTATTTTTGTCATGTTTTCTCATGATCACAACTTCATTTTCCTGTGATCTCAGCATAACACATGTGCTGATCTCAACTTTCTCATGAGAAAAAAAATACTATTCCCACCATCTCTCTGGTCAGGTACAAACCATTTAATCAACATCTGTCAAATATCATTCTTTCACAATTTAGACGTCTGTGTGTCTGTATTAGTCTTCTTATATGTCCATTTTTCGTTCATCTACTGTCATGGCAACAGTTTGAAGAGAGTCATGCGCAAGTTAGCACTCACAATGGTAAATGTTAAAATGTTTTAATTGAGTAGACAAAGTTAACTGTTAACATGACTTAATGTGAAAAAAAAGCTTACTAACCTTTTCTCTGTAAAGTTATATATGTAATTTTACAACTCTGCTGCCATGACAACTTAATGCCTAAATCCTAAGACAAGCATGACTTACAAGTTGCCTGGCTTTAAAATTTGTCACATCTTCAAATTCACTAGGCTACAGTCTACAACAATAAACTTGTGCATTCCTACTTGAGAGTCAGAAAATGATTATGGAGTGCTCAATTATACTAAGAGATGTAGAGATATTCCAGTGTGAGTGAACCCAGATCAAAGACGAAAAAATAAATGTATCCATGGCTTTTATTGAATATTTCCTTATATTACCTGGCTTTTATTACCTTAAACAACTTTTAAATCAATTTCTCGAGAAAAACATTTTTATGTTAAATCACAATGAAACAAACAGAAAAGCATAGCAATGCATGGTGATAAGTGATAAATACACTGAAAAGCTAAAATACTTGTTCAAATTAACTTAGTCAAAAGCAATTTATATATATAAATATATATGTGTGTGTGTGTATATATATATATACACACACACACACACACACACACACAGACATTGAGACACTGATGACTCTATTTCCGGCAACATGACAACTTCCTCATTGTACAACAACACTAATGGTTTTAATGTACAACAGCAGAATTGATATCTTTCTGACAATTTTACATGTTATTTAATGTACATTATGATAAATACTTTTCTTGTTACATAGTGCAACATTTCAGCCATAATCAAATTATAAATGTAAATGATACTAGATTATGATGATTACCTGTCTAGCAATGCATGTTTATGCTGAAATACTAATGAAATGATGGTCAAATATCTATCGCGTGTCTTTGTGTAATGAGTTGACTCACCTGGTTTCCTGCTTCAGAACTTCCTTTATAGGAACATAGTGAGTATCAATGCTCCCTGGTTTACAAGGCACATTGTGGGACTTTTTACACTGTAATCAATTATATGATCGATAAGATATGACAACATATGTTTTACATTGCTTTAACTCATCAAAATAAGCTTTCAACTTAGACAGCCCCAAAATTGTCTGACTCCGCAATCAGTGCCCTGACTACTGAACTAAAGACCTGATTGAGACTTCCCCATGGTCAAAATTATCTGCTGAAGTTCAAACTCAGTATCTGAATGGGGAAGAAAGGTGATTTAAGTTACTTTGAACATGGCATGGTTGTTGATGCCAGACGGGCTGGTCTAAGTATTTCAGAAACTGCTGAACTACTGGAATTTTCATGCACAACAATCTCTAGGGTTTGCATAGAATGGTCCAAAACAATATTCAGTGTGTGGCAGTTCTGTAGACGAAAGTGCCTTGTTGATGCTAGAGGTCAGAGGAGAATAGCCAGGGCTGCGTTTCCCAAAAAATGTTGTAAGCCTAACTTGATCATAGAACAGTTACCACTAATGGTCCCTACGATCAACTTAGGCTTACGATGCTTTTGGGAAACACAGCGCAGACTGGTTTTGAGCTGATAGAAAGGCAATAGTAACTCAAATAACCTCTCGTTACAACCGAGGTATGCAGATGATTCAACAACATGTTGAACCCTGAAGCAGATGGGCTACAGCAGCAGAAGACCACATCCGGGTCTCACTCATGTCATCTAAGAACAGGAAACTGTGGCTACATTTCGCATGGGCTCAGCAAAATTGGGCAATACGATTGGCAGAACGTTGCCTGGTCTGAAGAGTCAGAATTTGGCGTAAACAACATAAAAAACATGGATCCATCCTGCCTTGTATCAACAGTTCAGGCTGATGTTGTGATGGTGTTGGGGATATTTTCTTGGCACACTTTGGGCCCCTTAGAACCAATTGAACATTGTTTAAATGACATCATGACAATGAGTTCAACATACTCAAATGCTCTCCACAGTGAAGTATACTTTGGCCTTTAAGTTAACAATCAGAGGTTAAAAGTTTTACAGAGTATCTTTGCATGGTAACCTGCATTTTTGCCTAAACTAGTCACTACCTCATCGAGCAAATAGGACATTTTGTCAATTGCTCAGTTTCTATGTCTGCACCATTATGCTGGGTATCTACACCCACAATGAAATCTGATTGGTCCAAAATCCAGCTCCTCATAACTGTACATGAAACATTAAGTATCTTCTGATTGGTTGTGATTGTGTCAAGTTGTGCAGCTGCTTCTCATTCAGAGATAAATTGCTTGTTATTGGACTCTAGTTATGACATGTTATACTGTCTGTTTTGGCAACGCAAGTATCCATTGCATTCTCAGCATTGTACATGGGTACTATAGTGGGCATTCATTTAAAATGTGTAGGCATTAGTCTTCTTATATGGCCATTTTTGTACATGGGTACTATAGTGGGCATTCATTTAAAATGTGTAGGCATTAGTCTTTTTATATGGCCCTTTTTCAAGTTTAGTTTATTTACTGTCATGGCAACAGTTTGAAGAGAGTCTTGCGCAAGTTAGCCCTCACAATGGTAAATGTTAAAATGTTTTAATTTAGTAGACAAAGTTAACATGTTAACATGACTTAGTGTGAAAAAAGCTTACTAACCTTTTCTCTGTAAAGTTATATATGTAATTTTACAGCTATGTTGCCATGACAATTTAATGCCTACATCCAAAAAAAAAACCATGACAACTTTTATCAGAATGAATGTAAACAATTTTATTAAATTATGCAGGCTGGGTTTAAAAAAAATTCTGCTTTTAAATCCCCATTTACAACCATTTATAATGTTCCATCATAACGTTTGCTTTTATAAAAAAATAATACAAGGACAAGTTGAAATGATTTTTGTGGCAATAAACATTATGACACATTAATTAATTTAATGTTTACTACTAAAACCTTTAAATGAAAATAATAGATTACTTTTTATGAAAGTGTGTTGAGTAATGTTTCTTGAAAGCGTTTTGCAACTGAACTCTCTCTGATCAGAGTCCAGCGTTCCCTTCACTGAGCACTGTGTCATAACCAGCCTCTGACCTACATGAACACTGAATGCCAGATGTAGATCCAGGACAAGAGCCGGTCTTGCCCAGCGCTGAACACACACACACACACACACACACACACACACACACACACACACACACACACACACACACACACACACACACACACACACACACACACACACACACACACACACACACACACACACACACACACACACACACACACACACACACAAACAAACACAGCGTGAGCCAGGGTGGAGAGAAAGGAGGAAAAAAGAAAGAGCAAACACATCATGGGGTAGGGAAACCACATTCCTTGAGTGCTATGAATAACTAATGGGATCCTGGGGGGAGAAACGAGAACCTGCTTTGAGGCAAGGAGAGAAACGTCTAGTGTACTTGCATAGGAGACCTTGCATAGAGGAGACCATACTGCCATAACCCAGAAAAGCAGCTTTAAAGATCAGATTTTGAAGTCTTGTCTGGGCCTTGAACCTTTTTAAGTTCATTCAAGTTTCATCTTGGTTTCAACAAACAACCAATAACGTCCCGGGTTACGTATGTAACCCTAGTTCCCCGAAGGGACGGACGCTGCGTGAAATCGCAGTGGGAACGCCCTCAGCGTGACGCGTCTGAAGCATGAATGAAATCAGTCAATGGAGAGAATGAGCGTACGGCGAGTGACGTCATCGACCAGGAAGCTATAAATATCCCCTGAGTACACAACACGCCAGCTTAAAAGTTACTGAAGCAGCGACCCAAGGGGATGCCGAGAGTATGGCAGGACACGCAGCGTCCGTCCCTTCGGGGAACTAGGGTTACATACGTAACCCGGGACGTTCCCCTTCAGGGACTACCGCTGCGTGAAATCGCAGTGGGAACGCAATACCCACATCCCCATACGACCAAATCCCCGTCGTGTGTCATTAGGAGACACAAACCGACGAGAGAACCTGAGCCCCGGAGTGGAGCTAAGATCGAGGGAATAAAATCTAACGAAAGTGTGCGGTGAGGACCAGCCTGCCGCATCACAAACGTCCTGAAGAGAAGCTCCTGAAAGAAGAGCTGTAGAAGCAGCCATACTCCGGGTGGAATGAGCCCTTACAGCCAAAGTGAAGGCTGATGGGCCGAACCATAAGCAAGTGGGATGGCCTCGACCACCCACTTGCTCATCCTTTTTCTAGATGCAGGACACCCTTTCTTAGGTGACCCAAACAGACGAACATTTGTTCCGATCTCCTCCACAGGGCAGCTCTGTGGACGTAAGCATCAAAACCCAAACTGGGCACAGCAAATTAATTTTCTCCTGGTCTGACGTCAGAAAAGGCGGAGGACAGAAAACCTGCAGAACTATAGGTCTAACTGAAACAGTTGGAACCTTAGGAACATAACCTGGTCTCGGAAAGAGAAAGGCCTTAACCAACCAGGAGCAAATTCCAGGCACGAGGGAGCCACCGAAAGTGCTTGAATATCTCCAATTCTTTTTAGAGATGAGAAAGCGAGAAGAAGGATAGTCTTTAGAGTAAGAAACTTTTCCGAAACTTCCTCGATGGGCTCGAAAGGAGCAAGGGAGAGACCTTCTAAGATGACGGCCAGATCCCAAGCTGGTACCCTTGTGCGAACTGCAGGCCTCAGCCTCAAGGTGACACGAAGGAAGCGAGACATAAGCGGGTGTTTCCCGAGGGAACCTCCACTTGAAGGGTTGTGGTAAGCAGCTAAGGCCGCCACATACACCTACAGTGTGGAGTGGGATAACCCTGTGGAGAGACGGTCCTGCAGGAAATCCAGGACTGTACCAACCGGGCAGTTAACTGGGTCCTGGTGTCGCTCTCCACACCAAGAGGTGAAAAGTTTCCACCTCGCGGCATATAACTTCCTCGTGGAGGGAGCTCTGGATCGGAGGATGGTCTCAACGACCTCAGCCGAGAGACCAGAATCTATGAGCTGGGCCCCCTCAGAGGCCAAGCCCACAGCCTCCATAGCTCTAGACGGGGGTGAAAGATCGACCGGCTGAGAGAGAACCACAGCGGGCAGTGTGATGTTTCTCGAGAAGCAAATAGGTCTACCTCGGCAAGACCGAAATGTTTCCATAGGAGTTCCACCACCTCGGGGTGAAGACTCCATTCCCCGGGCCTCGGCCCCTGTCTTAACAGGATGTCTGCCCCCTGATTTAAATACCCCGGGAGAAAAAAGCTCTCAGAGAAAGAATTTTCCCCTGGGACCATAGAAGGATCTGACGTGCCAGTTTGTAAAGCGGGCGAGAACGCAAACCCCCCTGATGGTTGATATAAGAAACCACCGATGTGTTGTCTGTCTGGACAAGAACATGGTGGCCCCTTAGGTCTGGGAGGAAGTGTTTCAGAGCCTGAAACACCGCCAACATCTCTAGGCAGTTTAAGTGCCACAGACGATGATGGTCCTCCCACAGACCCTGAGCCCACCCGTGAGAGAGGCATCTGTCATTAGCATAACGCGACGACAAGGAGCTCCTAACACAGGGCCTTGGGACAGAAACCAAGGATCTTTCCACATGATCAGGGCGTGATGACACCGTCGCAAACTCACGATCATGCGAAGCGGATTTCCCCTCGGGGAGAATCCCTTGGTCCTGAGCCACCACTGTAACAGTCTCATGTGCAAGAGGCCAAGAGGTATCACGTTGGACGCAGCTGCCATGAGACCTAGAAGTCTCTGGAACTGTTTTACAGTGGATGACTGGCCTAGCTTGACCTGATCTACTGCAGCGAGAATCAAAGCAATACGAGCAGGTGACAATCGTGCCTGCATCGTCGTTGAATCCCACACTACACCTAGAAAAGTGGTTCTCTGTAATGGAGAAAGAACACTCTTTTTGGCGTTGAGCCTCAGCCCCAGTCACTTGATATGAGCAAGAACGACATCTCGGTGCCGAACCGCCTGTTGTTCCGATTGAGCTAGAATCAAGCAATCGTCTATATAGTACAGAAAGCGGATGCCCTGTAACCTCAGCGGGGCTATAGCAGCATCCGTACACTTCGTGAATGTTCGGGGTGACAGTGCTAGGCCGAACGGAAGAACCCGATATTGGTACGCTTCGCCCCCGAAAGCGAACCTCAGGAACTTCCTGTGTTGAGGGAGGATAGATACATGGAAGTAAACGTCCTTTAGATCCATCATGACAAACCAGTCCTCGGATCTGATTTGAACATCCCCAGTGACAGACACAGCGCCCTGTAACGTACTGGCAGGGAACAGCTGGTCTGGGCACTCCACAACCCTCCTCGGAGGGGGCGAGCGTCCCTCGGGAAATCGCTCGCCGAGTCTCTCTACGCCCTGTGAAGGCAGGGTTAGTAGAGCAGACCACTGAGGGCATCGGAAAAGACAGGGCACCGTGTTCTTGTGCAGTGAACTCAGGTCTTTCACGATAGGGACCACCCTCAGAACCCTGAAGTTCAGCACGTCAGGATTTTTTTTTTTTTTTCGATGAAGTAGTATCCTAACTCCCTGCTGCGTGGGGGACCCATTCCGCCAGGAACTCTACTAAGGGAACCAGCCTCTCGAGGCTGGCCTCCGGATGAATATCCCGAGTGACAGACACAGCGCCCTGTAACATACTGGCAGGAAACAGCTGGTCTGAGCACTCCACAACCCTCCTTGGAGGGGGCGAGCGTCCCTCGGGAAATCGCTCGCCGAGTCTCTCTACGCCCTGTATAGGCAGGGTTAGTAGAACAGACCCCTGAGGGCATCGAGAAAGACAGGGCACCGTGTTTTTGTGCGGTGAACTCAAGTTTTTCCCGATGGGGACCACCCTCAGAGTCCTGACGTTCAGCCCGTCAGGACTTTTTCGACGCGGCCTTTCTGGCGACAATGACTGTCCTCAGATCAGTCCTGCCCCGAGAAGGCCGCGCCGGAGAGCACCCCGCCTCGTCCCTCCAGTTTCTCTGCAGGGGGGCACGAGACGTGACACTCCGCTTCTGCTGTGCTCTTTTTGAAGACGAACTCGACGAAAGACTTTGCTCTGGTTGAACATTCTGCGTGACAGACACAGTGCCCTGTAACGGCGCACCGGCAGGGAACGACTTGTCTGAACACACTAGAACCCTCCTTAGAGGCGGCGAGCGTCCCTCGGGAAAGCACTCGCCAGACCCTTCTACGCCCTGTTTCGGCAGGGTTAGTAGGACGGGCCCCTGAGGGCGCCAGGAGAGACAGGGCACCCTTAAGGGAGGTGAACGCAAGTCTCTCTCGGCGGGGACCCCCCTCAGATTTCCTTTGAGCAGGTCGGCCTGAAAAGCCTGCATAAAAGTCATCGTATGCAAACATGCAGCCGCCTGCCGAGCCACCGAGTAAGCCTTCCCCACCAGCACAGAGGTATATATATTTATTTATTTATTTATTTATTTATTTTTTGGTGGAAGAGCCGGTGCTTTAAGTGAAGACGATGAAGCAGGAGAGAGATAGCTCGCAAGCGTCTCCTCCGCCTACAGTATCGTCACATAACCAGCAGATTTAGCACCAACAATGTTACCATAAGCATTGGACTGATTTGTGTAAATTCTGCTTGAAACCGGTCTAACCCAGGTCTTTGAAAACTCAGCATGAAGATCTGGGAAGAACGGTAAGCACCGGCTAGAAGGTTGAGGTCGTGCAGACAGAAATCTATCATCTAGATTGCTTTTAATTCTAGAAACCTGTCTATCAGCTGGCCACTCGATACTGTTATTTTATTATTATTTTTATTTTTTTTAGCTTTTCAACAGCCCGAGATAATACATCCATCAAACCTTCTTCATTTGCAGTATAATGTGATAAACATGTGATAAACTAGTTTTCTCTGATAATAAACTTTCGACATCCAGCTCCTCAGAACTGGAAAATCTCAATTCAACATCATCATGTGCCTCCACCCGGGCAGAAGTAACCGCCGCAGCGCGTGCTTCCAGAGCCGGGTGAGAGGCACTAGATCTCGTCTGCCTCAACAGAAGCGGGACCCGAGCCTCGGGGAGCTCGCAGCAAATCACTCTCCTCGAAGAGCGATCGCCGCGAGCGCAGAGTTCTCAAGGGAAAACGCTCGCAATGCTGACAATCGACTCCCTCGAGAGCCGACTGGGCATTGCTGCACTCCCAAACAAGCCACACTTAGCTCGTGTGAATCCCCACCCGTGATGTGCCGAGTACAGGGGGGAACACACTTCTTATACTGCTCGCTCATATTGTTTTTTTTATATAAAATATATATAGTGAAAACTCCTGACAAAACAGACAAACACAATCGACAGATTCAGACACACACAGAGCTGCTGAAGTAACTAAAAGCTGGCGTGTTGTGTACTCAGGGGATATTTATAGCTTCCTGGTCGATGACGTCACTCGCCGTACGCTCATTCTCTCCATTGACTGATTTCATTCATGCTTCAGACGCGTCACGCTGAGGGCGTTCCCACTGCGATTTCACGCAGCGGTAGTCCCTGAAGGGGAACTTATGGACCATTTTTCAATCAATTTTGTGCAAATACTGCAGCAGGTGTCAGCATGGAGGTGTTGGTTTAATTTAACTAAACTGAACTGAGTTGTCACTAAAAAATGCCTCACTCACAGATTATATCTTGTTTCAAGTCATTTCAAATTAATTTAGATTCTGAACAAAAATGATGTATAAGTGTTGTTTACTGTGTGTTAGTCCATCCATTTCCACTAATTTGACCCATTTACAGTTTTTTCTGATTGCTTAAAGCAAAATTGTAGAACAAACTGGTATAATGTAATTTTAAATAAAATCAGGCCAAAACAAAGCTCGCCTGAAGTTCCTTTCTGGATTTCGAAACAGTTCGTCAAAGCAAACGTTCAGAAAATGTTTTATTTTATGTTCCAGAGAACAAGAAAAATGTTGTGGGTGGGATGACATGAGGATGAGTAAATGATGACAGACTTTTTTGTTTTTGGGTGAACTATCCCTTTAAAACAAACACCTTAAGACTTAACACAGCCATGTGAGCTTACTGAGCTCATTGACATACTCATTCTAAATCAATTCCAACCAAAACAACACACTACACCACTTCAATATCACATTACCACCCATTCTACAGGGTGATTTGTATGACAACAACTGCTCATCTACAATGACAACCCATGTAATCTAAGTCTGGTTGGCTTTGGTTGAGTTTGGTTGGGTTTTAAAACGCTCACAGATGTTGTGGTTGTCCGTGGGTAGGGAGATACACATACATTCAGCATATAAAGCATGAAGCTTAAAGTTAACATAAACCTGACCCTACTACAACATATTTACTCTGATATTTTGTATTATTATTACTATGAATGATTACTCATTGCACTTTATTCAGAAGAACAAAAGTTTGTTTTCATAAACGTCCATCAAAATAAATAACAAATCTTTGGTTTTTGGCTGAGATTAAAAATGGCTTGAACTTACTTTTTTTTTTTTTTCTTTATTTTGTGTTGTTGTTGTAGGCTAATTACTGTTCATCATTATAAGTTCTTCATTTGTGTTTTTCCACCTATGGGGTCTTTAATTCAACTTACAGTTTTTTCTGAATGCTTAAGCGCTAATCGTGATTCTTGTAGCATAATTTCTAAAACTATTAATACGTATAGCAAAACCACTCACTGAGTATGCAAAGCTAAAAGCACAAACACTGCTTTGCACTCAGTTTGCTATTTTGTGACACACACTTTGCAAAACTGTAGGCACAATTCACTGCACAACACTCTTTTTGCAGAACTTTAAACACAACTCACTGCTTACACTCAATTACCAAATTTCCAACACACTCCTAGCAAAATTATACACATGTATGGCTATCATTAACACTATTTTGCCAACTGAACTGTTTTAGATAATTAGTTCACTTTGCAATCAGCCTAAGCACTATAAATAAGCCACAGGTAAGCTGTCTGTGTTGAGTACAATGGAAGGAGCAGTAAGAGTGAGAAGAGTGAGAATCAGAGGAGGCCGAGGAGGCAGAGGGAGAGGACGTGGAGGTGAAGAAGTTGGAGGAAGAGGACGTCGAGGTGAAGAAGTTGGAGGAAGAGGACGTGGAGGTGAAGAAGTTGGAGGAAGAGGACGTGGAGGTGAAGAAGTTGGAGGAAGAGGACGTGGAGATGAAGAAGTTGGAGGAAGAGGACGTGGAGGTGAAGCGAGAGGGTTAGTGGAAGTTAGAGGAAGAGGACAAGGAGGAGCAAGAAGAGGACGAGGAGGCCGAGGGAGAGGACGTGGAGGTGAAGAAGTTGGAGGAAGAGGACAAGGAGGAGCAAGAAGAGGACGAGGAGGGGAAAGAGGAAGGGTAAGAAGAGTAAGAAATAGAATAACTGATGACATCAGAGCTACAATAGTGGACCATGTCATTAACCATGGGATGACCCTGAGGGAAGCTGGCCAACGGGTTCAGCCTAATTTGAGCCGCTACACTGTGGCAAGCATCATTAGGACATTTCGAAATGAGAATCGGTAAGTACTTTGTAGCACTGCCATACTCTAATGAGAAACACAACAGTACCATACATGCAAAAATACTGAAATTGTTACTTTACAGAATTGCTAGACGTCCAGATGTTGGGGGCAGAGGAAGAATGTTCACTCCAGAGCAAGAGACTCATATAGTGAACATGGTGATTGCCAATGATGCAATAAGACTGCGCGAAATACAGCAGCGCATAACTGATAATGACACCATCTTTCAAAATATACACAGTGTAAGCATTTCTGCACTAAGTCGTGTACTTGCGCGCCACAGAATAAGAATGAAGCAAATTTACAGAGTTCCTTTCGAGAGAAACACAGAACGTGGTAAAGCAACTGCGATATGTCTACGTGCAGGTAAGCTATAGTGTCATTGGTTCTGAATTTGGAAGTGCATACTGTAGTGCTGTGCATGGGCCTGATGTGTTGCATTTGTTTTGTCTTGTCCAGAGAGTGATGGAACTAGAAGCAGATGCCATGGGCCATGAGCTACTTTTTGTAGATGAGGCCGGTTTTAACCTCAGTAAAACCAGGAGACGTGGCAGGAACATTATTGGACACCGTGCCATCATCAATGTCCCAGGACAACGTGGTGGTAACATAACCATGTGTGCAGCTATAAGCCAAAATGGTGTTGTTTACCATCATGCAACCATAGACCCATACAATACTGCACACATTATTGCATTCCTGGACACCTTACATGACATGCTCACTGTTCAGAGACCAGAGCATACCTGATATGTCATCATATGGGACAATGTTAGTTTCCATAGGGCTGCTTTGGTCCGTAACTGGTTTACAGACCACCCATTCTTCATGGCACTCAAACTCCCTCCATACTCTCCATTCTTACTGTAAATCCCATCAAGGAGTTATTCTCTGCCTGGCGCTGGAAAGTGTATGACCGTCATCCTCATCAACAGGTAGCCCTTTTACAGGCAATGGATGAGGCATGTGGAGATATTGACCAGGCGTCATGTCAGGCCTGGATACAGCATTCAAGGAGATATTTTCCCCGGTGCTTTGGACTGGAGGATATCGCATGTGATGTGGACGAAATTTTGTGGCCGGACCCAGAAAGACGACATGATGTAGGCTGAAATTTTTTTATTTTTTTTGTGAAATTACTATTTTGTGTTCTGACTTTTTCTTAGTTTTGATGAGTGTGAATAAACACCAATACTTGAAGTTTGGATTCTTGTATGTTTACATGACACTATGACAAAAGTATGGCCTCAAATTGATCTGTACACAGAGAAAGCAAAAGCCAGATGTGTTTTGTATTCATACCATCAGTGTGTAGTTGGCACATTGTGTGCTTAGTAGATGATGGCTTGTGTTTACTGTTTGATACAAAAACACAATTTTTACGAAGGTGTGAAGAGTTAATCTAGCTGTGTTCGCTTTTGCAAGAGAACTACAATGTTTTGATAATTGGGTGAAAGGTTTACTTATTTGTGTGTAGAGTTTTGCAAAAATAACCAATAGTTACAAAAAATGTGCTTAAGTACATTGGGGCCTTAAAGGGATAGTTCACCGTGAGGCTCCAAAGATCGGGACGAGGGTGCCACAGGGTGCCCCGTCCCTGAGAAAGAAGGCCCTTCCTCAGAGGAATGGGCCAAGGAGGTGCTGTCGCGAGGAGTATGAGTTCGGAGAACCAGGTCCGGGTGGGCCAGTAGGGCGCAACCAGAAGGACCTGCTCCTCGACCTCCTTGACTTTGCGTATAACCTGCGCAAGAAGGCTCACTGGGGGAACGCATATTTGCGGCCCCGCGGCCAGCTGTGCGCCAGTGCATCCGTGCCGAGCGTGCCCTCGGTCAGGGAATAATACAGGTCGCAATGGGTCGAGTCGTGAGAGGCAAACATATCTATCTGTGCGTCCCCGAACTGGTCCCAAATCAGCTGAACCGACTGGGGATGGAGTCGCCATTCTCCAGGGAGGGGCTGAAGCCGTGAGAGCTTGTCGGCTGCACAGTTCAGGACTCCGGGAATGAAAATGGCTCGAAGCGACCTCAGATGCTTCTGACTCCATAAGAGGAGGTGTCGGGCGAGTTGCGACATACGGCGCGAGCGTAGACCACCTTGACGGTTGATGTACGCTACTGTGGCGGTATTGTCTGATCGGACTAGTACGTGTTGACCCCTGAGCAACGCCCGGAAGCGGTGCAGGGCAAGGCGTACTGCCAGCAACTCGAGGCAATTAACATGCCATACTGCTCAACACTACATGCGAGAATCACCGAGCTTCAGGAGCAACCTTGCTCAACACCTAAGTGTGAAGAAATTCACTGAACTTCAGGAGCATTTCTGCTCAACACCTGGGTGTGATAAATCTCACTGAATTTTTCAGGAGCATTTCTGCTCAACATGAGAGTGAGACAGCATGTCCATTGCGCATGGCGCCTCAGCCCGTGGAGGCATCTGTTGAGACAACAACATGCCGGGAAGCTCGTTCCAGGGGCACTCGGACCCGTAGAAAACTGAGGTTCGACCACGGGGTGTGTACTGACGGCAGGTCGGAGTAACTGGTACTCGGAGGGTGCCGTGTTGCCATGCCCACCTCGGGACTCGGTCACAAAGCCAAAGCTGAAGCGGTCTCATATGAAGCAATCTGAGCGGCGTACCGCAGCTGCAGATGCCATATGCCCCAGGAGCCTCTGAAAAAACTTCAGTGGAACCGCACTCTTGCGCTTGATAGTCTCAGGCAAGTCAGCAATGGCTGAGTGGAGAAGGCGACCAAGTCCATATCGGGAAAAGAGCTCCTCTGCACGGGGCAAAGTTTACTCCTTTCCCAGTTGACCCGAAGGCCCAGACGAGCTAGCTGCCGGAGCACTGGGTCCCTGTATTCACAAACCTGGTCTCAGGAGTGAGCTTCAGACAGCCAGTCACAGAGATAGTTCAGGATGCGAACCCCGTGTTCCCATGGAGGAACAAGGGCTGCCTCAACAACCTTGTGAAGGCGCGAGGAGACAGGGCTAACCCGAATGGGAGAACAGCGTACTGATATGCGCAAGCCCTGACAGCAAGCCGTAGGTATGGTCTGAGTCGAAGGAGAACGGAGACATAAAAGTAGGCGTCCTTCAGGTCGATCGCTGCAAACCAATCCTGTGGCCGCACACATCAGAAATGCGTTTGGCCAGGAGCATCTTGAACGGCAGCCTGTTAAGGGAGCGGTTCAGATGCGTAGGTCCAGGATTGGCCGTAACCCACCAAACTTCTCCGGGACAATGAGGTAGGGGCTGTAAACCTCATCAGACCGGTCAGCCCCAGACTGGTGAACATCACCTGACTCCGAGAGCGTACGGCCACTTTCGTCGCTCGGAGAGCAAGGTCAGTGGCGGTGCGCAGCTCAATGAAGAGCCTCGGGTCAGTCCCGCCCTCCTGCATGTCCATGAGCATCTGGGTCAGGTAGACCAGCAGAACGGTCATAGGATGCAGTGAGGCGGCTGCCTGTCCTATGGCACTATAGGATTTCGCCACAGATTAGTGTAGACGAAAGGAACTACAGGCTTTGAATGGGTGCTTAGGATTGTACCGGGAACAACAGAGCATTCAACCGGGGGGACCCCAGTGTACCCATGGGCAGCGGCCCCTGAGGGGAGGAAAGGCGGATGAGACCAACGAGAGGACCTGTGATCTCATCATGCACGTCCGGGAGGAAAGATATTGGGTTTGCCGTGGACGCGGGTCGGCGGCCTCACACAAAAATCAATCGTCCCGGGAAAGCATGGCCGTCATCTCCGGATCAGACTCAGGCACAGCCGTATGCACACCAGAAGGTGGCAGCTGTGACGAGTCATCATTTCCAAAAGAATCAAGCCCACCTAGTGATGCTGCTACAGACACAGCATCATCCTCTGTAGCTTCAAATGAAAACACACGGGCCACCCGAGGGTAGACTCGTGGAATCATCAGTTCGCTAGCGGGCACCGTCATTAAAGAGGGGGGGCTGGGGCGTGGACACAGCGTCGGCGCCTTGTTCCAGACCAACACCCTCAGGTCACCCTGGCCACCAGCCGAAGATCGGGTGGTGGATGAGGGGACTCTCACTCTTGCGAGTTCACCGAGTCTCGACCTATATATGACGCGATGATCACGTTCCCAGAGAGAACATGAGTCATCCACGAGTGCTGTTCAAGCATGATCAAAGCCCAAACATACTAGACAGAGTGCCCATCAGAGTCCGATACCAGTCCGCTGCAACCAGAAATGCACGGGCGAGCCGTCTTTAAAAAGACGTGCCGCGTGCAAGCTCTTTTATGAGAGTAGAAAAAAACTCTGCGATGTTGAAGCGCACAGGGAGACACACACACACTGGCAGATCACTGCACAGATCAGCAGGCACTGTGAGCTCGCTGCCGATCGCCGTCACACCAACACCGGAGAGAGAAGCTCGTCTCGTAGAGCGAAGTCAGAGATGACTGTGGAGTGAAGAAATACTCTTGGCTCCGAAGCGAAAACATATCTGCATGTTGCCGGCGTCCTCCTTTTATACCCACGAAGGTAAGGCGGAGATACACTATGCAAATTCCGCAGACCCATGGCATTTCTTTGCCATTGGCTCGTTTTGTAATACTCGAAGTCGATAGGTGTTCTAGGCGAAACCCCATTCGTCGTCATCCGACGTAACTCGGAGTGACAACGAAAGGGAACAGTATATTTTTTATTTCACTGATGTCAAACCATACCTTCCAGATTTTTAGTGCCAAATTTGAATAGCTTGCTGAAATATCCTAAATAAACCAGCATGAATTCAATATTGGTCCAGGCAGGTTTATGCTAGTTAGAGCTGGTATAGCTGCACCAAACCAGCATCCCATGCTGGTCCCAGCATGCAAAACACTCCTTATGCCGGTGACCAGCAATGCTGAATTTTTCAGCAGGAGAGGTAGACATTTTAGCAGATAAAAACTAAAAATTCTGTTCTAGGCTGTTCCTCACACAATGTTGTTGTATGGCTTCAAAAGACTTGTAATATGGTGTTCAATACTTATGGACTACTTTTGTGTTTTAAGTAAAATTAATTATGCTTAGAATCGATCATTGTCAACATTGTGCCTAATGTTTTCTTTTGTATCCACCTGGGGGTAAGTAAATTATATTTTCATTTTTGGTTGAACTGTCACTGCATATGCTTCATCAAGCACTGGATAGTCAGGTCTTGGGAAGGTAGACTAGTGGAGGGAGGTGTCAACGACCACCAAATGGAACAAGTGAAGCAAAACATGACTTTAACACCACGAGACACAGGCATGCAGAGCATCACCCCTCCCCCTTGCTTTTCATTCCCTTGTTTTGTGTCTTTCTCCTTTCCGTCCTTTCTCCTAATCACAAACGAACCAAATGTGCACACACACTTACAGTGGTGTGTAAATCAAATGCATAAGAGTCATTCACACAACAGACATAAACATTCATAAAACTACAAACACATGGACACACACAATCAAGCGAGCAGTCTAGCAAAAACATGACCTGATCTTGGTTACCTGAAGCCACAGGTGAGAGGCTCCACCCCCTGAACTGATAAACACATGGGGTGTGGAGAGATCTTTGTACACAACACGTCATGCACTGGAGAAAATGTAGGCTGGTCTGTGTGCATGTGTTAACTAGCCAAAAAGGAGTATGTACAGATTGGCTAGCTCAACCTGTTATCCCATACTTTGGCCAAAACTGAGCTGAATATGAAAATCTTCAGGATGCCTTATACTTTACATTGTTTTACATACCAGATTTGTTGTTGTTCAGGTAACTACAATAGCTATAAACATGTCTATAAAATATATATTGCTCAGCAAGATCCTCCTCAAACTGTTATCATACAGTTATCTCCGAGAATTGTCTCGCTGCAGCCTGTGGTGGACATCCAACCTGGCCCATATCCAAGTGTGACATCAGAAGCCACACCCATGTCCAAATAAGCCACATAAGACTTGTTCGACATTATGCAGCTCTGCGCAGACCGATCGGCGGCTGACGCTAAGCAGTGATTGCCAGTTAGAATTGTTTTTTTCGATTTAAAACAGCGCAGACGCCACGTGACTGTGCCGTATGCCATCAAAGTGAGAGGCTCCGTGAGAGCGATCAGAGAGCAGCCGTAGGACTCAGCCAGCGCAGGTTCTCCAGTGCGGCTGCACAAGCTCTGATGACGCCACAACTGTTCCACGCCTGGCCGGATTCACCGCATGTCAACGATCACGTGTGTTTCATGTTTATTCTCACACCTTCAGTTCCACTAATAATAATAATAATAATAATGAATTGTATTTAATGGCGCCTTTCATAACACCCAAGGTCACCTGACAAGCAATATACAGGTCACTGCATAAGACAAAACACACAAAAAACAAGTCGCATACAGATTAAGTGCAGTGAAGTCTCAATAAAACATGTTATAAAAAAGCCTGTGTAAAAAGATATGTCTTAAGTAGCGTTTTAAAAGTCAACAAGCACTCGCTACTGTGAGTGGGAAAAGAGTTTCATAGGCGCTTATAAATCTGTTTTTTATAACAGTAACACCTCTTTTCATGTAGTTGCAAGGTTATATTGTGTTATGTTAATCAAAATAAAACTGATAAAAAAACGTAGACCCCACTTTGTTGGTATTTAAATAGTATTGGCTTATGTTGAACTTTATTCTTGTACAAACATACGCTGTATGAAGCAATACATAAAGTATTGGATGAAAAATCTGAAACATCTGTGTATTTGACAAACATTGCATTTATTTCAGTTCAGCTGTGGTAGAGTATGCAAACATAGCTTGAACATCACTACGGGAAGCAGAAAAGTGTCCGACTTCACGTCTCCGTTTTCAGCTCCTCCCCGACTGCAGGCGGCAACTCTCTCTGATCGGTTACATCCAGCCCCAGCCAATGCCGAACACACCTATTCTCATTAGCCTAAGCCCTCACACCTAATTCTTTTTCATTTACTTCTTATATCAGCCCGCACTGAAACCCACTCAAAACCTACACTTATGCCTAAAAAACCCTTTTAATCTGGAACCTTTATTTTGAAACCCACCTAAAACCTACCCTTACGCCCGAAACCCACTCAAAACCTACCCTTACGCCTAAAAACCCTTTCAATCAGAAACCTACATACAACAAACCAGGGTCGTGGCTTCTGAAGTCATTCTTGGATGTGGGCGGGGTTGGATGTCCAGCGCAGGATGCAGCGAGCCCTACCTGGGGTGCTTCTCAAAACTCAAATTGATGCTTAGTTCTCGTTTCATCGCTCCTACGTCCTTCAGCCTATGACCCGGAAACCGATCATACTCAGCCACCTTGAATGAAATCTCAATCCTCTAATTGCACCGCAAGGAATGAGGAGTGAGGAAGCTTACTGAGGAGTCATGAGATACACAGGTGTATCCTTCCCTCGCTTCTTAAAGGGGTGGAGCAAAGATGTGAGGAAAGGAAGCGAAGGATGGAAACGTTGATGCACAAAAAAGAAACGAGAGGACCTTGATCTGTCCCATCGCACTATACTGTTATTCTATATATATATATATATATATATATATATATATATATATATATATATATAAGACCCTTATTTCTCGGCTAGGATCGTGCCCTTTGAAGCTGCATTGAGACTGACATTTGAACACTCAAACCATCGGTTGCCATTGAAGTCCATTATATGGAGAAAAATCCTGGAATGTTTTCCTCAAAAACCTTAATTTCTTTTCGACTGAAGAAAGAAAGACATGGACATTTTGGATGACGTGGGTGAGTAAATTATCAGGAAATTTTTATTTGAAAGTGAACTACTCCTTTAAGTTTTTCAAGCAGTCTTTACAGAGATAAACATATAATTTAAGGTAACAGAGATTGGTTTGGTTTTATAGTGGCTCTTGAAAAATGTTTTTTCCAGCTAAAGTTAGTTTTGATTGATTCACTTCCGTCTAAATGATCATTTATATTAAATTAGGGGCCGCTAAGACGACACCGTTCTCTCTAAACAGACTTTAAACGTGAACCTGTGATAGACGCTGATGGCGTGCGCATTAAGAATTGATTCTATAGTTTTGTGCGTTTGAATATATGTGCGCAGGTTTGTAATTCCTTACAAACCATGCCTAAACAAACTACTTGTCTATAAATTTTGATGCAGAATTTTTATTTTATCTTATCACTTTGGGTAGCTACGCGAACTGAAAAATTCTACAACGCTTTATCTGTAAAGGGTGAGTATGGTGAGTATGGTGGTACTTTTGGAAAATCAGTTTGCTTTGTTCACACTTGATTTCAAACCAAACCAGTGTCAAAGCGGATCTTACACATACCTTTCTATCAGACGCTAACTTTTGTTGCAACACAGTCTGACGTAACCATCCTTTGACCAATGAGCATTTCAGACATGTATATCACTATATACACTCACCTAAAGGATTACTAGGAACACCATACTAATACTGTGTTTGACCCCCTTTCGCCTTCAGAACTGCCTTAATTCTACGTGGCATTGATTCAACAAGGTGCTGAAGCATTCTTTAGAAATGTTGGCCCATATTGATACGATAGCATCTTGCAGTTGATGGAGATTTGTGGGATGCACATCCAGGGTATGAAGCTCCCGTTCCACCACATCCCAAATATGCTCTATTGGGTTGAGATCTGGTGACTGTGGGGGCCATTTTAGTACAGTGAACTCATTGTCATGTTCAAGAAACCAATTTGAAATGATTCGAGCTTTGAACATGGTGCATTATCCTGTTGGAGGTAGCCATCAGAGGATGGGTACATGGTGGCCATAAAGGGATGGACATGGTCAGAAACAATGCTCAGGTAGGCCTTGGCATTCAAACGATGCTCAATTGGCACTAAGGGGCCTAACTAAAGTGTGCCAAGAAAACATCCTCCACACCATTACACCACCACCACCAGCCTGCACCGTGGTAACAAGGCATGATGGATCCATGTTCTCATTCTGTTTACGCCAAATTCGCCAAGACTCTACCATCTGAATGACTCAACAGAAATCGAGATTCATCAGATCAGGCAACATTTTTCAAGTCTTCAACTGTCCAATTTTGGTGAGCTCTTGCAAATTGTAGCCTCTTTTTCCTATTTGTAGTGGAGATGAGTGGTACCCGGTGGGGTCTTCTGCTGTTGTAGCCCATCCGCCTCAAGGTTGTGTGTGTTGTGGCTTCACAAATTATTTGCTGCATACCTTGGTTGTAACGAGTAGTTATTTCAGTCAAAGTTGCTCTTCTATCAGCTTGAATCAGTCAGCCCTTTCTCCTCTGACCACTAGCATCAACAAGGCATATTCGCCCACAGGACTGGCATATATAGGATGCTTTTCCCTTTTCACACCATTCTTTGTAAACCCTAGAAATGGTTGTGCATGAAAATCCCAGTAACTGAGCAGATTGTGAAATACTCAGACCGGCCCATCTGGCACCAACAACCATGCCACGCTCAAAATTGCTTAAATCACCTTTCTTTCCCATTCTGACATTCAGTTTGGAGTTTAGGAGATTGTCTTGACCAGGACCACACCCCTAAATGCATTGAAGCAATTGTCATGTGATTGTTTGATTAGATAATTTCATTAATGAGAAATTGAACGGGTGTTCCTGAAAATCCTTTAGGTGAGTATATATATATATATATATATATATCGTCGCTGTCAGATGAAAACCGCATATGTCCATTTTGCCGATTTTGAGATTTTTCGACTGATAGAATGTCCAGGTTCATTTCCGTATACAGTATGCTTCACGTTATCTAAATGACCAATGAAAAGTTGTGAAATCATGTCATCTGATTTTCACATATATCCATTTGGTGTCAAAGCTGTCAATCACGCCGCGTATCTTCCACCCTTTGCAGGCATCTCACCGGTCTCGTGAAGTTTCATCTTAAGCGTCTCTGGAAGCTCAGCATTGGATAGCCGAATTTATTATATATATTTATTATATATTCACAAAATTACGGTAGGACTGTGCAAACAAAGTATCAGTCTAGCATTGCCATGTCAGTGTATTGATTCATTGTCCCGTCATAGTTTGCAAGAGACATTTAATAAACTGAGCATATTTAATAAACTGAGACGTAGGCTATTTAATAAACTGAGCGTATTTAATAAACTGAGACGTAGGCTATTTAATAAACTGAGCGTAGCCTATTCATTTGTCAATATGAAACGCGACTTGGTCATTCTAATTAATGATCGGAAGAACGCGTATCGACCACCGTTACTGTAAAATATGCACGTATGTCCATTTAAACTCGATTTTGGTCAAATGTTGATTATATCATTACTGTACGTTCACACCGCCGCCGGCGAGAGTGGCAAAATACGCTCTCGCCGCCCTGCTAACAACGCCGTGCAAGATTCGTGGACGCTCTGATGTAGATCGAATGCTTGATCTTTTTTTAAACTTCATTTAAAGCGGCCGCAAGCAAATAAGCATATTGATCAGTTTTTGTGCAGATGGCCACACGTAGGGTATAAGTTAACCTAATAATATATTTCAAATGTGAAAGTAAGAAAATTACAGATGGAAAGAGACAATTATATTTACTTTGCAAACGAAATAAATAAATTCAATTTGTGTGGTGTGGCTTTTGTGTTTATTTCAACTACGAGTCTAATTTCAATATGCAGTTTATAGGACGTTTACTAGACTTGGCCTTTAATTAACATTAACATTGATTTGTGTGCAGTCTACATTACAATAACTGTCCTGGTTGTTGCAATTGCAATTATAATGCAATTGGTCAAATCAGTGTTGTTTTCAGCAAATGAATTGCATTCCTGCTGTAAAACAAGCGTTCTAGCGCGAAAATGTTGCCTATAATAGTGTTGCGCGGCTTTTTCTTATCAAACTCACAACATTATTATGGACGATCAAGTTGTTGCGTTTGGTGTGACGTTAACTTCTCCTCCATTTTGCTTGGGAACTAATGTGGTCGGAACCAATGTTACCTGGCCTGCGTTCTCTGGAATCCTCTCAAACGGAGCACTTCTACATTCCGATTGGTTGCCGCCGGTTGCCGCCGAACCGCGTCATAGCACATTACCATAAAGTTGACCAGATTTCAACTCTCCTCGCTGCTCTCACCGTCCAAGACGCGCCGCGCCGCCTTCGCCGGAGCTCGCCGCCGGCTCTCATTGAAAATGAATGACTTCCGGCCACTTTGACGCTCTCGCCGGCGGCGGTGTGAACGCACAGTTACACTGGCAAGAATATGGTTACATTTAAAGATGCCGTACCAAGTATGCAACGCTACGTTCAACTGCTTTTGAAATTACGGTGTTTTTTTCACCTCCTGAAAAGTAACAGTTTTGGACATAGGCCTACGTGAGTTTCATAGGGCAGCGACGATATACTGTATATATATATATATATATATATATATATATATATATATATAGTGCTCCATAAGAGCTATGTCTAGGGTGTAAATTCTCCTAAAAAGGAATGTTTCTCCCTTTGAAATGTTACCGAAAAGCTTTCCCTTTTTTTGAACCCCAATTTTTAAAAACCCTCTTTTACACAACTTTTAAACAACCTCAGATCACCACATTCCATGAAAAAAAAAAAAACTGATTCATCTTTGTTTCCATAGCACTCTGCTCTCCACGTCCATCTCAGTGGGTTTCATTACTGACCTGTGAGTGTGCATGCTAAACACCAATATAAACACACAACCAAACAGCTGTGAAAATATTCATGATACTTTTTTATGAAATGTCAGAGGGAGAGACTGAGAGAGGGAAAATATAGGCGCTGTTATGGAAATGCTCTGCACACACCACCTGCAAATTGCTACGGATAATTTGCAGTGTTGCCACACGCGTCAGAAGAGACCGTCCATCGCTTTGACCTTTTTACCAATGCTTTCATTCTCCATCTGAAGGTCAAATGGATGACAAGTCACAAATTGAACCTGTTGGTTGTAATTACCTTCCCAATGACATTTTGTTAGTCTTTGCCTGTAATTGTTTAGAAATAACTTTATTAATCATGTTGAAACTTAATGACTCGTGACTGAACAGAATTAAATGGCATGAGTGTGAGAGTAAGAAAGAGTGATATACAGTACACGTAGGTATGTGACCTGTACAAATAACTGTCATTAATCTACTGTATCTTCCCAAACTTCTGGCTTACCCTAAATCACTATGGTAAGCCTATAACAATTATTTATATTATAGAGCTGTTCGGAATGGATTTCTCAGGAAACTGCATACTTCCATCAAGATATGTCTAATGTCAGCATTGCCAAACTTTTAAAATTATACTTTTGCTACAATAATATACTGTAAGCAATGCCATGAGTGTGTGGTATGACTACTTATCGAACCATGTAAGAGATGAAGGGTGAGATGTTTGAGAAAGCTGTTTGAAAATAATCATTTTTTCAATTCCATTTGGTGTCAATAACTTCAGAAAAAGCGTGCACTTCATTTTTAAAGAAATGTCTTTTTTTTTATGTGCTATTTCTAAGAATACTTTCTTGTGAATAAAATTGTGCACTCCATGGGCCATTATGGTCATCGTCCTCTGCAATAATCTGATGTAAAATCTATCCAGATATAGAAGACAAACTAATTTCATCTTGTTATTGCATTAGTTAGGTCATTTGCTCTTGACACATTTTGACACCCCCACCAGGAATTTCTAAAGAAATTGGGTCTAGCACTGAACACCTACATACAAGGAGCAACGTTAGGACAACATTTTCTCAGTTTATCATAGGGAGATTTTAAGATGAAGAAAGGTGGTGGCCCATGCAAATTTCACTTGCCCTGAGTGTAGTAGGGAGTAGCCAAGACATTGCTATGCAGTTGATAGAGCGTTTACTATGTGATTAGTTACTGGCCCAAGTCAAAGAACCCAGCTATGATATTCTGGTCCCTAGATGTGTCTCCTTCAATGTAAGTCTATAGGCTTATGTGGTAAACTGAAAATCATATATATTAGTTTTAGAAAAGTAAAAGAACACCTCTCTTCAACAAGCTTCACAATTTGAGGTAATCATGTATGTAGCACAAACAGCACATGATGAATTAAACAGAGCAAATGTATTCATTCACATCATTCAAATCATTCAAAGGCCCAAGTATTATAGTATAGAGATGCTGTCTTATTGCACACAATTAATCACAAATTCTGTAATTTAACAGTTCTGTTTTTTAACAGTTTAGGCTATGATGAAAGGTTTCTGTGCAAAGTTAAAGTCATTTGAACTGTTTAATCTGTTTAAGGCTGATTCAGGCTTAATTTACACACTGACAAAGGAAACAATACAAGAACAGGAGAATGTAGAGTGAGTGAGAGAGAGGGGGGGATTATACACTTCTGGTCACACATTCCTTTCTAGAGATGGAGGAGTGAGTAAATAGAGTTATTTCAATTTGACTCTTAACTGTTTTGAATGCATTTATGTGATATGTATTTTTAGTGAGTGAGTATTCAGCACACTTATATTAATCTTATATTTGAGGTTATTTGAAGAGTTCACCATTGTTCTGATAATATGCTTTTTGAACTGTATTGAATGAGTTCACATGTATACAGGCTGCTTTTCTTCACTACCAGCTCCAACTCATCCAAACATGTAATAGAAATATTTTCTTTTAAATTATATATGTATATATATATATATATATATATATATATATATATATATATATATATATATATATATATATATATATATATATATTCATATAGACAATTTGTTTTTGTCAAGCATTTACACACAATCTCTTTAGATCAAAAGGTTTTGAAGATCACGAGAAACATTTGTTCGACATGCATAGTATAAATGAACATGTGATGATATATGTAGTACTGTATGTTTGGGCAGTACAGCACTGCTAGTGTCATTCCAATTGCACATGTTCACGCCAGCAGGTTTTATTTCTTCTCGCAGTGCGTCTCTCTCTCTCTTTAAAATGGTAAATATTCCATTTTAATTAGAGTGAAAAGCTGCGACCTGCTTTATGTCCATTTCTGTTGAGAAACATTGGATAAGAATACTATAATACAGATGAAAAATAAAAGAGGTCGAACTAAAAGTTGGGTAGTTGATCAATGAGCCCTTCCTCTTCAGTAAAATGTAGTATCCTTTAAAAATCTATAATATAATTCTGAATTCTATATGACACATAAATAAAAGAAATATTTTTACTGCACAGTATTGTTAGTATCTTCAAAATATAAAATGCCACAGGTGTAGAAGCGAGAGATAGCCTAAATGTATGGTTTTAAAAATATGAAACAGGTTTCCTTTTGAGACTACCAATATCAAGTTTCCTTTAAGAAATTAACATGTTTAAACAACAAGCAGCACTTAAGAGTTGTGTTTTAGTTTATGAGTAATTGCTGGAGTTTGGCCAGTGCACATAAAACTGAAGGCCATGTGAGTAATTGGCCAGTGACGTCTTCGTTTAGAGGAAGAGCCAATCACAGCAGAGGAGAGGCGGGCTTCATGTTGCTCCGCCCCTCTAACTGGTCTTCTTTATGTGTGTGTAATCCTTATGCTGACCCAGAAAGCGCTCAGCAGCAGCAGCTTGTTCAGATCTGAGTACAGCCTATGGAGATACCTGCGCTGCTTTACAGAGACTGATAACACGAAAGAGCATCTTTACAAGAACAGGATTTATTTGACGGTATGTGCTTTTTATATAGAGATCACTGTGATAATGAGTAGGCTGGACCTTTTGTTCTTTTTGTAAATGAAATCCACGAAATCAGCATACCTATTAGCGATAGGCTATTTAAATATTTGTATGGTTGAACATATGGTTGGATATGTTAAGTGTGCCTTTATTACTGCTCTGGTTTTTAAGTGTTCTTAGATCTCAAAGCGTTACTCTAGTATGACTTTTGTTCTCAGAATATAATGCGCATTATGCTTGGCAATATGTCATTAGATAATATTATACTTTAGTATCAGTATTTAAATGTTCTTTAAAAAAAAGGTGCGATATCCCTATGCAGAGCTTTAACTGAACTAAATCTCATGAGTGTATATGACGTTTTAACTTTTCTCTAAATACAGTAAATTCAGTAGTCTATGCTGATGTTTAATGAAAGTTTCACTGTGGTCTGACAGGGATTGTGAAAGTCTGTAGCCTATATTTTATTTAAAGAAAGATTTAATCTTAGTAGGAAGAAGAGGAGAAATTGTTTGTTTTAGACAGACAGAGAAAGAGAGATAAAGAAATTGGTGCCCTATAGACCCAATACGACATTGTTCTTTATCTCTTATTTTTATCTCAAATTACGACATAACTGTGCACTTCTAAAAATATGTTAGTAACTGTTAAACATGTTCTGATCCACTCCTGAAGCTATTGAATTAAGAGATACAACAAGAGAGACAACAACACTAGACATGACATTTTCTTGACAATGAATAAGACTGATGGTTTGCCAAAAAAAAAAAAAAAAAAAAGATCTGCATGCTGTCAACTGTATGAATTGGAAAGATTAATTACTTATACATTTTATCTCAAAATGTTATGATTATATATTTGCTTTATCCAGAGAGTATAACCAACTGATATATGCCTACAGATTAATACTTATTATAATTGCATTGCACTTCAAATGTTGTTTAATATAATATATATTTTCAAAACTCTAAACTCAACCCTGTCATTTGAGTAGATACAATCAATCATACATTTTATCATTATCTCTTGCTCACAGTAGGTTGGCTTTGTTTGCTCCACACTTTGTCCACCTCCCTGCCTGTTATTGTTTTGATTCTCCTGACGGCTGCTTGGTGCGCCTTACTGCTATATTTCTTCTGCTAAGGGCTCAAGTCTTAATATATCTGCATTGTTTAAGCTTACAACCACAATGGGTTTTAGTATGCTGTGTCAAAATATGTGGGGGTAAAAATTGTAATCAGTAAGATACATTTGCTTACTTGTAACCATAACCCTCAATAAATTGTGTTGAATTAACCATAAAACATTAAAAAAAAAACTTTGATAAAAACAAATCATGAATACTGATTAAGAAAAATATTTATTATTATGTTTACAGTGGACTGACTGGAATCAGTGAAAGTTGATTGCAGATGATTAAGAAGCATGTGAGACTGGTCATCAAAGTAACAATTTTTTAGCCAAATAATATTGTTTTGCTCCACAGATGTGTTATACTGATAGTTTTCCAGAAACTGAAAGTGTTTATCAGCTGATACTGAAAGGTTGCTTGAATATGTGCTATTCTTCTCATATCTCTGCAGTTGAAAAGGCATGGCTGAACACATGATGATGCCAATGACCCACGGCTCTGCTGGTGGAGGCCTGCATGGGTATCGCATGGGAATGAACGGCCCTTCTGTGCACGGACACCAGCCCAGTCTGCGGACCCTTCCCAATGGGCAGCTCATGCACTACAGCAGGGGGCCCCAGAGCTCCATGGAGGCGGCCATGAGGCAGAGGAATGTGATGAATGGCGTCATGAACAGTCAGGTTAACGGCCAGATAAGTGGTGGACACCCCCACCAAATACAGCCAGCCAATATGATGTATGGAGGTCCGAATCAGCAACCGCAAGGTCACCCTCAAACCCAGCACCATCATATGCACCCGCAGAACCAACACCCACAGCAATATATGGGTGGAGGAGGCCTTACAGCATCTCAGCAGCTTATGGCGAGCATGCATCTTCAGAAACTCAATACCCAGTACCACGGGCACCCGTACGGTCCTATGAATGGGCATCACATGGGAAATGTCCAGCACAGAATGGGTACTGCTCAGTTAGCAAGCATGCAGATGGGGATGGGCGGGCCAACATTGGGCCTTAATGTCATGGACATAGACTTGATTGATGAGGAGGTTCTGACATCCTTGGTGTTGGAACTTGGGCTGGACCGGATTCAAGAGCTTCCTGAGCTTTACCTCGGACAAAACGAGTTTGATTTCATCTCAGACTTTGTGTGCAAGCAGCAACCAAGCACTGTCAGCTGCTAAAATTCTGCTTCTGGTCCTTAAATCAGAGTAAGACTTGGTCATCAAGAAAAAGCTGGGGAAAGATGAGAATGGCTAAAACAACCAGGTTCTCTGTATCTGTGAAGCTGTGCTATGCATGTTGTAGTGCACACTTTTTGCTTTCAATGAGGGAAAAGACTTCTGGATGGTCTTCAGTCTTTGAAGAACTGGGCACAAGTGTGGGTTTGGTGAGCAGGCCTTGTCTTGCCCCATTGGTCATCCTGGATTAATGGTGACTGAGTGTCCCAGGGTTGAATGTAACTTCACATGGTCGAAAATGAAGTCTGCTTGGAACTTTGCAGAAACTGCTTTGCCTCCTCAGGGGCAACTAGAATCAATAGCATTTAGAAATCTATTTATGTATGACACCTACCAAAAAACAAACATGATCTGTGGTGATATAGACTTGCCTTTTCTCAAACCTACCCCAAGACCTGTGATAAAATATGTTTGAATGAGTGGGAATTGAAGGCTGGTACTTCAAAATGGGTTGATTTTACCAGTAGCTCTTAACGATATTTGAAATGGTATGTGACGTGGTAGCGGTTGGGTATGAAACATTCTTTGTGCGCAGTGTAACACTGTCCCTTTGGTCATTTTCTTTCTACAGCTATTCAAAATTTTAAAGATGATTACCTATGGTAAACATTTGTCACATTTAACACTTTTTTTTGTTGTTGCTATATCTGACTGAATTAGACCCAAAAAAGACTGTCTTGCGTATAGGATATGTCTTGATGCTTTCAGGAATATTTCTGTGTTAGATAAACTTGCGTAGAAAATGGTGGAATGTTGTGTAGCCTCCCTTGCTAAATGCTGAGCCTGTGCTCCCTGCTGATGAGTCTGAACTGTAAAACTGCCTTATAGTTTTTTACACAGATACTGATGAATATTCACTGTAGACATTCCTACCTTGTTCCATGGAATGAGGAAGAAACTGCTGTCTTTATATGATTCAAAAGGTGGGTTCCTGTTTGCTCATATGCTCCTTATTGCAGTTAACATGGAATATGGACCACAATATTCATTAAGCCACATGCTGCATAAAGAATTAAACCTTCTACTTGTTTCTAAATTAACATGAATGTCAATTGTTCAACTATTGTTCAAAACAACCACTAACCACAGCACTGGTTTCCTGATGTGCGTTAAAGCCAACCTTACAAACCAGCACAAAATGTTGTTTCCCTATTCGCTGCCCGAACAGGGAATACAGGGAATGCCGGTTTAAACTTGATTACATTTAAATTACACTTACAACCTTCTTCTTAATTGAGGTCAGAATGGTCAGTCATCTCAGATGGCCTGATAATTACAAAATGGACATGTTCATTTGCTTGCTATTGCTCAGGGTGTAATGAAGAGTTGGGAACGGCTGCCCTGCTGGGTTTGAGAACTTCCTGTGTCGTTATGTTGGTAGTTCTTGTGTTATATACTGTGGGGGTTGGGTTGTTATAGAAATAGCACAGCATATAGTAGTAGTAGGTTAATCTGTTCCACCAGAGCTGGGCTCAACTCCCTCAGCTTTACCCGCCCTGGCTTGGGTAATTGCTGTGCGTACAGCTTGGGATTGTGAACAGTTGCCACCAAATAAAAAAAGCACAAGCAAGAAAAGACAGAACCTAATGGGTCATATTATGTGTTTTACAACTCCAACTTAGCTGATTGTTTAGGTCTTTGATGCATACGAAATGGGAAATACAGTTTCAGACTTCAATGTTGTCAGCTGTATTTCTTGTATCCTTAGAGACTGGAATGTCTTCCCGCGTATGCTTATTCTGTAATTTGTGAGTCTTGGATAATTATAGACAAACCACGTCTAGCAACAGAAAAATCTAATGATTTGTAGATTATTGTTTGATGATTTAATGATTTTTCACATTCCCGGCGATCCAGTCTTATTTTTTATTTTATTTTTTTTTTTAAAGGGAGGGAATATGTTAATTTCAACCTAAAGCTACTTGAGCCTGCCAGTCTGTATATCGTAAATCACAAACCACCCCGCAGATTGTTCCCTGCAGGTGAGATTGTATGTTCTCTTCCAAACTGTGTGCTGTCACGAACTGTCGCCATGCCCCCACAAATGGTTTTTTTAAATGTTGTTGATTCTATCTTAAGAAAATGTATTTATTTTCATTGAAAATAAAATATTTATTTAAAGAAGTGGTTTCAATGAGTGTCATTGTATGTGTAATTTAATTTTGATGGTTACAAACTGACAATCACAAGATTTTGCTGGTTTCTGAGCAGTTTTTTTTTCTCTCCCAATGAATATTCATATCAGTACAGAATTTTACACAATAACTGGAAAAAGGTGATGGTTAAAGCATAAAATGGAAAACACATATATTTCATAAATACTCTCAAGATATTAGATTCTGAATGGAACAGGCACAGATTAAAAACAGAGACAGCATATGAGATAGGCCACCTTTACTTTTTTTTTATATTTTATTTTATTTATTTTTTATTTTATTTATTTTTTATATTTAAGCAACCAACATCCCTGCTGAAAAATTCAGTATTGCTGCTCACCAGCATTAGATGGTTTCTGGTTTGCCGGACCAGCTCCATCAGCTCCTTTTTGTTTGAGAACAGCAGAACTATGCAAGACCAGCACTATACCGCATCTAAACAGAATAAACCAGCTGGACCAACATGGAATTCATACTGATTTATGCTGGATTTTTCAGCAAGTTTGGCGGCAGGTAGAAAGTGCCATCGTTCAATGTGAAAAGCGAACTTCAATTGTTTACAAACAAGAAAAATAACTGGCAAGAATCAAACCTCTTAGTAAATATAATTGCCAATCCCAAATATGACTGTGCAAATGTCTCCAGTCAAATTAGTGCACAATTTCCATATTAAAATAATCCTTACCATTCACAGTACATAAATCAATAGAAAACATTGAAATGATAAGGCAGGCACCATCTGTTTTATTTAAGACATCAAGAAATTGAAAATTGTCTTTGTATGTTCAAGTGTTTTGCTTTATTTACAGTTTTCATGTGTCTTATTTACAGATCCTCTTTAGATTTTAGAGCATTTCTGTTATCCGAGAGTGGATGTCCCATAGCCGATGATCTAATCTGTCTTACTCAGTGGGATCAGGTCTGAGCGTCTCATCTGACGGACAATTGCTCACATTCTGTTGCTTTGTTCTGTCTCAAACACACTAGACTTACATAAAATCCATAAAACAGGGATGGGCTTAAACCTGTTACCAGACAGTGGATATGGATAGTGCATACTGTACTATAATATTCACCAAACCAATATTAGCCAGTGCTTTTCTACATTACCCTGCATTCATGTTAAAACAGAACATCTTGTAACTATAAACACCAAAATCCATATGTATAAAGTGGATATTTGTCAGTGCTATGTATTACTGAATGATTGCATATCCACACTGCATGTTAATCAAATCGCAGTCTCCAGTCACAGCCATGAAATGTCACTGTCTGGCACCTTCCTCAAACTAGACACATCTATAACAGCATAAGTATTTTAGCCTGAGCTCTGTGAATTTAGATATGACTGAAATTAATAATTCTAGATAGCCATTTGATAGCATGTTAAAACAACTGTTACTGTATAACATATGGATTTAGTAAGTAGTCATTTAGCAGACACTTACACTCTGATCGATTGCTCCTGTCTGCTGGTTTGCGTCTGTATGCTCCGTATAGCTTTCTGCTTTGAATCTCTATTTACTATCATTCCTTTTGTTTATATTGCTAAATATAACTTACTCATCAACATATATTAGATATTGTCTAATATTGCCTATCACATTAATCTGACATCGCTATCTTTTATCTAAATCATCACCGCTAGCACAACACACTAGTATCTCGCTTGGCTGTTAACCTGCCATCCGTGCTTGCCATCTCGTGTGCGCTCGCACCTTTTACGAGTCCATCAAACAACTGTAGTGAGTAGGATCAGTCAACAAACACGGTGAGTAATGTCTTCACCTGTTATTGTCACTCGCACTTCGTGTCACATGTATAGTATAGCCTTCTCTGTCAGCGGTGAGGACTACAAATGTGATAAATGCAGGGAGATAGTCAGGCTGACGGAGAAGATTTCAGAACTAGAGATACGCATCCAAAATTTAATCGAGGATAGTAAGAATGCAAGGGCTTTAGATGATGCTTTCGATGCAACAAGCTTAGTGAACTCTGTACATTGTTCGGTTCCGTCTGTAGAGCCTATGCAGCAGGGCAACTGGGTGACCATGAGACGCTGTAGTCGCGGGACAAAACACCGCTCTTCCGTTCCGATTACAACATTAAACAGGTTCTCCCCACTCAGTGAAACACCCACTGAGAATCCTGCTGAATGTGCCCTAGTTATTGGTGATTATATTACACAGAACGAGAAA
The DNA here is from genome assembly GCF_051911475.1 of Siphateles boraxobius. Classification (NCBI taxonomy): domain Eukaryota; kingdom Metazoa; phylum Chordata; class Actinopteri; order Cypriniformes; family Leuciscidae; genus Siphateles; species Siphateles boraxobius. The sequence continues at coordinate 2,250,300 of NW_027509064.1, forward strand.
AGAGACACCAGCCACCATAGTCACATGTTTGCCGGGAGCCATAGCGCCTCACATCAAAGCAAAATTAAAAAGTGCTTAAAAATCGTAAATTCTCTAAGATTATTATTCAGGTCGGCACTAATGATTTTCGACTTCGCCAGTCGGAGATCACTAAAATTAACATTAAAGAGGTGTGTGAACTCACAAGTACGATGTCAGGCATTGTAATTTGATCTGGCCCCCTTCCTGTTTGCCGGAGTGATTAGATACTTAGTAGACTGTGCTCACTCAATGGCTGGCTGTCTAAGTGGTGACTGAAAAATAATATAGGCTTCATAGACAATTGGAAAAGTTTTTGGGGCAGACCTGACCTGTTGAAAAGAGATGGTATTCATCCCTCCTGGGATGGTGCCGCTCCTCTCTCTAGTAATATGGCACATAGTCTTAGAGCTCAAACATGAATTGGGGCTCAGGTCAGGAAGCAGACAAACTGGCTTAACCGACCGTCAGCTAGCTGTCTCACGTCACTGAGGTCAGATAAATCCTATCACATATAGACTCTTTCACCTGGATATCATCATACAGACTGTGTCTGTTCCCCAAATTAGGAAATACTTAAAACTCCCAAACCCATTTAAGGGTAAAAATTTAATTGATGTTCAACTAATAAAAATAGATATAATACAGATGAACAAATGATAAAGCTGAATCTTCGATCCCTTACTTCAAAAGCACTTATTGTTAATGATATGATTACAGTTTATGACATGTTGTGTCTGACAGAAACCTAAGTAAAACCGGACAATTACATTACTTTAAATGAGTCAACCCCGCAAGATTACTGTGACAAAAATGAGCCATGTCTGAAAGGAAAAGAGGGTGGTGTTGTTGTAATCTATAGTAATATCTTCAGAATTACTGAGAAGTCTAGTTTCGAATATACTTCTTTTGAAGTGTTGGTGCTTAATGTAACACTATCTAGTGTAAATGATAAATCGCGCTTGACATTTGTGCTGGCTACTGTATACAGGCCACCAGAGCACCATACAGATTTTATCAAAGAATTTGCTGATTTTTTATCGGAGTTAGTATTGGCTGCAGATAAAGTCCTAATTGTTGGTGATTTTAATATACATGTAGATAACGAAAAAGACACATTGGGATTAGCATTTAGAGACATTCTGAACTCTATTGGAGTTAGACAACATGTGTCAGGACCCACTCATTGTCATAATCATAATTTAGATCTAATATTGTCTCATGGAATCAATGTTAATGCCGTTGAAATTCTGCAGCAGAGCGAAGACATCTCAGAACATTATCTAGTCTCATGTATACTCAGAAACTTTTGACTCTCTCTTTTCAAGCACTTTAGACACAGTTGCTCCTTTGCGCTGAAAGAAGATTAAAGAAAATAGTCCAACGCCGTGGTACAACGAGCACACTTGGGCCCTTAAGAGAGCAGCCAGAAAAATGGAGCGCAACTGGAAGAAAACAAAACATCTTGGTTACATATGGTAACCCTCATTCCCTGAAGGAGGGAACGGAGTCGTATGTCGTGAGTAATAGGAATTTTGCTAGAGAGGTCAACCTACTTCGAGTAAAACTAAACAAGCCAATGCAGGGGGAGTTCCCTTACGAAAGGGAACTAGATTTATATGCTGTGCTTGTTTTGTTTGTATGTTTGTTTGTTTTAGTTATATCTGCGAAATAAGTGGTACTTATTACTTTTGGATGGTACTTAATTCTGACTGAATTTGTATTTTAGATAAACCCAACCAAACTCTATAGTTGTATGCAACACTTTGCATGCTTGTCAAACAATCTTTTCATGTCTAAGCAGGCTTTCTTGGTAATAATAGGTTGCAAAGTGAACCAGATTTTATGCTAATAGTCAATAGACCGCCCGACAAAAAAAAAAAAAAAAAAAAAAAACTCAATAACCCCATGTTATGTTATAAACAGAATATATTTAAAAATATAGCCAGCAAATCATTGGGCTAACGGTCCATGTCGATGATTAGCGTTCAAATTTTTACATGTATGTTGTGATCTGTTTTTTATAGCAAAATCCATCTTTAAACCGAAAGAAAATGATGAGCCTTAAAATATTCCTTATATAGTGGCTCCCTATATGGCAACATTAATATCAAAGCTGTCATCTTTCAGTTGAAATGGCTGATAGGTTAGAATTTTTCTATTATCCTTCCGTGCATTGTAAATTCGTGAAACTAAGCATGTTTGTTCAATATGTACAACGTTTTTAGCAGTTTGGACTTTGTGCAGATACAGACATAATAGTCATAATGGGTCAAACCAGACACGGGACACATATTCATTTGCAAGATGTGCAAATATATACATTTTTGGAATGGAAGGCCATTCAGATTTGATGTTATTAATCACTGAAATTTGATTGGCTGCTGGCTGCCATATTTTCTATGTTTCCAAGTCATATTGCAGGAAATGTTAGGACAACCACCAAAGAAGATGCATACCAATTTTCAACTTCATGGATCATACGGTTGCACATTTATAATATTTTTGTTGTTGTTGGGCCCCCTATTGGCAGAGTTATAGGAAACTTGGTGTGCTTCCTCAGAATGCCCTTTCGTCAAGTTTTGTTAAGCTTGGACGGTCAGCAGATATAGGTCAACTTGTAAAAATGATTGTTGCCGGAACAATTAATTAACTTATAACTTTGCAATGCTTCGATGCCACCTAGTGTCGAACGGATGTGTGTTTATGTGTCAGTGTAGCGGTGCACAATTGGCACCATCCTGCCAATTTTGGGGTCTCCACAATGTATGGTCTCTGATGGCCATACACTTTAAGGGCAAAAAAATAAGGAATAATAATAAGGAGAAGAAGAAGAAGAAGAAGAAGACAAAGAAGAAAAGCAATGCAAACACGATAGGTTTAAGTGCTTGGACCCCTAATAATTTCATGAAATGCAAATCAGATTCTTTTAATCTTAGTCATATAAGCTTTTCAAAGAATGCCTTAAGCTAAATTACCTAATATGCTGTTCATCAACACGCAGACATGTACAAAAAGCTCCACCCTGTCTCCTAGAAGGCTTTTCATTTATCTCTCTGTTGACTCATTCAGCCAGTGTCATACATGTGTATGTAGACAGGTGACTGCAGTCCATGGACTACACCAGCAACACCTCAAGCTTTTATTTAGTCATCACTCAGTTTATGTAAATAAAAAACAGTATGACTCTGTATTTGGCCTTTTTTATGCAACACACAAAACAGAGTGTAAGTGGCACCACAGCATGACTGCAAAAGCAGGCTCACATTGTGCTTTCACACCGACACTAAGTATGATGTGTAAAAAGTATGTATATTATTAACTGCCATAATTATAAAATAGTTATCAGAAGTTTGCCATGATTTTTCATTTTTGTCTGGAACCATTTTGGAGGGTCAAAATCATTGGCCGAAATGGTTATGTTGAAAAGGGGTCCTATAATGCACTTTTACAAAGTCTTGATTTTGTTCTTGGGGTGTACTATAGGTCATCATGTATTTTTCACATATTTTACATTATTTCGGCACCTCTCTTCCCAGTTTTCCTCAACCACTGTAGTTAGTTCCTGTTTCGATGAAGCCTCTCCTTCCGAAATACAAAATGTGCTCTGATTGGTTAGCTGGCCCAATGTAATGTGATTGGCGAACTGCTCAATGTGTGTTCCAGAAATGACACACCCCTAACCATAACAGTGAGTTTCATCTGCTCAGGAGTAAATATTAACAATGGCATAGATTTTTTTTAAATTTTGCCATGTCAATTTGAGCCCGATTCAGAACCTGTGAATGTATACAAACTAGGGGATTGTGCAGAACCTTTACAAGCACGGATTTTACAGGATGTTTCATGTGGTAAGTTTCTAAGGATCAGTGAACAATCTAACAAAAGCGAGAGCCCCAAAGCTAAATACTCATTAATACTGTAATGTTAGCTAGCAGGCTAGCGGAGCCAAACAGCTTTGACCTTTGTTTACATCAAAGAAACAACATTAAACTTATAATGGAACTGTTATTAGAAAACACAACAACAAATAATAAAACGTTGGCTGCAGTTGTTATGTTATCCTAGTCGAGCATTCCAAAATGCAAATATTCGGCTTGGTGTGTCCCATGCTTGAGGGGCCCACCCTCCTCAAATAGGGACAGCCGGGACTGGAGCATCATCAGCGGAAGACATTCACAATGAACACAGTCAGCCCCCTCGAGATACTGTGCATGCTCCGCTCCTAAGCAGACAACACAAAGATTGTAAGTGTCCCCGCCCGTAATGTAGTGTGGGCAAGGAGACACAATTTAAACTGCATGTTCGCCATAAATATACTAATATAGTATTTTACATATATAACAAATATTATATTGTTTTCATGATCTATTTATTCAAACATACATTAAATAATAAAGAAAATGGGTTAATAAAAAGAGTTTGAATGTCTGTCATTATTAGTAATTACCCATCAAGTCCAAATTACTTTTTCAATTAATGAATTGTTTGATCCTGAATTCTGTTTTCACCATTGCTCTCTGTGTTCCTGTTTATCACTGTAAAGCCTTTTGAAACAATATGATTTTATAAAGCTCTACATACATAAATATGACTTTACTTGACTATGTGTCTCCATAAAATCTTATATTGAAAAGATTTACATATTCACATTTTCTGTTGAGTTTAGCAAAAACAGTTGAAACTTTACTTTCAGCTACACTCCTGCTACGCAGAACCACACTGCTCAAGTGGGTTCTGTGAATACTGTTAATACTGTGAAAGAACATGTTAATATGAGCATTAAAATAAATGCATTGTGAAACAGTCCTTAGTCAGTTACCCAAACTGTCTTGGAAGAATCAGCACAGTGGCAGCTTGACAAAATATTAATTGCCATGTTAACTGTTTCCAAGGTAACATTATTCTACCCCACTGAGAAACAGGCAGCAGTTGAGCAGCTGTTGGAGAGACAGAACTGTAGCTATGTCTTATCTGCTGTCACACTACAAAAATATTTTTTTCTTAAACGCTAATCTTAAAAGAAAATAAATTAACAGCCTGAAAACCAGTTAGTTTATTAAATATAAGTAACAAACTTTTTGGTTTCACTTTATTTTGGTCCCTTTAGCACATTCTGTTGACTATAAGTAACGTTGCACCTACATGTCTAATAACTAGAGTGTAAGAGTGTTAATCGAGTATTAGTAGACTGGTAAGGTTAGAGTTAGAATAAGTTGACGTAGTTGCAAAGCTACTTATAGTCAGTAGGACCATCAGAATAAAGTGTTAGCAGATATTAAGCAGACAGTCTACTAATACTCTAATGACAGTTAGTTGACAAATAGGTGTAACGTTACTTAAGTAAAAATTTAAAAGTGACCATCAAAATAAAGTGTTACCAACTTGTTTTTAGAGAAATTACAAATTTATGTTTAAATGCACTAAAAGGCTGTTCAACTTGAATCGGTGCTGTGCAGACTGATCTGTCTATGACCTCAAAGTACCGCAAGAGTAATTCAATGGCATACCTAGACTTCGGCTGTCTAATCACTCTTTGATCCCAGACAGCAGCATAGTGTCGGCCCAGATCCGCCCCAATTCTGGCACACGTGGTTTCCAAACGACCCAGATGTGGGCCGGAACTATAGGCCGACACTATGTTGCTGTCTGGGATGTTACACCAATCAGTCTGTGCAGCGCTGCTTCAAGTCGAACACACCTAAAGCTACATTTATTTAAATTTTCGAGCAGTAAATGCCTATTATTTTGTACAAATACATTTGGGAGACCTTTTTTTTATCAAAGATTCAAAAGTGTGCACATCCAATGGGCAAAAAGCTCAATGAGGGTGCTCAACCACAAAAAAAATCTTAAAGTAAAAGAAAGTTGGCACACCACAGACACTTTTATCCAAAGCAATTTATATTGCATTCAAGGTATTCATTTTATATTTTGACTTTCCCCAGGAATCAAAACCCATGACCTTGGCATTGCTACTGCCATGCTGTCCAGGAATACAGCACTATCTTTACAAATTTCAACAAATGATAAGTCACAGAATGTGCTGTCCATCCACCTCAGGCCAAACTATTACATATAAATTGTTTTATTTTCTTTGATATGAGGATTGCGATTTTTGCAACCCTGTTAACAAAATATTGGGAATGTCAGACTGTAGCTTTAAACACAGATTTGTTTTGATTTTCATCGTTTAGCAGTTTAAAAAACAATAAAATGTGTGAAAAAAATGGTTGCAGATTTAGCTGTAACTGGCTAGTTTAGAATTAAATGTTGGTTTGCAGTAGTGATAAATGTACATAGATGCATATACATTCTAGTGCGAAGGACGATGAAAATGTAACAGCTTTCAGTGTTGTAGGACGGTGTTCTGCCTATACTTCTGAATTCAATCTATCATCTGTTTAACCGTAGTAAAGAAGGTATTCCTGTGTTCCAGAGTTCTGGCTGTGAAAGGCTACGCTTGACTGGGCAGTTAGGCTGGAGCCAGCCTCTTCACTGCGCTCATGATTTACATGCCTGTCTGGACGTCACACACACCCCACAATGAGTCTCATTGCGTCAGCAGCCTTCCTCTCTTTCTCTTGGTCTCCTTACACACACACACACACACACACACACACACACACACACACACACACACACACACACACACACACACACACACACACACACACACACACATACATATAAATAACATCCCTCCCCCACCGTCGTCAGGCTTCAGCAATCTGCCTCCCAGAGGACTCTCTCTGACGAAGGCAGCCCTCCCCCATCTGTTTAGGTCTCTCTGATTCCCATGAGACTGCTGAATCCTTGTGAACAAGGTTAAAGTGTTCACTACTAAACACAACACTTGACTCGTGCTCAGGGTCTGGGTGAAAACATGCGGTTTGAAGCAGCTCTACCTGCAAGGTATACACTAATGATGAGAATTGAAAGGGATATCACGAAAGTAATTGCAGAGAACAAATGTTAATAAAATGCAAGGTAAACGACAGTGTCATTTATTTATAGTGTATTTTTGACAGTGGAAATTATCCTCGGTTATGTAACAGAAAACATAATGAATGTTTTAAAAATAAAATTTTGACTAACACTTTTTTTTTGAAAATGCGTGAAAAAGTGTAAATTCTACTAAATGAGTGAAAATACATATTTGGGAAAATACATCTTTTTGATAAATACATTAAAACTTAAGAATTAAACCAAACCATTAAATCATTTAAGAAAGACATACTTATTTTTTTTCTTTGGTATTTTTTTTTAAGTTGGTCAAAGTATAAATAAATAAATTTGTTCATTGGTTCCACACAACATGTGATCCCTCTTTCCTATAGCTTTTATTCTGTGGTCTCACAGGGTCTACTGCTCTGCTTCTCTTCTCTTCCATTTGGCTTGATCCTTCTTGGTCCGGCTCCAGGGGGATAAACGAAGGCCTTCTGAGGGTAATCCGTGCGGTTTTGTTGTAAAAATATACATATTTAAAACTTTATAAATGAAAATATCTGACTTCCGGCAACGATCGCCGTGCGTTCACGGTTGATGGAAGTCGGTGATGGAACCGTCGTGACGTAGAACGAACGCAGCCAGAGAGCAGAGCAAAACAAAACTACTTCATACCTCGTATGCCAACTTCCATCACCCGTGAATGCGCGTCGATCATTGCCGGAAGTCAGATATTTTCATTTATAAACCGCACAGATTACCCTCTGAAGGCCTTCGTTTATCCCCCTGGAGCCAGATGGATTACTTTTGTGAAGGATGTATGCACATTTTGGGACTTGAAGGAGATGGACCCCGTTGCTTCACATTATATCCACTGAAGGGTCTAAGACATTTTCTAAAATAACTGAAAATGTGTTCGTCTGAAACAAGATTGACATATGCATCTGACCATATGCAACGGCTTGAGGGTGAGTAATGCATGGGTTAAATATCATTTTTGGCCGAACTATCCCTTTAAGTGTAATTTTAAGTATATTTCTGAGAAGTACATAAAGTATATTTCTGAGAAGTATATAAAATGTAGATTACAATTATACTTTCTTATTTTTAGTTTAAAAGAAGTATACTAATAGAACACTTGAATAAACTTCTTTTCGTAAGGGATGGTCAAGATGGGGCAAGCCAACTGTCCACCAGATAATCCTCATATCCATGGCATTGAGGACTTGTGCTTCTTTGGGATGGGCCAGCACTCTGCCCCATAACAGCATGTTTTTTTGTTTGTTTATTTTTTGTAGAGGAGACCAGTGACCTGCCCACTGATTTGAGCCATGCCCCTTTGATGCCCAGATGGTGATCAGATGCTTTTAAGATTTTGAGTTATTTGAACTGGGTTGTCTTCTTTAAATCAACGTTGATAGTGCAATCGGTTTGGGGTCCATATTTGTTGTCAAAATAGCATTTTTTTGCAATGAGATAAGTAGATACATTGTTAATGTTTGAAGGAGTTGTTGTTGTTGCATGAGTATTTAAGACCATAGCATTTGCTGTCTTGACATGTCAAACTGGTAAAAACTGGATTGTTGTTTGCCCTGGAACATTGAGAGGTGAAGTCAATGTATACATGGCCATGTGAGTTCAGCCAATCTAAGTAATATCAAAACAACTTGAATGTTATAAAGTTTCCAGATAAATACAATCACAGACTCACTGACTCACTCAGTATTATTTTTTGCTTTTGCACAGTGAGTATTATTCAATCACATCCCTTACACTAAAATTATTTGTTAGTCAGACAGTGTCTGATGTTTTGGAGAGTTGAGGCGTATGTCACTGGCTGATGTGGGCAGGAGTCATTATTCACACCTTTATAGCCTTGTGTAGGAGACAAAATGGATGAGATCATCTCAGGGGCATAATATTTCACAATGAATGCATTTAAAATTAGAATACTGCAATGCACTGTCCTAGGCTGATCCTGTGTGCATAGTGTACAATCAAAGGGATTGGTAACCAAAATAATTACTAGTACTAATAAACTACCAGTAATGTACTAGCCTCACGTAGTCAGACTTTGCCTGACGACATAAAGTCTGGGCTCTATAGAGTGGTGCAGGTATGGCATCAGAACCCGGAATTTGCTGCTGGTTCCTTCATGATTTTCCTACTGGGCTTCATAATGGGGTTTCAATTTATGAGTAAAACTTTATTTAACACTTTATTTTGATGGTCCCTTTTGAACATTATGTTGGCTATAGGTAACTTTGCAACTATATGTCAACTAACTCTAATGCGAGTATTAGTACTGTCTGCTTAATATCTACTCAATATTATTGTGATGGTTCCCCAACAGACATCCTACTGACTCTAAGTAACTTTGCAGCTTCATGTCAACTTATTCTAACCCTAACCCTACCAGTCTACTAATACTCTACTAACACTCTAATGAGGGTTAGTAGACATATGTGCAATGTGACTTATAGTCAACAGAATGTGTTTAATAAAAATATGTAAAGTGAAACCATAAAGGCTGTGTTTCACATAACTTGACAATACTTTGACATTTTGTTCTACAACATACCCTGCACACACTAAAGCCCAGTTTATACTTCTGCGTCGAACTTACGCCGTGGCTACATCGTACGCTGTGCGTAGCGCGCGTACCCTTCGGCTTACCCTGACGTGCACCTCTCCAAAAATGTAACAACGCGTCAATTCTACCTAGACGCAAGCGCTGTGATTGGTCTGCTCAAACCGCTCCCTCGGGTTTCACATGCTCCCTCTGCGTGCGTCAACGTGGACAACGACGCAGAAGTATAAATTAAAACCAAAGCGTAGTCTACGGCGTAGAGGCTCCGGCGTAGGTCCGATGCAGAAGTATAAATCAGCCTTCACACCCCAAGCGATCTTATCTCATTACTTGTAAAAGGTACGTAAAAAAAAAAAAAAACTTAGTTAAGTTCACAACATAATTTCAGGAGGATTAAACCCATCTAATCTTTCAATTAACTGACAGAGCATATAAGCAGCCGCTCACCTTGCTCAGGCATCAGCTGTTTTGGCATCCTTCCACCCCCCCCCCCCCCCCCCCACCTCCACAAACATAATTTCGGCATCTTGCTACCATACTCATCATCCAAGCATTAGTAGTCCCACTGGGGGGTATATCTAAGCTCGAGTTGAAGCTGCTTCCTCGAGCCCTTCCACTGCGGACAGCAAGCCAAATACGCTTAAAAGATTATATGGGCAAAGGAACTCGTGAAACTGTTTCAAAATTTGAGTTTTCGCTATGGGTGTGTGTAATTTACGTTGTAGAAGTCAAAGTATATTCAAGTTATGTTTACAAGTTATGTTTTACATGTTTATTTTACACACAAATAAAAAATGAGAAGTGTGGCTATGTTTAACTAAACTCTTAGATAATGGCTGCATTCAAAATCGCATACTCTCCTGAGTAGGTAGTTATTTTGAATAAGTAATTATTCCAAAACCACTTAAAAAAGTAGATTCCCTTTCATGGGAACTCCTACGTCTCGTCGGAGGAGTTTCCAACAAATTGGGATCACGCTAGGAAGACCAATTGCCTTCTAATGAACTAAAACGAGCCAATGAATATTGGCATGCAAGATTTGCATTCCGGGCCCCGTCTGCCAGTGCGGGTATAAAGCGGACGCAAGCGCACACACATTCGAGCCGACCAGTTGTGTCCTCTGAGTGAATAAGTTTCGAGAAAGTGTTTTCTTCCCGCTCAACGAGTCTGCTCTTTCTCTGGATCTCTCTGTGTTGGTGTGATGGCGCTTCAGTGATCTTCGCGAGCTCCCGGGTGCTGGTTGTGACTACACGCGATCTACATCTTTCATAAGAGCTGTTTTCACAGCTGTTATTCGGTTGAGTGCACACAGTGGGCTTGCAGTTTCCCCGCTGTGTTGTCACGTTGATCCCTGCGCGCTTCAGCACAATAAGAGAGCATTCTCTAAAAGAGCAACACGGGTGAAGATCACATCCTTGTGGCGTTTCATCCGTGTGTTTCTGGATGCGGTCAAATTCTGCCTCCGGTTGATGGTCATGATCGTTGCCTCTCGTGTTTGGGCCTCGCGCACGCTGAAGCAGCGTTCATGAACGAGTCATGTTCTCACTGCAGGAACATGACCGTCGCGGTGCTGGGATCGAGACTGAGAACCCTCACTCGAGGGGGAGTCCCTTTGGTGATTCCCCGATCTAGTTCTTCTTCTGATTCACTTCAGAAGAAGGCTACTTCGGCTAATCCCATTGGTGGTCTGAGGGTTACAATGAGGAATGATCCGCCGGGTGAAAGACCCCCGCAGACTCCTCACTCGTCCGCATCACTGCCATTAGGGCCTCCGGTGGAGCGCGCTGGGCCATCTCGTGTGGTCCCAGTCGTTTCCTTTGGGGCCCCGCTGGAGGATCAGATGTCGATTGCTGCATCGGAGGGAGAGCGGTCATCTTCTGGAGATGACGACTTGACTGCGTTGCCCCCTTCGGGTGTGGCAACGTAAGCCGAGCCGGATCCGGAAATGACCACTATGCTTTCCCGGGCGGCCGCGAGTGTCGGCTCGTGTGGAATCCTCCACCGTGTCCCGAACCCTCGCGGCTCGACAATTGGTTTCTCGGGGCAGCTCGTGCTGGTTCTCAGCACCCCACGCTGGTTCCTTTCTTTCCGGAAGTGCATGACGAGGTGACGAGATCGTGGACGGCCCCTCTGGCGGCTAGACACAAATCGACTCCCTCCTCCTCCCTCACCACTCTCGATGCGGGGCAGTGAAGGGATACGTGGGCATCCCCCAGTGGAATAGTCGGTAGCGATACAGTTGTGTCCTAAGACCGCGTACACCTGGCGGGGTAGCCCAACGCTCCCCTCCCATGTAGGTTCTCTTCCAGTCTGACTGGAAAGGCTTACAGTGCTTGTGGAGAAGCTGCTTCTGGCCTGCATGTCATGGCGCTCCTCCAGGTCCACCAGGCCAAGGCGCTCTCTGACATGCAGGAGGGTGGTACCAACCCAGGGGTACTCCAAGAGCTGCGTACGGCGACGGACCTCGCCCTCCGGGCGACGAAAGTCACCGCACGTTCCCTGAGCCGGGCGATGTCCACTCTTGTGGTCCAGGAACGACATCTTTGTCTCACCCTGGCCGATATGCGCGAGTCGGACAAAAGTAGGTTCCTGAACTCCCCCATATCCCAGGGTGGCCTCTTCAGCGACGCGGTGGAGAGCTACGCCCAACAGTTCTCCGCCGCCCAGAAGCAGTTGGATGTTATCAAGAACATCATGTCCCGGAGACAGCCTGCTTCTGCCCCATCCCCGTCGGTTGCGGATCCGGCTGGTCATCGCCGAGGGCGCCCTCCTGCCGCCGCCTCCGCCCCTGCCCAGCCTAAGCAGCAGCCCTCAAGGCAGCAGGGTGCCAGCCGCAAGAGAGCTGCCCAGCCCGCTCGGGAGTCGTCTAAACCCCCCGGGAAGAGGAGAGGGAAGCGACCCTGAGATGGGCGACCCAGAGGACGCAGTGGCTGCTCTTCGGGAGGGAACCTCTGTTCCTCTCCCTCCCCCGAAGGAGGGCCGGGTAGAGAATCTTTGTTTGCCTTTTCTTTTTGTTCTTTCTTTTGGTACCCAAAGTTTCAATAAAAGAGCAGTTTCTACTTCCTCTGGGTCACTCACGGTCGAGACTGGTAGCCAAGGTCGACGCTCAAATGCTTCGCCGCTCCCAGTCTCCCCCGTCCAAGAGAGTCAGAATGACAGTGTGCGCTGCCACGTTGCCCCGCCACTCTCATTCCCCTCACCCAAGTGCTCAGATGTCAGTGACGCCGCTACTGCCTTGTCACTGTCCTCTCCCGCTGTGCAAGGAGGTGCGGAAACCAGGAATTGACGCCCTCGGGCCTCGCTCCTCGTTTCCCCTCCTTCCTTCGACTTGGGACAGCCAGCAGCCGAACGCTTCCGGACTTTCCCTGCTGCCTGCCCCCCGCTGGAAGCAGGTAGGTGTTGCCATCTCTCGGCAGCAGTAATGCCGCCGGAGTCTGGTCCCTGCCTTCCACCTCGCTGCTCCTCCGAGGGTATGCCGGTGGTCCACATGGGCTCGCTGGTACGGTCTCTCGAAGCCTGGCTAGCGTATCCGAGACCGTCCCGCTGGCTCATTCGTACCACCCAGCTCGGCTATGCAATTCAGCATGCCCGCCGGCCTCCCAGGTTCAGGGGCATTCGCTCCACCCATGTGTGGAGGGTCGATGCCCCTGTCTTGAGGAAAGAGATCGACGTCCTGCTGGCGAAGGACGCGATCGAGCCGGTCCCTCCAGCCAAAATGAGGTCTGGGTTCTACACACCTTACTTCGTTGTACCCAAGAAAGGAGGTGGGTTACGGCCGTTGCTGGACCTGCGAGTTTTGAATCGGGCCCTACACAAGCTCCCTTTCAAAATGCTCACACAGAAACGCATCTTCGAATGCATCCGTCCCCAGGATTGGTTTGCAGCGATCGACCTGAAGGACGCGTACTTTCATGTCTTGATTCTTCCTCGACACGTTCGCCTGCGTTCGAGGGTCGAGCATATCAGTACAAGGACCTACTCTTCCTGTCGCCCCGTGTGGGGGTCCACGTACGGGCATGCAGTTTCAGGTCTGTGGACGGGGCCTCAACTGCATTGGCACATCAACTGCCTAGAGTTGCAAGCAGTACGCTTAGCCTTGTGCCGCCTTATGGGGCTGCATCTGCACAAGCATGTACTGGTCCGTATGGACAGCACTGCGACCGTTGCGTACATCAACCGCCAAGGTGGTCTACGCTCCCGTCATATGTCACGACTCGCCCGCCATCTCCTTCTATGGAGTCAGAAGCATCAGAGGTCGCCTCGGGCCATTCACATCCCTGGTGTGCTCAACCGTGTAGCCGACGAGCTCTCACGGCAGCCGCCTCTTCCGGGAGAATGGCGACTCCATCCCCAGGTGGTCCAGCTGATATGGGGAATCTTCGGAGCTACTCAGATAGATCTATTTGCCTCTTCGGACATGACCCATTTCCGGCTGTTTTATTCCCTGACCGAAGGATCCCTCGGCACGGATGCACTGGCACACAGCTGGCCCCAGGGCCTTCGCAAATATGTGTTTCCCCCAGTGAGCCTTCTCGCACAGATTTTGTGCAAGGTCAGCGAGGACGAGCAGCAGGTCCTGCTTGTTGCGCCGTATTGGCCCAACCGGACTTGGTTCGTGGAACTCATGCTCCTCGCGACAGCCCCTCCTTGGCCTATTCCTCTGAGGAAGGACCTGCTTTCTCAGAGACGGGGCACCCTATGGCACCCGCGTCCAGACCTCTGGAATATTCATGTCTGGTCGCTGGACGGGATACGGAGGTTCTAGGTGGGCTACCACAGGTTGTGGTAGACACCATCACTTCCGCTAGAGCCCCCTCTACGAGGCGCCTCTATGCGCTGAAGAGGAACCTATTCGTCGATTGCTGTTCTTCCCATCGGGAAGACCCACGAACTTGCCCTATCAGAGTCGTGCTTTCCTTCCTGCAAGAAGGGGCTTTCTCCCTCCACCCTCAAAGTGTATGTTGCCGCAATAGCCGCTCATCACGATGCAGTAGAAGGTAAGTCATTGGGAAAGCACAATCTGATCATCAGATTCCTTAGGGGTGCCATGAGGCTAAATCCGCCTCGTAATCCACACCCCGTACCCTCTTGGGACTTAACTCTAGTGCTCAGAGCACTTCAGAGGCCCCCTTTTGAGCCATTGAAAACGGTCGAGTTAAATATCCTGTCTATAAAGACAGCTCTCCTGTTGGCTTTGGCCTCCTTTAAGTCAAGTCAAGTCATCCTCATTTATATTGCGCTTTTAACAATGTAGATTGTTTCAAAGCAGCTTTACAGAGATAAACATATAATTTAAGGTAACAGAGATTGGTTTGGTTTTATAGTGGTTCTTGAAAAATGTTTTTTCCAGCTAAAGTTAGTTTTGATTGATTCACTTCCGTCTAAATGATCATTTGTTATTAAATTAAGGGCCGCTAAGACAACACCGTTCTCTCTAAACAGACTTTAAACGTGAACCTGTGATAGACGCTGATGGCGTTCACATGCGCATTAAGAATTTATTCTATAGTTATGTGTGTTTGAATATATGTGCGCAGGTTTGTAATTCCTTACAAACCATGCCTAAACAAACTACTTGTCTTGTCTATAAATTTTGATGCAAAATTTTATTTTATCTTATCACTTCGGGTAGGTACGCGAACTGAAATATTCCACAGCGCTTTATCTGTAGAGTGGTATAGGGATCCTCCATAGGGAGAGGCTAGTTGGCACTTCAGCACTGCATTGTCATCGGGTCCAGGCGAAAGTCCTTCTTCAGATCTGGAAACGGCCTGGATCCGGCAAAACAAAGACACTAAAATTAGCGTAGATGCCATTCTTCTTATGATGTAACGAGTACATCAGGATTTAAGGGAAGTGTTCCCAGTTCCGGCTGACCTAATCTAAGCAGCCTAATATTGAATTATAGGAGTCTATAGAGTGTTATGTGAATGCTAGGTCAAAGAGATGTGTTTTTAGTCTAGCTTTGAACTGACAGACTGTGTCTGCTTCCCGGACAATGTTAGGAAGATTGTTCCAAAGTTTTGGTGCTAAATAGGAAAAGGATCTAACGCCAGCAGTCGATTTAGATATTCTAGGTATTATCAACTGGCCGGAGTTTTGAGATCGCAATAGACGTGAAGGACTATAATGCGTTAAGAGCTCGCTCAAGTACTGGGGAGCTAAAACATTTAGTGCTTTGTAAATAATCAGCAATATTTTAAAATTTATACGATGTTTAATAGGGAGCCAATGCAGTGTTGACAGAACCGGGCTAATATGGTCATACTTCCTGGTTGTGGTAAGAACTCTAGCGGCTGCGTTTTGAACTAGCTGTAGTTTGTTTATTAAGCGTGCAGGGCAACCACCCAGTAGAGCATTACAATAATCTAGCCTTTATGTCATGAACGCATGAACTAGTTGTTCCGCATTTGTCAATGACAGCATATGACGTAATTAGATATATTTTTAAGATGGAAAAATGCGGTTTTACAGACACTAGACACGTGACTTTCAAATGAAAGATTGGTATCAAAGAGCACACCCAGGTTCCTAACTGACGACGAAGACTTAACAGAGCAGCCATCAAGTGTTAGACGGTATTCTAGGTTATTACGTGTGGAAGTTTTTTGTCCAATAATTAGAATCTCTGTTTTTTCAGAATTTAGTAGTAGGAAATTACTAGTCATCCAATTTTTGATATCAACTATGCATTCCGATAATTTTGTGAATTGGTGAGTTTCGTTAGGTTTGGAAGAAATATAGAGCTGAGTATCATCAGCATAACAGTGAAAGCTAATTCCATGTTTCCTAATAATATCTCCTAAAGGTAGCATGTACAGAGTGAACAGCAGCGGCCCTAGGTATTACTTATTGATCCAAAAAACTACCCACAAACTCACTTACAATACAACTTTAATATAGAAGGATGTCCTGTTACTTTATCCACTACAGTAAAAGACCTGGGTGTTATACTAGACCGCAACTTGTCTTTCGAAAATCATATTTCATATGTTACAAGAACAGCCTTTTTCCACCTTAGAAACATTACAAAGCTACGTAACATGCTATCTGTTTCTGATGCAGAAAAGTTAGTTCATGCATTCATGACCTCGATACTAGATTATTGTAATGCTATATTAGCTGGCTGTCCTGCATCCTCAATAAACAAGCTACAGTTAGTGGAAAATGCAGCCGCTAGAGTTCTTACTAGGTCAAGAAGATATGATCATATAACACCAATTTTATCATCTCTACACTGGTTACCTATCAAATTCCGTATCAATTACAAAGTACTATTACTGACCTATAAAGCCCTAAATGGTTTAGCTCCTGTGTATTTAATGGACCTTCTATTGCCATACAATCCATCGCGTTCTTTAAGATCACTAAATTCGAGGCTTCTGGTCATTCCTAGGATATCTAAGTCCACTAAAGGAGGAAGGGCGTTCTCACATTTAGCTCTGACTCGCTGTCCCAGTTTAAAACTAGATTAAAGACGCATCTCTTTAGCCAAGCATTTACATAATGCTTAGCTTTTATACCACTGCTGAATCAGATCAAATGCATTTAATATTATAAAACTTGAAGAGTCTGTAGGTTATTTGTATAGGTTGCATAGTATTTACCGTCATTACGTTCCTGTGTATATTGCGTGAATGACGGGTGGTTGGGTAGATATTGTGTTTTGCGGTAGGTGGTATGCCATACGGAACCGTTGCCACTGAACCTGCTTTAACGACGACAGTGGGGCTCGACAGCCTTAGTCAAACGGGTCGGCGCGTATGGTTGGGCTGCGGAGAGATTGTGAGATTGTGGTTGGGTCTCAGCAGCAGGAGGGATGTAGAGGTCAGTAACCAGGGCTGAGTTGAGTGGGGGACGGAGGGGGGTGACTCTGGGACACAAGAATCACTTTCTTCATGTTTTTTATCATTTACGCCCGTGTTATGGAAATCATTATGAACAGCAGCTACGCTAATTATTTTCACTTTTTGCTTTTCTGCTGTTATCGCTGTTATCTGCTGAAAAACGGCGTTCGTCAGCTCCAGTTTGTATCCAGCCTTTCACAGAGACTTCAGATACCCCAATCACAAAGCCTGTGAAGAGACGACTCAACACCGGCGATATGAACCCTCTATGGTGGACGGCACTGATCCTCAACAACTCGTCTTAACACCGGCGTGATTACTTGGACTTCCAAATGATGGAAATGGATAAATATTCTAAATGTTCCGATCCAATCTGACTTGTAATGCTGCCCGAATCATAAATCATGCACTGTTCCTTCGTTGGCCAGAGGAGAACTGGCCCTCCAACTGAGTCTGGTTTCTCCCAAGGTTTTTTTCTCCATTCTGTCACCTGATGGAGTTTTGGTTCCTTGCCACTGTTGCCTTGTCTTTTGGCTTGCTTAGTTGGGGACATTTATTATTCAATAGTATTATTGATCTGCCTTACTTAAGGTGGACGTTGACTCAATTTTCTTTTAGAAACAAACTCTGTTATATTATTTTCATGTTATCACTGTGAAGCTGCTTTGATACAATCTGTATTGTAAAAAGCGCTATGTAAATAAAGGTGACTTGACTTGACTTGACTAGTACTGAGCCTTGTGGTACGCCATACTGAACTTCGATAAGACATCTCTTCATTTACTGCTACAAACTGATAGCGGTCAGATAAATATGATATAAACCATGCTAATGCAATTCCACTAATGCCAACATAGTTTTCTAGTCTATTTAAGAGAATGTTGTGGTAAATGGTGTCAAATGCAGCACTAAGATCAAGTAACACTAATAGAGAGATACAACCACGATTGGATGATAAGAGCAAATCATTAGTGACTCTAATGCGAGCTGTCTCAGTGCTATGGTGTGGTCTAAATCCTGACTGGAAATCCTCGCAGATACCATTTCTTTCAAGAAAGGATCACAGTTGTGAGGATACTGCCTTTTCTAGTATCTTTGACAGAAAAGGTAGATTTGAGATCGGCCTATAATTGACTAATTCTTTAGGATCAAGTTGCGTTTTTTTAACAAGCGGATTAATCATAGCCAGCTTAAAGGTTTTTGGTACGTATCCTAGAGACAAAGACGAATTAATGATGTTAAGAAGAGGATCTATGACTTCTGGAAGCATCTGTTTCAGTAGTTTAGTCTGTATAGGGTCTAACATACATGTTGTCGATTTAGATGAATTAACGAGTTTGCAAAATTCTTCCTCTCCTATGGCAACAAATGAATCAAATTTTACCTCAGGGAGACTATAATGCACTCCCTGATGTGATGCTGTAGTAGATGGTTGCATAGTTATAATTTTGTCCCTAATATTATCAATCTTATAAGTGAAGAATTTCATAAAGTCATTACTGCTGTGTTTCTTGGAAACTTCTGGGCTTGAAGCTTTCGTTTTCGTTAGTGTAGCCACTTTTTCAAATAAATACCTTGGATTATGTTTATTTTCTTTTAATAGGGTTGAAAAATAAGCAGATCTAGCAGCTTTTAAAGCCTCTCTGTAAGAAATCGAGCTCTCCTTCCATGAAATCCGAAATACCTCTAGTTTTGTTTTCTTCCAGTTGCGCTCCATTTTTCTGGCTGCTCTCTTAAGGGCCCGGGTGTGCTCGTTGTACCACGGCGTTGGACTATTTTCTTTAATCTTCTTTAAGCGCAACGGAGCAACTGTGTCTAAAGTGCTGGAAAGGAGAGAGTTAAAAGTTTCTGTTGCAATATCAAGTTCTTCTAAGCTATCTGGGATGCTGAGACGATGAAACTGATTAGAAGATTATTGATAAAGCAATCTTCAGTGGCAGAAGTGATAGGTCTAACATACTTGTAACACGTAGTTGGCTTTGCAGCCTTGGCTAAATGTAATTTACATGAGACTAGATAATGATCTGAGATGTCGTCGCTCTGCTGCAGAATTTCAACAGCATCAACATTGATTCCATGTGATAATATTAGATCTAGAGTATGATTACGACAATGAGTAGGTCCTGACACGTGTTGTCTAACTCCAATAGAGTTAAGAATGTCTTTAAATGCCAATCCCATTGCATCTTTTCCATTATCTACATGTATATTAAAATCACCAACAATTAGTACTTTATCTGCAGTCAATACTAATTCTGATAGAAAGTCAGCAAATTCTTTGATAAAATCTTTATGGTGCCCTGGTGGCCTGTATACAGTTGCCAGCAGAATTCTCAAACTTGATTTATCGTTTACATTATATATTTTTACATTAAGCACCAACACTTCAAAAGAAGTATATTTAAAACTAGATTTTTTAGTGGTTTTGAAAATATTACTATAAATAACAGCAACACCTCCCCCTTTGCCTTTCAGGCGAGGTTCATGTTTATAACAGTAATCATGGGGGGGGTGGACTCATTTAAAGTAGTGTAATCGTCTGGTTTTAGCCAGGTTTCTGTCATACACAGCACATCTAGGTTATAATCTGAAATCATATCATTAACTATGAGCGCTTTTGAAGTAAAGGATCGAATATTCAGCAACCAAAGCTTTATCGTTTGCTCATCTGTATTATATCTATTTTTTATTTGTTGAATATCAATTACATTTTTAACCTTAGATCGGTTTGGACGTTTTTTGGATTTCCAAATTCGGGAACAGACACAGTTTCTATATGATGATATCTAGGTGAAAGAGGCTCTATGTGATGGGATTTATCTGACCTTGGTGACGCGAGGCCGCTAGCAGACGGTCGGTTTAGCCAGTTTGTCTGTTTCCTGACCTGAGCCCCAGATTGTCATGTATTGTCTCTAAGACAATGAGCCAAATTACTAGAGAGAAGAGCAGCACCATCCCAGGAGGGATGAATACCATCTCTTTTCAACAGTTCAGGTTTGCCCCAACAACTTTTCCAATTGTCTATGAATTCTATATTATTTTGCGGAAACCACTTAGACAGCCAGCCATTGAGTGATGACAATCTGTTAACTATCTCATCACTCCTTCGAACAGGAAGGGGGCCAGAGCAAATTACAGTGCCTGACATCGTACTTGCGAGTTCAAACACCTCTTTAATATTAATTTGGGTGATCTCCGACTGGCGGAGTCGAACATCATTAGTGCCGACGTGAATAACAATCTTAGAGAATTTACGATTAGCATTAGCCAGCACTTTTAAATTTGCTTTGATGTCAGGCGCTCTGGCTCCCGGCAAACATGTGACTATGTTGGCTGGTGTCCCTATTTTCACGTTCCGTGTAATAGAATCGCCAATTACCAGGGCACAATCAACAGAATTCTCAGTGGATGTTTCACTGAGTGGGGCAAATCAATTTGTTGTGGTAATCGGAACGGAAGAGTGGTTTTTTGATCCGCGACTAGAGCGATCCCTCACTGTCACCCATCTGCCTGGCTGCACAGGCAATAATTCAACCGGAACCGAATCATGTAAAGAGTTCACTATGCTAGGCGCATCCAAAATAGAATCTAAAGCTCTAGCACACTTACTATCCTCAATTAAAGTTTGGATGCGTGTTTCTAATTCTGAAATCTTCTCCGTCAGCCTGACTGTTTCCTTGCATTTATCACATATAAACCCTATATTGCCGACGGGGAAGGCTATGCTTAACATGTAACATGAAGTGCAGGTGACAATAACAGGACAAGACATTACTCACCGTGTTTGTTGACTGAGGCTGTAAGAGGGTAGGGGATCTGCAGGCTTTTTCGATCGACGAATTGTGCCTTGAGTTCAGACCGGGCCTTTCTCACGTTGTTCTGAGATCCCAGTTCGTATACGTGCCCAAGGTTTCTACCACTCCATTTGTAGATCAGATAGTGAACCTGAAAGCGCTGCCCCCGGAGGAGGCAGACCCAGCCCTCGCTTTTTTCTGTCCCGTCCGCGCCCTGCGTTGTTACGTGGACAGAACGCAAAGCTTTAGGACCTCAGATCAGCTCTCCGTCTGTTACGGAGGCCAGCAGAAGGGGAAGGCTGTCTCCAAGCAGAGGTTAGCCTACTGGCTAGTGGATGCTACTATCCAGGCTTATGCGTCCCAGGACGTGCCTTGCCCACCTAGGTTGAGGGCACACTCTACTAGGAGTGTTGCCTCCTCCTGGGCTTTGGCGCAAGGCGCCTCGTTGACAGACATCTGTAGAGCTGTGGGCTGGGCGACATCTAACACGTTCGCTAGATTCTATAGCCTCCGTGTTGAACCTGTTTCCTCCTGTGTACTCGCTACGGCCTGTAATGTGAGGAATTAGGTTATGTCGGCTTGCTACGCCATTCCCGCCTCACGGCCAGATACGTGTGTCTTTTTACTCCGTTGGTTCCCCAACATACAGCTAACCTATTACCTCTCGTAGGAGTTGTTTGTAGACTGGGTGGCCTACAGTGGTCCCTACGGCGACCCATTTCTTCCACGATCCAGCTACCCTCCGGGCTAGCATCGTGTCTACCCCTCGACAGACCATTCTGTCGTCCTTTTTGAGTACGCTCCCACCCCTCGGGCTGGGACTACCTCAAGGCCCTCCATGTGTTTCACTACCCCACGTGTTAGTACACATGTGTACTCCAGTGCCTCCCTTCGGGCGAGCAGGGGCTTCTGCAGCGTTACCTCCTACAGGTTGGGCACGCTTCCCCAGCGTTATCCATATCCACTGAGAGGGTCTTGCAGAACAGCAGTGTGATTCTTCCTAGTCAAGTCAAGTCATCCTCATTTATATAGCGCTTTTAACAATGTAGATTGTTTCAAAGCAGCTTTACAGAGATAAACATATAATTTAAGGTAACAGAGATTGGTTTGGTTTCATAGTGGTTCTTGAAAAAAAAAATTTCCAGCTAAAGTTAGTTTTGATTGATTCACTTCCGTCTAAATGATCGTTTGTTATTAAATTAGGGGCCGCTCCAAACAGACTTTAAACGTGAACCTGTGATAGACGCTGATGGTGTTCACATGCGCATTAAGAATTTATTCTATAGTTATGTGCGTTTGAATATATGTGCGCAGGTTTGTAATTCCTTACAAACCATGCCTAAACAAACTACTTGTCTTGTCTATAAATTTTGATGCAGAATTTTATTTTATCTTATCACTTTGGGTAGGTACGCGAACCGAAAAATTCCACAACGCTTTATCTGTAGAGTGGTATAGGGATCCTCCATAGGGAGAGGCTAGTTGGCACTTCAGCACTGCATTGTCATCAGGTCCAGGCGAAACTCCTTCGTCAGATCTGGAAACGGCCTGGATCCGGCAGGCTGCGGGAAAACCTCGGGATAAACAAAGACACTAAAATTAGCGTAGATGCCATTTTTCTTATGATGTAACGAGTACATCCTAGTTTCCTAGCTAGCTCCCGCCAAAGACGACAAGAAACTGCTCCGGCGGGAAGCTAAGCTGGGCGCTGGAAGGGGCGTTTTATTAGGAATCCCAATTCGTTGGAAACTCCTCCAACGAGACGTAGAAGTTCCCACGAAAGGGAACGTCTCGGTTACGTATGGTAACCCTCGTTCCCTGAGTAGGGAACGGAGACGTCTCGTCCCGTTGCCATGCTGCTGTACCTTCGTGGAGGACGGACACCGTCTGGCTCCTCAGCGAAAAGCAAATTTGTTTGCGCTTGCTTCCGCTTTATACCCGCACTGGCAGGCGAGGCGCGGAATGCAAATCTTGCATGCCAATATTCATTGGGTCGATTTAGTGCACTTGAAGGCAATTGGTCTCCCTAGCGTGATCCCAATTCGTTGGAAACTCCTCCGACGAGACGTCTCCGTCTTCCCTACTCAGGGAACGAGGGTTACCATACATAACCGAGACTATAACTCCATACATAAACTTCTATTTAGTATGAATGTATGTAGTATGGATGTAATCTGGACGTACTACATTAGACATGTCATCATCATGTGACCTACCAGCGTTAATTATGTTTCTTCACTGCCATTCACAATCCTCTCCTGTGGCCTCATGGGATGGTTAAATGTCCGTCGTATGCACAAGTAGGTAATCCGGGTACTTTTTGCATACACTTTTATGTGCACTGTGAATTGGGTTCAACTTTATCAAGTGGATAAGGGAAGTTTATTTGGACAGACCCTCGGCCCATTGACAGAAGGAGCAAGTCATCTCAACATGTACACTTTAGGCAGATCCATAGACCACACTGCACCATGTTTGTGATGTCACAGCAGATCGAGCTTAATTTACCCCCACAACCCTAGTATACATGGGCTCTGAAGTGTTGCAGTGTTGTGGAGGCTACGTTAAAATGTCAAGCTGCAAGCTACTTTAATTTAAAGAACATTAAACTACAGACAAACCATTACAAAAAGTAGCTACATTTTTTTTTATATATATATATATATATATATATATTTCTCTAGTTCGCCTGCCCATTCAGCCTTAAAGGGGACCTATTATGCAAAATTCACTTTTGCATGGTGTTTGGACATAAATGTGTGATGGCAGTGTGTGTACACAACCACCCTGCAGTGATAAAAATCCACCCACTCCTTTTTTTTAAATCCCCATAAATCATAAGCAGTGTCTCCCAACGACC
The DNA here is from genome assembly GCF_051911475.1 of Siphateles boraxobius. NCBI lineage: Eukaryota > Metazoa > Chordata > Actinopteri > Cypriniformes > Leuciscidae > Siphateles > Siphateles boraxobius. The sequence continues at coordinate 2,274,357 of NW_027509064.1, forward strand.
TGTTTTCAGAATGCGGCTTTAGTGACGTCACTAAAGCCACAGGCCCCGCGAACGAGTGTTGACAGACACTGCCGTTCTAACATAGAACCACCCTGATCGAGGTCACAGCGAGTTGATAGTTGTACACATCCGCCATTGCTGCACTGGAGAGAATGTATCCCAAGTGTTGTCGGTGTTGTGTAGCTGGATGTATTAATCCACATTATAGCTCTATTTATTTACTAGAGTGATAGGCTGATCTGGTCATGGCAGTAATGAAAGTAAGAGCGCACACAATTACTACAGTTCATAGGAGTTGTTTTACGGATATACTGTTTACCAGTTTATTAAGCTCCCCCTGAAAAGGTGTGTATAATATTTGTTTACTGTTAGTTGTAATGAGTGTTTTTTGTACTTCGCTGTGTATGTTGATAATAATGAAAGGGAGAGGGAGAGAGATTATGGATACTACTTTAATGCGGACTTCTTATACAGTGTTTATTCAGCTCTTACAGTGATTTTCTAGAGTGAAATTGACGCTTCATCTATTGTGTGATGTACAATAAACTTCATTGAACTCATCAGTATATTTTTACAACATTTGGACCCAGTCCGCTACAACAGGCTTGTACCAATAGTGGATAAAAGAAAGATGGAAAAACAAGTTATAACCATAATTAAACTAGACTATACCTGTTTATTATCTGGCTCTGTGGGCATTATTATTACCGACTCCGGGTCGAAATGAACACGCTACTGAGAGTTTATGTTTTGATATTATCATTCCGTGAGATGAGATTGTCCTTACACACGTCCTGCGAGCTCCAGAGGCTCCGCCCTCCGCCGGCAGGAACTGCTCATTTGCATTTTAAAGGGATACACACTAAAACTGTGCGTTTTTCTGAGCCTCAAAAAGGGACAATTTAATCATGCTGTAAAAAAATATCTGTTGGTTATTTTGAGCTAAAACTTCACATACTCTGGGGACATCATAAACTTATTTTACATCTTGTGAAAAGGGGCATAATACTGTAGGTCCCCTTTAAAGGTTAAACTGGCCCTCAAGATCACTTTCCTGCCAAGTTTAGCTCCAACCCTGATCAGACATACCTGAACAAAGTAATCAAGGTCTTCAGGATTATTGGACTGCATCCAAAAGCTTAAAAATGCTGCCTTTGGTGTATGCATTCTAAGGTAGGAATCCAATGTAAGCTTCACTTCATGTCTCCTGAGATACCTTCATTTGGGATGTGTTTCCCATACAACGACGTAATTTACTGCTTAACTACCATAGTACCATGCATTGTTGAAGAATTTAACTAGTCACGACTGTGTGGTTTAACCACGTTGGTTAATGGTGTCACACACGTGTGTCACGATTTGGTCTTGTCTCTGTCACGTTTTGGTTTGTTCATGTCATGTTCCATGTATGTCATGTGATTTCCTGTTTGTCACGTGATCCTGCCATGTGTCTTGTCATTGGTTAATTGTCTGTTCATTGTTCACAGGTGTCCCTTGTCTTGTCGTTAGTCTGTGTATTTAAGTGCTCATGTTTGCCATGTGTCTTGGTGACGCTTGACGACGTCCAAACCAAACGAAGAATCTCGATCTCTTGACAAGACCTGACTCCCGCACGATGTCAATGGCTGAGTTGAGAGGAATGAGGTGTGATCCGGGAGGTGCAGGAAGTGAGGTGGATGAAGGAAGTGAGATTGAGGTAGACACAGGTAACGAGGGAAAATCAAACAACGAAGAATGGAGGATAGTGAATCGGAAAAAAATGAAAAGAAAGCAGAGAGAATCTGAAGGAGAAAAAGGAGAGGAAGAACAAAGTTCTGAAATTAAAGTCATTCTGCGATTTCAATCTCCTTGTACATCAAATCCCTTGAAGGTTAGTGATGCAATATATAAATTGGTAGGTGAAGTACGGTTTGTTAAAACTTTAAGAGATGGGAATCTACTGATTATATGTAGTGATAGAGTTCAGCAGCATGGATTAATGAAGTGTAAATCATTGCTTGGGAAGGAGGTTAAACCACAAGTATGGGAAAACAGAAGGAAGGTTATGGGAGTAATATCTGGAGTATCAACTGAGATAACTGAAGAAGAAATCAGGGATAATGTAAGAGGAGTGAAAGTAATGAGAGTTAAACGTTTACCTTTTACAAGAGATGGTGTTAAGGGGCCCAGCTTGTCTGTATTGTTGACTCTAGAGGAAGATAAAATTCCTGAAAGAATCAGAATTGGGTTTGTCAGCTATATAGTAAGACCATATATCGCTCCCCCTATGAGATGCTTTAAATGCCAGCATTTTGGGCATATTGCAGCAGCTTGTAAGAGTAAACTCCGTTGTGCCAAATGCGGAGGGGAACATGAATACGGGAAATGTGAGAGAGGAGCTAAAATCAAGTGTTGTAATTGTGGAGGAGAGCACAGTGCTGCCTACAAAGGATGTGATGCACATAAAAAAGCGGTTCAAATTCAGAATGTGAAGGTAAAAGAAAAACTAACGTACGTTGAGGCAATTAGAAAGGTTAAATCTAATGAGGATAATAGTAGATTAGCACCTGTGATTCAATCCCCAGTTCAAAATTTGCATAAGTGTAGCAATATTACCAAGGATACACTTATAGTGGAGAAGAAAAAGTTTGTAGCATTTATGGTGGAAATCATTAACTGCTCTGCCCAAGCATGTAGCCGAACAGAGAGAATTAAGATAATTGCAAAAGCGGCAGAAAAATATTTTGAAATGGAAGAGATGTCAGTAGAGATCATCAATGCAACAATTAGAATGGGGATATCAGATTCACAATCAACATGTGGTGGTGGAGATTAATAATGATGCTAAGCATTCTACAATGGAATGCGAGGAGTCTAATTGCGAACGGACAATAATTAAAACAGCACATTCAGGAGCAATCTGTCATACCTAACATTATTTGTATTCAGGAATCTTGGCTAAAACCTTCACTTGATTTTATATTGTATGGATATACAGCAGTACGTAAGGATAGAACCCTTGCTATGGGTGGTGGAGTTATAACCTTCATTCAACATGGTGTTAATTATAGAGTTATCAACAGTAGTGAAGAGCTTGAGATAATTATAATTGAAGTATGGGTGAATAAAACAAAAACTAGAATAATACATTTTTATAATCCTTGTAAAAAAATAACTAGAGACATGTTGGAGAGTATATATGATGTGGAAAAATCCAAAGTTATAATATGTGGAGATTTTAATGCAAATAATACCCTGTGGGGAAGTGCTAGAACAGATGGAGATGGGTACATTATTGAGGATTTTATGGATGATAATCAGTTAGTGTGTTTAAATGATGGAAGAGGCACTAGATACGATGTAGCACATGGTGTAGAAACTGCAATAGATCTTACTTTTGTATCACAACAACTAGCAGGTTCTTGCATATGGGATGTGAGAAGTGATAATGCAATGGGTAGTGATCATTATCCTATCTGGGTAAAGATAAGGAGTCAAAATGTTAGTTTTGAAGAAAATTTGTTCCCCTTCAGGGACTACCGCTGCGTGAAATCGCAGTGGGAACGCCCTCAGCGTGACGCGTCTGAAGCATGAATGAAATCAGTCAATGGAGAGAATGAGCGTACGGCGAGTGACGTCATCGACCAGGAAGCTATAAATATCCCCTGAGTACACAATACGCCAGCTTTTAGTTACTTCAGCAGCTCTGTGTGTGTCTGAATCTGTCGATTGTGTTTGTCTGTTTTGTCAGGAGTTTTCACTATATATATTTTATATAAAAAAAACAATATGAGCGAGCAGTATAAGAAGTGTGTTCCCCCCTGTACTCGGTACATCACGGGTGGAGATTCACACGAGCTAAGTGTGGCTTGTTTGGGAGTGCAGCAATGCCCAGTCGGCTCTCGAGGGAGTCGATTGTCAGCATTGCGAGCGTTTTCCCTTGAGAACTCTGCGCTCGCGGCGATCGCTCTTCGAGGAGAGTGATTTGCTGCGAGCTCCCCGAGGCTCGGGTCCCGCTTCTGTTGAGGCAGAGCGGCGGCGCTTGTCTTGGGGCTCGCAGATGGATCTCGCTGGCGACGTTGAGACGGGCTCCGTCCTATCTCAGCTATCTCCGACGAGATCTAGTGCCTCTCACCCGGCTCTGGAAGCACGCGCTGCGGCGGTTACTTCTGCCCGGGTGGAGGCACATGATGATGTTGAATTGAGATTTTCCAGTTCTGAGGAGCTGGATGTCGAAAGTTTATTATCAGAGAAAACTAGTTTATCACATTATACTGCAAATGAAGAAGGTTTGATGGATGTATTATCTCGGGCTGTTGAAAAGCTAAAAAAAATAAAAATAAAAAAATAACAGTATCGAGTGGCCAGCTGATAGACAGGTTTCTAGAATTAAAAGCAATCTAGATGATAGATTTCTGTCTGCACGACCTCAACCTTCTAGCCGGTGCTTACCGTTCTTCCCAGATCTTCATGCTGAGGTTTCAAAGACCTGGGTTAGACCAGTTTCAAGCAGAATTTACACAAATCAGTCCAATGCTTATGGTAACATTGTTGGTGCTAAATCTGCTGGTTATGTGACGATACTGTAGGCGGAGGAGACGCTTGCGAGCTATCTCTCTCCTGCTTCATCGTCTTCACTTAAAGCACCGGCTCTTCCACCAAAAAATAAATAAATAAATATATATATATACCTCTGTGCTGGTGGGGAAGGCTTACTCGGTGGCTCGGCAGGTGGCTGCATGTTTGCATACGATGACTTTTATGCAGGCTTTTCAGGCTGACCTGCTCAAAGGAAATCTGAGGGGGGTCCCCGCCGAGAGAGACTTGCGTTCACCTCCCTTAAGGGTGCCCTGTCTCTCCCGGCGCCCTCAGGGGCCCGTCCTACTAACCCTGCCGAAACAGGGCGTAGAAGGGTCTGGCGAGTGCTTTCCCGAGGGACGCTCGCCGCCTCTAAGGAGGGTTCTAGTGTGTTCAGACCAGTCGTTCCCTGCCGGTGCGCCGTTACAGGGCACTGTGTCTGTCACGCAGAATGTTCAACCAGAGCAAAGGATTTCGTCGAGTTCGTCTTCAAAAAGAGCACAGCAGAAGCGGAGTGTCACGTCTCGTGCCCCCCTGCAGAGAAACTGGAGGGATGAGGCGGGGTGCTCTCCGGCGCGGCCTTCTCGGGGCAGGACTGATCTGAGGACAGTCATTGTCGCCAGAAAGGCCGCGTCGAAAAAGTCCTGACGGGCTGAACGTCAGGACTCTGAGGGTGGTCCCCATCGGGAAAAACTTGAGTTCACCGCACAAAAACACGGTGCCCTGTCTTTCTCGATGCCCTCAGGGGTCTGTTCTACTAACCCTGCCTATACAGGGCGTAGAGAGACTCGGCGAGCGATTTCCCGAGGGACGCTCGCCCCCTCCAAGGAGGGTTGTGGAGTGCTCAGACCAGCTGTTTCCTGCCAGTATGTTACAGGGCGCTGTGTCTGTCACTCGGGATGTTCATCCGGAGGCCAGCCTCGAGAGGCTGGTTCCCTTAGTAGAGTTCCTGGCGGAATGGGTCCCCCACGCAGCAGGGAGTTAGGATACTACTTCATCGAAAAAAAAAAAAAAAATCCTGACGTGCTGAACGTCAGGGTTCTGAGGGTGGTCCCTATCGTGAAAGACCTGAGTTCACTGCACAAGAACACGGTGCCCTGTCTTTTCCGATGCCCTCAGTGGTCTGCTCTACTAACCCTGCCTTCACAGGGCGTAGAGAGACTCGGCGAGCGATTTCCCGAGGGACGCTCGCCCCCTCCGAGGAGGGTTGTGGAGTGCCCAGACCAGCTGTTCCCTGCCAGTACGTTACAGGGCGCTGTGTCTGTCACTGGGGATGTTCAAATCAGATCCGAGGACTGGTTTGTCATGATAGATCTAAAGGACGTTTACTTCCATGTATCTATCCTTCCTCAACACAGGAAGTTCCTGAGGTTCGCTTTCGGGGGCGAAGCGTACCAATATCGGGTTCTTCCGTTCGGCCTAGCACTGTCACCCCGAACATTCACGAATTGTACGGATGCTGCTATAGCCCCGCTGAGGTTACAGGGCATCCGCTTTCTGTACTATATAGACGATTGCTTGATTCTAGCTCAATCGGAACAACAGGCGGTTCGGCACCGAGATGACGTTCTTGCTCATATCAAGTGACTGGGGCTGAGGCTCAACGCCAAAAAGAGTGTTCTTTCTCCATTACAGAGAACCACTTTTCTAGGTGTAGTGTGGGATTCAACGACGATGCAGGCACGATTGTCACCTGCTCGTATTGCTTTGATTCTCGCTGCAGTAGATCAGGTCAAGCTAGGCCAGTCATCCACTGTAAAACAGTTCCAGAGACTGCTAGGTCTCATGGCAGCTGCGTCCAACGTGATACCTCTTGGCCTCTTGCACATGAGACTGTTACAGTGGTGGCTCAGGACCAAGGGATTCTCCCCGAGGGGAAATCCGCTTCGCATGATCGTGAGTTTGCGACGGTGTCATCACGCCCTGATCATGTGGAAAGATCCTTGGTTTCTGTCCCAAGGCCCTGTGTTAGGAGCTCCTTGTCGTCGCGTTATGCTAATGACAGATGCCTCTCTCACGGGTGGGCTCAGGGTCTGTGGGAGGACCATCATCGTCTGTGGCACTTAAACTGCCTAGAGATGTTGGCGGTGTTTCAGGCTCTGAAACACTTCCTCCCAGACCTAAGGGGCCACCAAGCCCCGCTGGGGTTGGATGCGATGGTACATCCGTGGCCGAGGTCACGCTTGTACGCTTTTCCCCCGATCGCTCTGCTCCCAGGAGTTCTGGAGAGGGTTCGCCGGGACGGGCTCAGTCTCCTGCTAATAGCCCCGTTCTGGTCGGCCCGGGTATGGTTTGCGGACCTAGTGTCTCTCCTCAACGGCTCTCCCCTAGAGATACCGATCAGGAGAGATATGCTCTCTCAGGCGAGTGGGTCGATCCTTCACCCCCGTCTAGAGCTATGGAGGCTGTGGGCTTGGCCTCTGAGGGGGCCCAGCTCATAGATTCTGGTCTCTCGGCTGAGGTCGTTGAGACCATCCTCCGATCCAGAGCTCCCTCCACGAGGAAGTTATATGCCGCGAGGTGGAAACTTTTCACCTCTTGGTGTGGAGAGCGCCAGCAGGACCCAGTTAACTGCCCGGTTAGTACAGTCCTGGATTTCCTGCAGGACCGTCTCTCCACAGGGTTATCCCACTCCACACTGAAGGTGTATGTGGCGGCCTTAGCTGCTTACCACACCCCTTCAAGTGGAGGTTCCCTCGGGAAACACCCGCTTATGTCTCGCTTCCTTCGTGTCACCTTGAGGCTGAGGCCTGCAGTTCGCACAAGGGTACCAGCTTGGGATCTGGCCGTCATCTTAGATGGTCTCTCCCTTGCTCCTTTCGAGCCCATCGAGGAAGTTTCGGAAAAGTTTCTTACTCTAAAGACTATCCTTCTCGCTATCTCATCTCTAAAAAGAATTGGAGATATTCAAGCACTTTCGGTGGCTCCCTCGTGCCTGGAATTTGCTCCTGGTTGGTTAAGGCCTTTCTCTTTCCGAGACCAGGTTATGTTCATAAGGTTCCAACTGTTTCAGTTAGACCTATAGTTCTGCAGGTTTTCTGTCCTCCGCCTTTTCTGACGTCAGACCAGGAGAAAATTAATTTGCTGTGCCCAGTTTGGGTTTTGATGCTTACGTCCACAGAGCTGCCCTGTGGAGGAGATCGGAACAACTGTTCGTCTGTTTGGGTCACCTAAGAAAGGGTGTCCTGCATCTAGAAAAAGGATGAGCAAGTGGGTGGTCGAGGCCATCCCACTTGCTTATGGTTCGGCCCATCAGCCTTCACCTTTGGCTGTAAGGGCTCATTCCACCCGGAGTATGGCTGCTTCTACAGCTCTTCTTTCAGGAGCTTCTCTTCAGGACGTTTGTGATGCGGCAGGCTGGTCCTCACCGCACACTTTCGTTAGATTTTATTCCCTCGATCTTAGCTCCACTCCCGGGGCTCAGGTTCTCTCGTCGGTTTGTGTCTCCTAATGACACACGACGGGGATTTGGTCGTATGGGGATGTGGGTATTGCGTTCCCACTGCGATTTCACGCAGCGGTAGTCCCTGAAGGGGAACGTCCCGGGTTACGTATGTAACCCTAGTTCCCCGAAGGGACGGACGCTGCGTGTCCTGCCATACTCTCGGCATCCCCTTGGGTCGCTGCTTCAGTAACTTTTAAGCTGGCGTATTGTGTACTCAGGGGATATTTATAGCTTCCTGGTCGATGACGTCACTCGCCGTACGCTCATTCTCTCCATTGACTGATTTCATTCATGCTTCAGACGCGTCACGCTGAGGGCGTTCCCACTGCGATTTCACGCAGCGTCCGTCCCTTCGGGGAACTAGGGTTACATACGTAACCCGGGACGATTCCAAGATGGAGAATGAAAGAGGTCAATTGGGGACTGTATAATTTTAAAACAAGCAGCAAATTAATTGAAATGATGCCAAATTTGAGTGAAGACATTGAGGAATTAAACAATTTGATTATTAACATAATGCATAAGTCAGCTGAGGAAACAATAGGTAAAACATCTGGAGCAAAGAAGAAGAAAATGATACCATGGTGGTCTGATGAGTGTAGAGAGGCTGTTAAAAACAGGAATAAAGCTTTTAAAGGTGTTAAATCTAATCATTCATTTGATAAATTATTGGAGTACAAAAGAACACAAGCTAAAACTAAAAGAATTATAAAAGAAACTAAAAGGAAATACTGGAGAGATTTCTGTAGTAATATTGGGACAGGAATTAAAATAAATGATTTATGGGGAATGGTTAGAAAGATGGGTGGCATAAGAAGGGACTTTTCACTACCAGTATTAATAGATAGTGGTATTGAGGCAGTAACTAGTAGAGAAAAAGCTGAGATGCTCGCAAAATCTTTTGTAAAAATACATAGTTCAAAGAACCTTTCTAGTGAAGAGCTAGATATAAGAATGAGGATCATGGAAGATAATAAAGATATGCTGGGGATGAAAGTGGTGGGGGAGAACTCACTAGATGCAGATTTTACATTGTTTGAACTAAAAAGAGCATTGATTGGTGTAAAAAATACCTCACCAAGGAGAGACGGGATATGCTATAAAATGATTGAAGAAATATCTGATGTGGCAAAAAATGTGATACTGGTGTTATATAATAAAATTTGGGAGCGAGGGAAATTACCCACTGGGTGGAAACATTCAGTAATAGTCCCTATAGGGAAACCAGGAAAGGATAAAACGAATGTCAAAAGCTACAGACCAATAGCGTTAACGTCTAATTTATGTAAACTCATGGAGAGGATGATTACTAAAAGGTTAGGGCACACATTAGAAAGCAGAGGGCTGATCACACCATACCAGAGTGGTTTTCGTACTGGAAGAACAACTATGGATCCTGTAGTCTGCCTAGAGAATGAGATACGTAAAGCACAAGTTAATAAAGAATCTGTTTTGGCAATATTTTTTGATATAGAGAAGGCTTATGACATGCTTTGGAAAGAAGGACTTTTAATTAAGTTGAATAAAATGGAAATAGGTGGTAAAATGTTTAACTGGATTAAAGATTTTTTTAAAGGATAGAACCATAGAGGTAAGGATAGGATCAGAGTTATCAAGTACATACACAATAGATGGGTAGAAGAAGTGAAGCCATATAAATCGGTTATTTGTTCAGACTCTATGTCCTCCTTAACTAGCATCCAGACTGGGAAATCTGAATGCAGGCAGGATCTTTTAGTTCATCAGATATTATTCAGAATAAAGCAACAGAAGCTAATAACACAGTTCACTTGGGTTCCAGCGCACACAGGTATTGAGGGGAATGAGAAGGCAGACGAGTTGGCAAAAGAAGCACTTAAAGCAGAACAAGTAGAAATACAAGTACCACTCAGCAAATCAGAAATTAAAACAATAATTAAAGATGGTATTCATAAACTCTGGTAGGATAAATGGGATAAGGGGGAAAAAGGTAGGCATTTATATAGTATTCAACAAAATGTGACAGTTAAAAAAATGAGTTCATTATCACGACAAGAGGAAACATGGTTCACTAGGCTAAGGTTAGGACATACAGGACTGAACAGCAACCTACATATAATAGGGAAACATGAGACAGGAATGTGCCCATATTGTACGGAAACTGAAACTGTGAAGCATGTACTTTTGACATGTAGGCAGTACCTTGAAGAGAGAGAAAAAATTAAGAGGGTAACAAAGAAGTCTGTTAATTTAAGCAACCTGTTGAAACTACCAGGAACACACTCTACGATAAAAGCAGTGATAGAATTTCTTAAAAAAACACAGTTAGCAAGACTTTAGTGTTTTTTTTTTTTTTTTTTTAAATAATTATTATTTTTTTTTTTATATGGAGGTTGAGTTGAGGTTGAAGCTGGAGGAGCTAAACACGTAGCGCCAGCTGAAGCTTGGGCTCTGGTTCCAATTTTTTTTTTTTTTTTTTTTTTTTTTTTTCACGTCCCAATGTGATCACACCTTATTCCAGTAGATGGCGGTAATGCACATAGATTGCAAACTGCCAATAAAAGTCACAGAAGAAGAAGATGTGTCTTGGTCATGTATTGTTTCCTGTTGTCCACTGTTTGTAAGTCTACGTTTATGCTCATGTCTTGATTTTGAGTTTTTCATGCCACGCCATGTTTTTGTTTCATGTTTGGTCTTCTTTGAAAAAAGCTGCACTTGGGTTCTCTCCACAACTTGCCTCCAGTGGATCCTTACAACGTGGTAGAGAAATAACTTATTTTACTGAATCTGTTTGAGATCAAATTAATGCTAGATGTTTTGCTATAAATTACAGGACTATTTCTCATTTTTCTTTATTAAATAGGCTAGGCCTTATATACTAGAGCATGTACGCTCGTGCACTCTTTAAAAAGGATGCTTTAAATCTCTTAAACTAAAAGATGTAAATGACATTTGTATGTATTCCAAATAGAAGATACAGATTGTACTGAATGTCAGCTTGCTTATTTTGCTCAAGATAAGGATTTGAGTCCACGTTATACAAACAAGAAACTATGCTTCTAACCACAGCTTGAGAGCTGTCATTCCAACCACACAACTTTGTGATGCTGTTTGCAAATGTTTGTTATAACTATGTTTTCGGGAAGCACAGACTCGCGAACTATGCTGATAATGACAGAAGTCGCGACCGTGGTTGGCTAACAAAGCTTTCAGGAAACGGACTGCTGATTGATTTTTGAAGGCAGCATAGATGTAGCATACTTCGCTGCCTTTGATATCCCACAATCCTGTGCATTCTGTGACAGTTAAGCTAAAAAATAAAGAGCTAAAATAAAGATCTGCATCTAAAAGTTGCAGTTAGTGGTCAGTTTGTGTGAAAATGTATGTTTTTTACCAAAGTTTTCCATTTTTTTGTCATTTCTTGCGAGAAATTTAAATATTCACTTAGTTATCACCAAAGCTCTATCTATTCTGCTGAATATCATTAAACCGTTAGGCTGCCTCAGAAGTCTAAAATCAGTTTCATGAGGTACTTTATTAAGTGTGCAAACACTGCCTGCAATGTCATTGCCTGATAGGACAGTACGGCAAATCAGCTGCTTAACTTTTTGGATTCAGCTTTAAGCCAGGTGCACACTGTGCGATTTTAGCCTCGATTTGGGCGTCTGAGACAAATTTTGCAAATCCTAAAAGATTCCTCTGATCCTAGGCTAAATCTGAAGTCTTTGATCGATGGTTTGACATGTTCACCGACAGCTGATTAATGACCGCTGCGATCAAATTTGACCTCAGACGAAATTCTGGCAGTGTCAGATTCGACTCACAGTTCTGCAGTGTGACTTCTCCTACGACGGCCATTAAATTGTCTTTGTTTTTCAAGAAAAGCCATGACCAAAATGAACGTTAGATATTTCTTTGTAGCCACAATTTCAAACCCACGTGTAATGCAGCTCACTGTGAACGTACGTGTCATTGATTGATGATGTTAAACTTCGGACAACTTCTCTTGCGTGCTTCCGTTTTAAACGCGTCTTGACTGTCGTACAGTCTGACATTAATGACAACTAAGATCTTACAGTATGATATGACTTACAGCGAGGATCATGTTCGTACAGTCTAACAGGCAACAATCCTAAAGGACTTTAATAAATCGCACAGTGTGCATCCGGCTTTAGAACGATACAGACAGGTGAGTTTGATCAGGGTTAGAGCTAAACTGTACAGGATAGTGGCTCTTGAAGGCCAGAGTTTAGAACCTCTTATTTTAATTAACTTTGTGAACAAATCATATGGGTTTGAAAAATGAGGGAAGTGTCAATGATGACAAAATTAAAAAAAATAGGTGAATTATCCAATTTTTTAAACCTGCTCTACTGTCTGTCTTGCATGAGAGGAAAATGTGTGGAATATAAAAAAAAGATGAAATCAGGGAGAGAAAGAACAAATTGCTGACTAAAAATACTTCCTTCTGCAAGGTCAGTGTGATGATGTGATTGGAGCATTGAAGTCACTGCTGCCTCTCTCTTTGCGTCAAACAGAAATCGAGCAAAACAGAAGAGTTGTTGTACTGTCACAGTGACTCTACAGATAAATTCATGATGCTTTCAGCATTCCTTCAAATCTGTGAACAGAGATAACGCTTTGCTCATAGTGTACCTCATCTTGAAACTTGTTCCTCTTCAAGTGAACTGTTTATAGAAGTAATCCAACCATGTTTTTTTTTTTTTACTTTGTTTTGACTGAATGTAATAGGTGCAATGCAAACCCAGTGGTGCCAGCGTCAGCTTTTCAATGATGAGAATTGAATCCCTCAGTGTTGGTTGGTCGTCGTCCGTGTATGGTTGTTTACCCTGAAGTCCTGGAGAGTTTCCTTTGTTTCTGTCTGTTCCTGTAAGTTGACTTTGTAAATAAATCAACTATACTTCAGTTCCTGTGTCCTCGTCTTCAGCTACTTGCACACAACCTGACAGAACGACCAACCCTAAAGAAAAGTAAAAAGGAAGATGGAGATCTGGAAGCAAGCCTATGTGGGAACCCGCCAAGCTGTGTTCCGTGGGAACCGTGGAGGTCACAGGGGAGGATATGGGCGATATAGTCCAGTTAAACCAGAACCAGTCATCTGCACAGTCAAGTTTATTTACGAGTTTAATGACTTCACCAATCTCCCTCCTCTCATCGGTGCAGAAGAGCCAGAGCCAGTCTTCGAGCAAGAGCCAGAGCCAGTGTCTACTGATCCTGCGCCAGTCCTGTCCAGCCCCGAGTTTCCTTTGCCACTGGTCCTGCTTAGCTTAAAGCCCTCTTCGCCGCTGGTTCCGTCCAGCACCAAGCCCTCTTCGCCGCTGGTTCCGTCCAGCACCAAGCCCTCTTCGCCGCTGGTTCCGTCCAGCACAAAGCCCTCTTCGCCGCTGGTCCCGTCCTATTCCGAGTCCCATGATGTGCTGGTCCGGTCCAGTTCCGAGTCCCATGATGTGCTGGTCCGGTCCAGTTCCGAGTCCCATGATGTGCTGGTCCGGTCCAGTTCCGAGTCCCATGATGTGCTGGTCCGGTCCAGTTCCGAGTCCCATGATGTGCTGGCCCCGTCCAGTTCCGAGTCCCATGATGTTCTGGCCCCGTCCGGTCCTGCGCCAGAGCCCGTCCGGTCCTGCGCCAGAGCCCGTCCGGTCCTGCGCCAGAGCCCGTCCGGTCCTGCGCCAGAGCCCGTCCGGTCCTGCGCCAGAGCCCGTCCGGTCCTGCGCCAGAGCCCGTCCGGTCCTGCGCCAGAGCCCGTCCGGTCCTGCGCCAGAGCCCGTCCGGTCCTGCGCCAGAGCCCGTCCGGTCCTGCGCCAGAGCCCGTTGATCCTGCGCCGACAGCTCCGCCCTGGATGCCCGTTGATCCTGCGCCGACAGCTCCGCCCTGGACGCCCGTTGATCCTCCGCCAGAGCCCGGATCAACGGGCTCTGCCGCCCAAAGGGTCCTCACCGTCATGGCCGCCCTGGAGGGTCCCACAGCTCCGCCCTGGAGGGTCCCACAGCTCCGCCCTGGAGGGTCCCACAGCTCCGCCCTGGAGGGTCCCACAGCTCCGCCCTGGAGGGTCCCACAGCCTACTCCGCCGTTGCCACGCCCACAGCCTGCTCTGCCGTTGCCACGCCCACAGCCTGCTCCGCCGTTGCCACGCCCACAGCCTGCTCCGCCGTTGCCACGCCCACAGCCTGCTCCGCCCTGGCCACGCCCACAGCCTTCTCCGCCAGGGCCACGTCCACAGCCTATTCCACCCCGGTTCCCCGAGCTACCAGCTCCGCCCTGGAGGGTTCCCGCTTCTGTGTAACCGCGCCTACAGCCTACAGGGCGCCCACCCTATGCACCTACTGGGAGGGGGGAGGTACTGTCATGTTTCAATGTGTTTAAGTTCTGTTTTGTGATCTGGTTTCCCCCTGTCTTTGTGATTTTGGTTTAGTCTTGTTAGTTTTTCCCGCTCCTCGTTTGTGTTCAGTTGCTTCACCTGTGTTCAGTTAATTATCCCATTAGTCCCAGTTCTTTTAAGCCCTGTGTTTTCCCTCAGTGTTGGTTGGTCGTCCGTTTATGGTTGTTTACCCTGAAGTCCCGGAGAGTTTCCTTTGTTTCTGTCTGTTCCTGTAAGTTGACTTTGTAAATAAATCAACTATACTTCAGTTCCCGTGTCCTCGTCTTTAGCCACCTGCACGCAACCTGACACTGTGGGACCTTTTTTTTTAAAAATAAATGAATACGTTTATTCATCAAGGATACATAGATTGCCAAAAAGAGACACACACACACACACACAAAAATAAAGTAAAGACATTTGTAATATTATAAAAGATTTCTATTTCAAACAAATGCTGTCTTTCTAATCATCAGATAATTTAGAAAAGAAAATGTATAACAGTTTCCAAAAAATATTAAGCAGCACAATGTTTTTTTTTTTTTTTTACATTGATAATAATGAGAAATTTAACAACAAATCAGATATTTGGACTGAAGGATCTGGAGAGATTATGTATGGAGGTATGGTCTCTGATCTATTGTCGTTGTCCAAACTCATCAGGCATTATAGGAGAAAACTCAGAGCTGTTATCTTGGCAAAAGGAGGTAAAAAGTATTTAATAACAGGGAGCCAATAATTATGGCCAATGTGTTTTGTCGAAAAACATTTATTTCATAATGTGATTATCTAGATTTGATAATGAGACTGAAGGTCAATACCAGGTATTTCAGTTGTATGGAATCCCAGAGAACATGGGAATATCTTAAATTATAAAATTTCAATTAGTACATCATTACATAACACAGTAGGCTATCAGAAGCACTTGGTTTTAACAGTGCCGATCCATGTGAGTGTTGAGTGGAGCATAATGGACAACTGAGGAATTGTGGGGGAGTCCTGAAGTGCTAGTGTGACTCATTCACTGCACCCTTTCACTTCTGAGGTACAGCTCCATCCTTCCCCATAAGACATCACCCACTCACTGTCTGGAAGAGTGTATCAACACACAAACCCCCAGAGGTAAATCCACACTCACACAGATACACACTCAAGTGTGTTGAAGTCCGCAGGTATTTTGTACCACCCACGCAGTGAAGCTCTGAGTCATAACACTGGCCAATGACAGAGCGGGGAATTTATGATGCAAGCAAGCGTGCTGACTCAGGCATGCAAATGTGTGCCTGCACTAAGCTCTCAGAAAATACAGCTGCGGAACTCGTGAGACACATTTATACACACATACGCCCTCGCCCATACATAAACACTAATGTAAATACTCATCCACAGTGAGAATCACACATTACCATTACAAAGCTCACAAACAAACACAAACACATATTGGTATTTCTGTCATTACAAAGACTTTCCATTTGACTTCTATTTTTTTTTATACCGAGCAAATGGTATTTTCTGTCACTACTCCTAAACCTAACCATCACTGAAACATGTTTGCATTTTTTTATTTCCTTTAGGACATTGTTTAGTATGTTGCACACACACACAATTTTTTTTTTATTTGCAAATTTGTATTTTGGGATTCAAATTTTACATTGGTATGTTGGGTTTCCATGTTGTATGATGACTTTCTATAGACATAATGATTTTTATTCTGTACAAACTGTATATGTTATCCCCTAAACCTACCAATCACTGAAAACTTTCTGCATTTTTACATTTTCAAAATACTACTTAGTATGATGTATAGGGATGGGAATTGATAAGAATTTAACGATTCCGATTCCATTATCGATATTGCTTGTCGATTCGATTCCTCACCGATTCTCTTATCGATTCTAATTGGGTGAGGGAATAAGTACAAATGTGTTTGTTTGTATTAACTCGCTTTAATATCTGATCAGAAGACACAGCACAGAGTATTAGTGGTTTGAACCTACACTGCATGGTCTCATGGTTCGGTTCGATTACGATTATCATGTCATCGATTCAGTTCAATTCGATATCTTGATGAATTACGCACTGCATCCAATTTTCAATTTTACTTCAAAAGTGATGTGTGCGTGCGCACGCGCGTGTGTGTGTGTGTTCGCCTATTCGGGAAGTCGCAGTGACAGAAACAGTGACATTCCAGTTAAAGTTTCATGGGACTAAAGTCTGTTTATGCCATTAAGAAAATGAAATTCTGTCAAATCAATTTTGTTTTAAAGAAATGTTAATTTAAAAGCAGCACTCATTCATCAGTGTATAATGTTACCCTGAGACGCGCGCATCCGTCAACGAGTCCGTTGTTGAAGACGATCATCCATTTATAATCACGCGTAACAACACAGAATACTTGTAATTTGACCATCTTGTGCGGATACCTAAATCAGATAACATTAGGGCGGGTGGATGATTTGTTTTTGGCTGCGGATCCGGGTGATATAGGAGCTCATGCTTACTCTAAAGCAGTCAGACTCTGCAGGCGTTATAACAACTCGAGTGAACAAGGCTAACGTGGTATTTCAAGTTAGTGGTATTACCTCCTGCATATTCTATTTGTGCGTGACAGGAGCGCACACGCACTGTCTCTTCTCCAGGTCGTGCTTACCAGGTTGTTCATAAAAGCCGAAATGTGCCCAGATGTAGGCTTTTAAAGTAGTTGGAGCATTTTTAATTACTCACACTCGCGTCAAATGATTTGCATGCTGTGTGGCCAAATGTTTCTGCATATTGGAAGTAGTTCCCTTTGACGAAATTGAAATTTTACAAGTGTTGCAAGTGACCGCATTGTCGTCTTTTCGCGTGAAATATAACCAAAACAACGTAGCGCGTGTGTGACGTCATGACACATTTGCAACGAGCGGAACCGATAAGAGGAATCGTTAAGCAAGCATGCTAACGATTCCAAGGACTCGGTTCACTGGGCACCGGTTCTGAAGAAGAACCGGTTCTCGATTCCCATCCCTAATGATGTATCAGCTGTTTTCCTGATAGGGAACAAAAAATTGGGACATCTTTGTGGGGACACCCGCCACCGAGCCAGAGCCAATGATTGCCACAGACCCCGAGCACAGATGGCCCCTTACCCCACCCACCAATGTCACAGAGCCCACCGCAAAACTAGAACCTGAGCTAGAGCCCACCGCGAGTCAAATGCCAGAGCCAGCGCCTAACATCGACCTGGCATATGATGGATTAGGTCAGTCCAAAGCCAAAGCCCTACTCATCCAGGAGCCTGAGCTGTCATGTCTGATCAGGTGCGAGAGCTGGCACCCATTACTGTCTCAGTGGGGATTCTAGTGAAATTTGACAGTGTGGAGTTAGATTCCATCCATGCCCCTTTCCCCTGATGAACAGTGGCTGCCTACAAGCATGGTCAATATAATGGACGCCCTTGTTCCCTCCTATTCCCAAGCCAAGTTTCCTTCATCACTGCTGATCCGCCCAGCCCCAAGTCTCCTGTGTCTCCATTGTTCCTGCCCAGCTCCATGTCTACTGTGTCTTTACTAGTCCCACACAACTCCAAGTTTCCTGCATCTCCGATGGTCCCACCCAGCCTCATTACATTTACATTTATTCATTTAGCAGACGCTTTTATCCAAAGCGACTTACAAATGAGAACAATAGAAGCAGTTAAACTAACAGTAGGACAACAATACGCAAGTGCTATAACCCCTCTCAGTTTAACTTTAGTGCATTTTTTAATAGAATAGAAGAGAAGAGAAAGTGTTAGTACTACTGAATCAAGTGCTGCCGAAAAAGATACGTCTTCAGCAGTTTCTTGAAAGTGGCTACTGACACAGAAGCTCTGGTTGAGTTACGCAGATCATTCAACCAACAGGGAACAGTCATGGTAAAGGTCCGAGAAAGAGATTTTGTGCCTCTTTGAGATGGTACCACAAGACGACATTCGCTAGCAGAGCGCAAGTTTCTGGATGGCACGTAAGTCTGAAGTAATGAGTTTAGGTAAGAGGGAGCAGTGCCAGTGGTTGTTCTATAGGCAAACGTCAGTACCTTGAATTTAATGCGAGCGGCAACTGGCGACCAGTGCAATTTAGTGAGGAAAGGAGTGACGTGTGCTCTCTTTGGCTCATTAAAGACTACTCTGGCTGCAGCATTCTGGATCAATTGTAGAGGTTTGACAGAGCAAGCTGGAAGACCAGCCAGGAGAGCATTAAAATAGTCCAGTCTGGATAAAACAAGTGCTTGGACAAGGAGTTGTGTAGCATGCTCTGTAAGGAAGGGCCTGATCCTCCTAATGTTGTGCAAGGTAAATCTGCAGGACCGGGCAGTTCTAGCAATGTGGTCTGTGAATTTCAACTGATCATCAATTACAACCCCAAGGTTCCTAGCTGACCTTGATGGAGTTATGGATGAAGAGCCTAGCTGAATGGAGAAGTTGTGATGAAGTGTCGGGTTGGCCGGGTCCACAAGTAGCTCTGTCTTCGGAAGGTTTAGTTGAAGGTGGTGGTCCTTCATCCAGCCAGAAATGTCTGTTAGGCAGGCTGAGATACGAGCAGCTACCGTTGGATCGTCAGGCTGGAATGAGAGGTAGAGTTGTGTGTCATCAGCGTAGCAATGATAGGAAAAGCCATGTTTCTGAATCACAGATCCTAGTGATGTCACGTAGATGGAGAAGAGGAGTGGTCCAAGCACTGAGCCCTGAGGTAGCCCAGTAGCTAGATGTTGGGTCTTAGATGCCACACCTTTCCATGACACCCTAAAGGACCTACCTGAGAGGTAAGACTCGAACCATTGGAGTGCAGTTCCCGAGATGCCCTTCATCTTTAGGATTGACAGGAGGATCTGGTAGTTAACTGTGTCAAGAGCAGCAGACAGATCCAGCAGGATGAGAACTGAGGATTTGGAAGCTGCTCTTGCCAGTCTCAGAGCTTAAATTACTGAGAGCAGGGCAGTCTCAGTTGAGTGTCCGCTCTTGAAACCAGACTGATTGTTGTCCAAGAGGTTGTTCTGTGTAAGAAAGGAGGAGATCTGGTTGAAAACAACTCGTTCAAGTGTTTCCGCGACAAATGGAAGAAGAGATACCGGTCTGTAACTTGTTAGATGTGCTGGATTTAGATTGGGTTTCTTAAGCAGTGGGGTTACTCGAGCCTACTTAAAAGCTGTGGGAAAAGTACCAGTGTGAAGAGAGGTGTTTATGATGTGCGTGAGTGTGGGTACAACTGAGGAAGAAATGGCTTGAAGTACATTAGTGGGGATTGGATCAAGCGGACAGGTAGTAGGGCGATTGGAAAGGAGGAGTTTAGAGACTTCCACCTCTGAAAGTAGAGAGAAGGAGGGTAGAATGTGTGCGTTTGTTGGTAAAATGTGTGTGTCAGTTTGTGAATTGGTAAATTGGCCGCTGATGGTGGTTGTTTTTTCTATGAAGAATGTGGCAAAATCGTCAGCTGTTAGGGTTGATGAAGGAGGAGGAGGAGGAGGGTTAAGAAGAGAGGAGAAGGTTTTGAAAAGCATGCGAGAGTCAGAAGAATTGAAAATTTTGTTGTGATAGTAAGCCATTTTAGCAGTAGAGATATTAGCAGAGAAGGAAGAGAGGAGGGATTGATAAAGACCCAGGTCTGTCGGATCTTTCGATTTGCGCCACTTCCTCTCTGCACCCCTGAGTTTAGTACGATGTTCGGGGAGAATATCAGATAACCAGGGGGCAGAGGGTGTGGCGCGGGCTGGCCTGGAGGAAAGGGGACAGAAGTTGTCCAAGCAGGGTGTTAAAGTGGAGAAAAGAGTATCAGTTGCACTGTTAGTATCTAGTGTTGAGAGCTGATCAGGTGGAGGAAGTGTGGATGAGACCAAAGAGGATAGGTGAGAGGGTGAAAGTGAGCGTAGGTTCCGTCGAAAGGTGACCTGTGGAGGAGTGTGTGTTGTGTTCTGAGGCAGGTTGAGGTTGAGAGTGAGGAGGAAGTTATCTGAGGTGTCCAGTGGAGTGACCAGTGTATTGTCCGTAGAGCAGTAGCGTGTGTAGATCCGAGGGCCAATTGGTTACCTGATTTGTGAGTAGCCACAGTAGATACTCGCTTGAGGTCAAATGATGCAAGCAGGGTGTGGAAATCGGCAGCTTGAGGTTTTTCTAGGTGGATGTTGAAGTCTCCAAGAATTACAAGAGGAGTACCATCTTCAGGGAAGGATGAGAGTGGCACATCAAGCTCCTCCAAGAAACTGCCAAGTTGACCTGGGGGACGATATACAACTACAAAATGGATTTTAATAGGACTATTGATGGTAATTGAATGTGATTCAAATGAGCTGTTGTCAAATAGAGCTGGTAAAGGATCAAATTTCCAGTCATTTGAGAGTAGCAGACCAGTACCACCACCCCTTCCGGTCAGACGGGGGGTGTGTGAGAAAGTGTATTTAGTGGAGAGGGCAGCAGGTGTGACAGTGTCCTCTGGTCTGATCCGGTCTCAGTCAGGACCAATAGACTGAGACCTGAATGACTTGAAAAAGATGTAATGAAATCAGCTTTGTTAACAGCGGACTGGCAGTTCCAGAGACCAATAGGAAAAGAGAATAAAGTATTAGAAGACACCGGAAGGGTACGGAGATTGTTAGGATTGTACCGCCTCCGACGTGTGACATTTGATTTACGTATGTTAGTAATAGTAGGGATTTGAAAACACATAGTGTAAAGGAGCTCACAAACAGAAAGATCCGACGAAAAGTTGTAGAAGTGAAAGGAAACAACAATAGATAAACAAGAATAATTTAATACTCAAGTGCCTTGTCGGTGTCCTTGCTCGGTGGAGTCGCACAGGTAGAGTCGCTGGTCTTTACACACTTTGGTCTTCACACGATGAGGGCTTCACACGAGGGCAGCCGAGACTGCCGCCGCGGTGCACTAACCAGTTATATACACGCCTAATACCCCGTTAATGAATACAGCAGGCCACGGCCAACTATTTAGCCAGCGAAACTCAGTCACGACACTAAACAAACACACACGCGTTTTTACCAGGGTAAACACAGTAACGAAGAGCCACGCTAAAATCAAATGAGAAAGTAAACACTCACAGACTGATGTTCTCTCCTGTTGTTCTAATGCTTCTTCTAACAACTATTAGCAAATGCCTAGAATAAGTACTTTAACTGGCTTAGGCCACGCCCAACTATTTAGCCAGCGAAACTCAGTCACGACACTAAACAAACACACACGCGTTTTTACCAGGGTAAACACAGTAACGAAGAGCCGCGCTAAAATCAAATGAGAAAGTAAACACTCACAGACTGATGTTCTCTCCTGTTGTTCTAATGCTTCTTCTAACAACTATTAGCAAATGCCTAGAATAAGTACTTTAACTGGCTTAGGCCACGCCCAACTATTTAGCCAGTGAAACACAGTCACGACACTAAACAAACAAAGCCTCCCTCTCCTGCCTCCTTTACCGAACCCAGCCAGTCTCCTTTTAGCCCCCCAGCTTCTCCTTCAATGGCACTGCATAATGGTTTGGCTTTGTAGCCTCCAGCTCTACCTAATGATACCCTAGCTCCAACTCTGGCCTCAGAGCCCTGAACTCCACCTCCGCCCTCCAGCCCATCCGCTCCATCATGGCTCCATGGCTCTCTCATCTCCACCGTGGACCGTCATCCCACTTGCTCCGCCAGGCTACCTCATCCCTCTGGCTCTACCTTGGTCAGACAATGCCCTGGTTGTGCCATGGGATTCCAGGCCTCTTTATACGCATCAACCCTCCATACTTTTAGCTCCAACGAGCACCGCCTTCCCTCCAGCTCCACAATTGTCCTCAGTCTCTCCAGCTTCACTGTGGTATTCCGGATCTCACCTCAGTCCCACGAGCCGCCAGCTCTGCCTTGGCCCTCCAGACCAGTGGTGTCACCCTTGTTCTTTGTCTCCTCAGTTTCGCCTGGGTCTCCACCTTCTGCCATGGGTCATCATCTTGGCTGTAGTCTGACCCTCTCTGTGGTGCTTGCCTTCATCAACTCCTCCACTGCCCTCTCACTCACTGTTCTCCCTCAATGCCTCAGACCCTCCCTCCTGGGCCCTCTAGAACTACACTAAACTATATTGTCAAGGAACATTACATTTTTGTGGGCATTGGGAGCCGCCGTGGAGCTGGGTAATGTCACATATGCTCTCCATCTGCCCATCTTGAACAGACCAATCATCTAATCAGAAACTGCATTTCCCAGAAACAGCATCCCTCCTGTTCCTCACCTGCACTCACTCTGCCATCACCTACACCTGTTTCCCATCAGCTCTCCAATCTGCACCAGGATACGAGCACACACCTCACAGTTACTCTTTGTCTGGTGTCAGCTACGGACAACAGACTACTTACCTGGTCTACTTACCTTTTGGATATCCCTGTAATCTAGAGTATTACAGGGATATCCAAAATGTAAGTAGAGCAGGTAAGTAGCCTGTTGTCCGTAGCTGTGATTTTCCAGCAATTTCTTAGTGATTCTCCTGTGATCTTTTTGTAAATCTCCAACAATCTCCCTGTGAGCTACTCTTTGGAATACTCGTACCTGTCTATTCACTATCCTCCTGTGAAGAGGTGTGTGCCTGCTCTATACTCCCGCTCCAGTCATCATTGCTCCGCTATCGTCCTGGTAAAGGAAAGAGACTCAGGAAGAGACTCAGTTAGTTCATATTCATATGCTCATCATTATTCATACTGTTCTATTACTCACCTGCTTACTGTTTATGATTTCCATTACACGAGAGTAGATGTTAAAACCTCATACTGATTTGTACTCGGCTTTCGCCAAGATAAGCACCAACTAAGACGTAGCTTTACAGTAACATATGCTTCTCCATCCATTTACGCTTCTTTCCATATGGTGATGTGAATCTCCTTCTGTCTGGTGTTAATAGCTGCAGTGTATTTTGCGTGTCAGCACACACAACGGCTGCAACCACAATGCGGTCCCCCCATAACAACCCTCTGGATTGAGCTGAGTAGGGAACATCTCTAGAGTCTTCAAGTGGGCACCTTCCGTCCTCAGTGTTTCGTCGACTAGCCCACGACACCTCAAGAGGGCTCGACAGTGACTCAGGCGTCCCAGAGTCACCCCCCTCCATCCCCCACTCAACTCAGCCCAGCTTACTGACCTTTACCTCCCTCCTGCTGCTGAGGTTGCTCCTTCCTCTTAGTTCACATGTGACCTAACCACAATCTCTCACAATCTCTCCGCAACCCGACCATACGCGCCAACCCGTTTGACTAAGGCTGTCGAGCCCCACTGCCGTCATTAAAGCAGGTTCAGTGGAAACGGTTCCGTATGGCATACTACCTGTCCAGACACCAATCCTCATTCATGCAAAATACACAGGAACATAATATTACAATGCAAACTATACAAATAAACCAACAGGCTCTTCGAGTTTTCAAGAATTCTTCGAAACCGTAGCGTGGCGGCCTGTACACAGCCAGCCATAATCTTTCCGTCTCAACCACAGCCAGTTGCTGCTCCTCTCTGCTGCTTCCAATAAGTTCTCTACTGTGTGACGCAACTCTTGAACTGAATCCGACGTCTCTGAGGAACCGGGTTGTAGAGTGTGCCACAAATCCTCGCAACCCACTTCCACTGGATAAACACGGACTCTCCATCCTCGCTGTTCTGCTTCAGTGGCCAGCTGAGCATACCGCAGTTTCTTCCTCTTATATGCCTCATCTACAGCATCCTCCCATGGCACTGTTAACTCTATCAGTTGAACAATGTGTGCTGACCCAGACCATAACAAAATATCTGGTTGGAGGTTAGTGGTGGCAATCTCAGGTGGAAAAATAAGCCGTTGATCAAGATCAACCAGCATTTTCCAGTCCCTAGCAGCTTCCAGTTGTCCTGGACGAGAATTGGTTTTAACACCTTTTCTTGGTGGTTGCTCGCCTGGGCGGAGGAATATTGTCTTCTGTGTGTAATGTTTTGCTAGAACAGGTGGCAACTTATTGGTCATGTTACGCTAATCTTCCAGTGCTGAAGCCAAACATTGCAGTACTTGGTCATGGCGCCAAGTAAACCGACCCTGGCTAACAGCCACCTTACATCCTGTCAAAATGTGCCTTAATGTGGCAGGTGATGAACACAAAGGACAAGAGGGATCCTCTCCTACCCAGAGGTTTAGGTTCTGTGGTGATGAGAGAACATCATATGTTAACCTGATAAGGAAACTGATCCTACTCTCTTCCATTGACCAAAGGTCTTGCCAGCCCATCTTGCGTTGTTCCACACTCTCCCATCTAATCCACTCTCCCTGCCTGGCCTGGGAAATGGCCTTTATACACCTCATCCTCTCCTCCTGCTTTTGCACCTTGTTGACTACCAGCTTCCTCCTTTGAGCTGGGGCTGCCTTGTGCCATTTAGGAGGAGCTAAACTGAGCCCAAAACCCCCTCTTCCATGCTGTACTTGTCCCACAATATCACCAATTTGACGGGCAGCCTTTGCCTCTTCCACAGATTTCTTTGCTGACCACTTTCTTCCAGTTTTTAACACAGGTCCTGCCTCCCTTACACATTTGTTGCGTGACTCTACTAAGGTCATTTCCAGTCTGACCTTGGCACACTTAAACTCCTCGGTTAAAGCAGAGACTGGCAGCTGCAATATTTATTACTATAAAGTCCCACTCTGCTGAGGCAATGTGGAACTCCCAACCATTTCCTGATATATGAACTTATTAACACTTCCAGCTTATCCACTGTTGTCAAACCTCGTACACAGTCAGTGGCCACAGCAACCTTGGCAGTAGACCAAACTGAAAGCACCAGAGTTTTAGTTTGCCTGGTAGAGCTCAGCTGTTTATGCTCTTAAACTCTTCCACTGCTGGTCGTCTAACTTCTCCACCTCGAATGAGAACTTTTGATGCCCTAATGATTACTTCCATTGCCGTGGTAAAAGCCAGTGGAGAAATGGTGCATCCTGCCATTATTCCAACCTCTAAGCATTGCCATGTAGTGCTGAATTCTGGAGTTGAGAAACTAAATTGCAAATCTCCAAAATAGGCTTTCACAAAATTTGTTATCGACATTGGTACCCTGAAAAAAATCAAATGCTGCCCAAAGAAGCTCATGTGGCACTGAACCATATGCATTAGCCACATCCAGGAATGTCACATGGAGCTCCTTCCTCTCCTTTTTAGCTGATTGAATTCGTTGCCAGATAACGTTGATGTGTTCTAAGCATCCTGAGAACCCTGGAATGCCCGCTTTTTGAAATGAAGTGTCAATGAAGCCATTAAATTCATCACTGTCATTAAATATCCTGCTTGGGTTTAACCTTATCTCTGTCTCCGAGTCTGTTCCCTGGCACTGAGAACATTATTAAAGACAAGATAACTTTACAGTTTTTTCAAATTGCTGAGACACTAAAAGTGGGACTTGAGGCTCACTCAGTGAAACCATTCACTTATGTGCCGAATCTTGACCAAGTCTGATATATTGTATATATATTGTAAAAC
Organism: Siphateles boraxobius; assembly: GCF_051911475.1. Lineage (NCBI taxonomy): Eukaryota > Metazoa > Chordata > Actinopteri > Cypriniformes > Leuciscidae > Siphateles > Siphateles boraxobius. Next base: position 2,300,192 of record NW_027509064.1, read on the forward strand.
AAACCTTTTGCAAAACTCTAAATAAAGTTCTCTACATTACAAACATAATCAAAACTAACAGCTCTTTTGTTTCATTTGGGAAACACTGCCATTTACCATTTTTCTTGATTGCTTAAACACTATAACCAGGCTTTAGAACTAAAATTTCAAAATCATAACGCCATTTATCAAAGAGCACACCCAGTTCCCTAAACTACAAACACTATTCCCCTGTTTTGACACATGAGTCAGATTTGTCGAACTGTCACTGCAAAACTCACAAATCCCTTTATTTATCATTGCCTATACCATGTTGTCATTTAGAAAGCACAAGCATTCAATATTGTTCACTCAAGTCAGCACAGCTTCAGCTCAGTTAGCACACAATTGCCCGAGTGAAAACACTAAGAGTCAAAATTGATCAAACACCAATCAAAACCTTCAATAGAAAGGGCCAGAGTCAGTTCATTCAGTTTTGGAACAATGGATCCAGAAAGACATGAAGGAAGAGGTCAAGGACACTGGAGTGGAGGAGGATGAGGAGGAGGAGATGGGAGTGGAGTAAGAGGTGAAGGAAGAGGAAGAGAAGGAGGTGGAGGAGGAGGAGGAGGAGGAGGAGGAGGAGGAGGAAGGTGAAGGGCAAGGGCCAGGGTAAGGGCAAGGGCAAGGAGACAAGTCTGGGATGAAATTCGTGCCACTCTAGTTGCTCATGTCTTTGTCCATGGTATGACTATAAGGGAGGCTGGGCTATGAGGAAGGCCACATTTGAGTCGCTTCACCGTCGCCTCGATCATAAGAACCATCCGGGAGAAAAACAGGTAGATGTACTTCAGACTGCTCTCTACTGTAACTTTTGAGAGCTCTACTATGTGCTGTTACAACACATACATGTACTGTAGCTGTTGCACTATACTGCTATAATGAAAAGAAATGCATCAAATTGCCTCATATACAGATAGAGTTTTCTGAATGCTTACATTTTGTAAAAAGGATGTGTTACAGTTAAAGTAATCAGCACTTCTATTTTACTAGGACACAGAGACAATAAAATGGGAGAAGCCTGCCAAATATTTCAGTTTATGCGAGCCAGCGGGGAACAGGCATGCAAGAGGATGTTACCCCCACTGCCTGGCTAGGGCCAATATAGCCTGTGATGCTGACAAGATTCTCTGGCCTGTCCCAGACCAAAGACGGGATGCTTAGGCTAAATAAAAAAAATGTTATGTTGTTGTAATGTGTAGTGCATGAATTAATAAAAATTTGCCAATGTATTGGTTGTACTTTTCTGGTTGACCAATTATTGGTTGTACTTTTCTGTTCATCATGTGAAAATGTTTGTGAGGGGAGGGAAACACAAGTAACATAACTTACTAGTTTTGGAAATGTTGTTTTGAATTAATTGCACCAGTGTGTAAGACTATGTTTTAGTCTGTGTGTTTGTGAGGGCTTGTGTGTGATTTCTGAGGGCAAAGTTTGGTTTTTCAGCAAGAGTGAATGGTTTTGAGTGTAGAGCTTCATTTTGACCTGAAAATAGGATGTTTGGGGAATTGGGTGAGACATTATGGATGTGATTACTGTTTTGAGAATACGAGGCATCGTTTCAAAAAAACGTGTTTAAGCAATTGAGAAAAACTGTAAATAACACATTTATTTACTGATGACCTACACCCAACAATCATGTGTCAAAACACTTATACTTAAATTTATCACTTAGAAAGCAAAACTCAAAACTAAGTATTTTGAGAAATAAAGAAATTAATTTTACCCCCTTGAATTTCTGTTTATAGTGTAAATATATATATATATATATATATATATATATATATATATATATATATATATATATATATATATATATATATATATATATACACTCACCTAAAGGATTATTAGGAACACCTGTTCAATTTTTCATTAATGCAATTATTTAATCAACCAATCACATGACAGTTGCTTCAATGCATTTAGGGGTTTGGTCCTGGTCAAGAAAATCTCCTGAACTCCAAACTGAATGTCAGAATGTGAAAGAAAGTGTATTTAAGCAATTATGAGCGTGGCATGGTTGTTGGTGCCAGACGGGCCGGTCTGAGTATTTCACAATCTGCTCAGTTACTGGGATTTTCATGCACAACCATTTCTAGGGTTTACAAAGAATGGTGTGAAAAGGGAAAAACATCCAGTATGCGGCAGTCCTGTGGGCGAAAATGCCTTGTTGATGCTAGAGGTCAGAGGAGAATGGGCCGACTGATTCAAGCTGATAGAAGGGCAACTTTGACTGAAATAACCACTCGTTACAACCGAGGTATGCAGAAAAGCATTTGTGAAGCCACAACACGCACAACCTTGAGGCAGATGGGCTACAACAGCAGAAGACCCCACCGGGTACCACTCATCTCCACTACAAATAGGAAAAAAGGCTACAATTTGCAAGAGCTCACCAAAATTGGACAGTTGAAGACTGGGAAAATGTTGCCTGGTCTGATGAGTCTCGATTTCTGTTGAGACATTCAGATGGTAGAGTCAGAATTTTGCGTAAACAGAATGAGAACACGGATTCATCATGTTACCACTGTGCAGGCTGGTGGTGGTGGTGTAATGGTGTGGGGGATGTTTTCTTGGCACACTTTAGGCCCCTTAGTGCCAATTGGGCATCGTTTAAATGCCACACTGTAACAAATTGCTGTAGATTCTACAGCAAAATTCTACAGAAATTTATTGTTTTATCATTGTACAAGTTATTACTGTAATTCGCAATGCATTATGGGTCAAAAAGAGTATTACAGTTATTTAAAGTATATTTCCCTGTCAACTGTAAATTGATTTACAGGTAAGAGGTGTTTTCACTGTAGTTCATACGTTTTACAACAACTTATTGTGATGTGGCATTATGGGATTGCGCGGGCTGAATACAGGTTTGAAAACTGGCGAACTGGAGCATGCAGGGCAAGAAGAGTTGAAGATAAAAGGCATTATTTACTCAATTTTTGGTAAGTTAACTTAAATTTACGTCCATATATATTACAATCTAATGTATTACTTAATGCTGTTTAAGCAATTATGAACAGAATTCATAACATATGCAAACTTGTTAACCACTGCGTGTTATCAGGACATTTAGTGGGATCTAAAAGTGTTTGATTCCAATATTTCCCCCCCTGAAACGTTATGTTTATTTAGTAAAGGAATGTGTCTTTAATTTAAAATTTCTTATTTCTTTAAAATACCAGTTCCAAACTGCTGTTTTACCTGTGTTGTACCTGACTGTTCCCGTGCATTTACAAAATTTGCAGCTTTTAAGTCTCATCTATATAGAGACCATACAGGTTATCAGAAGTCTCGTAAAGGTGCCAGATTTGACAAAATAGACACAACACTGATTTGCCAGATTGGATATTGTCATTTCACATGTACAACTCTGAATAACTTAATTAGGCATTTAAAAGGCCATATTGATGTGGGCAGGGAAATAAAATGCCCCTTTAACAGTTGTGAGAGGACATTTAGTGTAAAATCCACATTTGCATCTCATATCTCAAGAATTTTTTTCCTTTTTTTTCTTTTTTTGTAGATGTCAGCAACAGCAGCTGATGTGGAAAAAAGTTCTACACTTCCAGACTTTCCGAGACTGATTGTCTTAGGTAATGTACGTTTCAAAATCTTTAAATTACTTAATATATTTCGCCTGTGGTATTTTAGCAAGCATTTTTAGAAAGTGTTTCTTATTTTTATTATTTTTAGGTGAAATTCTCACTGCAACCCTGGTGCTGAGTATTGAGGGTCAGGTCGTTATGAATCCACACCTCAAATTTATGGCTGGATTTGCTGCTTTGTTTGCAACTTACTACAACTTTAATCTGGTGTACCAGCACGAGGCATCCTACACACTTGAATTTGTTCAAAGGTAACAGTTTACTTAAATATAAATGTGTATGTTAAAGGATTAGTTCACTCAAAAATTTAATTTCTGTCATTATTTAACTACTGACCTTCGTTCATTTTCACAACACAAATTAAGATATTTTTGATGAAATCCAAGAGTTTTCTGAACCACACATAGTGGCACATAGTTGGCAAAATGATTGCAACTTTCAAGGTCCAGAAAGGCAGTTAAGACATTGTTAAAATAGACCATGTGACTACAGTGGATCAACCATAATGTTCTGAAGCCATGATAATACTTTTTGTGCGTAACCATATATATATATATATATATATATGTGTGTGTGTGTGTTTTAAATAGTTGGCAAAATGATTGCAACTTTCAAGGTCCAGAAAGGCAGTTAAGACATTGTTAAAATAGACCATGTGACTACAGTGGATCAACCATAATGTTCTGAAGCCATGATAATACTTTTTGTGCGTAACCATATATATATATATATATATATATATGTGTGTGTGTGTTTTAAATAATATATACAGTATTTATTACTCCTGTAACTCCTCTGCACACTGAACAAGCAAAAGACACAAGACAGAAGTGTTTTACATTTTTCACTACTGTGGCAATTTGGTGTGTATGTGGCTAATCATTTGCTGTTTGTGTGTAGAGTTACTACGGAAAAACACAGTTTTTGGAAGATTTAAAATAGTTTTGAATGAAATGTTTGCTTTTGCAAAAGATGTCTGATGTTTTGCATGTTGTGTGTGTGTTTTGTGGTTTTGTGTGTAGAGATTCAAGAGATGGAGCCATCGTTTCAGAAATTGTGTGTAAGCAATTTGAAACAAACTGTAAATTAACATTCTGTCTGTAAATCTAACATTTGTGCATAACTAGAAACTTGCCAAAATGTTAGCAAAAGTTTGAGAATGTTCCACGTTAGCTGAGTTATATGTAAACAATAGTTAAATGTATCATTAAAATATAAGTCATAATACAAACACATACAGTAAATTTTTAATTGACAAATGTAATACAAGGGGAAAAATTGCTAATATTTTGGAAGTTTACAACACTATACTTAGTAACACATTGTTTAGAAAATTCTAGATTTCAGGCACAGTGTGTGTGTGTGTGTGTGTGTGTGTGTGTGTGTGTGTGTGTGTGTGTGTGTGTGTGTGTGTGTGTGTGTGTGTGTGTGTGTGTGTGTGTGTGTGTGTGTGTGTGTGTGTGTGTGTGTGTGTGTGTGTGTGTGTGTGTGTGTGTGTGTGTGTGTTTAGATGTTGGGGGAGGATGCTGGAAGAGTTATTGCAGATTTTGTTAGAAAAATGGCGTAACTAAATGTACGTGTATACAGTGTTTGACAAGAGTGAACACAAAAGGAAGTAGATAACATTCATGCCACATCTAAATACAGCCAAATGTCTTCTCACCAGTTATGAGTTAGATAAAGTGTGCTGTTTTGTAAATTGGCTTGTTTCAGCTTTTTAATATTGTCATAATCATACCCTCGCTGCAATTTAGTACGCCACCGCATGAGTAGATTATAGTTACTCTGAGATCTCTATGTAATGTATAAGGAGAATAATTATGCAGGTGAATAGACAAAAACTAATGTTTGAGTTAAAAGAACTGGTACTGAATGGACGAGAAGTGAGAGGTGACTGGATAGATGTATCATACAGAGGCCAGAATCGCAGAACAGACAAAAAAAGGTCTCAGTATCAGGCCCCTGGCAATGTGTGAAGACACCTGGGGGTGATGTGTAACACACACACACACACACACACACACACACACACACACACACACACACACACACACACACACACACACACACACACACACACACACACACACACACACACACACACACACACACACACACACACACACACACACTCCTCCTTGTGACTCATCTGCGTACTGTTAATGAAGGTATCTGTCTCCCTCTATCCATCTACAGACAGACATGCAGGAAGAATCATAGACAATGGAGCTTGGTTGCTCCCTGATGGCATGAATGTGAAGTACAACTGAGAGCATCTATAACAGAATGGAATAGTTGCCCATTGCTTGCTGCACAAAAATATGTGAAACAGTTCAGGTCAGCAAGTGCATCAAGTTATTATCTTGAAGATAAATGCATTACTTGGCTTTTGCATTACTTACCCCGTGTCTAGTTTGTTACCTTGATTATTGATTAGGTTCACATTCCCCTGTTTAGCATTCAGTTATCTCCTTTGTATTTAAGCCTTGTGATTGGTTATGTTTAGTGTCCAATTGCATTTATTTTTTTACAGGCTTGTGATGCTGCTCCTGAATTTGTAATAGTGTCTGCTTTGTTTTGTTTTTTAATAAAGTAAAAACAACTGGTACTGATCATACTCTGTTTCTCCCCTTCTCATCTTCCTTCTCCTAAAAAGATGTTGCATAGATATATATTAGCAAAAATACAAATATGAATTACCAATACTAAGTGTTAATTCAAATTATTAAAACTATGGTGTTCACTACCATAGATTATGGTTGATATGATATATTATATATTGAACAATAAAAATATTATTATTAAGCCTCTATGCCATGAATTTTTATTTTTGGAAACAAATATTTAAACCCATTTTTTTGGGAGCTTGAGGGTCCCTGATAATACATCATAAAATGATGTTATTTTACATCATACTAATAATAATAACCCAATGATATTGCCTGAACAAAAGTGGTCTAACTGGACAATGAGGCAACAAACAAACCAAAAAAACAACAACAACAAAAAAAACCCCCACAGTTTTAGTACATAAATAAAATCAAAATAAATCTCAAACATACTTCTTTACATACTGATGCACATGCATATATTTTTATTTAAAGTTATTTCAACTTAAACATGTTAAATAGTTGTATGTATCTTACCAATTGTTGGCACTGTGTCACATGTGGCTTTGCTTCATGAAAGAAATGCTCCACCCCCAAACAAAACGTCACACCCGCTTCAGCCCCTCATTTCATTGAACAGACATCAGGTGAAATTATATATTTAAAACAATTATAAAAAAAAAATGAAGGGGAGGTATGAGGTCCAAAAAGGTTAAAAGTGAAAAAGAGGATTAAAAGTGAAATTTAGACCAGATAGTTTTAATTTCATTACATTTATATTACTTTATTTGTATTTTCTTAATCTTACTCATTTAAATGTTCTTTCTATCCTCTTGTGTATACTTGTAAGAACTATATTCTTTGGTTTTACTCACTACGATGGATGATTATGGGAATTTGGCCTTTTTGTTTCCTCATATTTATACTCCTGTGAAACAAGAAGTCACAGACAATTTCATGTTCCTAGTCACCCTGGTGTTCTAAAAAAAATGTAAATATCAATAGGAGTATACTTCAGAGATATTTTACTCGTAAAAAAAATCTAGGGGTACCAATAAATCTGACCACAACTGTATGTATGGATGGATGGATGGATGCATGCATGGACGGATGGATGGACACGGAGCTCATGGAAACCACAACAAATGCCTTGTGTGTTTGTGTACTCTTGGCAAATAAAGGTCATTCTGATTCTGATTCTCAGTCATTTTAACTATTATAAAATAAAAATTCTGATTGCAATTCTAAGTCCTGTCTGCTAACTTGGTTAAAATGCGGTTTAACTTAAGGAATTTGTGAGTTAAATAATGATAATAATAGTTACAAACTGTAAATGTAAATGGTTTGTGACAATCCAACAAACAATAAAAAAAAATGTAAAAAAAATACGATAGAGACTTATTGCAATATCATATAGCACCAACAGGGGTGACTGTTGCTCTTCTGGCAAGAGCTTTTTTCTGTCTGTGGTCTTGTCAATGGCCTGTTACCTCATATGACCAGTGGTAAAATACAGGCTCAATGAACTAATATCTTGAATAGAAAAATTAATACAGACGACTTTTTCATAGATGAAAAAAGGCACTCAACCACCAAGTGTGCAGTCGAGTAAAATCAAGAAATGGATCTTTGTAAGCCAATGTGAGGGACTGACACACAGTGAGGGGCTATAGCACTATATTTCTGATTGTTGTGCAGGTATAAGACTATTGAAAGTCTTTTTCTTTCTCTCATTCTTTTGCTGTCAAACAGTGATGTTGGATATCTGCCAGTCAGAGTAAGTATAACCCACGGTAATTGTCTTTCCCAGCGTGAGCGTGTGTGTCATTGTGTGAGTGTGAATGCACTCATAGTTATCACAGTAGTATCGAAAGACACAATTCAGGTTGAAGATAAATTTGTTGTCGTTCAATCCAACTAATGATTTTTGTTCAAGAAAGGTGACAACAGAAATTTGTGTTCATGTGGGCATGTGTGTGTGTGTTTGCATGTGTTGGCATGTGAGTGTTGTCTTACATGAAAAAGCACTGCTCGCAGAAAAGAGGATTTTTTTCCTCAACCAATTTATTTGTCCTTTTAGGCAATGTTCCCTGTTCAGAAATGCAAATTGAATCAATCTGAGTCTGACTTTTAAGACTTTCAAGTGGGATTTAATTAGAAGCCGAGGCGCAGAGTTTTAATGAGAGAGGGGGAGGAGAGTGGGGGAGCAGAGAGAGAGAGGGAGAAAGAGAGAGAGAGAGGAATGATGATGTTCTGATAGGGATCCTTTGGGAGAGGTGAAGGACACACAGACACACATTTCACTGTTCTGTTTGGTCCTATGTGTTGTCTTGACTTGTGACCTCACAGGCCGTGAGACGTGTGACGTCATTAAATTAAGTTTTAAACAAAAGTTTACCTTCATCCCACTCCAGACTGAATAAAATGTGAACTTGTGTAGCACACCTTGTAATTAGTGAATGTAGAATGATCAAACAGTTAAAAACATTCTTACAAAATGTGTTCTTGAATCTACTCCACCAGCACCACGTGACATCATCTTTCTCTCTACTTCTTTCTCAGTCTGTGTGTCCAGAATGAGTTTGCAAGACCCACCTGCTTTTAGGTTTTTAGAATGGGTTCATAGATAGTAGTGCATACATGCGTTTTAGATGTAATATCAACAGTGTTGGGGGTAACTTATTACAAGTAACTTGAGTTACGTAATCAGATTACTTTTTCAAGTAACTAGTAAAGTAACACATTACTTTTTCAATTTACAACAAAATATCTGAGTTACTTTTTCAAATAAGTAACGCTAGTTACTTTTTCACATTTATTGACTGACAGCTCTCCTGTCCCCATGTTGAGAGAAATAAAGTGAGGTGTTGTGTGCATTTGCATTGAACATGCATTTACTCATCTCACTTGCACAAAAACATTCAGTATTCCTCAAAATGAATAAAAACAGTCAAATGCAATCTCAGAATTTTGTGCAAAAGTTTTATAATTAACTATGTTAAATTACACAAATATACTTTATGTATTTAATCTCACTTTATTAACCAATGTCTTTGCTGCTGACCTACAATGATCTAATTCAACCATACTAATAAGCAAAAATGACTTTAGATTAGGTTTAGAAATAAGAGTGTTGAACTTCCTTCTCCTGTATCCTATTGTTATTTAATCAAGAACAGCAGCAGCTGAAAGGTTTGTTTGAGCGGCGCCCTCTACTGTACAGTAGTAAATATGCATTTCCTTCAGCCTTAGGCTTATTCATTTAACTTTTGATGTGAAAGGGCCTTAACAATTGGCAAAAATAGATTGTTTTAGCTGTTATTAAAAAACAAACAAACAAGCCCATGCAGGTGAGAAAAAGTAACGCAAAAGTAATGTAACGTATTACTTTCCATAAAAAGTAACTAAGTAACGTACTTAGTTACTTTTTTGGGGAGTAACGCAATATTGTAATGCATTACTTTTAAAAGTAACTTTCCCCAACACTGAATATCAACATTTCAAAGATGGTTAAAATAGCTAATTACTGAAACTTTAACTTGTAACTTTTACTGTAACTGATGCTTTGATGCAGAAAGTTCACAAATAGATATTAAAAGTAACTCATATGAATTGAGATACTTAATCTGAAGAGTGATGATTGCTTCATATGATGAAAATATTAAATTTATGTGTTTATTTATGGCTGTCAAATCCTTGACACATAAAAAAAATAAACAATGCAAATAAACTACTGAAGAACATGAAATTTTAACATTTACATAATTTACGTCATGCAGTTAGATGATCTTATGTGGCGTTTACATGATACAGTTTTTAACTAAAAACTGAAACCTTTTTATGCGTTTAGGCCGTTCATTTACACAACAACAGCGTTTTGAGGGTCTGAAAATGCAAATATTTAAAAACAGGATTCAAACTGGAATTTTGAAACTACACTGTTATCATCTCCGTTTTCAACTCCAAATACAAAAACGCGAATTTGTGAAAATGTTGACGTCATGCTCATGTGTATTCTTCACAAAGTGACATCTCCAACTACTGGCCTGTCATCATAATGCAGCAATTGTAAACTGGGAACATTTTGACAAAGCTGTCACCTGTACGCAAAAAAAAAAAACGCAAAGGAAAAACATTTCTGTTTTTAGTACATTGTTTCGTGTGAAACGTACCCTTACAAGTCAGAGGTTTACCACACTAATAAGCATCTATAATGGCAACTGTAACTCTGGTAGGCGGAAATTTCTATTTTAACTCTTTAACCTGATTTCACTAATCTGTTTGCGATCAGATCATTTAAATCTGCTAAAGTGTTCAGTCCGATGATTTAGTAAGCAAATTCTTTCAAACAATCAGTCCAAAACGGCGCTAATGTAAAGAAAATCAGGCTTATTACATCAGAGATGACAGAGAGATGGCAAACTCACTTTGCATTTTCAATTAATTATTCATTCCAGTGTGTGTTTCGCTTTAAAACACGAGCTCTGTCATATTCTGTGATTGTTTCTGAAGAGTGTGTCACCGGTGCGGGCCCAGATGGCCAGCCGCCCCTGACTTGCACACCACCGTGAGGAGGCGAACCCACGGGCAATCAACAGATAGATGATGAGACCAGAGGTAATTTCAAAGGAATAACAATCTTTATTGAACACAATATATCAATGAGAATTGACGTAATAGACTTCCGTGTCTTCCAGGTCTTCTTCAGCTACGGGTAGATACTGATTACTTGTCACAGTTTCGCCCTGACTGCGACTTCAACCATAGTACGGCTCCCTTCAGGACTCAGACGGTAAGTAGGACGGTAAGGATTCTTCTCAGTACAGGATACTTTCGTCGGTGCACAATAGTGAACAGTGGTTTAAAATCTTACTTCACCAGCGATGCTGCACACTTCCAGACTCAGATTCACCAGCGATGCGGCATACTTCCAGACTCAGACGGTAAGTAGAAAGGTAAGGATTCTTCTCAGTACAGAATACTTTTGTCGGTGCACAATAGTGAAACAGTGGTTTAAAAGCTTACTTCACCAGCGATGCTGCACACTTCCAGACTCAGATTCACCAGCGATGCCGCATACTTCCAGACTCAGACGGTAAGTAGAAAGGTAAGGATTCTTCTCAGTACAGAATACTTTCGTCGGTACACAATAGTGAAACAGTGGTTTAAAAGCTTACTTCACCAGCGATGCTGCATACTTCCAGGCTCAGACGATAAGTAGAAAAGTAAGGATTCTTCTCAGTACAGAATACTTTCGTCGGTACACAATAGTGAAACAGTGGTTTAAAAGCTTACTTCACCAGCGATGCTGCATACTTCCAGACCCAGACGGTAAGTAGAAAGATAAGGATTCTTCTCAGTACAGAATACTTTCGTCCGCTCCGCTGTATCACTCTAGACTTCTGATAGAGAGCAGATAAAAAGACTGGCCACCCTCGTGTAAGCAGGGGTTGGGCCACTTCTCAGCAAAAACACATCACACTGGTGTTCACTTCAAACCCACAGCAATGAATCAATGTATATAAATAAGGCAAAAGCACTGCAATTCACTCACACGATAGGGCTGATCAGAGGCTTCAATCGATACTGTGCACACTATTGTTATAGGCTTGCAACAGCGAGGGGAGACTCTCGGCCCATTGGCCCTGTTGTTCACTCTCTAGGGTCCCCAATAACCCCAACAGGGTCTGATTGAACCTTTCGCACCCCCCTTTACCCTGAGGGTGGTATGAGGTGGTATGGGTCTTCCGGCACCCATAAAGGTGGCTCAGCTCTTGGATGACTCGGGACACAAAATTTGGACCTTGGTCTGAATGTAGGGTCTCCGGGCAGCCAAAGGGTTGTATCACTGCCCTCCAAAGGACGCTGGCTGTGGTAACTGCCGTCTGATCTACAGTGGGGAGTGGCGTATTTAGTGAATAGGTCCGTCATCACCAGGATATTCCTAGCGTCAGGAAATCGATTCCTATGATGTGCAGAGGGGCTTTGGGCCGCAGGGGGACCAATGGGGCTCGGACTTCATTCCTGCGTTTGAACAACGTACACCGGTGGACAACTCTGAACGAACTCTTCAACTTTCTTTTCCATCCTAGGCAAGTAGAAATACCTCCTCAGCAGTGACAGCGTCTTCTCTTGGCCCTGATGGCCAGTATGGGTGTGGTATGCAGTCAATAGCTCTGAGACTTGGCCCTCCGGTACCACCACCTGGTGTACTGTCTCCTGCGTTCGGGGATCTCGTATCGAACGGCAAATTACCCCTTCTCTAAGTCGCGGCCTCTTCCACTGCCTTAGGAGCTGTTGTACTCCCACCGTCTGAGTCCGCCTTTCCTCTGCCCTTGGCATGTATCCCTGTCTAAGGTACAACGTAACCTGACACAGGTCTGCATCTCCCTGCTGCAGCCCTCTCCAACGCTCGCGGTCCCACCCCCAACTGGACGGAACAGCCCCCAGGGTCCCGGGAGCTTCCACCATTGCCACCAGCAACTCGTCTTCGGGGCCAGGGGTACAAAGGGGAATTTGATCGTCCCTCCGGGCGACTGGGAGTCTGGACAGGGTGTCCGCATTCACGTGTTCTCTGCCGGGTCGGTATTTAAGCTGGTAATCATAATTTGCTAGTTGTGCCACCCAACGCTGTTCTACTGCCCCCAACTTGGCAGTCTGCAAGAGTACTAACGGATTATTATCCGTAATCACCGTCACATTGGCTCCCCACAGGTAATCTTTCAACTTCTCCGTCATGGCCCACTTCATTGCCAGCAGTCCGATTTTGAAGGAACTGTAATTTGCCGCATTCCGCTCTGCGGGTGAGCCACTTCAGTGGGCTGACAGTCCTCATGGGGCTCCACCAATCGGGTACCCTTCACCATGGGTACCCGACCCACAGGGTCCTGCAGGCACTCGGACCCAAAGAACGGTCTCGCTCTGGGCTGGGACAGACAAAGCGTACCGACAGACAACTCGACCGATGCCTTCTCTCTCCTGCACTTGGCTAGCCGCGTGCACTCTTCGGCAATCGGCCAGAATTCGGTCCCAGTCCTGCTTCGCAGATGACAGCGGCGTTCGAGCCGGCCGGCCCCGAAACAATTCCTCCAAGCAATCCAGTATAACGTTCATCCCTAGGAGTGCTCGATGAATGCCCAAGCAATGATTTCGGACTATAACGACCCCTTTCTGTTGACTTTCTTTTATGTCACCAGTGCGGGCCCGGATGACCAGCCGCCCCTGACTTCCACCGCACCGTGAGGAGCCGTCACCACGGGCACGCAACAGATAGATGACGAGACCAGAGGTAATTTCAAAGGAATAACAATCTTTATTGAACACAATATATCAATGAGCATTGACGTAATAGACCTCCGTGTCTTCCAGGTCTTCTTCAGCTACGGGTAGATACTGATTACTTGTCACAGTTTCGCCCTGACGGCGACTTCACCCATAATACGGCTCCCTTCAGGACTCAGACGGTAAGTAGGACGGTAAGGATTCTTCTCAGTACAGGATACTTTCGTCGGTTCACAATAGTGAACAGTGGTTTAAAAGCTTACTTCACCAGCGATGCTGCACACTTCCAGACTCAGATTCACCAGCGATGCCACATACTTCCAGGCTCAGACAGTAAGTAGAAAGGTAAGGATTCTTCTCAGTACAGGAAACTTTCGTTGGTGCACAATAGTGGAACAGTGGTTTAAAAGCTTACTTCACCAGCGATGCTGCATACTTCCAGGCTCAGACGATAAGTAGAAAAGTAAAGATTCTTCTCAGTACAGAATGCTTTCATCGGTACACAATAGTGAAACAGTGGTTTAAAAGCTTACTTCACCAGCGATGCTGCATACTTCCAAACCCAGACGGTAAGTAGAAAGATAAGGATTCTTCTCAGTACAGAATACTTTCGTCCGCTCCGCTGTATCACTCTAGACTTCTGATAGAGAGCAGATATAATGACTGGCCACCCTCGTGTAAGCAGGGGTTGGGCCACTTCTCAGCAAAAACACCACACTCGTGTTCACTTCAAACCCACAGCAATGAATCAATGTATATAAATAAGGCAAAAGCACTGCAATTCACTCACACGATAGGGCTGATCAGAGGCTTCAATCCATTCGTTACACTCTCACACTCTCGTTGTTGTCCCCCTCAAGGACAACCATGATCGAAGTTGAAAGTGCCGACAGATCAGACACACCTTTGTCATAGAAGGCTGGAAGGCCATGGTGGCCTCTGGTTGCTCGCGTCTTCTGGAGTGGTGGTCGTTCCACGGCGGTTGATGTGGACAGTAGCCCAGTACAGGTCTCTGCAGCAGGTGTTGGGGCAGAAGGTGCCTTGACTGGGTATCACCTGTCATTCTGGAGTTAGGGTGAAATTGTGGTTCTGGAAGAAGGATGAGGTTTCCAGCTTTGATTCAGGTTTGGCCTCAGCAGGGCAGCATGTGTCTTGGATCAGAGACTGCAGACCAGCTGAGTTTGAGTAAAGTCATTCTGGAAGACAGTAAACAGCTGTTTCATGGAGTTCACTGTCTGGTTCAGCCGAACGCTGTGGGTGTTGAGAATTACCACAGTTCCCTTCGATGTCTTGCCGATGGACGGCAGGGAGGCACTCTGTGTTGTGAGTTGCCCTTTTAGCTGTGGGATTTCAGTTTGAATTTCAGCCACACGTTGTCTCACGGTGGCTAGGTTCAGTGCGTTGACACTGGACATGCCAATGTTAACAGAGTTCCGACGGCAGTGGCGGTTGTGTCCATCTGGCTCTGCTTGTGTGACATTTTATTTTTCAAGTTGGTTGAGCATGTGTTCGACATTGGCCTCAGTGTGGGCGAGGGAGTGGAGTCGAACATACACTCTCTGGGTGTGGGTCCTGCAGTTGGTGATAAGGAGTCCCGGTTGTTCCTTCGGGACGCTGCCTGATACCGGACCTGGTGAGATGACCGACTGCGGCTGTCCTCTGGTTGGCTGGAGGCACAGGAAGACTAACCACAGCAGCATCCTGGAACAGACAAAGGGGAGAGGGAGAGAGAAAGGGAGGAAAGATCTCAGTGACTGTCGTCCTTTGTTGGCTAGGACAGTCTTTCCGCTTCGAGGACGCCGGTATGCCAATTGCTTCGGTGTTCTGGTGCTGCGGTGTGCAGCACATGCTGCGTCATGGGCATACACTGGCATGAACCCCCCTTTTGCACTGTGGCACCACAAGCTTTGGCGCAGCGATGTCATCAGGTGCATAACACAGAGTGTTGTCCTGTGCACGCAGCGTGTGCTTGTTGATTTCAGTTGTCTGGGGCACCGGTTGTCGGTGGGTGCAGACGGCGTTCGTGGGTGGTTGGAGGGGTTAGAGGTGGTTTCTCATAGTGTCCATTGGTTTGTCATAGTCTTTGGTAAGCTGGAAGGTTGGGGTCAGGTTAAGCAGAGGCTCTGTGACATTTTGGCACACTTGTGGTGAGAGACTAATTCATGACCCTAAAAGTTCAGAACCACTGTTTAATGGGTTTGCTAGATATGTAGCATAAAGTTAGGTGTTTCATGTGTATCTAGCTAGTGATGTGTCTCTTGTATCTTTATCATCTTAGCTGTGGATGTTAGGAGGCTAAGACTTGTGTGGTTCCTAGAGTATTTCCTGGAAAGGGCATAGCTGAGATGAAATAAATGACTTAAGATGGTTCTTATGACTAAATTATTTCTCTGGACTTAAATGGTGGTTCACTGCGGCTTGACGAAGTGAAGGATAGGAGGAAAAGGGACAGCTTTCCTATTCAAATTATGCTTATTATCAATCCTCAGGACTATAGTTATGCCCTAGTAATTGTTGAAATTACTTGTGTCGCAGGGTCACAAAAATGAGTGCACTTGTTGAAAATAAACACAATCACAAATAAAGGTGTCTCTGTTTCCTTTCTGGGCCCAATGGGAAATAGAACCACATTCGAACAAGAGAGGAAATGGAATTAAATCATATAGATGACCGAATAGACAAGGGAATAGCTGACTGCTATTATTATCAAAGTGGAAATAAAAGAATAAAATAAAAAAATAAAGTAAGTAATCAAAACAGCGGTAATGATCTGAAATTGAGAATAATCAATAGCACTAGTGACTAACCTTTAGATTTGCCTGGACCAACACTCCCTAGTGGGTCACAGCTGTAGCGTGTTTAAGACCACACCGTGTGTGTCCCTCCAAAGGTTTAGTCAATATGCTGATGAAAATTCTCATAACTATAATAATTCTTCTCTAGCTACACAGCTTACATGTAATTAAACTTGGGTTTAATTGCCAGGGCATCTGCAAATTTAGCCTACAGCGCTCAGCAAGGACTATGCCTAAACTAGTGAAGGTGAAATTCAGGTGAGAAGAATTGAAAGTAAGGAAAGAGAAAAATTAGAAACCCTAAATGGGGTTAAAGAAAGTATTTTAGAATACTTTGCGCTGTATACATAAAAGCTGTAATTAAGGCTTCAAGTAAATGATGCTAACCGCTAACTGTAGAAGTTATTATGTAGCTTAGCCTAAGCTGGATGGATGCTAGGTTAGCTTAGCTTAGCCTAAGCTGGATGGACGCTAGGTTAAGTTAGCTTAGCCACCTAGGCTGGTTTGATTACAAAATGACGTCACGAGTTAGCACTTCCTGTGACAAGTCGTTGTCATGGGAACCAGTGCATGTCAGAACAATTCAACAGTACCTGAAGAATGTCTACACATTTTACTGAGTTATGCATGTTTAAACGGGTTAAAAGGGGGCGCCTATACTTTAAGTCTTTCAAGAACTTGATGTTACATTCAGTAAAATGCTAATGTGTTTTGGCATTTGCTAATTTTACTCATGGAACTCTTCTCTTTACTTTGCACAACTTATTCTATTCGTTTACAAAGTAAGGAAATAGATTTGCTGTAAGTCAAAGCTTGTCTAAGCCTATATAGTTACGTCCCTCTCATGCATAAATGCTGACTTTTCAGCGAGTGAACAGTTTTGATCGCTAGGTAGCTCTCTGCTTGTGGATGCAGCTAAAAATTTAGGTGAATTACATCCATCTAACAATAATTTGTAAGGCCTTTACATTGTAGAAAGGGGAGCATCACCCAGGTCTACGTATATATAACACTGTCCTGAGCTTTCTTTTTCAGAAACAGGTTTAGCAATACTGCAATTTGGATTTCTTTAACCAAAGCAGGATAGATATCGGTACAGTTTAAAAGCTGCTGAGATGAGATTCCTTTGTCAAACAGACTTACGCTTTAATGCTGAACTTACTGATACCAGTTGGAAATCTAAGACTCTTTCACTTACAGTAGAGATGTCAATTCCCGCTATCGTTTTATCTGCATTTAGACAAGCCAGCAACCAGTGATCAAAATGCGTATCGCATGTTGTGTTCCAGTTGGACCGCAATGGTCAAATGCACGCCTGTAGGTTAACAGTAGTTTAAAACTCAGGTGGTTTTCCTACACTATGGCGTCAAGGTATGCCCTATTTGGAGCTAGTGTTTCCTGTAACCCTTCATTGTCATGGAAACTAATGTAGCAGTGCCAATTCAACCAGCATGTAGCAAATGTTTGTTTCAAAAGAGTTGTGCATAGTCTGTTGGCAGGTGAGGCTTACACGTCCATTCAAGATTTACTTTATATCAGTAAAATTCTATTTTTACTAATGCAGAGTCTTGCTGCTCTTTGAGCACCCATTTTCATCTACTTTAAAAGTTTTATGTCCTATGCTGACCAGGGACTTTTTAGCAGAGTCTTGCATTGTGTTCATGCTGTGTGGCTTCTGGTTTTGCAGTTCAGGATCAATGGGGTCTTAGGAACCCTTTCTGGGGAGGCCTTCTGTGTTAGAGGCCTTCCGCATCAGGTCACACATCGTTGAGTGGGCATTGCGTGGGGGCAGGTGAAAATATGGTGACTAACTGGTTTTGGAGGAAAAGTTTCTTGAAGCTGGTGTCCTCCTCCGTCACAGGTTCGTTGTAAGTTCCACAGACAACTCGTTCGGAGTTGGTGGTGGTAGCACAGGGCCTTCTAGGTCTGTCCTGCTTGGTGTTTGGGCAGGGCCCAGCTGGGCTGGATGTGTCCAGATCAGATGGAGTCTGTCTCGGTGTGCCATACCGGTTGGAGACTGCAGGTGAAAATCAATGTCTCGTAGATTGGCAGGGATGTTTCTGACCTTTCACTTGAGATTGTTGAGTGTCACTTCATGTGCCATTTCAGGGTTTGTCTGATTTACCTTTTCCTCCTGCAGCTTTAGGGGCTCTCAGGGCACTGTCTGGTGAAGTGTTAAGCCGAGGACTTTGGCTCCTCCCCCCTTTGTGCAGGGCTGGGGAAGCTTACGCTGCTAATGTGAAGGTCAGCAGGGTCCATCTTTCTTGTGTGGTCCATTTGCAGTGGGTTGGACTGTTGCAGCTCTCTTTGGACCACATGGAGTGCGTCAATAATGTTACAGCATCGCTAAGTCAGTGTTCGGACTTCCGCTGCACATTGATGGCTTTAGCTCTCTTTGAGTTCAACCATTTCTTTAAGTTCTTTGAGTGAAACAGTTCTTTACCCGTCGGTTTGCAGGTGCTCAGAGCTGTCGTCCGCCTGAAAACTGATGATCTCTTTCAGTTGCTCTGCTCTGTCAGGGTCCTTGCATCGGTCCTGTGCCTTCTCCCGTTGAGCAGGGTTCGTTCTCTGTGGAGTCCTGTGGCTGGCAGCGTTAGTTCATTTACCTCCTGTTTGAGGCCTGCGGGAGCATGGCCAAGGAGAAGATAATGCTGGTCAGCTCTTGGTGGCTCAGGCTGGGTGTCAGACGTCTGCTTTCATTGTTGCCTAACTGTTCCTTCCTCTGCCGTGGCAGGTCGTTGCCTGCTTCAGGCTGAAGGATGTCCATGACACTGCTCTGCCGGGTCTTCAGGCGGTCCTGGTGGCAGGGCTGGGTGTCTGAGGCCTACTGGAACACTTGTGGGAACACGAGAGAGAAATGGCAAAGGCAAATGCAAGTTTCTACAGAGGGGGTGAGCTATCTGTGTGGGAGAATGGCTATGTGGAGCAGCTAAAATTTAGTGTTGGTGAGCACACACAACAAAAAAAAAAAGTTTTGAGTATCTTAGTTGACGTGCTTTAAGCAGCATCGTCTGATGACTGGGCTCTTACATGTCATAACCTATTACTCAAAAATGCTGATGGTTCTTCTCACATGTTGTGCTACGAGAGTAACAGATAGAGCAAAACCAAAATAAAACAATGGGATGAAACCAGAAAAGAAGAGGTAGAAAGGAGTGTTTTACCTATTTAGGTTTAGCTAGGAGACATATGTAAACAGGAGTCACTTATGGGTTATGCTGCTGTTAGACTAAGCTACCAGGGACACATCAGACATCTCAAGGTCCAAAAGAAGAAGAAGAAACAATGGGAAGTGTTTCCAGTTCTGTCTGGGGCCTACTGTGCGTTTGTGTTTAGCCGTACTTCATGTACTTAGCTTGGTGCTAAGGAGTGAGGATGGGTAAAACACAGACAGGAAGTAGGATATTAATAACCTGTGTAACTCGCTATGGAAACAACAGTCGCTAGATATTGTAATCCTATAGAGAGAGAGAAGATGAGGATAGTGACTAGTGATCTAAAATAAGGTAAAGGTAAAGTTAGAACGTCCTTATAGCTCTAAGAAAACTAAAAGGAAAGGGAAGCGTATCAAGTAATTTAATTAAATTTCAAATTTAGTTAAGCCCTTCTTTTTTTCTTTAGCTGAATATAAGAATTCAGGCTGAAACAAACGTAAATAACTAAATTGAAATAAAATAAAAAAAAATAAAAAAAATGTATGTAAACATTGTGTGTTCTCATAGCTCTGGTAACTAGAGGGGAACTTGACTAAGCAAATTGATTTAATTAAATTCCCAATTTAATTAAATTCAATTTAACTGAATAGGACTATTCAGGCTCAACAGGTGTAAATACACAAAATAAAATAGGGGTAGATTTAAGTAAAAATAAAAGAAACACAAATAAAAACCCAAAGTATCTGGGTTTCAATCTGAAAGTGAAACCAAGAGGAAGGGGTCGAGAGAGAGAAAGAGAGAGAGAAGAGGGTGGTTTAACCCTCTTATGAGACGTGCTTCGTGAAGCTCTGACACCAGGGTGAATCATTCGTCTCAAATCATTCGGAGTGTATCACTGCTAAGGTCACGTGATTTTATTAAACTGGGCTTCGTTACGCGTCATAGCTGTTTCGAAATTGTTTTAAATTTCAACGGTTCGTGAACCATTGTGTATCTGGTCTCTATGTGATCTCGTATCACTTTATAGATTCGTACACATTTAATGACGCATTTGATAAAGGGTCTGATTGACTTTCAAGTCAAGCTTTCATAAAACGAGCCCTACGGTTTACTAAGATATTATGCCTTGAAAGACACCTCATATTAAACGATATTAGGTAGCTCGCGGATTGCCATTACCTGATTACACCTTTTGATAAAACCTTTGCGATTGGTTTGTAAAAGGTGTTCCGTTGATTTGAGTTTCCGCTACACTTCCACTGTTTTGACCAGCAGGGGTCGCCAGCGAGGGCGCTTCAAACAAAGAGTCATTTGTGACTCAGTTGACTCCTTTGATTCAAAGCCTCGAAGAGCTTTGACTCTCATTACTCGTGTTCAAATCACTCAGTTCAAATCACGCAAAATCTATAGTCTTTGGTTTAAGGTTACACTTTACGCTCTAACGTGTCTAAGTTTTTAGGCGGTGCTAAAACTATCACTCGAGGTAGAGGGTTTTACTTGTAAGTCATGCGTGTAAGTTAGGATTGAGGGAGCTATTGGCTACAACCGTCGCTTGTTTACACGAGGGTCTGTGAGATTGGTGCTGTTGTCAGAAAAACTAGATAGGAACGCCTGCTCGCGTTCCGGACGCAATGCCAACCAACAACACAGATCGTTCGAAGCAGCGATCGAGCTGTGCTGACAGTTTGCACTGAGTCTCTCGCTTAGACACGACGTTGCGTGTGAGTGACTCTTTTAAACAAATCAAAACAGCACCGTTCTTTCACCGACAATGGCAAATTACTAGTTAGCTAAGCTAGAATTTATACCACTAATTCGACGCGATTGTTTCATATGAGCGCTTCAGCGGTTTAATATGAATACAATGACGTAACGCATAATAAGGCCTTAATCGGTGATTGAGGAACATCGCTCAGATCACATTCAAAAATGCTGAAAATGGAGATTTCTTCGTCCATATCAGGTTAATTAGTTCTGGTACCATTTATGTGCGCGGCTAATCTGAGATTTCTTCGTCAGAGAAGGCTTATGCTCGATTTATATCTGAAATTAGGCTTTCTTCGCTAATATCAGGAGTTTCTTATCGTACGATTTAAATATGCATTATAGCATTTGTGAACTTTCTGCCATTCGTAGGAAGGCATATTCAAGCTATAGTTTTGCTGATTTACTCAGAAACTTGTACGTGCATGTATGAGATGTTAATAAAACTTATGGGACAACATATGATTGATTACTGTCTGCTTGCATACAATGTTTAATACGATGCCTTAAAATTCTCCACCATTATGTAAGGAACTCAGCTTTTTGGAAATATTAATAATCAATAATATCTTGTTATTATTAATTATAAATATTTGGGTCAGTTAATTGGATTAACTTGATGTGGCTGAATTAATATTACAATCAATTAATCAGTTCTTCCAACGAACTATTTTGATTATTAATTTATTCTAATAAAGGGTATCTTCCATGGCCACCGAAGAATAATTATTTCTTCGCCTGTACAGTACTTTGAGCCAGTAGCAAAAACGTGATCGTAAAGTGACTTGTATTGCAAACAAAACAGAACCAAATACATATTATGTACAAGTTTTATTAACTAAATATAGATATTTATATGAATATAAATAAACTAAACAACATACACACATGAATACATAAATAGGTTAGTGATAGGATGAAATTGGAAACCGGAAGAGGGTCTATGAGAAGAACCATCAGAATTTCATTTTCACATTTCATTGAATTGAATACTTGCATTTGTAATGGGAACAATTCTTGAAGTTGTTGAAAATTGGAGTCGTTGATGGTTCCGGCAGTGTCAAGTGGAAGTTGGTTGAGCGTTCTCTTTCTCCAGGAACGCATGACTGGTTTGGTGAAGGCCTGGGACTCTGTTGAGGCCACGCCGAGCACCCAGGAGAAGTGAGGAAGTCGGAAGGATGGGTGATTGGAGTCGTTGTTGGTTGGAGTCTTTGTTCCAAAACTCCTGAGATTGTCCTTGGTTCTTTGTGAGAGAGTCTTCTCTCTTTTCCATGAGGCCGGATCTGGTTGGAATCGAGGCCTGCTGGGCCCTGGGGCCCCCGTGGAGGGGGAGGGGGCTCCCCAGTCTCACCAGAACAGTGTTGCGGCTGGATGAAAAAACTAAGAGAGGGCGGTCACTGTTGCCTGCCTCTGATATACCCTGAGAAAAGAACCAACCCCTAAGGTTTGAATGGACCTATGAGTAAGGTGACATGTCCGAGAGGGGAAGCGGCTCTTAGTTGATTTATGGTCTTTGTCCCCAGCATGCTTAGACTGTTCATTCAAGCTCAAATAGACATAACAAATTCACATTGCATTCTAAGAGAAGGTGATGTACATCAAAGTGTGTGTCATTAAATGAGGATTAATTTGCTAGGAAGCATGATACAGGTGAGGTTATATTGACCGTTGGGTGGTCGTTCAACCACATACACCCCAATCAAACATACCATGTTGTTATACCTAATAGTACACGAGACAGTAAATCATCACAGTTTCTGTGAGGCATGTTCCTTCATAGATCAGAGTAACACCGCAAAGTTTATTTAATTAAAGATGGTCTCTCTCTCTTAAGCATGTGGCGCATGTGGCCACATTCCTTTGAGGTCGTAAAGTCTGTTATCAGTCTTAAAGTGTTCTGTAACCGGACACCCGGCTGACAAAGTAACTTCATTTGTGAGGTTAGTTTTGGGGGAGAGTTTCATAGACCTTTATATTCATTAAATATAGTGAATATGAATAATTAGTGTGTGTCTGATTGGTCCAGACCCTACATTTACTATAAAGGTGCGAAAAGAGTGCGATTAATCGCGATTGATCACTCTGGCGAGCAGGACGAGACCGAGGGCCGTGAGAGAATGGCACGAGACCGGTGCATCGTGCAGGTGTCGCTCATTAGTAATCACGCTACTGGCCTCGCGCCATTCTCTCACCGCCCTCGGCCTCGTCCTGCTCGCCACAATCGCGAATAAAAAATGTAATCTAATGACAGCCCTAGATTATTTGGATATAAAAATGTATCAACACACTTAGCAAATGGCAGCTGTGTTTCTGAGATGAACAAAAGTCTTGGGTTTGAAACCACATTAGAGTCAGTAAATTATGATAGAATTTTAATTTTGGGGTGAACTATCCCTTTGTGTACAAATACTCTATTATAGCCTGACCAGAACCTATTTCAGAAAGTCTTTACTTAAATTACTATAAAATCATATTCAAGTTCTAAAAGTTAGCAAGTTCAAAGGTTTAGGAATGACCAAGGAGCTTTGACAGATGGTAGGAATTGATAGAGAGAGAGAGTGAGAGAAAGGATACGGTAAGACACTTGAATCAGCTCTACCTAGCCGAGATGTAACGATCAGATGGGATCCAGTCCAACAATTACATAGACTGACAGAACAGGAAATCTCAAAAGACGTCCTCACAAAACTTACCTGAGTTGGACCTCTTATTATGTCACTTTAAAATAAATTCTACCTTGGCATATAAATGTCTTGCCTGACTTTTTTTTTTCCATTCCAAGGTTATTTTCAATGAAAGTCGGTATGAAATGAAGATTGATCCTATATTATTTTTATTATTGTATTTCATATTATCCATTTCAGATTCACAGCTATTTTGTCAATGCATGTTAAAGATCCTATTGTGAATGATTAATCTGTATATATGTATAATTGGTCATTTATTTATTTATTTTGACTTTGCTATCTTCCAGTGAAAACGACAGGCTTCACTCTGGTGACATATGCTGTACTTTCCCCATCATTTTATCTGGTTAATCCCCGCCCCTTGACTGAAACTAGTTTTTTGTTTAGTGCCACTCCCACAATTTAAAATCTGATTATCATTTGATGGATAGAACCAAGTTTACACTGTCTACACTGAATATGTCGAAGCAAAGGTTCTGAATGCATTTGCACTGTTGTCAGAAGTAGCGCAAATGCATGGAGTACATCAGAAATAGAAAGGGCATCTGTCATTGTCACAACATTAGCATTTACATTAGAAATTCAATGTGGCCACATGCGTTTCTGACTTCCTCTGAATGTGATTCAGTGATCAGATCTGTTTTGGTTTACATTTACACCTCCTGACCACTTGCGATCAAATCACAGAGATGGATCTTAATATACCATGTATAAATAGTGTGAGAAAAAGAAAACAACAAACAGAAAAAGGCAGTCAGGAAACGCTCAGGGAACAGGAAAAGGTGTCAACCATATCAATGAAAGAACAGAACACATAAGTAAAGGAAAGAGGCAAGAGGGAAAGAAGAGGAAATGGGTTAAGAAGGAGGGGTACTGACAGAGGAAGAGAAAAAAGACAGGAAGGGAGGGAAGAAGAGATAGACAGGCAGGCAAGGGCTTCTTTAATGAATTAATGACTGCTCTCTCTTTACTCTCTCTCTCTCTCTCTCTCTCTCTCTCTCTCTCTCTCTCTCTCTCTCTCTCTCTCTCTCTCTCTCTCTCTCTCTTTCTCTCTCTCTCTCTCTCTCTCTCTCTCTACATCTCCGCTCAGACAAAGATGGAGGAGGGTGGGGGGAGAGCAGCGCCGCCGATGAAATAATAAATAAACACATGAATAAGTGAAGAGATACACATGAGGCGCAGCACTCACGCAGGAAGATGGCTGTCTCACTCTCTCTGCCTCTCTCTATAGTTCAATCTCCTGAGTGATGGGCTCTAACTTCAAGCAGCTGGAAGTGTTGAAATATTTAGCGATCATGGGGAAAGGGTGAATGCTAATTTCGGGCAGTCCTATGCGCCCGTCTTGCTGCGCCATGCGCCGGGTCTCTGGTGACCTTATGCTTGGCGAGGGGGGAAGAACTTTGGGCATGCTAACAACACAGGAATGAACTAGTGCCCAGGCTACAAATGCATGCAACAACATGTGGAAACAGGCCGCAACGGACTTGTTTTCTTGCATTAGCACTGGTTGTCAATATAATAGTTTCAGAGGCTAAATAGGTCCTGTGAAGTAAACTCTTCGCTCCTAACAGTGGCTTCCCAACACTGGAACTATTGTTTTATACATGCTTACATAACATCGCATGACTGTAAGGTCAACTGACTTGACACAGTTTTGGTGCATGTAACTTGCAAGTGTATGAATGAATCAATAATCTAAACATCTCAAGCATAATAGTGAGATTTAGCCAGATGGCATATCAGTTGTAAAAAAACAATAGCATAAACGTTGCTCAAAATAACACATAATGGGTTATAACCATCTAAACGGCCTACTGCAGGTGTATCCCTTTTATTGAATGAATAGTGCATTCAGATGAATACATTACAATTTACTCATCCTTAGGTCAATCCAAAACCCATGTGACTTCATAAAGTGTGACGATGCCGAGTCTCCTGCCAGGTTTGATGATGTCAGTGTTGCCTTTGGTTGCATGTCATTCCCAACGTTGTGTTTTGAAGCGTGAATAAAATTTACACTGCAAAAAAACATTTTCTGCATTAGTAATTCATCAAAATAGTCTTGTTTTCCAGAAAAAATATTCAAGCATCTGTAAAACAAGATTGATTTACTTTTTTGTAAGATATTAACATTTGATGAATTAAATATATTTTTCTTACCCCTTCCCTTATGAAACAAAATATATATGGGAATACTGGTAAATAAATTGCAATATATTACATTACCCATTTCCATATATGGGAAACAATTTTTCAGTCAACACAAAAACTGCACTTCATTTTTTAAATGTAATAGCTTTTTTGAAGCACTCAATTAATTAATTTCTCTTTCATGAATTAACACATTGGTTCATATTTCCCTCATAACTGTCTCCATAAATTGCACATGCAATTATTCATTATATATATATATATATATATATATATATATATATATATATATATATATATATATATATATATATATATATATATATATATTCATTACATATTTTTCAATAAATTAAAAGTGGCAATTCCTTATGTATTATTCAATATATTGTAAAATATTAACACAGTATATCATTCTATATATTTTCAATGTTTATTCAATAATTTATTATATTGATTGTTCAAATAAAGAATGTAGATTGTTTTAAGGATGTTAGATATTTTCTTCTGACAAAGACGGATACTGATTATACTGAAAAATACTGATTAAAGGGAGTAAAGGGTAAATTACTAAACATGACAATTCTATCCTCATTTACTCATCTTCATTTTGTTCCAAATCCAAGACATTCTGAAACACATATTAATATATTTTTAATATTTTAATATTTTAGTGGGAGATTTCTCAGATTCAGAAGTGCAAACATGCTTGTGTGACACAAGTACAAACCCCGCTAGTTCTTGCATTTCAAGCAAGTGTTTATCATATTTGATCTGCTCTATGTATGTGCGTTGATGAATGTTTTTATGTGAATAAAAGCCTTAATTACATATGTTTTGAATTAAATGCATCAAACAGACATCATCATCGACACAGTCTACATTTATGGTGCTTTAATGCAGTTTTTTTTTTGTTTTTTTTCTTCTTCTATGGAACACTGTGAACATTCCTCAAAACTTCCTTTTGTATTCACAGTACTCATTCATGGCATTGGAATGACATGAGTCAATGATGGTAATTTTCATTTTAGTGTGAACTATTCCTTTATTCCTTAATTTTCTTGCTGCTACACTGGCCTGAAGTGACTGTGGTTGGAGGACACAGAGGGACAGGAAGTGCAGGGTGAAAAGAGAGGACCATAGGGTTGGCTTAAAGGATGGTTGGAGGCAGAGATGGAGAGACTCACTAGTATGTGACATGATTTACAGACGGGGCTGCTGGGAGACATCTAGCCGCGCTCTCCCCTGCCACTATAATCGCAGTGCTGTGACCGGCTCCAAAGTGTCTACAAGGGCTGCACTACCCCTCACACACACACACACCCAACTAAGGAATCCAGTGTCTGTCCAATTACAGGCTGCCATTGTCAGACAGACTCCCAAGGCTAGACACAAGAGTGTGGAGGAGAGAGCTAGAGAGAAAAGGAGGACCCGGGAACAATAGGAGCAGTGTGACGTGCGACGCCTTCCCATTGTTTTGGCCCTGGGTGTCCTGAGACCTACAAACACAAGTGTATTTACACACACAAGCTCACAGACAGTCACATTTATTCATGGAATACTTACACAGATGGGAACGGGTTATTTTTCCTTTGCTTTTGGTTTCTATTTAAGAAGTACCAATTAAAACACATACACAGATCAAAACAGGAACTTGCAGAGGGGTCGTCATTCCAGTACTGTGGTGGAAACATGGTTTTGTAAAAACAAAAAACGTTTAGTATACTGTTAAAAACAGTATTTATTCAATTTTATTGAAATTAAAATGTTAAAACGTTTATTAACATTATGATTTAACATACTGGTGACATTTTAGAATAACGGTTTGTCATTAATGGGCAACTATGGAAGTAATGCAGGACAAATTAGTTGTTCCCTTTCAGTCGATAACGTCGGACGTAGTCGACGCGACTGAAATGGGATCACGCTAGGGAGCCTATCATCTTCGAGTACTATTGAACGAGCCAATGTAATTGGCGTGCGTGATTCGCATCACACACTCCGCCCCCGCAGCGCGGGTATAAATACGGAAGTGGATGCACGCACTAGTTGCCTTTCGCTTCGGAGCCGATCGTTTGATGTCTCTGAGAGTGCTGTTGTCTACAACGAGCGAGTGTGTCGGTGTTCTTCAGGAAGACTCTCCCAGTGCTGGTGTTCTACAGCGCGAGTGCAGCGGTGATCGCGAGCTTTGAGCTCTCAACTGCTGTTTTAACAGCAACAAATTTCTAAATGTTTGTGTGTGTTGATGGCTGGTTAGAGGGCGGAAAAGTGAGTGCTTCACTGTTTCAGTTCTCTGTTCAGTGTTGCCGCGGTCATTTCCCTGTGTGCTCCGGCACTGGTGACGGTCCTATTTTCTGAAAGAGCAACACGGGTGCGTTTGCGTCTTTTTCAAGATGTCATTCCGCCCGTGCGTTTCTGGGTGCGGTCGTTCCCTGTCTCTCTCTGAATGGTCACAACTGTTGCGTCACGTGTTTGGCTTACAGCACGCTGAGACAGCTTTTGTGGACAGCTCATGTTTTCACTGTGGGAACATGACTGTCGCAGTGTTGAGGGCGAGACTCGCCTTCGTTCGCGGAGAGCGAGTCCCCATTACCATGCCCCACCCTCGGGTGCTGTGTGGGATGGGTGACCGGAGGATAGTGTTGGATGTCCCGCCCGGTAACCATTCCCTGTGGGCTCCTCACTCCTCCCTTCCACTGCAACCACTGGAGCCTCCGGTGTTTTCTGCTGGTCCATCTGTAATGGGTGGGCCAGCGGTTTCACTCGGGGCTCCCCTGGAGGACAGGACGCCGATTGCAGCATCAGAGGGTGAGCTGACTTCTGGAGATGATGACTCGGCTGCATTGTCTCCCTCCGGGAGTTCAATGTTGCCCGAGCCGGATCCAGAATTATCAGCTATGCTGAAACGGGCCGCCGAGGCTGCCGGGCTCGAGTGGAACCTCCACCGTGTCCCGTTCAGTCTCGGTTGGAATCTGGAGTTTGGTATCTTGGGGCGGGCCGCGCTGGTTCTCAGCTCGCCGCCCCAGTGCCTTTCTTTCCCGAAATGCATGGAGAGCTTATCAGGTGGTGAACAGCATCTTTCTCTGCCAGAAACTGCCTGAATAGCTTTTCCCCCTCATTACCCTTGATGGAGGAACGGTGAAGGGTTGCGAGGTGTCCCTCCATTGGAGCGGTCTGTCGACACAGGTGCACCTGTGTCCGGCGGCCGCTGCCTTTTGGGGGGATCCTCGTCTCCCCCCTAAGGCCTGTGAGTTTCGTCCGTTCCGACGGGCAGAGCTTACAAAGCCTGTGGGCAAGCCCCTTCCTCTTGCGTGCCATGGCGTTGCTGCAGGCTAGGGCACCCATGGCATGCACGAGGGTAATCCAGACCGTGCGCTCATAGGTGAGCACCGCACTGCATCCGACCTCACCCTCCGGGGTACGGGTGTCGTAGCGTGCGTGATCGGTCTGGCGATGTCCACCTTGGTGGTCCAGTAGCGCCTTCGTTGGCTCAGCCTGGTTGGTATGGCGGATGCGGACAAGGTTCGGTTCCTGGTCTCCCCAATTTCCCAGGTTGGGCTGGTCGGCGACGCGGTGGAGAACTGCATCAAACAGTTCTCTGCCGCTCAAGCGCAGACGGAGGTCATCCGGCACATCCTGCCCCGGTGGCCAGCTGCTGCCTCCACCCGCCGCCGGTGGCAGCTCCTCCGCCTGCTCGTCGCCGTGGGCGTTCTCCGGCCGCCGCTCCTGCTGGCCCTCCGCAGCAGCCTCCACCCAGGCCTCAGCAGGGAGCCGGCCGCAGTAGAGACGCCCAGCCCGCTCCAGGCGCTGCCAAGCCAGGTGGCAAGCGACAGCGAAAGCATTCCGGAGCGGGCCGCCCAGGAATGGATGAGATGCTCTTGGAGTGGCACGATCACTCCCTCCCCCCGGGTGAGGGCCGGGTGGAGTCTTTGTTTGTGTGTGTGTCTGTTCCGCCGCTGGCTCCCTAAAAAAAAAAAAAAAAAAAAGCGGAGCAAGCGGTACCCACACTTCAAAGAGAGAGCAATTTCATCTGTTCCTGGGTCCCAAGAGGGCCAGTCTGGCGGGTGTGACCCTGTATAGCCTTACACCCCTCAGCTCCCCCTTGGTCGCCAGCAGGCAGCTTGGTGCGTTCGAGGACCCGGTCATCCGCCTTCTCACGCGCCCCCTGCCGCTTGTGGAGACAGGTAAGTGTTGCACAGCACACTAACACCACTCTCTCTACTTTGCTGCCCCACCTCAGGCTCGGCTACCCCGCTCAAGTCAGTGATAGTCATCACATTAGGTGTTGAGCAGACGTGCTCCTGAAAATTCAGTGATATTCATCACACCGAGTGTTGAGCAGTGCTCCTGACTTGTGCGTGCTTATCTTATCCTGCTGGCGAAGGATTTGATATAGCCGCTCCTCCAGCCGGTACGAAGGCCAGTTGTAAACTCGTTCTTCGTGCTACTAGGTGGTGGGTCGTGACCATCTTGGCCCAAGATTGGTCTGCAGCTTTGACCTGAAAGACATGTGCTTCAGATCTCTACCTCCCGCACCGCAGGCCATCCTGTGTGTTGCGTCTAAGGGTGGAGTATCAGTACAGTGTCCTTCCCCTCGAGTGCTCCAGAGCCCGTTGGGTCTTCAGGTCAACTGGAAGAGAGTAATCTCGCCCACGGGCGAGTATCTCTTTTCTAGTTTTGGAGAGGTACTCGGTCCAACATGTCTCTCCAATGAGAATGTGTTCAGCTGGTGTTGAAGTGAGAAAGGGTCCCACTGAAAGAACTTTCAGAGGCTCCTGGGGTATATGGTAGTCGCAGCCTTTGGCTCCCTCCATATGGGACCGCTTCAGCGCTAGCTTCACGATCGAGTCCCGAGGTGACCGTGGCAGAGCAGCTCACCCTGTGTGACTATAGTTCATCCCGGTCTGCTGCCAAACCCTCTTCAACAGAGCGGCCATGTACAAAGGGCGTGTTTTAACGGGGGCCTGGGCGACCCCCGACTACACGGGCATTCGTGCCTCGAGTTGTTAGACATTGCGACCGTTGCGCAAGCTTCCCTTGCATGTCACAAACTCACCCGTCACCTCCTCCTTGGAGTCAGACGCTTCTGAGGGCGCCTTATTCCACTCCTCCTGCTTACTCAATCGTGCCGCCATCGAGCCTCACGACAGTTATAGCCAGGGCAAGTGGAGACTCCATCCCCTGGGTCCGGCTGGGTCATGACCATTCCGGGGCCGCTCAGTTGCCCCCCCGGTTTTATTTTTCCGCCAGTGTTTGGGTAAACCGAGCGGACTACCCTTGGACAAACACTGGGACTCAGCGGCCCCAGGGGCCCGCAGAAATGCGTTTAACCCCAGTGAGCCTTCTAAAAGTGACTGCGACTCATGGTCGCCTTGCGCCTGCAAGTCAGTGAAATCATCACTCTTCATGTTGAGCAGATTTGCTCCTGAAACTCAGTGAAGTTCATCGCACTCTGGTGTTGAGCAGCAATGCTCCTGTAGCTCAGTGAGTCCATCACAGGTAGCTCAGTGAATTCATCACACGCAGTGCTGAGCAGAAATGCTCCTGGTGCTCAGTGAAGTTCCTCGCACTCAAGTGTTGAGCAGAAATGCTCCTGAAGCTCAGTGAGTTTATCACACTCAGGTGTTGAGCAGTAATGCTCCTGAAGCTCAGTGAACTTGTCACACTCAAGTGCTGAGCAGAAATGCTCCTGTCGCTCAGTGAGGTTCTTCGTACTCAAGTGTTGAGCAGAAATGCTCCTGAAGCTCGGTGAGTTTATCACACTCAGGTGTTGAGCAGGAATGCTCCTGAAGCTCAGTGAACTTGTCACACCCAAGTGCTGAGCAGAAAATGCTCCTGAAGCCCAGTGATCTTCACATGTTGTGTTGAGCAATGCTCCTGTCTTTTGCGCCCGTCACTTGCACCTACGTGCCATGTCAGGAGAGGAACAGGTCTTCATAGTTGCCCCTCATTGGCCCAACTAGACCTGGTTCCCTTCAACAGCCTTCCTGACTTCCCCTGGATTCGGGGACGGGGCACGATGGCACACGCGTTCTTCCCCCGGAGATTCCGGGCGGTCTTACATCCGAACGCGGAGGTTCAGGTGGCTATCACAAGAACATGTGTTAGTTACCATCACTTCTGCGAGCACCCCCTAGAATTGGGTAGCGTGCTTACGCCTTTAGAAGTGGAACCTAGTCGTTGAGTGCGTCTTCTCCCCTGAGGAGATCCTGAAAGCTTTCGATCACTTCAGTGCTCTCTTCCCTGCAAAATGGGTTGCAGTAGGCTGTTTTCCTAAATCACCCTCAAAATGATGTTGCCTCGGTGTTTAAACGACGCTCATCGTGTTGCAGAAGTATGCAGAAGCACGTTCTGATCGTCAGGTTCCTGAGGAGCAAGGTCTTGTAAATCCTTGTGTCCCTCTTTATCCTCTTGGGCCTTGGCCCTGGTGCGACTGCACTGCAGAGACCGCCCCTGAGCCACTGCAGGTAGTGAGTTAAAAATTCTGTTATATCAGTTCTCCTGCTCGCGTGGTCTCTACTAGAGGGTAGGGACTTGCTCGCTCTCGGTCAACGTATTGTGCCTGGAGTCTGGGCCGGCTAACTCTCACAAGCTGAGATCCCGGCTCGGATTGTGCCCAAGGTTCCTACCTCTCCCGTAATAGGAGCAGGTGGTGAGCCTGCAAGCGCTGCCCTGGAGGAGGCAGATCCAGCCCTGGCTTCTCTGTCCGATTCGCTTGGACGTGTACAGAATGCAAGTCATAGACCTCAGACCAGCTCTTCAAATATCTGTGGAATTCAGCAGAGAGGGAAGGCTGTTTCCATGCAAAGTTGCACTTAGTGCTTGCCTTCATTTCGGCAAAGATCCGAGATGCAACATGTCCACTTAGGTGTTGAGCTCCTCTATGGTGAGTGTAAAGTGCTCCGCCTGGGCGTTGACGATATACTTTGCTAAACAGATTCTAGAGTTGGGGGCTGGACGACACCTAGTTGAACCGCTGCTTCCCGTGGGCTCCCTTCTCATGAAGCCAGTTTCACCGTGAGCCCGGTTCAAGTGTCGGCTTGCTGCGCCATTCCCCTCCTATGGACTGGATACGTGCACCTTTCTACTCCAGTTGAGTTCCCTTAAAATTGAACCCTGTTGAGTTCCTCCACACCCCTCCGACGTCGGACGTGCGGAACGTCTGGTGTTAGGCCTACCACTCGTAAGCAGTGTGGAACCTGTGTTAGGCTGGGTCCATATGTTGCGGCCCCTTCGGTGACCCCATATGTGTATTCTTCCACGATACGGCTCCCTGCGGTGAGCCCGTGTCTTCCCTCGGCAGAGTCTCTCTGCCGTCACTGTCCGGTGTGTCTCCCCCCGTCTTAGGCTGGAGCCACCCCAGTGACATTCCATATGTTAGACTGCCCGGTTTCCGCCCAGTTCATATGTGTATTCTCCACAGTTCCTCCCTCGGGTTGGATGTGGCTTCCGCATCGTCCCTTCCTTCCAACGTACGGGGAACGCTTTCCCAGTGGTCCTGTAGGAACAGCAGTGACTTCCCTGGCCTAAGCCCTGTCCTTCCCCGCCTTAAGTTTGCGGGGGCATCAGGAGGCTTTGGTTTAGGCACTGGAAGGTGGCAGCGTTAGTGGCGTGTTCAATGGTTGATCCCATTTCAGTCGCGTCGACTACGTCCGACGTTATCGACTGAAAGGGAACGTCCTGGTTGCGTATGCAACCCACCGTTCCCTGAAGGAGGGAACGGAGGACGTAGTCCCCTTGCCACTACCGCTGGACCACCGCTGACCCCGGGTTACTCTCGGCTCCTCAGCGAAAAGCAACTAGTGCGTGCATCCACTTCCGTATTTATACCCGCGCCGCGGGGGCGGAGTGTGTGATGCGAATCACGCACGCCAATTACATTGGCTCGTTCAATAGTACTCGAAGATGATAGCTCCCTAGCGTGATCCCATTTCAGTCGCGTCGACTACGTCCTCCGTTCCCTCCTTCAGGGAACGGTGGGTTGCATACGCAACCAGGACGTTCTACGCTATCACTTCAGCTACTGTAATATGGAAGCAAGTTTAACTAATCAGTAAGAAATAGCAAATTTAGGACTGAGATAGTTCCGTATTAGGTAATCAGTAATTACTGAATGAGATTTCATGGGCATGTTCAGAGTAAACAAGGACAATCTTCAAGAACTAGTTGGATTTTTATTGTGGATTTCTGTCAGGATTACCTGGCTAGTTACATTTTAATGATGGAGTAATTTTTTAATTTGAGATTTTTACTTTTTTTTAAGTACATAAATGTTTACTCTCTTAAGTACACTTATGTGGCCTTTAATTTCAATGTTATATTTTCTGCATTTTTTTTTGTTTGTTGTTGTTGTTAAATATAGCCTACTATTTAGATTTGATGTACACAACAAGTGCACATTCAATACAATTAAACACACTTCTATTTCACAGGTGGGGGGCTGGTACCCCTGACTTTGATATATACTGTAGTGTGGTACTAAATGACTGCCAGAGTCATGTACCATGGTATTTAAGTGGTTTTTCAACAATACCACCATGGTCAAAACCCATATATATATATTACTTATAATATATATATATATATATATATATATATATATATATATATATATATATATGGCAAGTGGATTGTTTCCTTAAAAACAATTAGTTGCATATTCATTATAATTTATTGTATTTGTATAAATTGCTTTGACAGTAATCACACATTCACACCACGTTGTATAAATTAGGTCAGTCCTACCGAGTCACACATTCTGCAGATCATTTGCTTTAAACTGAAAAGTCAGTGATCATCTACCTATCCACATGTCATTTAAAAGTTGTAATTTTATATTGTGAAACAAAATATCAATGTGTGTCTTATCCATAAAATGAAATGCATAGCAACCACTGAGTTGATATAAATAACTTGATAGTTACAGTATTATTACATCCCTTTAAAAAATATTTTTTACTGAGGTGGAAACATGCTTTTATACACTAGACAAGAGTTGTATTGGTGATCACTTTCTCTCTAAATTTGTATTTATTTATTTTTATTCCCATACCTATATATATATATATATATATATATATATATATATATATATATATATATATATATATATATATATATCCCTCTACTGCACGCATTATTATGCAATCATGGAAAAAAAATGACAGTGTTTTTACATATATAAAATGTGCGACAATGGAACAGCCTGATGTGTTTTCTCCCAAAATGACATGAAATGCATAAATGATTACAAACTTTTAGAAATGAAATTGTTTTTACTATTTAAAATGTTTTCAAGAGCTTTGTGTACAAAATATGAAACACATTTTAAAAGTATTATTTATATAAGAATATAAGAAAAAATTGTTACTGCTGCCATCAAGGGTAGGATGAGGAGTTCAAGATGGCGCCGAGTATGACTGCTGCGTTGCGAGCTCCGTCACAACATGGTAGTTCCCCTTCAGGGACTACCGCTGCGTGAAATCGCAGTGGGAACGCCCTCAGCGTGACGCGTCTGAAGCATGAATGAAATCAGTCAATGGAGAGAATGAGCGTACGGCGAGTGACGTCATCGACCAGGAAGCTATAAATATCCCCTGAGTACACAATACGCCAGCTTTAGTTACTTCAGCAGCTCTGTGTGTGTCTGAATCTGTCGATTGTGTTTGTCTGTTTTGTCAGGAGTTTTCACTATATATATATTTTATATAAAAAAACCAATATGAGCGAGCAGTATAAGAAGTGTGTTCCCCCCTGTACTCGGTACAAAGAAAAAATCACGGGTGGGGATTCACACGAGCTAAGTGTGGCTTGTTTAGGAGTGCAGCAATGCCCAGTCGGCTCTCGAGGGAGTCGATTGTCAGCATTGCGAGCGTTTTCCCTTGAGAACTCTGCGCTCGCGGCGATCGCTCTTCGAGGAGAGTGATTTGCTGCGAGCTCCCCGAGGCTCGGGTCCCGCTTCTGTTGAGGCAGAGCGGCGGCGCTTGTCTTGGGGCTCGCAGATGGATCTCGCTGGCGACGTTGAGACGGGCTCCGCCCTATCTCAGCTATCTCCGACGAGATCTAGTGCCTCTCACCCGGCTCTGGAAGCACGCGCTGCGGCGGTTACTTCTACCCGGGTGGAGGCACATGATGATGTTGAATTGAGATTTTCCAGTTCTGAGGAGCTGGATGTCGAAAGTTTTGCATCAGAGAAAACTAGTTTATAACATTATACTGCAAATGAAGAAGGTTTGATGGATGTATTATCTCGGGCTGTTGAAAAGCTAAAAAAAAAAAAAATAACAGTATCGAGTGGCCAGCTGATAGACAGGTTTCTAGAATTAAAAGCAATCTAGATGATAGATTTCTGTCTGCACGACCTCAACCTTCTAGCCGGTGCTTACCGTTCTTCCCAGATCTTCATGCTGAGGTTTCAAAGACCTGGGTTAGACCGGTTTCAAGCAGAATTTACACAAATCAGTCCAATGCTTATGGTAACATTGTTGGTGCTAAATCTGCTGGTTATGTGACGATACTGTAGGCGGAGGAGACGCTCGCGAGCTATCTCTCTCCTGCTTCATCGTCTTCACTTAAAGCACCGGCTCTTCCACCAAAAAATAAATAAATAAATAAATAAATATATATACCTCTGTGCTGGTGGGGAAGGCTTACTCGGTGGCTCGGCAGGCGGCTGCATGTTTGCATACGATGACTTTTATGCAGGCTTTTCAGGCCGACCTGCTCAAAGGAAATCTGAGGGGGGTCCCCACCGAGAGAGACTTGCGTTCACCTCCCTTAAGGGTGCCCTGTCTCTCCCGGCGCCCTCAGGGGCCCGTCCTACTAACCCTGCCGAAACAGGGCGTAGAAGGGTCTGGCGAGTGCTTTCCCGAGGGACGCTCGCCGCCTCTAAGGAGGGTTCTAGTGTGTTCAGACCAGTCGTTCCCTGCCGGTGCGCCGTTACAGGGCACTGTGTCTGTCACGCAGAATGTTCAACCAGAGCAAAGTCTTTCGTCGAGTTCGTCTTCCAAAAGAGCACAGCAGAAGCGGAGTGTCACGTCTCGTGCCCCCCTGCAGAGAAACTGGAGGGACGAGGCGGGGCGCTCTCCGGCGCGGCCTTCTCGGGGCAGGACTGATCTGAGGACAGTCATTGTCGCCAGAAAAGCCGCGTCGAAAAAGTCCTGACGGGCTGAACGTCAGGACTCTGAGGGTGGTCCCCATCGGGAAAAACTTGAGTTCACCGCACAAAAACACGGTGCCCTGTCTTTCTCGATGCCCTCAGGGGTCTGTTCTACTAACCCTGCCTATACAGGGCGTAGAGAGACTCGGCGAGCGATTTCCCGAGGGACGCTCGCCCCCTCCAAGAAGGGTTGTGGGGTGCTCAGACCAGCTGTTTCCTGCCAGTATGTTACAGGGCGCTGTGTCTGTCACTCGGGATGTTCATCCGGAGGCCAGCCTCGAGAGGCTGGTTCCCTTAGTAGAGTTCCTGGCGGAATGGGTCCCCCACCCAGCAGGGAGTTAGGATACTACTTCATTAAAAAAAAGAAATCCTGACGTGCTGAACGTCAGGACTCTGAGGGTGGTCCCCATCGGGAAAAACTTGAGTTCACCGCACAAAAACACGGTGCCCTGTCTTTCTCGATGCCCTCAGGGGTCTGTTCTACTAACCCTGCCTATACAGGGCGTAGAGAGACTCGGCGAGCGATTTCCCGAGGGACGCTCGCCCCCTCCGAGGAGGGTTGTGGAGTGCCCAGACCAGCTGTTCCCTGCCAGTACGTTACAGGGCGCTGTGTCTGTCACTGGGGATGTTCAAATCAGATCCGAGGACTGGTTTGTCATGATAGATCTAAAGGACGTTTACTTCCATGTATCTATCCTCCCTCAACACAGGGAGTTCCTGAGGTTCGCTTTCGGGGCGAAGCGTACCAATATCGGGTTCTTCCGTTCGGCCTAGCACTGTTACCCCGAACATTCACGAAGTGTACGGATGCTGCTATAGCCCCGCTGAGGTTACAGGGCATCCGCTTTCTGTACTATATAGACGATTGCTTGATTCTGCTTGATCGGAACAACAGGCGGTTCGGCACCGAGATGTCGTTCTTGCTCATATCAAGTGACTGGGGCTGAGGCTCAACGCCAAAAAGAGTGTTCTTTCTCCATTACAGAGAACCACTTTTCTAGGTGTAGTGTGGGATTCAACGACGATGCAGGCACGATTGTCACCTGCTCGTATTGCTTTGATTCTCGCTGCAGTAGATCAGGTCAAGCTAGGCCAGTCATCCACTGTAAAACAGTTCCAGAGACTGTTAGGTCTCATGGCAGCTGCGTCCAACGTGATACCTCTTGGCCTCTTGCACATGAGACTGTTACAGTGGTGGCTCAGGACCAAGGGATTCTCCCCGAGGGGAAATCCGCTTCGCATGATCGTGAGTTTGCGACGGTGTCATCACGCCCTGATCATGTGGAAAGATCCTTGGTTTCTGTCCCAAGGCCCTGTGTTAGGAGCTCCTTGTCGTCGCGTTATGCTAATGACAGATGCCTCTCTCACGGGTTGGGGGGCGATTATGGATGGTCGCCCGGCTCAGGGTCTGTAGGAGGATCATCATCGTCTGTGGCACTTAAACTGCCTAGAGATGTTGGCGGTGTTTCAGGCTCTGAAACACTTCCTCCCAGACCTAAGGGGCCACCATGTTCTTGTCCAGACAGACAACACATCGGTGGTTTCTTATATCAACCATCAGGGGGGTTTGCGTTCTCGCCCGCTTTACAACTGGCACGTCAGATCCTTCTATGGTCCCAGGGGAAAATTCTTTCTCTGAGAGCTTTTATCTCCCGGGGTATTTAAATCAGGGGGCAGACATCCTGTCAAGACAGGGGCCGAGGCCCGGGGAATGGAGTCTTCACCCCGAGGTGGTGGAACTCCTATGGAAACATTTCGGTCTTGCCGAGGTAGATCTATTTGGTTCTCGAGAAACATCACACTGCCCGCTGTGGTTCTCTCTCAGCCATCCAGCCCCGCTAGGGTTGGATGCGATGGTACATCCGTGGCCGAGGTCACGCTTGTACGCCTTTCCCCCGATCGCTCTGCTCCCAGGAGTTCTGGACAGGGTTCGCCGGGACGGGCTCAGTCTCCTGCTAATAGCCCCGTTCTGGTCGGCCCGGGTATGGTTTGCGGACCTAGTGTCTCTCCTCAACGGCTCTCCCCTAGAGATACCGATCAGGAGAGATCTGCTCTCTCAGGCGAGTGGGTCGACCCTTCACCCCCGTCTAGAGCTATGGAGGCTGTGGGCTTGGCCTTTGAGGGGGCCCAGCTCATAGATTCTGGTCTCTCGGCTGAGGTCGTTGAGACCATCCTCCGATCCAGAGCTCCCTCCACGAGGAAGTTATATGCCGCGAGGTGGAAACTTTTCACCTCTTGGTGTGGAGAGCGCCAGCAGGACCCAGTTAACTGCCCGGTTGGTACAGTCCTGGATTTCCTGCAGGACCGTCTCTCCACAGGGTTATCCCACTCCACACTGAAGGTGTATGTGGCGGCCTTAGCTGCTTACCACACCCCTTCAAGTGGAGGTTCCCTCGGGAAACACCCACTTATGTCTCGCTTCCTTCGTGTCACCTTGAGGCTGAGGCCTGCAGTTCGCACGAGGGTACCAGCTTGGGATCTGGCCATCATCTTAGAAGGTCTCTCCCTTGCTCCTTTCGAGCTCATCAAGGAAGTTTCGGAAAAGTTTCTTACTCTAAAGACTATCCTTCTTCTCGCTATCTCATCTCTAAAAAGAATTGGAGATATTCAAGCACTTTCGGTGGCTCCCTCGTGCCTGGAATTTGCTCCTGGTTGGTTAAGGCCTTTCTCTTTCCGAGACCAGGTTATGTTCCTAAGGTTCCAACTGTTTCAGTTAGACCTATAGTTCTGCAGGTTTTCTGTCCTCCGCCTTTTCTGACGTCAGACCAGGGAAAATTAATTTGCTGTGCCCAGTTTGGGTTTTGATGCTTACTTCCACAGAGCTGCCCTGTGGAGGAGATCGGAACAACTGTTCGTCTGTTTGGGTCACCTAAGAAAGGGTGTCCTGCATCTAGAAAAAGGATGAGCAAGTGGGTGGTCGAGGCCATCCCACTTGCTTATGGTTCGGCCCATCAGCCTTCACCTTTGGCTGTGAGGGCTCATTCCACCCGGAGTATGGCTGCTTCTACAGCTCTTCTTTCAGGAGCTTCTCTTCAGGACGTTTGTGATGCGGCAGGCTGGTCCTCACCGCACACTTTCGTTAGATTTTATTCCCTCGATCTTAGCTCCACTCCCGGGGCTCAGGTTCTCTCGTCGGTTTGTGTCTCCTAATGACACACGACGGGGATTTGGTCGTATGGGGATGTGGGTATTGCGTTCCCACTGCGATTTCACGCAGCGGTAGTCCCTGAAGGGGAACGTCCCGGGTTACGTATGTAACCCTAGTTCCCCGAAGGGCCGGACGCTGCGTGTCCTGCCATACTCTCGGCATCCCCTTGGGTCGCTGCTTCAGTAACTTTTAAGCTGGCGTATTGTGTACTCAGGGGATATTTATAGCTTCCTGGTCGATGACGTCACTCGCCGTACGCTCATTCTCTCCATTGACTGATTTCATTCATGCTTCAGACGCGTCACGCTGAGGGCGTTCCCACTGCGATTTCACGCAGCGTCCGTCCCTTCGGGGAACTAGGGTTACATACGTAACCCGGGACGTTTTTTGTTTGTTTTGTTTACAGTTCTTTTGTTTTTTGTCTTGGATGTTGTTT
Organism: Siphateles boraxobius; assembly: GCF_051911475.1. Lineage (NCBI taxonomy): Eukaryota > Metazoa > Chordata > Actinopteri > Cypriniformes > Leuciscidae > Siphateles > Siphateles boraxobius. The sequence continues at coordinate 2,341,005 of NW_027509064.1, forward strand.
GTCTTATTGAGTACGACATACAAACACTTCTGGACATTGGTTCGGCAATCGAACACCGAAAACTGGACTTTCATTTCTTCAGTGATGCCCCGCTGTTTACAAACACGGCAGCGGAGCCCTTTGTCTGGGCAGCTCGGCCGCAGAAACGCAGACGGAGAAGGGGAAGAAGAGCTGGCGGTCTCGTCAGAGTAAGACGGCGCGCAAATCAACCCCCGCTTCCCAGTATTTTGCTAGCAAACGTTCAGTCTCTAGACAACAAGCTCTGTGAGCTGAGAGCGCGGATCTCTTTCCAACGGGAGACGAGGGACTGCTGCATTATCTGCCTTACAGAAACTTGGATGTCTGCTGAGATTCCAACTCAGCCATTGAAACCGCGGGGTTCTCAGTGCACCGAGCGGACAGAGTTAAAGACCTCTCAGGTAAAAGCAGAGGTGGGGGTGTATGTTTTATGATCAACAAATCCTGGTGTGATCAGAGGAACGTACATTCTATCAAGTCTTTCTGCTCTCCTGATCTGGAATTTCTCATGCTTCTGTGTCGACCATTCTGGCTACCGAGGGAATTCACAGCGGTCATTATCACGGCTGTGTACATTCCCCCACAAGCCGACACAGACCGGGCACTAAAGGAACTGTATGGGGAAATAAGCGAGCAGGAAACCGCGCACCCTGAGGCTGCGTTCATTGTGTCCGGGGACTTTAACAAAGCCAACTTCAAGAAAATAGCACCTAAATACCACCAACACATAAACTTTAACATACGAGGGGACCGGGTTTTGGATCATTGCTACTCCCCTTTCCGGGATGGCTACAAATCCCTCCCCCGTCCACCTTTTGGCAATCGGGTCACTCTTCCGTTCTCCTTCTGCCCGCTTATAGGCAGAAACTGAAACAGGAAACACCCGCCCTCAGATCGATCCAGTGCTGGTCGGACCAATCAGACTCTATGCTTCAGGACTGTTTTGATCACGCGGACTGGGAGATGTTCCGGTCGGCCTCTGATGACGATATCGAGGTTTACGCTGACAGCGTAACATGTTTCATCAGGAAGTGCGTAGAAGACGTTGTTTCGACCAAAACAATTCGGATTTACCCGAACCAGAAACCATGGATTAATAGCGATGTTCGTGCGGCACTCAATGCGCGGACTTCCGCTTTTAACTCCGGGAGTGCGGAGGAGAAAAAACAAGCAAGTTATGCCCTCCGTAAAACTATCAGAGCAGCAAAACGCCAATACAGGGACAAGATTGAAGGACAGTTCAACACCTCCGACTCTAGAAGCATGTGGAAGGGAATTAATATCATTACGGACTACAGAGGAAACATAAACTCCACAGTGAACAACACTGCCTATCTCCCAGATGAGCTAAACACTTTTTATTCTCGCTTTGAGGGAACTAAGACCCCCCTCGCGGAGAGAGTTCTCGCGGCTGAAGCTACAGGGGTTAGTACACTCTCCGTCTCTGTAGCGGATGTAACCCGATCTTTCCGTCGAGTGAACATCCGTAAAGCCGCGGGCCAGACGGTATTCCAGGCCGCGTCATCAGAAAGTGCGCGAATCAACTTGCTGGTGTTTTTACGGACATTTTCAATCGGTCCCTCTCCTTGTCTGTAGTCCCCACATGCTTCGAAACATCCATCATTGTACCTGTACCGAAGCAAACCAACATCACCTGCTTAAATGACTGGCGCCCTGTTGCTCTGACCCCCATCATCAGTAAATGCTTTGAGAGACTAGTCAGAGATTACATCTGCTCTGTTCTACCTCCCTCACTGGACCCACTGCAGTTTGCATACCGCAATAACCACTCCTCTGATGATGCTATTGCATCTACAATACACACTGCTCTCTCCCACCTGGAAAAAGGAACACATATGTGAGAATGCTTTTTGTAGACTACAGCTCTGCATTCAACACCATAGTGCCCTCCTTGCTTGATGTGAAACTCCGGGCTCTGGGCTTAAACAGCTTGCTGTGCAGCTGGATCCTGGACTTCTTGTCAAACAGACGCCAGGTGGTTAGAATAGGCAGCAACATCTCCTCATCACTGACCCTCAACACTGGAGCCCCTCAGGGCTGTGTTCTTAGCCCACTCTTGTACTCCTTGTACACATATGACTGCGTGGCAACTCACAGCTCCAATTCCATCATCAAGTTTGCTGATTATACGACGGTCGTAGGTCTGATCACCGACAACGATGAAACGGCCTACAGAGAGGAGGTGCTCACTCTGACGCACTGGTGTCAGAAGAACAACCTCTCCCTCAACATCAGCAAAACCAAGGAGCTAGTGGTCGACTTCAGGAAGAACGACATAGAACACAGCCCCATCACAATCAATGGAGCACCGGTGGAGAGAGTCAGCAGCTTCAAGTTCCTCGGTGTCCACATCACAGAGGAACTCATATGGTCCGTCCACACCGAGGCCGTCGTGAAGAAGGCTCATCAGCGCCTCTTCTTCCTGAGACGGCTGAGGAAGTTCGGAATGAACTGCCACATCCTCACACAGTTCTACACCAGCACCGTCGAGAGCATCCTGACTGGCTGCATCACTGCCTGGTACGGCAACACCACCAGCCGTAACCGCAAAGCCCTGCAAAGGGTGGCGCGCACTGCCAGCCGTATCATCGGAAGTGAGCTTCCCTCCCTCCAGGATATATATGCCAGGCGGTGTGTGAGGAAAGCTCGGAGGATCATCAGAGACTCTAGCCACCCGAGCCATGGACTGCTCTCACTGCTACCCTCAGGCCGGCGGTACCGCAGCATCAGGACACACACCAGTCGACTCCATGACAGCTTCTTCCCACAAGCAGTTAGATTTCTATACTCTTGATCCCTCATGATCAATAACCATAAACAGTCTAACTGTCAACACACCACAACATAACCTACTGCATATTACTATATATATATATATTAATTTTTTTATTTTTATATATCCACCTTACGTGTATCTATTGCATGTATACATACCTCTTTTTGTATTTTTTGTATATTGTTGTATATTGTAAATTGTTGTATATTGTATAGTGTATATTGTATATTATTTATTGTTCTGTTAGTGTGTATGGTACTGTGAGTAATTGTGCGCACATTAGATGTGTAATCTATGTAAATCTGATGTTTGCTGTAATTGTTTACGTCACATCGTGTCATACTGCTATCTTGCTCGGAACTGCACCTAAGAATTTCACCCACTGTTGCACTTGTGTATATGGTTGTGTGACAATAAAAGGATTTGATTTGATTTGATTTGATGATAGAACATGCATGTGTTTGTGCCTTTGCGTGTTGTAATGTGGACGCTGAGGCTGAGTGAGAATCCATGTGGGGAAGTTTATTAAAGACAGTTTCCACAAACAAATACGATAAGGCAGGCAGAGGGTCAAAACCAAGGTAGCAGTCAGATCTTTCAACATACAAAGGGGAATTCCATAAGGCAATAGTGAGTAGGCAGGCAAAAGGTCCAAGCAAAAACATCAGTCTGATCAGGCAACCAAAACAAGGGGATAATCCAGAAAATCGACAAACAGATAACCAGGCAGAATCATACACAGTAGACAAACAGGATCAACAGGAAATAACGCTCGGTAAGGCAGGTAAACTGGCAAAACTTTGCAATGAGTATAAGAATGGTCTCTGGTTAAATAGCAGTCAAACAGGAAATGAGTGCAGAAGAAGCAGAGGGAGGAGAACACAGTCAGTACTCAGGTGAGGGCTCCCTCTGCTGGTTTGGCATTACAGAACCCCCTCCTCTAGGAGCGACTCCTGGAGCTCGACGTGGGCGTCTCCATGGTCGTGCCTCTGGTCGGTCAGGTCTGGCTCGATGAAATTCCTCGATGAGAGATGGATCCAAAATGTCCCGGGCGGCTACCCATGATCTCTCCTCAGGTCCATAGCCCTCCCAGTCCACCAGCTATTGGAGCCGACCCTCTCTTCGTCTTGAGTCTAGTAACTCATTCACTTGATAAGCAGGAGTTCCATCAATGTCCAATGGAGGTGGTGGTTCTGGGGTCTCATGACCAGGGTCAGCATTCGGCTGGACCGGTTTGAGGAGGGAGACATGAAAGGAGGGAGAGATACGGTAATTATCAGGAAGCTCCAATTGGTAAGTTACCTCATTAATTCTCTTGAGAATCTTAAAAGGGCCAACATACCTTGGACTGAGCTTCCTGCTTGGCAGCCGTAACTTGATGTTTTTTGTCGAGAGCCAGACCTGTTGTCCTTGTTGGTAGGGAGGATGTGGGCGACGTCGTCTGTTGGCCTGGAACTCCTGTGTTCTCACGGCCCGCTGGAGACGGACGTGTGCACTGTCCCACACCCTCTCGCTACGTTGGATCCAGTCGTCCACTGCTGGGACTGAGGAAGGTTCGCCAGACCACGGGAACAAGGGAGGTTGGAACCCCAGGACGCACTGAAAGGGGGTCAGGCCTGTGGATGTGTGTGTGAGAGAGTTCTGAGCATATTCTGCCCAAGGTAGAAACTCAGACCATCGATGTTGTTCTCGACTGCAGTAGGTTCGTAGGTATCTGCCGATTTCTTGGTTGAGGCGTTCAACTTGGCCGTTGGCTTGAGGATGATATCCTGATGTGAGACTTACGTTGATATCCAGTTGTTTGCAGAAAGCTCTCCAGACTTGGGAAGTGAATTGTGTGCCTCGATCGCTGACAATATCTTCTGGGAGACCATATACTCTGAAGACATGGTGGAACAGGGCTTGGGCTGTTTCCATGGCGGTAGGTAGTCCTTTTAATGGGATTAGATGACAGGATTTTGAGAAACGGTCTATAATGACTAGAATAGTGGTACAATTGTCGGAGGGAGGTAGATCAGTGACAAAGTCTATGGATAGGTGGGACCATGGGCGTTGTGGGATGGGTAGTGGTTGTAGGAGACCGGAGGGTAATTCTTTAGGGGTTTTGGACTGGGCACAGACTTGACAAGACTTTACATAAGCGGCGACCTCTTTTGCCATTGCAGGCCACCAAAATGAATTTTGTAGCATACGAATAGTACGAGAAATACCGGGGTGGCCTGCACTAATGGAAGTGTGGATCCATTGCATGATACGTTGACGTAGACATCGTGGTACATACGGTTTGTCATGAGGGCAGAGAGTGGGTTGTGGTTCACATTGTTGTTCTTGTTGTAATTCCTCCATGATGTCCCAGGAAACTGGAGCGAGGATGACAGTGTGAGGAAGGATGGGTTCTGTGGTGAGATGTTCTGTGGGAAGGTTGTATCGTCTGGAGAGGGCATCTGCTTTACAGTTCTTACTGCCGGGCCGATTGGTTACTGTAAACTGGAAGCGGGTAAAGAATAAAGCCCAACAAGCTTGACGTGGGTTAAGACGTTTTGCACTTTTGATATATTCCAAATTTTTGTGATCTGTGATGATTAGAAATGGGTGGACCGCCCCCTCCAACCAATGTCGCCACTCCTCGATGGCTGCTTTCATGGATAGCAGTTCCTTGTTCCCCACATCATAATTCCGTTCAGCGGCGGTTAGTTTCCTTGAAAAGAATGCGCACGGATGCAGTTTGCCTGGTTGACCGTGTCTCTGTGAGAGTACTGCCCCGATTCCACAGTCGGAGGCATCCACTTCTACTATAAAAGATAAAATGGGGTCTGGTTGTTTCAGAATGGGGGCAGAGGTGAATCTTTCATTCAGTGTGATAAAGGCATTGTTGGCTTCTTTATTCCAGCTTAGCTTTGTGGGTTTACCTTTTAGAAGTGATGTTAGTGGGGACGCTATGGGGCTGTAGTTGCGGATGAAACGTCTGTAGAAGTTTGCAAAGCCTAAGAATCTTTGCAAGTCCTTGACTGTGGCGGGTTGGGGCCATTCGGTGACTGCTTGAACTTTTACTTCATCCATTTTTACTCCATGGTGACTTATGTGGTAGCCTAGGAACAAGGTTTGATTAACATGGAATTCACATTTTTCTGCTTTGACATAGAGTTGATTTTCGAGTAATCGAGAAAGGACGATTTTAACATGGTTGATATGCTCTGCCTCAGACTTGGAGTAGATGAGAATGTCGTCAATAAAGGCTACCACAAACTGGTTGAGAAGGTCCTTGAAGATTTCATTGATGAATGACTGGAAGATGGCGGGTGAGTTGGCCATCCCATACGGCATAACTTGGTACTCATAGTGCCCCCTGGTGGTGAGAAAAGCAGTCTTCCACTCATCACCTTCTCTTATCCTAATTAAGTTGTAGGCACTTCTTAAGTCCAGTTTAGTGAAAATGGTGGCTTCCCGCAGCTGTTCTAGGGCAGAGGGTACTAAAGGAAGGGGATAACGAAATTTGACAGTCACATTATTTAGTCCTCTGTAATCGATGCAGGGTCTTAGTCCTCCATCCTTCTTTTCAACAAAGAAGAATCCTGCCGCTGCTGGAGATGTAGATGGACGAATAAAACCTGAGTTCAGAGCCTCTTCAATATAGTCTTCCATTGCTTGACTTTCGGTACGTGAGAGAGGGTAAACTTTGCTTTTGGGAGGCATGGCATTGGGAAGCAGATCAATAGCACAGTCCCAGGGTCGGTGTGGTGGTAGCTGTGCAGCTTTGGTTTTGCTAAAGACTTTCGAAGGATTGTAGTAATAGGCGGGGATGTTCACAGTTTTGTGGGTATCTAGACTTTCAATGCTGGTTGTGAGACATGGCTGGGGTTCAGTGGGGAAGCAGTGATTTAGACAAAATGTGGACCAATGAGTCAGCTCACCATGATACCAGGAAATGTCAGGGTCGTGAATAGATAGCCAGGGATGTCCCAGGATGATCTCGAATTTGGGAGAATCAACGATATACAATGTGATAGACTCTTGATGTAGCAAACCAACATTAAGTGTGAGAGTTTTTGTTTGATGAGTGATCCCCTCTCCAATGAGTGTATCATCGATGGCCTTGATTTTGATAGGTGGGGTACATGGTTGCATGGGGATGTTATACTTCGTGACAATGTCCTTGTTAATCAGATTCAGAGCAGCTCCAGAGTCAATCATCGCTGTTAATTCAAGAATCAACGTGTCAGTCTTGAGAGTAATGGGTAAGGTCAATGATTTGTTACTGAGTAAGGAGAAATGTTCGATATTTACCATGGGAACAGCTTGAGATTTGTGTGGACATCCTAGACTGCGATGGCCTGCTTCACCACAGTAAAAGCATAACTGATTTGCCGACGCCTCTCCCTTTCCCCTTCAGAAAGTCATGAGACGTTGAGTTGCATAGGTTCATCGTGATTGCGTGCCTCGATAGTGACTGGAATCTGTGAATTGCCCTGAGTTCCTCTGCTGCCCTTGCGTTTCGGAGCTTGTCTCATGAGGTTATCAATTTAATGGCAAGAGTGACAAATTCAGAAAAAGAGGAATTCTCTCCTTTACAAGCTAGTTCGGTTTGCAGTTCCGTGTTGAGACTACGATGAAACATGGCTTTTAAAGTGATATCATTCCAACCACTCTGTGCAGCAAGTGTTCTGAATTCAATAGCATATTCAGCAGCGGTGCGGTTACCTTGTGTGATGCTAATGATTTGTGTTGACACATCTTTGCCTCCGCCGGGGTATTCAAACACTTCACCGAGTTGCTGGATGAAATAATCCACTGAATATCTGTACCGTGAATCAGAGTCCCAAACTGCTGCAGCCCAGTCCATAGCTCTCCCTGTTAACAACGTCATTAAGAATGCACATTTCTTCTCCTCTGATTCGAATTTATCCCCTTGATGATCAAAGTACAGTCTGATTTGACGAATGAAGCCCTTACATTGTTCAGCAGTACCATCAAACTTTTCAGGAAGAGCAAAGCTTACCCTCTTTGGCGTGGGCTGTGGGAGTGATCGGATGTAGTGCGTCAGATGTTCGTTGACTAATTGGAGCTTGGTTAGTTGTTCCTGGTATCCCTTTAATATATCGCTTTGATAAGCGAATGCTGCTTGCAGATTCGAAACTTCCGCTGGATTCATGGTAGGCGAAGTATTCTGTAACGTGGACGCTGAGGCTGAGTGAGAATCCATGTGCGGAAGTTTATTAAAGACAGTTTCCACAAACAAATACGATAAGGCAGGAAGAGGGTCAAAACCAAGGTAGCAGTCAGATCTTTCAACATACAAAGGGGAATTCCAGAAGGCAGTAGTGAGTAGGCAGGCAAAAGGTCCAAGCAAAAACATCAGTCCGATCAGGCAACCAAAACAAGGGGATAATCCAGAAAATCGAGAAACAGATAACCAGGCAGAATCATACACAGTAGACAAACAGGATCAACAGGAAATAACACTCGGTAAGGCAGGTAAACTGGCAATACTTCGCAATGAGTATAAGAATGGCCTCTGGTTAAATAGCAGTCAAACAGGAAATGAGTGCAGAAGAAGCAGAGGGAGGAGAACACAGTCAGTACTCAGGTGAGGGCTCCCTCTGCTGGTTTGGCATTACACGTGTGCATGTTTGTGTGTGTGTGCATGTGTGTGTGCGTGCACATATGCATGGGGACTGCACAGCGACTTGTGTATGTGTTTTTTTTTTATTTGTTCACCATACAGATTTTGGAATGACAAAAACTTCAAATTCTTGATCTACTTTACACCTTTCCCAACATCAGCTCAACACTGTGCAAAGGTCGACATGTAACCTGTATGTTGAACACACCGGAATAGATACATACCTGTCTCTTCGTCCTCTGAGTCTACTAGGCCTAATTCTGCCTGCCTCTCATACTCCTCGTCACTGATCCCTAGCTCATCCTCACTTTCATGAGATGGTATAACCAATTGTACCCTGTACATTTCAGCCCTCCTCTCAGCCTTGCCATAGAACATTGACGGCTTCATTTTCGAAACAAAATAAATAAGCGTATATATATTTTTTACTTTTATACTTTACTTTTTATACAAATATATATAAATATATGAGTAGAATACAACCATCCAACTATATCAGTGCATCTATACAAAGCTACTCTGCATTAGCATGGGCAAAATATTGTTCCATTACCGCACAATGTTGCCATATAACAACATACCTATTTTATTGAATAAAAAGGTACTAGTAGTATCAAAACAATGTGACAATGATTGAAAAAAGATTAGAACTTACCCCAGATGCTTGATGTAATTTTAAATTCTGAAGAAATATGAAAAATTTAGGAAAATCTTCACATATTCACGAGCACTTCTTCAGCAACTGGAGTCATCAAAAGTGTGAAAAGAATGACAGTGCAAGGGTATGTAGTGTCATGTGATGTCATCAAAGCATATCATTGGTTACCACCAGGTTATACCATGAATTTAAGATTAATCAGAGCTCATGTTTATTTTCAAATTTCAAGAAATGTCCAAAGAAAGGGTATGCATGGCAACACCGTGCAGTAGAGGTATATATATTAGGGGTGTAACGATACGCGTATTCGTATCGAACCGTTCGGTACGAGGCTTTCGGTTCGGCACGCGGTACGCATTATAAACCGAACGCTTCGTTGGACTAATTAATTACATTTGAAAAATAAAAGGGTGTGTGAAATATAATGTTATGCGCTCAATAAGGTAAACGACGCCCAAACGACGTAACAGGCAATGCCTCTGCCACCCCCGAAGAAAAAAAAACATTATGTTAGTCTCAGTTAGGCGTACGCGCTGAACAGACTCGTTGCAAAATGGCCAGTAATGCGTTTAACGGACCAGAAATAGAAGATCCTCCAATAACCAACAGATCTGGTGTTTGGGTCCACTTTGGTTTCCCTGTAAGCTATGATGGTGATGGCAAGAGAGTGGTGGATAAAAAAACAACGGTATGTCGCATCTGCTACATGACAATAGGGCACACCAACGGGAATACTTCAAACATGTCAACTCATTTACGACGACATCACCCCAGTGTGTCAGTATCCGGAACAAGACGAAAACAAGCAGAAACATACACGACACAATCTATCCCCGCAGCATTTAGACAGGCATTTCCAACTGATTCAAACAGGGCAAAACAGATCACCGCGGCGATTGGTACATTTATAGCCGCGGATATGAGACCTTACTCTGTAGTGGAAAACGCAGGTTTTAAGAACATGCTTAATGTAATTGAGCCCCGTTACACTATTCCCTCGCGAGCCCATTTCAGCCAGACTGTAATTCCTGCTTTGTACCAAAAAACAAAAGCCCAAATAGAAAACCAATTGGCCAAAGCAACAGCCGTTGCTCTGACAACAGACGGCTGGACATCAAGGGCTACACAAAGCTACCTGACTGTAACGGCACATTACATTACCGCTGAATGGGAACTGAAAAGCCACGTTCTTCAGACACGCCCCCTTGATAGTCACACGAGTGAGGATTTGGCCAAAGGGATAACAGAAGCAGTGGAAGTGTGGAAGTTGGAGAGAGCTAATCTAACTATTCCTGTGACTACTGACAATGCCAGGAATATAGTTAATGCTGTTGTTGGAGCTGCTGGACTTGGGCCACAAATAGGGTGCTTTGCCCATGTCATTAATCTAGCATCTCAGAAAGCAATGGCAGTGCAGCAGATCTCTCGTCTCCTAGCAAAGATCAGAAAGATTGTGACCTTTTTTCACAGAAGCACAACAGCAGCCCATGTGTTGAAGACAAAACAGGAGTTGCTGCAGCTTCCTGTTCACAAACTCATCCAAGATATACCAACTAGATGGAATTCAAGCTATGATATGATAGAAAGATATATTGAACAGCAGGCTGCAGTGTATTCTGCAATGACAGACAAAGCTGTGAAGAAAAATGTTAAAGACATTATGACTTTGTCTGAAAACGACATGCGACTGGCTGAGAATGTTATCACAGTTTTGAAACCCTTGAAAACTGTGACAACCCTTATGTGCACCGAGTCCTCTCCATCTGCGTCCATGGTCCTTCCTATGAAAATGATGATCCTGAAATCCATGGAACTGTCTGATGATGACAGCCCAGCAGTGAGGGATGTCAAAACAGCCATCAAAAATGACCTGCAGCAGCGATACACGTTACTTGATCTTCAAGATTACCTACACAAGAGCACAGCTTTAGATCCACGTTTTAAATCACTGCAACACTTGGATGCTACCACTCGCCTGAGAGTCTATGAAGCTCTAACCACAGAGATTGTGACTGTGAGTATTGAACAAATGGTACTATTTATATTTTGCTGCTTACTATATTTTTGATTAATTATTTGCATACCTTTAGTTTTAAGGGATTTTTTAATAACATTTTCATATCAATACTTTGACACCGAATACATCCAGATGTTATGTGCATTATAATCTGTTTGTAATGTTGTATCCCATGTCCCTGTGTATAACATTTGCAATTGCGTGTGTGATTTAGAACATTTTGTAGTAAATCCCATGCTATGGGTTATATGATGAGCATGTATCTAAGATTATTGTTGTTTATATTTCTCAAGGAGCAAGCTACGAGCACCACAGAGCCAGCAACCTCCATAGAGACAGTGGACTTGGAGCCCTCAACATCACCTCCACGAGAAAAGAAATCAGCCATGACTGAGCTTTTTGGAGGAATGTTCATGATGACCCATCATCATGATTCAAGCCCCAAATCTGTGGCCAAATTGGCAGAGGAGGAGATGAAATTGTACATGGTAGTGGACTCTATTCCCGTGGATGCAGATCCACTAAAATGGTGGAAAAACCATGAGCACTTATACCCTCATTTTGCCAGGTTGGCACAGCGTTACTTGGCTGTGCCTGGAACCTCTGTCCCTAGCGAGAGGGTATTTTCCACTGCTGGGGACATTGTTTCATCAAGCAGATATGTGCTGTCCACAAAAAATGTGGACATTCTCATCTTTCTGAAAAAAAAACTTAACAATTGAGTAAAAACACACTCCACATAAAGAGTTATAGAGTTCCAGATAAAAACAAAATTGTATTTGTATCTTTGTATTTGTTCATAACTACAACAATATTACATTTTCATTTTTTTTTATAAGGAGCTGTTTTTGTTTTACACAGTATGCTGCTAAGAAAATACCATAGAAGATGGGTAAAGTATTGCTCCATCATTGTTCAATGTAAACAAAAAAGTCATACTTAAGTTCTAATGAATAAAACATTTTAAAAAATCTGGCAATTTTTTTTCTTTTTGCTGTATCTATCTAAACTATACCGAACCGTACCGAACCGAACCGTGACACCAGTGTACCGTACCGAACCGAACCGTGAATTTTGTGAACCGTTACACCCTTAATATATATATATATATATATATATATATATATATATATATATATATATCAACTTGGTACCAAGTTTATATGTTCACAAAAAAACATAGAAATACCATTTTACCATGTCCAAAAAGACTTACCACTGGGTCACACAAACCCTCTACTGCAGCATGACAGTATGGCCAGTGGTCTCTTTACAGACTGCAGATGTAGGACATGCTGGCACAGAGGGTGGGCTTGATCTTGACTGGAGATTAATAAGGTCACACTGCACTCTAAGGCCCAGATCTACTGTCACTCTACATTACTGCTTCTTCTCCTGCAGGTTCTACGTGTAAGTTCTGAAATAAGCAATGCTTGCATGAGCTCACCACACATAGCCCACCCTCCATCTCCCACTGCTTCCCTCTCAATGTGTTTGTGGTAATGACTTACACATGTCTCCATTAAGACTCTTGGCACTTGGCGTGAGCCTTTCCCACTGGCATTAATTGATACAGCTCTTTGTGAAGAGGAGAGGGTCCAGAGACCATAAGGACTTCACTTGCCACATTTTTCAAATGCACTTTGCAAATAAGAGTGGCAACTGCGGTTCAGAAACACAATCATATAAATGAAACATGGAATATGATGACCATTTCAAGATAATGATTGAATCTCATCTATGAAGTGTTAATGTGAATTCAAGTTCGACTTGAAATTCACACGACCACTAGTGAACTTGTGAAGTCTATTCAAGGAAGAGCAGAACACGTGCTTGACTTGCTCTTCATCTGTTTAAGTGTGTTAGAGCACTCTTTGAAGACTCTGAGGATCTAATAATTGTGGTTCTGATTGGTGATGCTGATCAAAGGAATTACACTCAAATCGATGCTGAATATTTTGTGAGTAGGCCATGATGTCCTGACCTCCGAGGAGACTTCTGGTGCATGCCGGCAAACACACTGTTGGGAAAATGTGACAGTTTATTTTTGACCACACATACATACGCATATGTGTGCACTTTCGTTTCCGCGGGCCCTTTGTGAGGGCTGCTGCAGAGCCAATGGAAATGAGGTGCCCAGCTGTGTGCCAGCCGTGGCCCCCAGCTACACACAATGACCCTTGTGTGTCTGTGGAGGAATGATTCTCGTTGCCAGCCAGTGATATTTTACATTTTATGCATATAGTAACTTACTGCATGGCTCTTTGAGAATACTTCATGATGGCTGGCCGATCACAATATTCTGCATTCAAATATTTTTCTACAATAACACTAAACTGTATAACTGACCATTTCCCCACAATTTACCTTTGCTTTCTTGAATAGCTACAATAGTATAATTTCTTATTTTACTTTGTGCACTCTTTCTTCTCACATAGTTAGCCTATATCAGAGATAAGAGAGAGTTTGTCATTCCATCCAATTTTTTTTAAACTGCACACTAAGTGGAACAACGTTTCGTTTCACTTAGTGTGCAGCACAGTTAACAAAAATTACAACATAGAAAAGATACAAATACTTCACTGTAAACACGACGCTCTAAACAATATACCAGAATTTAACTATACTACCTCAAAAAATTAAGTACAAAAAGACTTTTGGGGTTTGGGGGTCAGGGAAACATATACACACAATACAATAATATTAATATAAGTCATAGAATCAGTAGAAGTATCAGGTGATTTTTGCATTGGTAGCAGCAGTACAGTAAGAATTGGCTATGTTAAGTATTTATTACGTGGAGGTAACAATTATTGTTGAGGTAATTACTTAAGACATTGTAATAAAGCATTGTATTATACAGATATTGATAATCTAATTTAAACACAAAATAATGTTTCAAGTGTAGGCCTATTTATTAAGTAGCCATGTATTCGCTATAATGTACAGTCAAGCTAGTAAATAATACAAAATAATACAAAATTGGAAACCTGACTGACTGGAAACCTGCAAATAATTCATTCAAATTAAGGTACAACACAGCACAGGAGGATAAATGAGATATATAAATAATATCCATGTAATTTCAACCATCACATGATGAATCTACAGCGACATTACAAACATGTACATTAAGACTCAATCCTGCACACTGTAATTATTACTTTTTCTTAAAATCTCTGTTTTTCTCCAAACGTCCAACTCCCGTGAGAGTGTGTCTGTGTGCGCTGATGTCCAGTCTCCCGCTGATGCAGCGTGTGATGATTGCCGTGCTCGGACCACCCGCGGCCCAGCACAGCGCGAGATACACGACGCTCATCTCGCGGAATCTAGCACAAGGCCTCCACCGCTACCACTTCCTCGGCCGTTGCCTCGTTTTACGCTAAATTAACCAACATAAATTGGCCGAACAGAGCATAAAAATGGTTTAATGGCTAGGGGTGTCTGCTGGAAAACAGAGAGTGGGTAGCGAGAGAAAGTTTCGGAGAGGAAAACAAGACCAAACCAGAACGAAAGATTGCTTGTAAAGTTAAAACCAAAGCCAGACGGAACTGAGTGCTCAGGGTTTCAGATATTCCCTTTGAACAGAGAAATTCTTTCATAACTAGAGACTTTTTGGGATTATTTTAGGGGCCCGAGAGCATTGCAGGGAATAAATAAAGCCACACGTACAAGAATAGAACGAAATTGTAAAGACAAAAAAAAAAAAAAAAGAGTTTAACGTGTGGCAAATAGTTAGTTGGAGGAGCGGGCAGCAATGAAAGATATAGGATTCTTTGGAATATTGTCACCAACACCTTATGACAGAAGAGTTTAAATAAAGTAAGGATGTTCAGACTACTTTTGAGTAATTCAGAATGCAGGAGATGGTTTAGTAATTAATTTATTTCACCTGCATTATGCTGCACCTGATTCCTCTCTGAGAGTACTTTTCTTTTCAGCAGATCTTACACTTAACCTGATTGTTGCCTCGCTGCCTTATCAGGTAATGACTTTGCAGGCAGGGTCCGCGCACAAAGGCACCTCACTGATTTCAGACAGACTTCTGAGGCAGCCTAAAGGCGGGCACACTGTGCGAATTTCGTCCGATTTTGAGCCGAATTCTGACTTGTGCGACTCCCTTTCGGGTCAGGCCGATTTTCAGCTTTGTCGTGCGTCATTTGTCGTGCAGTGTTCGTGCAGTAGGCTATACAAGGGGAAACGAGAGGCGATTAACCTCTCCCGATTGGCAATCGGATGGTCGGATGAATTTCTGGTATGTCAGAAATTTTGGTCGCTCCTCGTGACTATATCGCACAGTTGAAGCAGAGCTACGAACCGATTGCCCTAAACTCAGTGTTTTTACCCCTCACTGCGCCTGCGTGAAAACAGATTTTAACCATTTCAATTGGCAGAAAGAAAAACAAAAACGAAAAGAGGGAACTCTTTAAGTTCTGTAGTTCAAACTAGCTACAAATTATTGTTGCTTACCTCAAATTACTGTTGCTTACCTCCAGTTTGCCCAGTTATACCCATGTCTTCCAAGCTGCGATGTAGCACCATGCCTCTTTTATTAATTAGTTAAACAATGTTTTTGAAATAAACCTGTTTTTAATTTTCATTTATGACTAATTATTGCAGTGTTCGGACATATTATAGACTGTAAATATAATTATAGGCATATAATTATGTTATTATTCCTCGTGGAGTAAGCTTCTATGAAATATTTTATTATCCTCACAGCGCATTGTGGTGATGTGCTGTGAAATTATTGCGTGGCAAATTAATTATAATAGCAGATCAATTTAATAATAAAATTAGCCTTCCCTAATACAATAATACTAATAATAATTCAATACATAAATTGGAAGTGCTAAATCATCTTGATATTGTTAGCTGATGCTTGTTTTGATAATATCTCTGGATAGGCCTACATGATATCGTCTAAGCGTAACCCAGCACGGGGGTTTAGGCCATCACACATATTTCACACGTATGTACCGTATAGTGTGAGCACATAAATCAGGAGCTTTGGCTTTACATCGCATGCGATTTACTCGTTCAGTGTGAGTAGGTACCTGTGACAGAAGCTGGAGAAGGATGCAATAGCAAAAACGCTTTATTTGTATTGGTAAGTACATGAACAACACGGTCAGGCACACAACAAGGGAAACAACACAGCTGGTCAGAATGGTGGATCAGACGGACACCAGCGCAGATGGTGGGTGACACAGGGACCTCGGTGGACAACCAGTGAAGAATCTCCAGTGAGGTGCTTCCAGTCCATTGATGAATCTCCAGTGAGGTGCTCAGTCCCGTGATGAATCTCCAGTGAGGTACTCAGTAATCCGTGGAAGTGCAAGGGAAACTCGAAGAAACACGACGACGACACAAGGGAAATCCACAGGAGGAAGAACAGCTCAGGAACAGGAACACACCGGGAAGAACAACGATCTGACAACATAAGACACCAGTTACTGAACATATAAAGGAAAAAACTGATTGAAGCCAGCTGGCGCTGCTGATCATCGCTGATCAGTGATCGCGCCCACAATTAACGCACACACACACAACAGCACGCAAGACGAGAGAGAGACAATGAATTCATACACCGTGACAGTACCCCCTCCTCTAAGAACGCCTCCTGGCGTTCCCAGACGGCCTTACCTGTCGATTGTAATCATCGATAAGGGAGTGATCCAGAATGTCTCTAGCAGGAACCCAACTTCTCTCCTCCGGACCGTAACCTTCCCAGTCCACCAGGTACTGAAATCCGCGTCCCCTCCGTCTCGAGTCCAGAATACGGTTAACCGAATAAGTTGGCTCCCCATCTACGAGACGCGGCGGGGGAGGAACCGGGACTGGCGGATTAATGCGTGCGTGAAACACAGGTTTAATCTTAGACACATGGAAGGCGGGATGAATTCTCCTGTACGCAGGAGGAAGTTTGAGTCGGACTGCCACCGGACTAATGATCTTGGTGACAGGAAACGGGCCGATAAATTTGGGAGCAAGTTTATTAGATACGGATCGGAGAGGAATATTCTTAGTAGAAAGCCACACTTTGTGACCCACGACGTATACGGGAGGCTTCGACCGGTGGCGATCGGCCTTAGCCTTAGTGCGCGCCCCCACTTGGAGAAGAGTCTCACGGGCTCTCATCCAAGTGTGGCGGCACCTCTGGACGAAGGCGTGGGCGGAGGGGACCGCAACCTCGGATTCCGTACTGGCAAAAACTGGTGGCTGGTAACCTAAACTACATTCAAACGGAGTGAGGCCCGTGGATGACACTGGTAACGAATTGTGGGCGTACTCCACCATAGACAATTGTTGACACCAGGAGGAAGGATTCTTGGAAACCAAACATCGCAACACTCTCTCCAGATCTTGGTTGGCTCTCTCAGTTTGACCATTGCTTTGGGGATGGAACCCCGAAGAAAGACTGACAGTCGCTCCCAGTAACTTACAAAATTCTTGCCAAAATTTGGACACAAATTGGGGACCCCTGTCAGAAACCACGTCTATCGGAAGGCCATGTAAGCGAAAGACTTGATCAATGACAGTTACCGCTGTCTCCTTGGCAGAGGGTAATTTGGGCAAGGGAATAAAATGAGCCACCTTCGAGAACCGGTCCACAACAGTCAAAACGACCGTCTTGCCCTGGGACGGCGGTAGGGCGGTAATAAAATCTAGTGCGATGTGGGACCAGGGTCTCGAAGGGACAGACAGCGGTTGGAGTAACCCATCTGGGGGTCGATTGGAGGATTTACCAATGGCACAAACAGAGCAAGCCAAAACAAAACTGCGGATGTCAGGAGCCATAAGTGGCCACCAGAATCGTTGTCTGACCAAATAACTGGTGCGATTAACTCCTGGATGACAAGCGACACTGGAACAATGCCCCCACTGAATAACCTTGGACCGACACTCCTCTGGCACAAACAACCGATTCGGTGGGCAATCAGGCGGAGGCGTTACCCCTTCTAAGGCCTTCATGACCTTCGACTCGACCTCCCATCTGAGAGTGGAGATCACTAATGTCTCAGGTAAAATACACTCGGGAGTAGACGGGCGTTGGGATTGGTCAAAAATACGAGATAAAGAATCGGGTTTGATGTTTTTGGAACCCGGGCGGTACGAGAGAGAAAAGTCAAAACGTCCGAAAAAAAGTGCCCACCGAGCCTGCCTAAAGTTGAGTCTTTTGGCGGTTCTGATATATTCCAGATTCTTATGATCAGTCCATACGATAAAAGGTACCCCTGAGCCTTCTAACCAGTGACACCATTCTTCCAGCGCTAACTTGACTGCCAACAACTCTCTGTTACCAATGTCATAATTACGCTCGGCAGGTGATAAGCGATGGGATAAAAACGCGCAGGGGTGCATCCTGTCGTCTGTGGAAGAACGTTGGGAAAGAACTGCTCCTACCCCCACCTCTGACGCGTCGACCTCCACCATGAACTGACGTGAAGGATCAGGGGTAACGAGGATGGGAGCCGAAACAAAGCGGCTCTTAAGTTTGGCGAACACAGCCTCGGCTGTATCGGACCACCTGAACGTCGTTCTGGGGGAGGTCAAGGCAGTCAGAGGCGCGGCTAGTTGGCTGAAGTTGCGAATAAAACGCCGATAGAAATTGGCAAATCCCAGAAACCTCTGCAGGGCCTTACGGGAATCTGGACTAGGCCAATCAATCACAGCCTTAAACTTGTCAGGATCCATACGCATTCCCTCAGACGAGACGATGAACCCTAGGAAAGGAACAGACTGTGCATGAAAAACGCATTTCTCCGCCTTGACAAAAAGCCCATTCTCTAGTAACCTCTGAAGCACTCGTCTGACGTGCTGAACGTGTTCCTGGAGAGAAGATGAAAAAATCAATATGTCATCCAGGTA
This sequence comes from Siphateles boraxobius, assembly GCF_051911475.1. Lineage (NCBI taxonomy): Eukaryota > Metazoa > Chordata > Actinopteri > Cypriniformes > Leuciscidae > Siphateles > Siphateles boraxobius. Next base: position 2,359,987 of record NW_027509064.1, read on the forward strand.
AACATATATGAATTGGTCGACCATAACTCTCAGCACGTCATTGACGAGTGCTTGGAAGACCGCTGGGGAGTTGGACAGCCCGAACGGCATAACCAAATATTCAAAGTGCCCCCTAGGGGTATTAAACGCGGTCTTCCATTCATCACCCTTCCTTATGCGGACCAAATGATAAGCGTTACGTAAATCCAATTTTGTGAAGATGGATGCTCCCTGCAATCGCTCGAAGGCTGAAGACATCAACGGCAAAGGATAAGTATTCTTTACCGTGATGTTGTTCAGCCCTCGGTAATCAATACACGGTCGCAGAGACCCATCCTTCTTCCCCACAAAAAAGAACCCCGCCCCCGCTGGAGATGAAGAAGGGCGAATGAATCTGGATGCTAGAGAATCAGAAATATATTTCTCCATAGCCTCCCTCTCTGGAACAGAAAGCAAATATAATTTGCCCTTAGGCGGAGACTTACCAGGCTCTAAGTCTATAGCACAGTCATAGGGACGATGAGGAGGAAGAGAAGCAGCTCGAGACTTACTGAACACTTCTCTCAGGTCCTGGTACTCCTCGGGCACGTTAGACAAATTCACTGCCTCCTCCTGGAACACAGAAACAGGTACAGACGAACACGCAGATACGAGACAAGACTCATGACACTTATTACTCCATGAAGACACTGAATTGTGGCCCCAATCGACTCTGGGATTGTGCAAGGTGAGCCACGGATGACCAAGTACAACTGGTGCGAGTGGTGAGTCCATGCGGAGGAATTTTATAGTCTCAATGTGATTGCCGGATGTGATGAGAGTGATGGATTCAGTAATGTGAGAAATGTCGGGGAGGAGTTGGCCGTTGAGGGCATTAACGGAGATCTGGGGCTCAAGTGGAGAAATGGGAATAGAAAGTTTTTTAGCCAGTCCAAAATCCATAAAATTACCTTCCGCCCCAGAATCCAGTAATGCCTTGGTGTCGTGTGTGCAGGTTGCCCACCTTAGTCTTACCGGGAGGAGGGTAGATGATGATGGTGATGAGGTCTTCTCGGCGGAGATCCCACCCGATAGTAGCCTCAAAGTTACTACCGGGCTTGATCTTTTACTGGGCAGGCATGAATGAAATGGCCCGCCTTCCCACAGTATAGGCAAAGCCCCTGGGATCTCCGCCTCTCGCGCTCCTCCCGGGAAAGCCGAGCTCTACCCACCTGCATGGGCTCGGAATCGGGGATGGGGCTGACCGTGTCCCTGCTGCCGACCCGGGAATCCTCCGTGCTGCGATACTGATGATCCTGCTGAAACCGACCCATCCTGCTCAGCCGTGCATCGACTCTCAGCGCTAGCTCGATGAGTCCGTTCAATGTCTGAGGAAGGTCCAGCATGTAAATCTCCCTCTGGACACGGTCAGCCAACCCATGCAGGAAACGGTCCCACTGCGCCTCCTCGTTCCATCGGCACTCTGCGGCCAGGGTGCGGAACTGGATGGAATATTCCGACACCGAGCCATTACCCTGGCGGAGATCGGCGAGTAGTCTGGCCACCTCCCTACCCGCCACCGCACGATCGAAAACCCTTCTCATTGCGTCGGAGACTGCCTGGAACGAGGTGCTGCATGGATCTTGATTTTCCCACACCGCCGTTCCCCAAAGAGCCGCCTTGCCAGACAGTAACGTTAGAACGAACGCCACTTTAGTTTGTTCTTGGGAGAACGTCAGCGGCTGTAATGAAAAATGCATTGAACATCGGGTCAAAAATGCTCTGCAAAACTCGGGTTCACCTGAGTATCCTTCAGGGGTAGGTAGGCGTGGCTCGCGTTGATGATGCCGCTCTGGTGGTACGGGTTGAACGGGCGGTGTGGGTGGCGCAGTGGGAACTCTCAGATGTTGTAGTTGTTGGGTGAGCTCGGACACCTGCGTCACAAGCGCTTGGACCGCCCGACCTGTGTTGGCGATGCTCTCTTCCTGTTGGTCCATTCGCGTGATGCTTCTCGAAGCGAACTCATCCCAACTTCTTGCGCCTGCTGCATCCATAATGTGGTCAGATCGTTCTGTGACAGAAGCTGGAGAAGGATGCAATAGCAAAAACGCTTTATTTGTATTGGTAAGTATATGAACAACACGGTCAGGCACACAACAAGGGAAAAAACACAGCTGGTCAGAATGGTGGATCGGACGGACACCAGCGCAGATGGTGGGTGACACAGGGACCTCGGTGGACAACCAGTGAAGAATCTCCAGTGAGGTGCTTCCAGTCAAGTGATGAATCTCCAGTGAGGTGCTCAGTCCTGTGATGAATCTCCAGTGAGGTACTCAGTAATCCGTAGAAGTGCAAGGGAAACTCGAAGAAACACGACGACGACACAAGGGAAATCCACAGGAGGAAGAACAGCTCAGGAACAGGAACACACCGGGAAGAACAACGATCTGACAACATAAGACACCAGTTACTGAACATATAAAGGAAAAAACTGATTGAAGCCAGCTGGCGCTGCTGATCATCGCTGATCAGTGACCGCGCCCACAATTAACGCACACACACACAACAGCACGCAAGACGAGAGAGAGACAATGAATTCATACACCGTGACAGTACCTTGCTGAAATCGCACAGACCTTGCACAGTGTATGCCCGCCTTAACGGTTTAATGATCTATAGTAAAATAGAGAGAGCTTTGGTGAATATTTAATACATATATATTTCTCACTACAAATGACATCATAAGTGGAAAATGTTGATCAAAAATGTACATTTACACACAAATGACGACCAGCCGCAATCTTTATTTTTCTAGCTCAAATATCAGAGAATGGAAAGCACAGGATTGTGGGATATCAAAGGCAGTGAAGGATACATATACTGCCTTAAAAAATTGATCAGATTAAGTTATCTCAGGAGACAGGAAGTGAAACTAACATGGCATTCGGACGTGTTTTGATGCCTTCCTACCTTGGAATGCATCCTCCCAAGGCAGCATTTATCAGTTTTCGGACGCAGCCCATGTTTGTCACTTGTTTAGCCACTACGGAACCAAATTAAATTGGTAACAGGAATGCTGCCTTTCATGACACCTTCATCTGATTAACTGCTTAAAGGGTTAGTTCACCCCCCCCCCCCCCTAATATATACTACTATTCAAAAATATGAAAAGGATGTCATCATTTACTCACCCATTGCTTCAAACCCATAAGACATTCATTCATCTTTGAAACACATGGAGATATTTTTATTGAAAGCTAAGATATTCCTTTCCCTCAATTGAAAATCTAATACACCAAAAAAAATACACAACACTTCAAAAAGTTTGTAAATTCATTTTAAATTAATTGTGCTGTGATTTTAGGCTTTTTGCCATTGTTGTTGTTTTTTTTGTTTTTTTTTACATTTGGAAGCAAAATCTGGATATTATTTAGAAAAAAAAACTTGAAATGACATTCTTGCTGTGTGACCTAAATGTTTAATTTTATATTGTTCCTAGTTCTGTCATGTTCCTGATTATGTCATGTGTTTCCCCTATTCCTCATGTGGTCATGTCATGTGTATCTTTGCTCAATGTGTTTTGTTATTAGGCTTGTTCGACTTGAAGTGGCGCATACCGATTGGTGTATGAAATCAAAGTACCGCCAGAGTGATGCAAAAGCATACAGAGTCTGCTCTCTAATCACTCTCATGGTGCTTTGATGTCATACACCAATCTGTCTGTGCATCGCCTCTTCAAGTAAAACAATCCTATAGATTTATTCAAGTTATGGGTTTCTCTATTTTGATCGTCATTGGCTTGTTGTTTGATTTCTCTCAGGTGTAATGCGTTTACTCCATGGCTGAATCCAAAATCGCCCCCTAAACCCTCAATCCCTATTCTCTACATTAGTCCACTAATACAGTTCACTTGAAAGAGAGAATGAAAGCGAGTGAGTGAATTCTAACAGCCATTGAGTGTACATCAGGTGTACACTTATTGCGGTGCAATGTGGGATAGACTGAGTGCACTCAATAACATCAACTATGGTATCGGACACAACTACAAATGGCTGTCCCCTCAAATAATGCCCTATTTGAGGGTACAGGGGTGAATTCAGATTCAACCCATGTGTATTTATAGCCCTCGTATTCCTTTGTTCCAGGTCTAACTTTGTTTCTTGTAATCCCTCTGTCGATGAGTTTGTCAAGTTTCTTTATGGTTCATATCGTATATCAAGTCTGTTCTAAAAAAGTCATGTTAAATCCAAGTGAAGTCATCATTTGATTCTGGCTGCATCATCACCATTGTTAAATAAAATGCACTTGGGTTCACATCAACTCTGTTTGCCTTCAGTGGACTGTACGTTACACTCGCACATGCATTTGTATATCGATGCTGACAGAATACGGTACTAAAATATTCTGACAGTGCATTCATGTACTGCTTATGAATGACTCTTATGATCTGATTTAGTAATCAAAAACTTACAGTACAACCAATGAAGTCGGATTCCTGAAAAAATTGCTCAAATGAGTTGGTTCCTTTCAGTGAATCAAATACAGCCCAACTAACCAACACAGTCTGGCAATTAGTAACTATTGTACATTTGACTAATTGGTAGCTAATTTATATGAATTAGTTGATATGTTTTCATGTGATCTGCTAACGCTTCACTGACGTATAGGGAAAACCTTTATGATTTATTATTATAAAAATAAATCTGAATCTAAATAAATCTTTGTAAAAATAACAATTCGAAATCAGTACGAAAATGGCACATCATAAAACAGGTTTATAGTTATGTACGTTAGACTTACATCTGCGTTCACGCGATAACGTTCAGTTAAGATAAACATGTTTTTTTGTTGGTGTCATAATAAATATTAAGGAATTAAATATGTTACAACATTTTTTGTTTCAGAAGATGCGTAATTTCTGTATAACAGTGAAAACATGGATCTAGTCGAAAAATTCGATGGCGGGGAAAGAGTGAAGTAAGTCATTTACACCAGTGGTTCTCAACTCCAGTCCTCGGTACCTGCTGCTCTGCACATTTTGTATGTCTCTCTTATCTGACACACTCAGTTCAGTTCAAGGAGTCTCTCCTAACGAGCTGGTGATCTGAATCAGGTGTGTTAAATAAGGAGACATAAAAAATGTGCAGATCAGTGGGTCCCGAGGACTGGAGTTGAGAACCACTGATTTACACTACCTGTCAGGGTTTGGTTAGGTGGAAGTAGCGAGGACTCAAGTACAGGACAATGGGTTTTTATTAAGTATAAAATGAAAACGAAAACTACCCCATGGGGGAAAACAAGACAGGTAGAAAGACTTTACAGACTAGACTGGACTGGACTTGGTAGGAAACAAGAAACATGAGGGTACCTTAAACGACAAACCATCACAGGATTGAAAACACAAGGAGAATAAATAGTGAGAGGGAACAAAGCAGGTAACGAGGGAGGACAGGTGGGGCAAATGAATCAATAATCAGGTAACAAGATGGGAGGGGCTAGACAATCTAAATTAGATTAAGCTATATAAATGGTTGGAAAGATAGAAAATAGAGTTTAAAAACAAAGCTATACAGAGCTACAAATGCAATTCACTCAGGCAGACAGGAAAACGTACTCGGTTACTAATGTAACCTCGGTTTTCTCTAGAAGAGGGAACAAGTACTGCGTAATATCTTACGCTATGGGGAAAAACTCTTTTCCACGAGATATTGAAGCCAAAAATTATCCTTAATTTTGAATTAATGTAAAACATGTTGCAGCAGCATGCAGACACAGGCAACACAGCTTGCGTGCCTATTGGCTGACCTGTGGCAACAGCAGCAGCCTATCGTGAGAGGCCCTGCGTGACGCCATATCCAATGGGGGCGCTTCGCGCCCACTACGCCACGTCCCGCCAAAGTAGGCGTGGCCTTGACCTATAAATATAGCTCGACAGGATAATACAAACTGGTTTTTCATCACCGAAGCGAACCAGAGCATGTGGTAATCACAGCAAGATACGCAGTACTCGTTCCCTCTTCTAGAGAGAACCGAGGTTACGTTAGTAACCGAGTACGTTCTCTTACGAGAAGTTCTCTCGTACTGCGTAAGATCTTACGCTTTGGGGAACACAGTGTAAAACGCCGTGTGTACTGGGATCCGACACCAAAGTCCCAAGGGCAGTAGCCCAGGGCTCATATAGTGCATAATCACCATGGACTCACAAAGAGTCAGAGAAGAGAGGCTAGAAGCGTCATTCCCCATAAATAGCATCCTACGGGAGCTAACCATATTAACAGTGTACCACGCAGTCAGGGTGAAAACATTCAGCCTGAACTGGGTAGCAGTACGGGTCTTTCAATACCCATGGAGTTGTTCTACTGATCAGTGAGCGATGCACAATGAAACTCAGCATTCTGAGCCGGCGCAACGGGGCAGACATTTCTGATTGCTAGAACGACAGAAGCTTAGCCTGTAAGGCGGGGACCTCTAGGTTATATAACCTTATAAATGTAGACAACAAGGCCCAGCCTGCCGCCGTACAGATATCCTGCAAGGTAATCCCGCTAGACCATGCCCATGACGAGGCCACGCCTCTCGTGGAGTGCACTCTGACACCCAAAGGACACTGCAGGCCCTTAGAAGTGTAAGCCAGCTCTATGGCATCGACTATCCACCTGGATAGGCTCTGTTTTGATGCGGCTAGTCCCTTAGAACGCCCGCTAAACAAAACAATGAGCTGCTCAGTCTGTCTGAAAACAGACGAGCGGGACACATAAGCTCTCAGTGCCCTGACAGGGCAAAGGAGACTCGCGTCCTTCTCCTCGTTGTGAACCGGAAGGGCGGACAGGGAAATAACCTGGGCCCTGAACGGTGTGTTGACGGATTTAGTATTGGTTTGAGTATGACTTTCGAGTCATTAGGCCCAAATTCCATACACGTCGCGCTCACCGAAAGTGTTTGTAAATCCCCAATGCGCTTCAATGAAGCGAGAGCCACAAGAAACACTGTTTCGAAAAACAAATGTTTCATGTCTGACAAATGGATTGGCTCGAATGGGGCACCTTTCATGGCTTCCAAAACCATAGAAAGGTCCCGCACGGGGACTGAAGGGGGTCTGGGAGAATTCAGCCTCCTAGCTCCTTTGAGGAAGCGCACGACCAGATCGTTCCTCCCCAGTGACTGGCCAGACGCCGGTTTAGTAAACGCTGCTGTGACCGCCACATAAACTTTGAGCGTGGATGGTTCTGTCCTTATCCAGTAGCTCTTGAACGAAGGAGAGAACTTCCGTAACCCCGCAGTCTAGGGGTAAAAAGCCCTGAGCTTGACACCAGCCAGAGAACACAGACCATTTTGAGGAATAGAGCCGTCTAGTAGACGGGGCTCTAGTCTGCGTGATCGTGTTTAACACTCCCTCCGGGAGGTTAGCGGGTACCCGTTGATGGCCCATGCATGTAGGGACCATAGTTCCGGGCGAGGATGCCAAATCGAGCCCTTGGCCTGAGAGAGGAGGTCTTTCCTCTTCGGTATTGGCCACGGGGCAGTGCTGGTTAGTTGCATCAGGACTGGGAACCAAGCCTGGTTCGTCCAGAGCGGAGCCACAAGCAGCACTGAGCAGGAGCGAGCACACCTGAGGCAGGAGCAAGATGGGGGGAAAAACATAGAGAGGGCAGCGGGGCCAGACGTGGATCAGCGTATCCCTGCTTTTGGAGAAAAATTTCGGACAGTGAGCGTTCTCTTGGGACACGAACAGGTCCACCTGCGCTCTGCCAAATCTCTCCCACAGCAGTCGGATCGTCTGCGACAGTTTATGTGTAGAAGCTTTTCCCGTTCTGACCACTGGCCAAAGAACAGTCTGCCCTCGAGCAGCGCTCCCCATCCCAAGGTGGAGGCGTCCGTGGACACCACCTTCACACTCGAGAAAGTCCCCAGGCTCATACCTGACTGATACCAGTCGGTCGCTTTCCAAGGTTCCAGAGCTGAGACGCATTTCCGATCGACCTTGAGGCGAAACAGACCGGAGGCCCGTGCCCGAGGTGGAACTCGCGCTTTCAGCCATAACTGCAGTGGGCGCATGCGAATCAGACCCAGCTGGAGTACCGAAGATGCTGAGGCCATGAGGCCCAACATTTTCTGAAACCTTTTGAGCGGGACTATAGTGCTGCGGCGGAAGGATTTCGTGGCGCGCTGAATGTTCAGTCCGCGCTCCAGCGACAGACGCGCTGTCATAGACAGCGAGTCCAGTTCTGTGCCCAGAAAATACATTTTCTGACTGGGAGAAAACAAACTTTTTCGCCCAATTGACTGTGAGACACAGATTCTCGAGATGCTCGAGTAATATGGTCCTGTGTTCTATGAGCTCTGAGTGTGATAAAGCTAGAATCAGCCAATCGTACAAGTAGTTCAGAACTCGCATTGCCCGAAGTCTCAGGGGTGCGAGAGCCGCATCCATGCACATCGTAAATGCACGGGGTGCCAGGGACAGGCCGAACGGCAGGACTGTGTATTGATATGCCTGGCCCTCGAAGGCGAATCTCAAGAATCGCCTGTGACGTTACGCTATTTGTATTTGAAAATACGCGTCTTTCAGATCTATTGACAGAACCCAGTCCCCTTGGCAAATCTGCGCAAGGATTTTCCTGGTCGTGAGCATTCTGAACTGGCGTTTCACAAGCACTTTGTTCAGCTGTCTCAGATCTAGAATGGGTTTGAGACCCCCGTCTTTTTTCGGTACCAGAAAATATCTGCTGTTCGCTCTGAGCTTGAGATAAAGGCTCTTTGGCCCCTCTGCTCAATAGTTTCGCTACCTCGGCTCGAAGTAGATGAGCTACTTCGCTTTTTACCGTAGTTTCGACCCGCGCCGTGTAACGGCCGGGGCGTCGAGCGAACTGCAGCGAATAGCCTCTCTCTGTAGTGTCCAGCACCCATTCTGATACCCCGCTAGGTTTAAAATGAGATCTGGGCTCTGGCTGCAACTTTGTGGCGGCCAGGGAGCTCGGGTGTGCTGTAAAGTAAACACTGTGCTTGCAGCATCTGAGGCGGGGGGCGCGCTGATCACAGCGGGCGGTCTGGCCGCGTTCGATTTCTCTATGGCAGTTTGCGAAGAGAAAATGAGCGGGGTGAACCCCGTGGGTTTTAACATGTCTGTGAGTGAATGTGTGCGCGGGACCGCGGGCACATTTACTGCACTCAAAACACCGTCGGCCTGAGCTGACTGAATGTGTGTGTTGGTTCCGTTTTCACAGAAAACGTGGGACATGCATTATGTAGTGTTTGTGGGCACTGAGATGTGGGCACATACACTACATGTAATGCACAGTCGACATGCGTCGCTGGCCGCACTTGATTTCTCTATGGCAGTTTGCGTAGAGAGAGCAAGCGGGACAAATCCCTGTGGGGTTCAACCTGTCTGTGAGAGAACGTGGATGCAGGAAAGCGGGCACATTTACGGCACAGACAACATTGTCAGCCTGAGCTGACTGAATGTGTGTTGGTTTCGTTTTTACAGAAACCGTGGGACATGCATTGTGCAGCGTTTGTGGGCACTGAGTTATGGGCACACTCACTACACTTCATGTGATTTATCTGGGTCACCGTGAAAACGGCTTTTGTGTGCAGGCAAGCGGGCCGTGGTACCGGCTTGTTTACTGCAGAATACACTGGAACAGTCGCAATTTCTGGAACTGAACGAGCTAAAAAATTTCGGTGCAAGTTTAATGCACAATCGACATGAGTCAATTTTATTTGTGCAAGCCCTGTACTTTGGTGGGCTGTGCTTGAGGGCAGGAATGAACACTGGGTCGTGGGCATTTTTTTATTACACTCATAACACCATCGGCCGTGGCTGGAATAATATGTGACTTATCTGGGTCGTCGTGAAAACGGCTTTTGTGTGCAGGCAAGCGGGCCGTGGTACCGGCTTGTTTACTGCACAATACACTGGAACAGTCGCATTTCCTGGAACTGAATATGCAAAAAATTTCGGTGCGAGTCTGGCCGCGGCGAGACTTAAACACCGTTGCTTACCTAGGAGGGCTAGGAAGACTTTGAGGCCTCGGTTTTATCTCAATCTTCGGCCGGGGCCCACGCGGAGGAGGGCGGCGGCCTGCAGAGCAAGAGCGCGCGAGAGTGGAGCGCGCTCCCTTTGCAGAAAACACCTGTCCAGCCGGTTTTACGCGGGCGCCTTCCACTCAAGGCCGAGGCTCACCGCGGCCTGCGAGAGCAGATGTATCAGCTCGGATTCGATGCTGGCCCGCTTCCCTGACGACTCGCGGGCAGAGGGGGGAGGCCCACAGAGCTCACCCAATCCTCGCTGTCCGACGCCAGGATAGAGCAGCTGTCCTCCTCCACAGAATCAGCTATCTCGTCGTCAACAATGGCGGAAGCGGAAGCGGCGGCGGACGGCGGCCGCTGTCCGTCGGTGAGTGACTCGAGTGAAGCTGGTGAAGCTGGCGGGCAAACCGGCTAGCTTTCGCAGGCTGGAGAAGGCTCAGGGACCCGTTGAGTACGGTGCTTTATATGGCGCGGCACTATAGCGGGTGGAAGTGCAGACTCGGAGAAAAAATGCCAGAAGAGTCCTCAGAGTCGCCATGGCAATAGCTCGCAATGATGGCAGCCGCCGTCAGCGAGCGCGAGAGCTGCCTGATTCTCACCCAGGCAGGAAACACAGATGACATGGCGGTCCCCATCGCTGAGTGCGGCTCGGCACGAGCCACAGGAATGAGGCATCTTTAAAAAGATACTTGCTCTTTTAGATAAGAGAGAGTGTGAGTCGCGGCGGCGAACACACACTCGGCAGAGTAAAAGGATATATACGCCGGAAAGCGTAGCAGGTACGGCGACTGAAGGCGGCGAGATGAAGGCCAGCGGCTTCAGATGCAAAGGCTCGTCCCGCAGAAGGCTTTTTCTCAGACAGCGCAGCTTCTTCACTCCGGATCCAGCGATGCGTGAGCTTCACTGAAGAGATAAAAAATCAGTTTGTATCAGCCTGTAAGATATTACGCCGTACGAGAGAACCTCTCGTAAGAGAACCCTGTGCAACAGTGAAACCGGGCCGTCCGGTTTATTTCTGAAAGTAAACAAAGTATCTGGTGAACTGACCATATACTTAAGTTCCATGGAACATCAGTGATTGGAGGTGGTGTACTTGTATGTATGCCCATGTGCATGACCATCAAAAACACATGCTATAACCTGTGTTCCACTCACAGCCCCCTCCACTGTCTGTATGCCAGTCATGTTAGGAGAGTGAGTGAGGGGGTGGAAACTCCTTTAAAAATGCGGGAATGAGGGCACACACAGAGAGAGCCTGGGCCTCTGCTTTCACACATTCCAGTTGAGGGCATATTGAGCTCATTAACATTACTAACTAACAATGCCTCTTTGTACTGGCAAATGGGGTTTGAGAAAGCGCCAAATTGCCTCAAGTGTCTTAGTGTGTGTGAAAATGCTTGGGTGTGTGGTGTCTTCATTTGTGTGTTTCTGTAAAGGGGGAGGGGTGGTAAGATGTATATCATGTTACACAGACATGAATTAGCAAGTGGGGTTACGATTCTGCTGTGCTTAGTGTCTGATTCCCCCAGCAGTCTCTGTTTCTTTGTATACGGTATGAGAGGCATTTATGCTCACATACAGAAATTATGATTACAGTTATAGGAATAGTTCACCCAAAATATGAACATTTGTTCAATATCTATGATGTTGTTTCACTGCACAAATAAGCACGGAAGAGATTTGGGAGCTACAGGAAAGTAGAAGATTTTTGAACTCGCATTTGCCGATTTGAACCCTATTGGCTAACATGCTAGTGTCCCGTCATAAGTCAACATCCCTAACCATTTCAAGGGATCGTTCACCGTTAAATGAAAATGATGCAATCATTTATTCAAGCTCATTCCTAATCTATCTGACTGACTTTCTTTTGTGAAACATATAATTAGATATTTTGAGAAATACCTCAGTGTTTTTTGAAAGTTTACAATGACATGTTTGGTTCTTTTTTCAATTTTTTTCAAAATATCTCTTTTTGTTCTTTGCAGAAGAAAGAAATACATACAGGTTTGGAACAGCATAAGAATGTCCTTTAAGTAAGTACTGACTCAGGCTTTGAATTAGAGCTGATTTTAAGAACAGTTGGACAAATGTTCTTGCACAAAATTGAATAAATAATCCAGATATAGTCAGCCTTGCTAATAGACTTACTACTTGACCCATTCCTGAAATATACCATCTTCTCTATTTATCTATCCTGAGTGGCCTCCTTTAATTTGTTCTCACCATCGCTTCCTCTGCTTCCATACACGCTTCCCCCCGGCTCATACTTGCATCTTTTCCTGGCCCTGAGAGAGAGACAGACTGAGTGTGGAAGGTTAAAACAGGCCGTCTTTCAAACGCTCTTCATCGGCTGCTGGCCTGCATAATTTATGGGCTTGTTACTGTAATCAAAAATTCTTATTTATTTGAAGGGTTGTTGGGGTAGGAGATAGAGAGAGGAGAAAGATAGAGGGAGACAGTACACGCACACACACACACACATGCTTCCCTGTGAGCCTCTAGCTTTTCATGTGAAACGAGGTGCTGCTTTGTTGTCCCCTGGGTGGGTCCTACAGCGCACTCCGACACACAAACACAAAGACACATGCATTCCCAATAAACTCTCACATACAGCACATGCATATTAAAATTGCTTCTTTAAAAATCTTGAAAAAAACTTTATGGCGGATGCAGTGCAGTGCAAGGTCTGTCCCTCAGGGCGGGGTCCGTTCGTTCGCTTGCAAACACACATGCACACGTGTAGACAGAAACTTAGTGATTAGTCTTACTTCAACCACATGTGTAGACGCATAAGCAATGCCACAGAGAGCTTGTACAATCAGAAGTGTAGCCCATAAGTAAACTGGGTGTAATTTCTCAATCCTTATCATTAAGACAAGAATACACACAAGATTTGGAATTCACAAACGTGGGTTAGATCTTACGCACATTTCTGAACAAAAAAGTTTCCCTAACCCCAGGAAACTCTGGCAGAGAGGTTTGGCTGGATTTCTGGCCACCATGGTTCTGTCTGCCATCCAGTGTGGTTTTGTGTAGTGCTGGCTGTCAGGAAAGGCTGGGACAAAGAGGAAAAACGAAACTGAGATTGAGCATGTTTATATACACACTGATACGCTGATAACTCCAAAAAATTAGTTTAATGAATTAACCTGGTGTCCCGGTTTACAGGCAAACCAATAACCCGGCAATGCAATGCACATTTACAAGACTTTTTTTACAAGATGCTCTTAAATCAGATTTCCTGTTACGCATCACACATGCAGAATTATAATAATAAAAAAAAAACAGAAAACAGATTTATGCGTTTACATGCCAGGCGAAATCAGGGTAAGGAGCAAAAATCTATAGCTGTGTCCATCAGCTGTGTATGCCTAAGCTGTCTATGACCTAACTCAGATAAAGGAAACCGTGTTAATACGTTTTGACCACATGCATTGTTAAGAACTTGTAGACACACTCAAAGATGTGTTCTGACAAGGTGAGATTCCTTCTTTGACTCTGGGCAATAGTCTCTAGATTATATATCTTATATTGTGAGAGATCTCATATATCTTGATCATTTGAAAAAAAGATATTGATGTGCTATGAATCATTTTTTTTAGAAAACTTAAAACTTCCTTCAAATTTCAAAAAGACCATTCAACTTAATGCCAAAAATGACTTCTGAAATCCTTGGATTTCTGGTGACAAAACCCTGAAACATTTATACATCAATGATGCCTATGCAGTGGTCAGAAATTTAACCCGTCCAGTCATGGTGATGTAATAATGAGAAAGTAGGATAGATACTAATTATTCCTAAACACTAGAGGCCGGTTAAACCAGCTGTGTGTGAGTTATATCTTAAGCATTTTTTTAACATGTCAGTTAAAAATGACTCACTATTTGGCAGGTAGTGCGTTAAAGTCGCCCTTTTTATTCATGCAGTTATAACTGCTTATCAACGATTTATATTTTATTGCATTTGTGCATGACTTATTAGTCATTAACAAACACATTTATAAACCCTTTACAAAGGGAACCTTAATGTGTTTGAGTCTTGCGACGTAAAGTGTCACAGAGTCAGCCACACCGTCACAGCCCCAATCATCAATCAATCACCAGGACCCGCCCATCGTTCACAATCACCAGAGTACTCACTCGCTGCACCTGCACTCCCTCATCAACACACCCTTTATATGCCCCATTCACGTTTCACTACTTGTCTGGTCTCGTTGCAGTATAAACTGCTTTATGTTAGACTCCTTACCAATCTACTCACCTGAGACCGTCTCGTCCTGGATCCAGTCTCCTGTCCGTTTTCCATCCGTCATCCTGATCCAGATCACCTGTCTTCGTGTTCAGTCGTCACCTGCACAGAGAATCCACTTCAGTTATCGCCAGCTAAGTCACCATCATCATTCTACAAGTCACCATCCTCTCACCATTATCTGGTTCCCGTTGTTCCACCACCACTCTGCTGTTAATAAACACTGTGTGTACTCCTCGTGTGTTTGTGATAGAAGACTAGACCATCATGCAGAGTCCTGTTGGAACCAGCAGGGAGCATCCACCGGATCAGTTTGCCGAACCTGTGCAGGCGGTTCAGCAAACTCTTACCTCTGCATCACCTGCTCCTTCGCCACCTGCCTCTACCAGTCCCATGGCCAGCGACATACAACTGTGAGGAGGAGGATTGCAGTGGGTTCCTTCTACAATGTTCACTATATTTTGAAATGAAACCACAGCTTTTCTCCACTGAACGGGCGCGTATCGCCTTCATGATTTCCCTGCTATCTGGACGTGCACTCCATTGGGCCCAATCCATCTGGCACGCCAACGGCCCGGTCACGACTTAATTGGAATCATTCATCAGTCACTTCAAGGAAGTCTTCGGTCAAACCGCATCAGAATTATCCGTCCATGATCGGCTATTGAACCTCCGCCAAGGTTATTCTTCTATGAATGCTTATGCTCTGCAGTTCCCCACGTTGGCGGCATCTAGCGGCTGGAATGAGACGACCCTGTTGACAGCCTTTCGCCAGGGTCTGAACCCGGAAGTGTTCCACCAGATCCTCATTTATGACGACACCGTTGATTTGGAGGGTTTCATTCAGGAAGCTGTGCGTATAACTCCACGTCTTTCAGCCCACTCATTGGATCAACCCACTTCGCATCCTCCACCCATCTCTCCATCTGTTGCCCTACCAGCACCAGAACCCATGCAGGTAGACACTTACATCTGTTCAACGCTGAGCATCAAAGAAGACTAACACAGCACTTGTGTCTGTATTGTGGGGGAGAAGGTCATATTATCTCCAACTGCCCGATACGACCACGGTGACCATGGTGAGTACCGTGAGTACCATGACCATGGTGAGTACCATCCAGTTTCTGCCCAAAGTTGCACCTCTCACTTGCACGCCTGTCCAAATTCTAACCCCAAAACTTATTGTTTCAGCGCAAGCGCTCATCGACTCCGGGTTTGCAGGGAACTTCATCTCTCATCAATTTCTCCAAAGACTCAACCTCCAGAGAAAATGCTGCTCACAAGAATTAGCCATTCACACCATCCTTGGCAAGCCGCTGGGCCGTGGTCGTGTCCGCCACTGCTCCCCCACAGTCACGCTACGTGTCGGCTGCCTGCATGAGGAGAAGATCTCGTTTTTGGTGCTGGAAGGATCCACCGCTGACATCAGCCTGGGACGCCCCTGGATGAGCCAGCACGAACCCACCATCAATTCTAAAATGGAGTGATTCCTGCTTCTAGAACTGTCTGTCATCTGTTATCAAACAGTCTACACGTCGAACCTGCCGACATCTCTCGATATCTTCATCCAGTCTCCAGTTGAACTCCTACTCCGTCGAAAGCCCAGACACTGAGAGTAAAACTGAAATCCCTCCAGAGTACCGGGCGTTCCAGGATGTATTCAGCAAACGGCCGGCGACCCGTCTACCACCACATCGGCCATGGGACTGCGCCATCGAACTGCTGCCTGGGGCGACGCCACCTAAGGGTAAAATCTACCCACTGTCCATCCCGGAACAGAAGGCCATGGAGGAGTTCATTCAGGAGGCTCTCAAACAACATTTGATCCATCCATCGACATCCCATGCCGCATACAGCTTCTTCTTCGTGGCCGAGAAGGACAGAGGCTTGCGGCAGTGTATCGACTACCAGGCCCTTAACGCACAAACTGTTAAATATGAATTGCGTGTCTGTGTGTGAATGAATGAATGAATGAATGAATGAATGAATGAATGAATGAATGAATGAATGAATGAACGGCACAGATGCGCGTGTGCTGTTGTTTACTACAGCTGTACAGCGTACATCTGTGCCATTCATTCGAACTCGCACCGACATTAGTAAACATGTTATTTTTACATGAACACATCCAAACTATATTGCTATAGCCTACTGAGATGAGTAAAAATAGACTGAAATATGTTTAAATAAAATGTCTTTGTATAAGCAACAAACTGCAAATAAACATTTATATGTGCGGTGAAGTGCAGCTTTAAGCATGACTCCGCCCCATGATTATTTATCTGGCCTTATTTAGAGTATATAAAGGGCATCCCCAGAGTAACAGGATATTGCGTCATTGCGTCATGGTTGCCGGTGCTCGACTGCTCTGTGTGTGAGGTGGGTGTTTGTTTGCCATAGCTATAGTTCGGCGACTAGATTATGTGTTTACTGACTTTTCTACTCAGCTGGTGTCTGTTCGGAGGTAATGATCGTACTGCTGGAGGGTGTTTCCTCTATGTTGCTGCTATAGTTCCAGTTTACAAAAGAGAATAGACCGCACGTACAACACGGCGTGCTGTGAGTGACTGCTGCTCTTCTGCTCGGTAGGTCCATTGTATTGTGTATCCTCGAAAGTGGGACTGTTTATTTTGCGTATGTATGATGCGTGATTTTCTCTGTGTAGTAAATGGTATGAGGGAATGGTCTGCTGGATATTTGAACTGAAGTCCCGCTGATCGGTATGTAAACCCACTCATGTCTTTGATGCAAACACTAACCATTTCTTCTTCACTTGTGAGCAACTCCGATCATCACTCTTCACACACTATGCTCCTTCCACCTAAACACTGCTATTTACCTTTGGCTACAACTGAGTTCCCAAGGGACTTCAGTGCGAGACTACAGCTAGCCGTCTAAAACACTGTTTAGGTGCATTTAAACAATGGCTAAGTTGCTAAACGCATCTTGTTCACATGTAAGGGTGAAGGTCTGTTCACGTTGAACAGACATTTTAAATGCATTTTGTGTCTGTTAAGAGACACTCTTTATGTATGCCCCCATAACTGTCGTTTTAGCTGAGTGGGAGCTCTGGGCATTTGCGAGAACAGCTCCGTGTTGCAAGCACCAATCCGGTTCGTTTTTTTTTTTTTTTCTATAGACAGTACTCACAAAGGTATAACGATCAAGATTAACTTAAAAATTACCCGGAGTTCTCCTTTAAGAATAAACTTACTGTTCACATCAGCTGGATCCGTTGCTCCTCGAAATGAAACTACCAGCACTTCTGAGGTAAATTTTCCAGGATGATTAAGATAGTATTATTCCTCACAGCGTAGCAGTGACGCGTGAGGTGGTGGAAATAACACACACGAAAAAGGAGATCTAAGGGAAGACTTTAATTCAAAAATATCACCACGCATCAACTTAAAGTAAAATATACCACACAAGGAGCAGGGAGAAATAGAGGGCTTAAATACACAGAGAACAGTTTAAGGAAACAAGACACAGCTGGGGCAAATTAACTCAATGACAGAAACCATAGTAACAAACAGGCTAGGTAGGAACTAATGAAGGAGAAGTGGCGAGAAACTGAACACAAAGAACATAGTGAAACCCAGACATGAATAAAACAGGTAAACAGATTCAAAACAAACATAATCCTTATAGCAGCAAGACGACGTAAAGTACACGATTCTTATAAAACTTGATGTGTTTTATAAAGCTTATGTGGGCGTTGGCATGTTTGCATGGCTTGCCTCAGATCATTTGCATTTGAATAGCCCGCGCTCTCCGTGGGTGTGGTCACATTAGCACTTAATGAGCTATAATGAGCTGAAAAGAAAAATACTGACATCGCTCTCTTTTCATACAGATTACATAAACTGAGAATATTAGTTTTTTATGTAAATTACTTCATTTAAAAGAAGAGAATTCAAGCTTCATGCCTGTGTGCCTCTATGCCTGTGTGACTGAGTATTCGCTGAGTTACAGTTCATTTTCGGACGCGTTTCAGAATGGACTTCACTGACAGAGAGAATGCAGAACTTGCATCATGTTTATTTTTCTTTATTTGGTAAAAAGCACAACACTTTGTTTTTATTTTGAGTATGAACAAAAAAATAGACACTTAACAGGATCGAATGATGTATAACACTTATATGTAAGATCAAAATCAACAGTTATTTGAGTCTCTTTTGCACTGATAAGAAAAAAAGCGAGCAGAGTTAAATACAGTTATCCTCTTCCTCTGGTCCCTGCCGCGTTGGAACAGCTCCATGGGGCTTGCATCTTCTCCAAGCTGGACCTGCGGAGCGCCTATAACCTCATTTGGATACGCGAGGGTGACCAATAGAAGACAGCGTTCATCACTCCGGCAGGCCACTACGAGTACCAGGTAATGCTGTATGGCCTCTCCAACTCACCCTCCGTATTCCAAGGCTACATGAATGGGGTGTTCCGGGAGTCCCTCCAGCGCTTCGTCATCCTCTGCATCGACGATATCCTGATCAACTCCCGGAACCTGACCGAACATCGCCATCATGTGACGCAGGTCCTCAAGAAGCTTAGAGAACACCACCTCTATCTCAAGTTGGAGAAGTGCGAGTTCCACACACCATCTGTCCAGTTCCTCGTGTACATCATCAAACAACAAGATATCCAGATGGGCCAGAGGAAGGTGGACACCATCCACAACCTGCCCCAACCTGTTACCGTCAAGGAACTCCAACGCTTCCAAGACTTCGCCAACTTCTATTGCAGATTCATCCAGAATTACAGTCTCCTCAGCTCACCTCTCACTTCACTCCTCAGGAACCGGCAAAAGTCTCTGTCCTGGAACCCCTTGGCCACCAAAGCCTTCCAACACCTGAAGGATGCCTTCACGACCGCTCCAATCCTGGTGCACCCCAATCCAGAACTCCCATTCATGGTCGAAGTTGATGCGTCTACCACCGGGGTTGGATCGGTGCTATCCCAGAGGCAGGGTGAGCCTCCTCGACTCCATCCATGCGCTTCCTATTCCAAGAAGCTGTCCCCGGTGGGGCAGAACAACAACACCGGAAATCGTAAGCTGCTCGCCATCAAGCTCGCCTTGGAGGAATGGAGACACTGGCTGGAGGGAGCTCATCACCGCTTCGAAGTCATCACCAATCATCGGAACCTAAGGTATCTCCTAGAGGCCAAGCCGCTCAACCCACGGCTAGCTCGTTGGGCGTTATTCTTCACACGGTTCGATTTCACTGTGACCTACCGACCCGGTACCAAGAATTTCAAGGCGGATGCCTTATCCTGTCTGTATCATGCTGAACCTGAAACCTGTCCTCCAGAACCAATTCTCCCTCCAACCATGGTAGTCGGCCCAATACAATGGTCCATCGACGATCAGATCCTCCAAGCCACCCGCACCGAACCTGCTCCGCCGGGAGGTCCTGAAGGACGGTTGTATGTATCATCTGCCTGCCGTCTGCCCCTCATGGACTCAGCACACACCTCTTCGGGCTCTGGACACTCAGTCAGCCAGCAAACCCTCTTGCTTCAACAGGATCGCTACTGGTGGCCCAACATGGCTCAGGATATCTCCTGATACATCAGAGGGTGCTCAATCTGTGCTATCACCAACACGCCAAGGAAGCTACCCGAGGGAAAGTTGGAACCTCTGCCGATAACCAGACGTCCCTGGTCCCACCTTGGCATTAACTTCATGACAGACCTTCCTCCATCCAACCATCACACCTGTATATTTGTCGTTGTCGACCGCTTATTCAAGGCCTGTAAAATCATCCCTATCAAGGGCCTGCTCACTGCATTCGAAGCTGCAGAACTCCTGTTCCAACAAGTATTCCATCATTATGGTCTACCAGAAGACATCGTATCGGATAGAGGTCATCAGATCATCTCTCGGGTGTGGAAGGCAATCTTCAAACTCCTATGCGTCTTAGTTAATCTATCATCAGGTTACCATCCGCAAACCAACCACAAGACTGAGCTTAAGATCCAGGAGATACCTGCGGTCATAATGCCACCAGCACCAAGACAACTGGAGCCGCCACCTCCCCTGGGCGGAGTATGCAATGTATCCTCGGCTACCAACCTCCTCTCTTCCCCTGGTCCGGAGAACCCTCTGAGGTTCCAGCTGTCAATTACTGATTTGAAGAGAGCGAGAGGGTATGGGACTCAATGTACGTGCATCTCCAGTGGGCAGTGCGAAGACACCAACTCCAAGAGGATGTCTGTAGAGCTGAAGCCACCCAATACCAGCCGGGACAAAGGGTTTGGCTCTCCACCATCGACATTTGTCTTCGCCTGCCCTGCCGTAAGCTGAGTCCCCATTACATAAGTCCCTTCACTGTGCAGAGGCAGGTCAACAAGGTCACCTACAGGCTTAACCTTCCACCTCACTACCGTATTTCACCTTCATTTCATGTCTCCCTCCTAAAACCCTTCACTGAACCTCTGTCCTCTTCCCCTACAGGACCTACCATGGACGAAGTACCACCTCCTCCAGATGTCGTTGACAAGGACCTAGTGTACCGAGTCCATACCATCCTCAACTCACGGAGGTGGGGTGGCTGACTTGAGTACCTGATCAACTAGGAGGGATATGGTCTAGAAGAACGCTCATGGGTGTCTCGGGATGACATCCTGGACCCATTGCTACTTACCCAGTTCCACGAAGATCACCCTGACTGTCCAGCCCCCTGAGATCGAAGCCGACCCTGTCGCAGAGTCTGTCTGCCGTCAGGAGCCGCCCATGGAGGAGGGGGTACTGTCACACAGTCAGCCACACCGTCACAGCCCCAATCATCAATCAATCACCAGGACCCACCTACTCGTTCACAATCACCAGATTACTGACTCGCTGCACCTGCACTCCCTCATCAACACACCCTTTATATGCCCCATTCACCTTTCACTCCTTGTCTGGTCTTGTTGCAGTATACACTGCTTTATGTCAGACTCCTTACCAATCTACTCAACAGAGATCGTCTCGTCCTGTATCCAGTCTCCTGTCTGTCTTCCGTCCGTCATCCTGATCCAGATCGCCTGTTTTCGTGTTCACTCGTCACCTGCACAGATCCTCTTCAGTCATCGCCAGCTAAGTCACCATCATCATTCTACAAGTCACCTTCCTCTCACCATCATCTGGTTCCCATTGTTCCACCACCATTCTGCTTTTAATAAACACTATGTGCACCTAAACCTGTCTGTGTCCTCCTGTGTTTGTGACATAAAGGAGCACTAAATTATAATTGTCTTACTACTAAACATATTTGCGTTGTACCATTAAACTTAGTTAAAACATAACTCTACAAATTCTATAAAACTAAATATTTACAGAAATACCAGGAGTAACAGTTGGAATAAAACAGCAGATTAATTGAATTGCATTAATCAGCTCCTCTTTTACCTGACAGATTTCAATGGCTTAGAAACACATCCTTTTTACATTTACATTTGTTTACATTTTAAGACGGTGAACATTAAATTAATACATGACTTCAGAAATGAAATGTAATTAATTCAAATACAGTTTCTTAATGTTATTTACATATAAAAACACATTTTTGTGTGATTTCCTGATAAAGTATCATATTTAAATTTAAACATAGTTTTGCCTTTAGTTGAGTGAGGCAAAACAAGTTGGAATCAACCTGAACAGGATAAACTAAAATGCACAGTGTTTCAACACAACCTCTTCTTATCAGTTTGAATGCTGTTTTTGGATTGAAGGTAAATGCCATATTATGTGACAATGGATCGCTTAAAAAAACCCTCTGAGGTCGGCAAACGCTATACGAAAATAGACTTCAAATACTCTGTCATTTTTGATCTTACAGACTTAAGAAATATAAAAAATAAACTTTTGAATGTCTACTTTTTTATGTCCACTTGCAATCGAAATAAAACATTGTGCTTTTGTAAAATAAAGAAAAAAAACAGGGTGTGCTTTCTGCCTCTCTGTCTCCGTTAACTTTTTTTCTGGAGCAGGTCTCTAAACTTACAAAGCTCAGCGAATACTATTCACCCAGGCATGAGCAATATATCTTTATACTCATTTAAGTTTGTACTTTTAAAATATCTAATTCAAAACTAAAATAAATATTGTCTGTTTATGTAATCTATAAAAAAGAGAGAGGTGTCAGCCCTTCTCATTCTCTCAGCTCATTACTCTGCTAATTTGACAAGCCCATGGAGAGCGCGCACTATTCAAACGCAAATGATCTGAGGAAACGCATGCAAACGTGTCAACTCTCCTCATAAACTCGATAACACACCTAATTTAATCATAAGATTAATGTACTATTTCATTTTGCGAGGCTGTGAGGAATAATGCTGGGACATTTACCTCAGAACATGTGCTGGTTTATTTTCATTTCGAGGAGCAACTGATCTAGCCAAGAATTGTGAATAGTAAGTTTTTTTATTATTGTGCTTTGTTCTAATCGCGATATGGAATAGTGTATGTAAACCATAGACTGTAAAAAATATGGACAAAGCGTCTGTGACGTCACCCATAGACTTTCTGAAGAACGGTTTTGCAGCCGTTTATGGGGGGTATGGGTGGCGCCATCTTGGAAAATCTTGAGAAATCCTAACCCCGCCCATCTTCTGGACAATCTCTATATTTTGGTAAAAGGGTGGTCTTTGTGTGAGACTGGAACAATGTCATTTTCACGCGAAGAAAGCAACTTAAACAACAATGGATGACATACAGCAGATATGGTTCTTGCTTTTACATACGTAACCTGAGACGTTCCCTTTCAAGGGAACTCGAGCTGCGTTTGAGACGCCATGGGAACCCCATACCCACTACGCCATAGTGACAAATGCCCGTTCTGTGTGAAGTCCTGCGCACACTAAGAAGCAAGCAACCTCGCCCCAGGAGTGGAGAGGTCAAGGTCATAAAACCTGACAAATGTATGCGGAGAGGACCATCCTGCCGCATTACACACGTCAAGAAGGGAAACTCCCGAAATTAAGGCCATAGAGGCCGCCATACTCCGAGTAGAATGGGCCCTCACAGCCATAGGTGAAGGCTGTCCCGCCGCTTCATAAGCCAATGAATAGCCTCGACTATCCATTTACTCATCACCTGTTTAGATGCAGGGCATCCTCTCTTGAGTGACCCAAAACAAACAAATAATTGCTCAGATTTACGCCACAGAGAAGCTCTGTGAATGTAGGCATCTAAAGCCCGGACTGGACATAACAGGTTAAGCTGTTCCTGATCTGGGGTATTAAAGGGAGGAGGATAAAAGGCCTGCCGCACTATTGGGCCCCCAACATTTAGTGGGACCTTAGGAATATAACCCGGTCTAGGGTAGAGGAATGCTTTCACCATACTAGGTGCAAATTCTAGACATGAAGGAGCAACCGACAGAGCATGTAAATCACCAATTCTCTTGATAGACGAAACAGCAAGGAAAAATATAATCTTTAGAGTGAGGAATTTTTCTGAAACCTCCTCGATGGGCTCGAAGAGAGCCAAGGCCAGACCCTCAAGTACAATGGCCAAATCCCAAGCCAGTGCTCTAGATTGCAGTGCAGGCCTGAGCCTCAATGTACCACGGAGAAAACAAATAATAAGAGGATCTCTCCCAAGAGAAGAAGCCCCGAGAGAGGTGATAAGCAGATATAGCCGCTACGAACACCTTTAAGGTGGAGGGAGATAATCCAGCAGAGAAACGGTCTTGAGGAAATCGAGAACTGTACCAACCGGGCAGTTAACAAGATTTAAAAAGCGTTCTCCACGCCATGTAGAGAACAGTTTCCATTTCAATGTACATAGTTTTCTCGTGGAAGGAGCACTGGATTGAAGGACGGTCTCAACGACCTCAGTCGAGAGACCGGATTCTATGAGCTGGGCCCCCTCAGAGGCCAAGCCCACCGTTTCCACAACTCCGTTTAACCCTTTTCTATTATGTGCAGGACCCATAGAGAAATATTTGGCAGAAGTTTCCACGCTGCCAGAAATTCCGATAAGGGAACCAGTCTCTCGAGACTGGCCTCTGGATTTGATTGAACAATCATTTCGGCGCCCTGAAGCGGCGAACCGGCAGGGAACAACCGAACCGACCGTTCTACAACCCTCCTCGGAGGATTGCACGGGGACGCTGACACCTCGGCGCCCTGAAGCGGCGAACCAGCAGGGAACACCTGAACTGGCAGCGCTGCGACCCTCCTCAGAGAGTCGCACCCCAGTGGGAGCCGAGGAGAAACGATTTCTCAAAACCTTCCCTCCTTTTATTTTTTCGACAGGACTTCTTGTCTAAGCTTTATTAGAGATGACGACAGTCCTCTTTTTATTTAGATCTTGCCTACCTCTAACAGCTTAGTTCCTATGACCCTCCTCGGAGGATCGTAAGAAAAAGCAGGCACCTCGGCACCCTGAAACGGCGAACCGGCAGGGAGACCGAACTGACTGCTCTACGACCCTCCTCGGAGGATCGTATGGGGACGCTGACACCTCGGTGCCCTGAACTGCGAACCGGCAGGGAACAACCGAACTGGCAGCGCTGCGACCCTCCTCAGAGAGTCGCACCCCAGAGGGCGCCGAGGAGAAACGATTTCTCAAAACCGTCCCTACCCCAGAGGGGACCACCCTTAGAAGCCTGATAGCCTCAGCATCAGGTCTTCTTCTTTGCACTCTATGCCAGTTTAAGGAACATAGATTGGTGAGGAAGAAACTTCTGGAACGCCGCTGAAAGGTTTAGTTTTCTTGAAAGCGGAGCGTCCAGAAGAACAGACATTTTTATCTTTCTTTTTCTTTATTTTTATATCAGAAAAACGCATATATATATATGTATATATGAATATATATATATTCTCGAATATATTCTCGAATAGAGTCAATGCTGACATCCTCACATTCATCTATGTCCTTAAATACTTTACCCACCAGTACTGCCTCATAAAATTTATTTATTATTAAAGATGGCTGGTGGGTAATGTCGGGGTTAAAAATGATGACACCGACTCGGGAGAGAGAAAGCTCGTAAGCGTCTCTATAATCCAAGGCACTGTCATACCATGATACTTAATACCCATAACATTACTCTAGTTAAGACGTTTGGGTATTAAACACATAAAATAGAAACCGGTTTATTCCACGATCTCGACACCTCAGTGTGGAGATAGGGAAAAACCAGTAGTCCCCGACGAGGAGGCTGAGATACAGAGTTTTCCTGTTTTTTTAGATACATTTCATCTAATAAACTCTTTTTATTTTCACTCTCATAATGTTCAGCTGTCCAGTAAATATTTAACTAGCAACAGCATTAGAAAAACCTCCTTTAAAAAGCTCATCTTTACTCAACAGAGTTATGAGCTGCCCATTTATTGAAAAATCAAACATCTGCCTTTTTCTTAATACTTTTATTTGTTTTGTTCACTTTTTCTTAACAAAACACTAACGATACCAATTCCTCGGAACTGGAAATCGCAGCACACTGGATCTGCAGGTGAAAGCTAAGATAGGGCGGAGCCCGTCCCAACCCACGCTGTCAGATCCGTTTGCGAACCCCAAAATGCGAGTCGCCGCCGTGTCTAGGCAACAGCGGGACCCCCGCGGGTAGCGCGAACCGAACCATTCTCCTCAAAGAACGATGGCGAGAGCGGAGCGTCTTCATAGATAGACTCATACAATGCACACAATCAGCCCCCTCGAGGACTGACTGGGCATGCTCCACTCCCAAACAAGCAACACAAAGCTGATGTGTGTCCCCACCCGTAATATAACGAGGGCAGGGAACAACACACCGTCTATAATCTTGCTTGCTCGCCATAATAATGATAGATTGGGCTTGACAGACAACAATAAATAGACAAGGACAGATATACAGAGCGCGCTTGCTGAAGGTACAGAAGCTGTCGCGGTCTGATTTCAGGGCTGCTATATAGTTGCCTGGTCTATGACGTCACCTATGTCGTAGTGGGCTTCCATTGGACTGATTTTATACGTGCTTCACGACGTAATCACGCAGAGCGCTCCCATCGCGTCTCAAACGCAGCTCGAGTTCCCTTGAAAGGGAACTGTTGTGTACCTTTTTTTTGGATTCTTTGATGAACAGAAAGTTAAAAACAACAGAAAGTTTACTGTCACTGTTGATCAATTTAATTCCCCCTTGATGAATTAAAGTATTGATTTATTTTATTTATTACACCCAAAAAAAAAAAAAAAACTTACTGAAAGTTTTGAACGGTAGTGTTTAATGTTACAAAAGATTCTATTTCAGATAAATGCTGTTCTTTTGAACTTTCTATTTATCAAAGAATCCTGAAATAAAAATGTAAATAACTGTTTTCAACATTGATAATAATGAGAAATGTTTCTTGAGCATCAAATCATCATATTAGAATGATTTCTGAAGGATCATGTGACACTGAAGACTGGAGTAATGATGCTGAAAATTCAACTTTAAAATCACAGGAATAAACTATATTTTTAAATATATTAAAATTGAAAACAGTTATTTTAAATTGTAATAATATTTCACAACATTACAGATTTTTTGGTGTATTTTTAATTAAATAAATGCAGCATTGGTGAGCATAAGTGACTTCTTTTAAAAACATTAAAAATCGTACCGACCCCAAACTTTTGAACGGCAGTGTGTGTATATATATATAGATATATATATATATATATTTTTTTTTTTTTTTTTTTTTTTTTCATATTGCCTTTCCAAACAAAAAGTGTTTTTCAAAATTTAAATCAATGTATTGTTTTATGTGAATGATTAGGCTGGGTGATTTTCAGATCATTTTGAAGCAAAAAATCTAGCCCACAACATCCATTAGTCAAAAGAATTGTGGACACATATTTAATATGTGTTTTGTGGCCTTATTTCAGAAACTTTAATTTTTAGTTTTATTAATAACCATGCATAAACAATATTCTCTCAAAAATAAAAACATGTACATACATTTTGCTCACATATTATGGTAGCCCTGTTTGTGCTAAATAGAGTGTAATTACACATTTGCCATTAATATGTTTATAAGCAACTGAAAAAAGCACAAATGTCAGGGCATGTCAAAACATCTCATGGACCCCAAAAAAACCTTAGACCCCAGAGGGTTAAAAAAGAGCTGCAACCAAATTAAGAACATATTTAGTTACAAACTAGCTAGTAGTTACTAAGCCTTTAGTGATGACTTTACATTCCAATTTAAGTAAGAGCTTATGGACAGTTTAATCCTGAGAGATGGACATGAATGGACATGAACAAAAATTATGTTTAATGTTTTGGCACAAAAAAAGCAACTAATATTATAAGTTTTGGAAAAAAAGTAAATTATAAAAACTTTATATAACTTTAAATATGATTGTATCAGTGTCATGTCATCCATCAAACTGCTATGCAATTGGAGGGAGTGTTCAGTGTGTGTGTGTGCGTGTGCGTGTGCGTGTGCGTGCGTGCATGCGTGCATACGTGCGTGTTTGTTTTTGTGATTTGTGAGGACACAAATGTGTATAATGACATGGGCATTACACTGGTATTACAACTTGAACGTGATTTATGAGGACATTTCCTGAGTCCTCATATTTCAAATGGCTTTAAAAACATACTAAGCAGTGTTTTATAAAAAAATATAAAAATGCAGAATGTCTCCTGTGGTGGGTCGGTTTAGGGATAGAGGCAGTGTAATGGGATAGAATATACAGTTTGTCCAGTATAAAAACCATTACACCTATGGAATGTCCTCACAAATCACAAAAACAAAGCTGTGTGTGTGTGTGTGTTGGGTTGAGGTAAATCCCACAAAGATGGTAATACCCAAAATCCTTGTCCTTGTGGGGACATTTTTTGGTCCCCATGAGAAAAACAGCTTATAAATCATACTTTTTTAAAAATTCAAAAAATGCCGTAAGTTTTCTGTGATTGGTTTAGGGGTAGGGATAGGGTTAGGGGATAGACTATATAGTTTTTACAGTATAAAAATCATGTCATTGAAAAGTCCTCATGAAACATGAAAATCCAACGTGTGTGTGTGTGAAGTGTGAAGTGACCCACCCAGACTGTGGTGGCTTCCACAGAGATGAGTAAATGGAACATCTCACATAGTTGAAATCTTGTAAAGCACTGTGGTTCAAACCAGCGTCTCAAACACTGACCTCAGATCCATGACAGTCAGAAGGCACGTATGTCTTCCTGAAAGTCTGTCAAACCTCAGAAGCAGAAACATTATGACCAAAACATTTGTATTTCAAGCGCTGTCAACACAAGCACTGCTAAAGACACAGGTCCATTACATAATCAATGTGTGTGTGTGTGTGTGTGTGTGTGTGTGTGTGTGTGTGTGTGTGTGTGTGTGTGTGTGTGTGTGTGTGTGTGTGTGTGTGTGTGTGCTTGTGTGTGTGCTTGCGTGCGTGCGTGCGTGCATGCGCGTGTGTGTGTTTGTGGTAGAACCATGTTTCAACTATTTTTAGTGCGTTTACATGCGCCTTGTGAGGCACACCCGCACATTTGCACACACACAAGGTTTCTCGCTCTCTCCCTCTCTGTCGTGCGCGCGCTACACGGTTTGGAGCTCGCAAGCTCTAGATTCCGGGAGATTTTAACTAATTTACGGGCATCAGGGAGCCGCTATCAATATGCAGGATTTTTATAGGTCATTTTTCTTATACAATTCAGCGCAACTCCAAAAAGGAGAACAAATGAGTGTCCGGCTTGAGTCTGCGCCGGACGCCGGACAGGGGGCTTAAAATCCGGACTGTCCGGCCAAAATCCGGACGTATGGCCACCCTACCTATGTTGCACTTCAAGCACTGCTTTAGTAAAGCTTTTTAAAGATGGATTCAGTAGTTTATATAATGCATATATGTATGCAAGTATGTACCCAGAGCTCCTGAAAAAACACAACAAATTCATGGTGTGTTTGCACACACTTGGCGAATTAAGCTCATTCTGATTCTGATAGTTCTTTAGCTAGCTCGGGGGTAGGCAAGTTCGGTCCTAAACAGCTGCTGTCCTGTAGAGTTTGGCTCCAACACTGAATAAAATCCTCACCTAACTATAGCCTTAGTAATCCTGAAGACATTGATTAGCTTGTTCAGGTGTATTTGATTAAGGTTGGAACTAAATTCTGCAGGACAGCGGCTCTCTGGGACCGAACTTGCCTACCCCGGAGCTAGCTAATGTTAGCATCACTGTTCTTTGTGAACTTTAAGTTCATACTGATACCACAATGGTGTTAGAAGCTGCACTGCCAACTATATATGCAGATCAACACAATCAGCTCATGAGTTATGTTAATTACACTGATATTAGTCAGTTTTAGAGAACGGTCTACACAATAATTACTTCACTTATCTGTACAAAAAAAGGAGAAAAAAATATAATTTAGTATTATGACAGATATGATTTCCTTCCTACTATGGTAAAAAAAAAAAAATATATATCTTTGGAAATTCAATTAAATATATTGATTACTGAACTAGAAATATGCCTGGTTTTCAGTACAGAAAACTGCCCACCTTAAAGCGAGTTCATATTAAAAGGAAAAATGAGTGCGAGTGGGACATTTTTAAAAAAAATTCTCCTTTTGTGGTTCATTAAAGAAAGAAGGGCATACAGTATTAGAACAACACCAGGGTGAGTGAATTAAGACTTCATTTTCATTTCACAAATTCTCACTTACTGTACATATAATCAGGTATAGTATAACATATGCTCATTTGGCGTGCTGTCTAAGGAGAGGGCCCCGAGCTGGGAATTTGGCCCGAACCCAGAGCACCCCCATCCCCCACACACCCTTGGCTGGGATAGGAATAATGGAGAGTGAGCAGTTGGGGTGGTAGAGGGATGTTGGAAAAACTGTCGTGGAACATATAGTCGGCTCATATATATATATATATATATATATATATATATATATATATATATATATATATATATATATATATCAGCCTCCTCTCGTGCTGATTGGGTAGATTATATGAATTTTAGGGTGACCTATCACTTTAACTCCTGTCCATTACTTGTATTTCTCACACTTTCCTCTCATCAGGTGTTTTTTGATGTGGTGGGTGTTAGAAATATTCTGATCTGTTTGATGGATATTTAGAAAGTTGCATTTAAGATTAGGGGAGAGACACCTTGCTCAGCATCTTAGACTTGCATGGCATGGTATGGCAAAGACATTTGAAACCCACAGGCTTAATGCTTCACATCAAAAACCAAAACATTTGAAGTTCTCAAACAGGAATCTTTCAGCTGAGTTTTTCGCAGTCTCTTTCTCTCACACACATAAACACACACACACACACACACACACACGTATTGGGTTTCCATGTTTTATGGGGACTTTACAAAATATATATTCTATCCCCTACCCGTAAGCCTACCCATCACAGAAATGTTTCTGCATGTTTAGATAAAAAACAACAACCCTAGTATCACTTATTATTAGCTGTTTTCCTCATTTGCTCATTTTGTTCCCGTAGGGTTTACCAGGACCACACACACACACACACACACACACACACACACACACACTCAGTGTTAAAGCAGCAATGCACTTTATCATGCACACAAGATGCAAAACGTCACACATCTCTACCAAAAGTAAAAACATCATTTAACTAACAAAACTACATTAACTCTTTAAAAATTTTCTAAAAATTGTTATTGCTTAGTAACTCTACACTCAGACAATTTAATGATTAGCCACATACACGCCACTATTCTCGTGTCTTTTGCTTGTTCAGTGTGCAGGACTTTGTCATTGCACTTACAGGTACATGTATGTGCACAGATACACTGTACATATGTATGCACAATTTTATTGAACTGAAGTTTTGGCAGTATAATGACACTATTGGCTTGTTAGAGCTGCTTTACAGTAGAATTTAAATTTGTTACTATTGTAAACAAATGCAAGGGTCAAAATTTATTTGTTTCTCAAAACATTGACTTTTGATTTCTAAGTGATCAATTTTTCACACATGATCATTGGGTGTAGGTAATCGGGAAATGAATGTGGCAATTAAATGGCAGTGATTTCTAAATGAAACACAAGAACTGTTAGTTTTTGAATGTGTCTAATGTGCAGAACTGTGTTTAGCGTTTTGCAAAAAGTTTGTTTTACAAATGCAAACTGAGTGTAATGTGCTTGCAGTTTAGCAGACATCGTCTGAAGATTCCGTAGATGAGTGAATGGTTTCGCTTAGTGTGTGGCTCAAGTACCAGTTTAAGTGTGTAAGCAATTTTAAAAACTGTATTACTTCACAAATAATATTAAATACTTAAATTAAACATAATTCATACATCCAAATGTCAGGATACCAGACTCAGAAACAGAGAAGTTAGTTGAACCAAGCAGCAGGTGTTTACTGACAGAAATTGTAGTGCAGGTATAAGCGTTACCGGTGCGGGCCCGGATGACCAGCCGCCCCTGACTTGCACACCACCGTGAGGAGCCGACACCACGGGCACGCAACAGATAGATGACGAGACCAGAGGTAATGTCAAAGGAATAACAATCTTTATTGAACACAATATATCAATGAGCATTGACGTAATAGACCTCCGTGTCTTCCAGGTCTTCTTCAGCTATGGGTAGATACTGATTACTGGTCACAGTTTCGCCCTGACGGCAACTTCACCCATAATACAGCTCCCTTCAGGACTCAGATGGTAAGTAGAAAGGTAAGGATTCTTCTCAGTACAGGATACTTTCGTCGGTGCACAATAGTGAACAGTGGTTTAAAAGCTTACTTCACCAGCGATGCTGCATACTTCCAGGCTCAGACAGCAAGTAGAAAGGTAAGGATTCTTCTCAGTACAGAATACTTTCGTCCGCTCTGCTGTATCACTCTAGACTTCTGATAGAGAGCAGATATAATGACTGGCCACCCTCGTGTAAGCAGGGGTTGGGCCACTTCTCAGCAAAAACACATCACACTCGTGTTCACTTCAAACCCACAGCAATGAATCAATGTATATAAATAAGGCAAAAGCACTGCAATTCACTCACACGTTAGGGCTGATCAGAGGCTTCAATCCATTCGTTACACTCTCGGGGGAGATATTTACTCTTCAGTTCCTCCTCAGCACACTCTGAAACACATAGCTTCTCCAACAGTCGGATTTACATTCACTGCATCCTCCTTGAGCTTTTCGAATATTCGTAAGATGAAACCATTTCACTTATCTTTCTCTCTCTCCCTTCGCAGCGCAGATTCAATTGAGAACTCAGTCCAGCAGATTCCCACAGACGAACTACAATCCAGCAGACTTCAATGGGCAGCTTCTACACCCAGGCAACTTCCCAGAATAAGCTTGTGTCCACCACTGCTCCAAGAAACCCAGAACCACAGAACAGCACGAGACCAACAACAGACCAACCTTCCCCGACACTCTCCCAATAGCCCTTTTATCTATGGCTTATGAAGCAAAAGGCTTGTGTAAACTCCGCTCTTCTCTCTCTCTCACCTGTAGTGCATTAGCGCTAATCAGGCCGGGCAATGATTCTGCCACACCCGGAACCGGAGTGGGATGTGTCGCACACAAATCATTCCCTCGGGAAACTCGTGACTCATCAAGGGGGTTCCGGTCGCTAAGGGTTTTTGTCACCCTTGACATAAGCAAAGCAGATGAGTGAATTAAAAGTCGAACAGTTCTATGATAAGGTGATGGATGATTAACATGTTTATCTTTCCTTTACCAGTACAACGGAGGAATCAATCAAACACGGGAGCAGGTGAGACGTACACACAGGGAGGACATTGGTGAGTATACAGGCAAGAATTCCAAACGAAGGAGATTACTGGAGCCAAGTTGAGCAGAGCTGGTAAGAAGTCGATTTCCTAGTCATAGACCAGACTCTGAATGACTGTTTGGTGTGTGCTTATATAGGCTGCATACGAAAACTTCCTTGCTGCCCTATAAGGCAATGACTATGCAGGCAGCATTTGCTAACTAAGGTACCTCACAAAATGATTTCAGGCAGACTTTTGAGGCAGCATAATGGTTTAATGATCTACTGCAAAATAGAGAGAGCTTTGGTGAAAACTAAGTGAATATTTAATTTTTACAACAGTAATTTCTTGCTAGAAATGACATCAAAAGTAGAAAATGTTTGTCAAAAACGTACATTTACACAAATTGACCACCAACTGCAACTTGTAGACGCCATCTTTATTTTTTTAGCTCAACTGTCACATAATAGAAAGCACAGGATTGTGGGATATCAAAGACAGCGAAGGATACATCTATGCTATCTTCAAAAATTGATCAGATGAAGGTATCTCAGTAGACAGGAAGTGAAACTGCCTTTGGATTACGACAGGCCTTGCCTTCATACCTTTGAATGTGTCCTCCGAAGGCAGCATTTATTCGTTTCTGGATGCAACAATGTTGAGTGGTAATTGCAGTGCTGATGCAACAGTTGCAGGTGATTCAGAACTTGGGGGACAAAGTACACCATGTGTGTTTGACGGAGAAGCCTGTGGTGTTTCTCAAAGTTTGGACTTGCGTCTTTGGTAATTCGGATTGCCAAATTTTACTTAGGAGAACAAACTCCTGAGGAAGGGAGGACGGAAGTCTGGTAAATCTGTAAATAGTACAGCAGAGTAAATGATTGCGTCACTTAGCTTGCTCTGGCTACTTCGGTTATCTCTACATGTGTATTTTGGCTACAATAAAATGAAACATGTTATAAAACACCACTCTGCATCTTTTCATTTTAATTTAAAAAATCTTAAACATAATAACCACACAAGATTATCTTCAATGCATGTATATTTATAACAAAAAGTAATAAAAAAACAACAACAACCCTGCTTCAGTGCCTATTTTTGTTTACATTTTAATAAACATATTAATAAGTGGTTCAGGCAATGTGTGCATATGTACTCTGATTATCTTTATGGTAATAAAATTAAATATGATAAAAAAATGCAACCCACAAAAAGGTATAAGAAACTATACAATAAGGAATAAAACAAACAATTTAGTCAAACATACAAAAGTCAGCGTTCTAGTAGGCTACAATGATAAAGTTAAATAGCCTAAATATATAAAGTTATGAAACCGCACTTTGCCAGGGAACAAAACAATTTGCCAGGGAACAAATTATAGATTCATGAGACCAATGATCAACTGTTAGATATACAGAAGAGGAATGATATCTCCCCTCCTTGAACTGCCACCTTACCGTGGTGGAGGGGTTTGAGTACCCGAACGATCCAAGGAGCTATGTTGTCCGGGGCTATATGCCCCTGGTAGGGTCCCCCAAGGCAAACAGGTCCTAGGTGACGGGTCAGACTAAGAGCAGTTCATAAACGCTTTATGATGGAATTTATAACGAGGACCGTGACGTCGCCTGGTATGGCGCAGCCGGGCCGTACCCTGGAGCCAGGCCCGGGGTTGGGGCTCGTATGCGAGCGCCTGGTTGCCAGGCCTCCCATGGGCTTACCACCTGCAGGAGGGACCATAAGGGGCCG
Source organism: Siphateles boraxobius (assembly GCF_051911475.1). Lineage (NCBI taxonomy): Eukaryota > Metazoa > Chordata > Actinopteri > Cypriniformes > Leuciscidae > Siphateles > Siphateles boraxobius. The sequence continues at coordinate 2,394,657 of NW_027509064.1, forward strand.
GTGCAAAGTGGATCGGGCGGCAGTCGAAGGCAAGCCTCGACAGCCCAATCCCTTGACGCGGAAACTAGCTTTAGGGACGTGGAATGTCACCTCGCTGGTGGGGAAGGAGCCTGAGATTGTGCGTGAGGTTGAGAGGTACCGACTAGAGATAGTCGGGATAACCTCCAAGCACGGCTTGGGCTCTGTAACCACACTCCTTGAGAGAGAATGGACTCTTTACCATTCTGGAGTTGCCCATGGTGGGAGGCGGCAGGCTGGTGTGGGTTTGCTTATAGCCCCCCAGCTCAGCCGCCATGTGTTGGAGTTCACCCCAGTGAACCAGAGGGTTGCTTCCCTGCGCCTTCGGGTAAGGGATAGGTCTCTCACTGTCGTTTGTGCCTACGGGCCGAACGGCAGTGCAGAGTACCCGGCCCTCTTGAGGTCTCTCGGAGGGGCGCTGGAAAGTGCTCCGATGTCATATATGCGACGTCGTTCTACTGGGGGACGTGGACAGCGACAGTGACACCTGGAGGGGCGTGATTGGGACGAACGGATCACCACCTGGTGGTGAGTTGGATCCGATGGCGGGGGAAGAAGCTGGACAGACTCGGCAGACCCAAATGTACTGTGAAGGTCTGTTGGGAACGTTTGGCCGAGCCCCCTGTCAGAGAGATCTTCAACTTCCACCTCCGGCGGAGCTTCGACCGGATCACGAGGGAGCACGAGGGAGTCTGGAGATATTGAGTCCGAGTGGACCATGTTCTCCACCTCCATCCGCTCAGAGCTGTGGCCGTAAGGTCTCCGGTGCCAAGTCGAGGCGGCAATCCCAGAACCCGCTGGTGGACACCGGAAGTAAGGGATGCCGTCAAGTTGAAGAAGGAGTCCTATCGGGCCTGGCTGGCTTGTGGGACTCCGGAGACAGCTGACGGGTACCGGCAGGCCAAGCGAACTGCAGCCCAGGTGGTTGTGGAGGCAAAAAATCGAGCCTGGGAGGAGTTCATGAGGCCATGGAGAGGGACCACTGGTTGCCCTCGAAGAGAGTCTGGCAAACCGTCGAGTGCCTCAGGAGAGGGAAGCAGTGCCCACCTTGTGATGTGGACATGGACATCGTCTCATCATCTGGAGCGCCGAATGAGATGCGGGGAGCGTCCGAAGACGGACTCACAATCTCGCCCTGAGTGCTCACGGCTTGCGGTGCACTGGGGGTATGGCCCATGGAAGAATCGTCGGGGCTTTATTCCACACCGTCACCCTCAGATCACCCTGGCCATCAGCCAAAGTATCGCCTCAATGGCCATGTTCCCGCAATGAGAACATGAGTCATCCACAAACACTGCCTTAGTGTGATGTAAGCCCAAACACGCAAGGCAGCGATTGTGCCCATCAGATGACAAAACAAATCGACCAGAACTAGAAGTACACGGACGAGACACCTTGAAAAAGACGTGCCACGCGCAAGCTCTTTTGTGAGGAGAAAAAACTCTGCAGAGTGCCGAAGCGCCCAAGGAGAAGCACACACACTGTTGGCAGATCACTGCACAGATCAGCAGCAGTTAATGTGATCTCGCTGGAAAACTCCTTTACACCAACACACTGGAGAGCTGCTCGTCTCGTAGTCTCGAAGATTTTAGACACAGGCTTGCAGAGGAGTAAAGAGAAGCTCTTGGCTCCGAAGCAAAAAAACAATGCGAGATGCAAAGTTGCGTTATGCAAATTTCCTTGCCATTGGCTCGTTTTGTAGAATTCAAAAGTGATAGACTTCTAAGCAAAACCCCATTTCGTCAGTCACTGACGTAACTCGGAGTGACTGAACGAAAGGAAACTATGTTCTCTATTTACTAGTTTACTACTAAAATGTATTGTTTCTCAGCGTTTTATAAGTAAAATCTACTCCATTTTTTTCTTGTAAATATTTTCATAATGTTTCCAGAATGTATAATTAAATCAAAGTTGCCATTTTGGACTAATAATTTTGGAAAATTTAAATATGTAAATTGCTTTGCTCTAGCATTTCAGTCTTGAGTCACAAGTCAACCCTTCCTCTTGTCATGGCAGTCAGTGAACATACTGTTTTTTTGTTGTTTATAGTTGGCTGTGCATACGAATCATCAATCAACATTCAAGCATGTGATACTTAGTTGTCAGTGTTCCTGTGTAAACATCAATGCAGCATTAACATATCACATCTTTGTGTGATAATATGCAACTTCTTGCAGTCCGAAACATTGCATCATAAAAATGTCCCGCTCATTCTACCTGTTACCTGCTAAGTCTAATTGTGTAGCTAGCATTTCACAAGTTTGCATGCTCATATCATTTTGAGATAATGATAAATGTTTAAACTGGGTTGTCTTGGTGTGCAAATTTGAGGGGCTTAGGTGACAAGACTTGACTCACACCAAGTCTCCTCACCCACATGCACATATTTTGTCACAGTTTCTACAGCTTCAGAATGCTTTGTATTGGGAAAAGTGTTTTTAGAAATATATTAACAACTGAATCAAATTACTTTGTAACTACGTTTTAATTGCAAATTTAAGCCTCTCTTTGTAATGCAAGTGTGTGCCTTCTGTATCTGTGGTTGGTTTGGAATGGCCTTTGAGGCGAGCAGCAACCCACAAGGCCTGATGACGGAACTGCATCGGAACGAGGAGGAACACATTTGTATGTCAGGTATGTACAGTAAGTGTATTTGTAAGCGTACGTTCTTTCTTCCTCTCAAGGGCAAACATTCCAGAAATACCCCTTCAAAATACACCTGGGTGGAACTGGCAGACATTTCTTTGGCTCTTAATTGCCAAACTTCCAGTGAGGTGTGACTTCTAGGCCAGTACGTCTGAAATGAAACTAGCAGTCGTGTGTGTGCAGGTGGTGAGGACATAGTATGCTACACCCATCACAGACCCCCACCTCCTCTCACTCCCCCCGAATGCCATCGCACCAGCGTGGGGTGGTAATTGATTCTCCTCATGCCATTAGTCTTTGAGACAGAGATGCACCAACAAGGGAGGGTGCTGTCACTTAGAGCCGAGAACGGTGGCTACACACACACACACACACACACACACACAAACGAGCAAACATATTACTTGTGTCCGCTAAGGTCTAAAAAATCAAGGACAAAGTATAAACACGCATGCAAAATAAATACACACAAACACATTTTCATAAGGGAAAAACTGTAATAATAATCTTTTTAATGCAACAACTCCAACAAGAGGTTGAAGCATGGCTTGTCTGCTGAGCTGAAATAGAGGTTGCCAGTATACAACACCAGTGTGACCCAATTTTTCCAACCTGTATGTATGCATTATATATATATATATATATATATATATAATACACATACAGGGGGTAATAAAGGCCTACTTAAGCAAATCAATGAGTTTGTGTAAGAAAAATATTAATATTTAAGAATAAAATCATGGGCTAATTTTCATTTTAAAGTGAACTACTCCTTTAATACTTATTAAAGTTACAAAAGTTATTCAGTCAAGAGCGTTGAGTGATTTATTTTGTCTTTTGTTGTTTGATTGACATTAAAACTTGGGACAGCAGCAAGAATATTAGGCTGCTGTCACTTAAGATATATGCCTAAAGCACAGATTCAATACTGTACAAATAGGTTGTCTTTCTCGACTGTTTACGTTAATTTAAGAAATACAGTATCCAACTATGTTTCCAATGATACTTGCCAAGATGGGCATGTTGACATCATTTTTGTGTCAATTTGTGCTTGAATGATTAAATTCAAAATGCCTTAAAAGCATGCACAAATTATAAACTTTTGGAAAGCACTGGCCTGACAGATGATGGAACTGTCACTCTCCTAAGTGTCTTTCACACGGGCCCCGAGCCATTGGGCATTCCTTATTGGCGAGCCCTGCCCAGTGGTTTCATTATTGTTTTGATTTAGTGTCTGTTTAAAGAACATATAAGGATGATATTAATGAGATGAGTTCAACTGTTCACCTGTGATGACTTTTAATGTGCCCGATAACCTCTGTAGTCCCATTTAGTATATTCTTAGCCACTGCCTTTTTCAAAACATGTAAAAGCTTTTAAAAAAAATCATGAGTGGACTATTACTGTTCTATTTCTGGTGTATAAAACCTGAAGATATCTTGACCTAGTATAAACCACAGACATTTCAGGCATTTCATGAAAAACCCCATTGCCTTTGGGGCAATAGAAAAAGGTGTTCTGGAAAACATGTTTCTGGGTTTTAGCAAATTGGATATACCAAGATGGTGCACTCATATTACTATGAATTGGTGCGCAAAAGTGCAACCTGCAATATGGTGGAAAAAGTCCTGCCTTCTAAATAGAAGTGCCAATCACCAAGAATCGTCAAATGCCAAGCTTAATTGAATTGGCCTAGAGAGAATAATTATGATATTTTCTGTCTAAAGACTACATATAAAATAGCTACCAAAATTAAAGTCGGTAACTGCAGTTTGACTAAAAGTAATGACTAAAAGTTGACTAAGACCAATAAGCATTTTCGTCTGAAGATGAAATCAAAAATGGCTGCCAAAATTTACACTTTTTGCAAAATTTACACTAATGACATTTACAAGTCATTGTGTCACTGCAGCTGCCGATAGAAGCTTTAGTTGTTTTAAAACCAATGGACCGCACATGCACATTAGCTGGTTCTGCCAGAAATCAATAGGATATTAAGGAAAGATCATGTTCCAAGTAAATATTTTGTAAATTTCCTACCGTAAATATATAAAATATTTATTTTTGTGAGTGAATGCTACACAGTCGCGAACATAAATGGAAATCTTTAAAGGCAATTTTCTCAATGTTTCGATTTTTTTTTACCCTCAGATTGCAGATTTTCAAATAGTTGCATCTCGGCCAAATATTGTCGTATCCTAACAAACCATACATCAATGGAAAGTTTATTTATTCAGCTTATTTGTGATGTATAAATCTCAATTTCAAAACAGTTACCCACGTGACTGGTTTTGTGGTCCAGGGTCACATATAAGCTTTTTTTAAATGCTATTTAAAAGAGTGTAAGAAACAACATGTATGGGACAGTTCATCTCAGTTTTTTTTTCTTTTTTTTTCTGATTTGAAATGTGTTCTTTAAATCTGAGTTTGACAAGCAGTTTTTGAGATTTCAGGATTTGCCTATTCAAATACTCAGAACTTGGTCTTGGATGCCCGAAATAGCTGCCCAAAGGCATTGCAAATATGGCCGCCGAGTGAACAGACTTTCCTTGAAATGGATTTTGGTTTTATGATTTCTGCAATACTCTATTACTTTGGATATGCATAAAATTTGGTCATCATGACAACATTGACTGGTTTATAACAAAATTGCAAACTCTTCACTAGAGGCTATCCTGATCTGTGGCGTCAAAGACATCAGTTGGAAAATCCATATTTCTGTAATTCATCACGACGCTACTGCACACACAACACGCTACTTCAGAATCAATTTACTTTTTCCCCCATAATTGTGTAGTTACAGCGTCTACCATCAGGGCTAACTGGACCATGCTAACCAGCTAACCATTAAGGTCCTGAAGTTTCAAGGGATCAAGGGACACTACTACACCAAAAAAAAAAAAGATACTGATCAGGTTACGCCCATTCTCATCATTAGCAATCTCACAATCAGTCATTAACATTACTGTTTCCATGACAACACATTGTCATTAGCGCAACCGTCTGTATAGTAATTGTCATCGCCATAACAATCAGCGGCACAATCTTTGTAACTACAGCAGTCCTGGTGACTGTATTCACTGTCTGTCATGTTGTCACTGCTCTGATATCACCCATCAGGTTTGCACGTGAAGTCCTTCACACATTCCCGCATAGATCATTCGAAGTTGCCCATTAATTGGAGCTGCAACTCTTTTCTTTATCTATTTTTGTTTGGCTGTTGACCAACATGAGCATGGTCCTCGATTGCCCACGTCTTTGGGTCGACTAATTAAGACTCCAGAGAGCCGCTAATTGCTGTTGCGTGCCTCTCCGTGAAACGAGGGAAACTTCTCTCCTGTTCCTGCCCGGGAAAGTGAGTGCGAGAGCGCAGCGGAATTAAAAGGCTTATGTAAGCTTGTGGTGGAACTATTAAATACTAAGCAATCTTTTTTTTTTTGTCTTGTGGGGAACTGCCACTTGATTTAATAGGGCTCATTAAAAGTTCATATCATATATTGAGCCTCTCCCAACTTGACACGCACATATGCATACACAACTTCAGAGGACCAGAACACAAGGGAACATGTAATAAAAGGTCTGGAAGCTAGAGTGGAGAAGATGCGGCCATGCGAACTCTGTTAATGGATATTTGAGAAAATATTAAATGCATTAATGCCTAATACCAAAGGTGAAGTGTGAAATTTCTGTGTCACAAGCCACACCAAACAGAAGAACAAAAAATATCTTGAAAAATGTTCCTTGCCTTATGAACTTACACAGTTTGAGCAATTTTTTACTCTCCATCCATGGTTTCATACTTTGGAATTTCTATTTCCAACCGGGTGTAACTGTAGAAACACTTTTTCATCAGGGACTACATCACACTCCTCAACATGCCGTTTACCAGTTTTCTAAAATAAATGAGGGTTGTTTGCTTACACATATTTGTTTTTTGCTCTATTGCATGCAGGCTTGTCTACAGTTCTCTTACGAGAGGTTCTCTCGTATTGCGTAAGTTTAGCTTACGCTACGGGAAAGGTTCATCTTCTCGAGATACTGAAGCCAAAAAATTATCCTTAATTTTGTATACCTTGTCAACGCAGTGCAGCAGCTAGCAGACCTAGAGCAGGCCATCTCGCGTGCTCTTTGGCTGCCCTGCGGGCAACTGCTGCAGCCTACCAGTGAGCCCGGCGTGACGTCACGCCCAATGAAGGGCGCCCGCGCCTTTATAGCGTCACAGTCCGCCAGATAGGCGTGGCTTAGCGTATAAAATAGGCTGAATTCTGTAGGCTGAATTCTCTGATTTTTCGACTCTTCAGCGAGCTCTTCGCATCGCTGGATTTGAGAGAAGCCACCGCCGCCGTCGAACAGCGAACAGCCAGCCTAGGACAGCGCTGAGGAAGCCGGCCGTCTTCGCCACCTTCAGCCATCCGTGCGAGCTACGCTATCCGGCGACGTATCCTTTTTTGCTTATTATTCTAAAAGAGCAGCGAGCGTCTTTTTAAAGATGCCTCGCACTTCCTGTGGCTCGTGTAAAGCCCCGCTCAGCGCCGGAGACCGCCACCTGATCTGCGCTCTCTGCCTGGGCCTGGAACACGCAGAGCTCGCCCTCGCGTCCGGGGGCTGCGAGCTCTGTGAGGAGCTTCCGCTGTCGACCCTGCGGGCTCGACTCGAAGCTTTCAACACAACAGCAGTCACTCCGCCCCCTGTGGGACCGCGCAGAAAGAAGCGCCGTTCCCTGAGACAGCCGGAACCTGTGGCCACAGCGACGCGCTCGCCGGAGAACCTCCCTCGAGCCTCGCTCTCGCCTTCCCCACCTCTCCTCACCGACGTGCAGCTGCCGCTTGCGAGCCTCACTGCCGTCGCTTCGGAGGATGAGTCCGAGGGACACGTCACAAGAGACTGCTGCTCTATCCTGGCATCAGACAGTGAGGAATGGTCGCTTCACTCCGCATCCTCGTCAATCCAGGAATCCACCCGTACCCGCGCTGGAGCTGACGCGGAACTTATGCGCCTGCTAACGCAAGCTGTTGACCGTCTCGGGCTCGAGTGGTCGCTGCCGAAGGAACCCGCGCCGAACAGGCTCGACGGCTGCTTCCTTCAAAGTCGCCGCCGCCAGTTTCAGAAACTAGGCCCGCTCCATTCCTGCCGGAACTTCATGCGGAGCTGACGAAGTCATGGAATACACCGTTTTCTGCTAGACTTCAGTCACAGGCCTCCGCGTCGCTCTCCCGAGTGGACGGCGCCGCCGAGAAAGGGTACACAGCGATTCCCCCTGTGGAAGAGGCGGTCGCAGCGCACCTTTGCCCGCCCTCCGCGAGATGGCGCCCACGGTCAGCCCTCCCGTCTAAAGCCTGCAGAGCCACTTCCGCCTTGGTCGGCCGCGCTTATGCCGCCTCCGGCCAGGCCGCGTCTGCTCTACACTCGATGGCTGTGCTTCAGATCCTGCAAGCCGACCTCCTCCGTGAATGGGATGAGAAGGGCCGGGACCCAGCTGCGGTTACGGATTTGAGAAGCGCGGCGGATCTCTCTCTCCGCGCCACCAAAGCCGAAGCCAAAGCCATCGGACGAGCCATGGCCGCGTTGACCGTGACGGAGAGGCACCTCTGGTTAACGCTTGCGGATATGAGGGAAACTGAGCGAGCCACCTTTCTGAACGCGCCGCTTTCCCCCACTGGTCTCTTCGGCCCAGCGGTGAACGGGATTGTTGACCGCTTCTCTGTGGTACAAAAGACCACGCAGGCCATGAACCTCTTCCTGACGCGACGCTCGAGTTCTGCCACAGGCCGCTCTCGCGAGAGACAAAGCCAGCCTCCTGTGCGAACCAGCACCCAGCGTCCAGCACAGCCTCAGCCTCAGCCTTCGCAGCGACGTCAGGGCGGCCGCCCTAGATCGCGCTCAGACAGCCGTCACAGACCGCCGCCCCCCAGAGGGCCTCGGCAAAGAATCACGCTGAAGTCCGAGCACGCGAAGCCCTCCTAACAGCGAGAGAGAAAAGACGCGCGTGTCCCGCTGCGGCCGGACCGCCGTCAAAGTTCATTTCCCTGTCAGTCCCCTTCGAACAGGCTACTGCAGTGGTTCAACTAGCAGCCAACGAGCCGGTTTATTCACCCTCTCGCCTGCACACAAACGCCGTTTTCACGGCGACCCAGAGAAATCTCAAAAAGAGTATAATGTCTGGTCCGGCTCACGCCGTCAGTGTTTTAAGTGTAGTGAATGTGCCCATGCCCCAGTGTTCACCCCTACACATAAGCACCCCAAATCCCGTGTCACTCACAGAGCACACTCTCATAAAGCGCAGAAAAGGTCTGTGCCCACTATCTGCCCGCTCTGTTACACGATCAAAGAAGCAGGTTATGAACGTAAGTCTCGTGCCCGCCAGAGAGCGCTCACGCTTGCTAACACAAACCTCCCCCCGGGCCCCGCCTGCGCGTTTAAGTGTTATCACAAAACACAGGGCGTTAATAAAGCGCTCCCCATCTATTATGATCGAGGCGTCAGATACAGTTGTAAGTCTCGTGCCCGCGTGCCCGCGCTCACGCTTACAGAGAGCTCTTCCGCCCAGAGCGCTGCTCGCGCGTCAAAGTGTGGAAAAAGTATGTTCCCCATCCCTTATGATCGGGACATCTCACATAAGTCAGCCGGTTTTGGCTGTCAGCGAGCGGCCATTGCCCAGAACCGAGAGCGCGCGCGCCACGCTCTCGGCTCCGGTTCAGTTTCACAAGCCCGCAAATGGCGGCGGTCTGAACCCGGAGGCCATTCGCCCCCTAGCGGCTCACATAGCTGCGTGGGAAACTATCCCAGGGATTTCAGAATGGGTGTTGAGCACAATAAAGCAGGGCTATACACTTCAATTCATTCGCCGTCCCCCGCGCTTTCAAGCCCGGACCGCGACGATAGTGAATGCGGAAGTAGCACACCTACTTCACGCAGAAATAGCAAAGCTGCTGTGCAAAGGGGCTATAGAAAAGGTACCGCCTTCTCTGAGCGAGTCAGGCTTTTACAGCCGATATTTTCTCGTACCCAAGAAGGACGGATCCTTCAGACCTATCCTAGATCTGAGATATTTGAACAAAGTGCTTGCAAAAAGACCGTGCAAAATGCTTACGACCAGGAAAATCCTCGCGCACGTTCACCCGAGGGACTGGTTTATTTCTCTAGATCTGAAGGATGCCTATTTTCAGATTCAGATAGTACCCCGTCACAGGCAATTTTTGAGATTCGCCTTCGACGGTCAGGCATATCAATACACCGTCCTGCCGTTCGGCCTGTCCCTGGCACCCCGTACATTTACAAAGTGCATGGACGCGGCACTCGCCCCCCTGAGAAGTCAGGGGCTGCGCATAATGAACTATCTGGACGATTGGCTGATATTGGCACAGTCAGAGACAGAACTGCTATCTCACAGAACAGTGCTTCTCAGTCATCTGGAAAGCTTGGGTCTCACGGTCAACTGGACCAAGAGCTCATTACTGCCCAGCCAGTCAATTTCCTTTTTAGGAATAGAACTGGACTCGGTGACCATGACGGCTCGTTTATCGACACAGCGCGCGCGCCGTGTTCGCCATCAAGCCGCATCTTTCCAGACGGGCAGCTTTCTCCCTTTGAAAACATTTCAAAGGATGTTGGGCTGTATGGCATCAGCTGCAGCGGTGCTCCAGCTAGGCCTACTGCGCATGCGCCCGCTCCAACGCTGGTTGAACGCTCGCGCGCCTCGCCGAGCCTGGGTGTCTGGCGGCCAGAAAATCAGAGTGACTCAGACCTGCATAACAGCTCTGCAGCCCTGGTTAGTGGCCGACTGGTACCAGCAGGGAGTAATGATGGGAACCATCTCTTATCGGAAGGTCATCTCGACAGACGCGTCCAATTCGGGTTGGGGCGCGCTGTTCGAGGGCAGACCGGCCTTTGGCCAGTGGTCAGACCAGGAGAAGGGTTTTCACATAAACTGTCTGGAAATGATAGCAGTCGAGAACGCGCTGAAGTGCTTTCTCCCGTTCATACAGGACCAGCATGTTCTTGTCCGCTCGGACAACACATCTGTGGTATCCTATGTAAACCGTCAGGGCGGTGTCAGATCCAGAAATCTCTGCAATCTGACGGAACGCCTCCTTATTTGGTCACAGATGAACCTGCGCTCGCTGAGGGCGGCGCATGTGCCTGGCCATTTGAACGACGCCCCAGACAAACTGTCCAGGGACAATGTTCCCCCAGGGGAATGGTCCCTGCACCCCCAAACGGTCCAGAAACAGTGGCGCCTATTCGGCAGAGCGGAAGTCGACCTGTTTGCGTCAAAAGACAACGCTCAATGCCCGACGTTCTTCTCGAAGGACGAGGACGCGCTGGCCCAGGTTTGGCCCAGCCTCCCGCTATATGCTTTCCCTCCGGTCTCTCTGTTGCCACAGGTGATCAAGAGGATCAGGGAAACGCGCCACTCGGTGCTCCTCATAGCCCCGCGTTGGGAGAATCAGACTTGGTTCCCGGAACTGGCACGGCTGTCACATACAGCTCCGTGGCTGATTCCGGTGAGGGCAGATCTCCTCTCTCAGGCTCGCGGCACGATCTGGCATCCCCATCCAGAGCGCTGGTCTCTGCATGCACGGTTGATCAACGGGTACTCATTGCCCTGCCAGAAGGAGTGATTAACACGATCACGCAGTCTAGAGCCCCTTCCACGAGAAGGCTCTACGCGTCTAAATGGTCGGTGTTCTCTAGATGGTGCACCGACAGAGGTCTGGACCCGCGGACATGCGGGGTGGCGCAGCTGCTCACCTTCCTACAAGAGCTGTTGGATAAGGGAAGGTCCCCATCCAAGCTCAAAGTATACGTGGCGGCCGTGGCAGCGTTCGCGGAATCGACGCACGGCCAGTCACTGGGAAGACATGAGTTGGTCATCCGCTTCCTTAGAGGAGCTAGAAGGATGAATCCGCCGCGCCCGCCGTCGGTTCCCATGTGGGATCTTTCATTGGTCCTCGAGGCCCTGAAAGCTTTTCCATTTGAACCACTAGACTCTGTGGGGTTGAAATATCTATCACTAAAAACCGTTTTTCTGACTGCACTGTTGTCAGTAAAACGTGTAGGGGATCTGCACGCGCTGTCTGTCAGCGCGTCGTGTCTTGAGTTCGGACCAAATGACTCTAAAGTCATCCTCAGACCTAGACATGGTTATGTCCCTAAAGTGATGGGCACTCCATTCAGAGCGCAAGTTATTTCGCTGTCAGCTCTCCCAGCATCTGACAGCGAAAGTGATGTGAATCTCCTCTACCCTGTCAGAGCGCTGAGATTTTACATTACGCGCTCCGCCTCCTTCAGGCGTTCGGAACAGCTTTTCGTTTCGTTTGGTGGGCGCGCCAAGGGGCTCGCCTCCTCGAAACAGAGCCTGTCCAGATGGATAGTGGACGCTATAGCGGCAGCTTACGCGTCAAAAGGTCTGCAATGCCCTTTGGGCATCAGGGCTCATTCCACGAGAGGCGTGGCCTCGTCGTGGGCATGGTCCAGTGGAATTTCTATCCATGACATATGTGTAGCGGCGGGCTGGAGCTCCCCGTCTACCTTTGTCAGGTTTTATAAGCTAGAAGTTCCTGCCTTGTAGGCTAAACTGTTGTCAGTCTGAAAAAGAGGTGTATTCTGACCAGATCTCCTGCTCAGATCACTTTCATGACTCAGCTCTCCTGGTTGAGCTGCACTAAGTAGGGTATGTGCCATATGACTATACAGACCGGCGCGCTGCTCTGTATTCCCTATGTGTGCTTATGTACAAGTGATGGCCCGCGTGGCTGGCCACCTTATTTTTTCCACTTATGGGGTTCCCCTCAAGCTCGGGGTCTCATGTGGATGCTTGGCGCGCACGGCGTTGACAAAGTGTTCCCGTAGCGTAAGCTAAACTTACGCAATACGAGAGAACCTCTCGTAAGAGAACGATACTCGGTTACTAACGTAACCTCGGTTCTCTCTAGAGAGGGAACGAGTATTGCGTAACCAGCCGTCCAACGCCACGAGTGACTTCGCTTCAGTCGTCGAAAAACCAGAGAATTCAGCCTACAGCCCCTATTTTATACGCTAAGCCACGCCTATCTGGCGGGCTGTGACGCTATAAAGGCGCGGGCGCCCTTCATTGGGCGTGACGTCACGCCGGGCTCACTGGTAGGCTGCAGCAGTTGCCCGCAGGGCAGCCAATGAGCACGCGAGATGGCCTGCTCTAGGTCTGCTAGCTGCTGCACTGCGTTGACAAGGTATACAAAATTAAGGATAATTTTTTGGCTTCAGTATCTCGAGAAGATGAATCTTTCCCGTAGCGTAAGCTAAACTTACGCAATACTCGTTCCCTCTCTAGAGAGAACCGAGGTTACGTCAGTAACCGAGTATCGTTTTAGCTCTTTGAGTATGAAGAATGTAACAGTGAACTAATCAGAGCGCACAGATATGTTATTTAAGTGTGCAATTGCAAATGTATTTTGTCTACTGTTTGCCTGCTTTGCGCTAAAATTATTATTTTTTTATTTCATCAAACATTGGTATTTAAAAAAAAATTGAACACTTCAAAGTCTGCCATTTGCCGGCTAACAGAAACTTACACAAAGTGTGGTTATAAACAAAAAAAATTATTCTTATAAACATACTGAGCAAACTGAATTGATTCTACAAACTGACTTAACTGATTCACCATCACAAGTATGGAAGCTTGTTTTCGCCCCCCTTAAGTGACTCACCTATGAATGTTTGCTCATTCTATGTATTTGTATTTTTACATTAGGGTAATGTTGTTGTGCAAGAGTTTACACACAGAACAAGGAAGCTTGATGTCAACCTTTATTAAAATTTACACAAAAAAAAGTAAAAAAGAACAAAATAAACAAATTACAAAAAAGAAGAACAAATAAACACTATAAAATACAAATACAAATGAAATAAAATAAAGAGTGCTTTAAGATTTTCAGGTAGGTCTAACAGTATTCAGGTACATGAATACTACAGAAATTTAATCAATTGAATGCTTCATTGTTTAAATTAAATATAGATTAATTTTTCTCGCTTTCTTTTGTTGTTTGATTAACATTAATGACACAAACTGCAGCAGGTATATTAGACTGCTGTCACTTTAAGAGCTAATGCATGGATCCAATATTCTGATACACATTCAGTTTTTTTCGCTCTCAATTTTTTACGTTAATTTGACTACTGGCCAAGATGGGCATTTGAAAATTTTGTGCGTTTCTGACCGTTTGTGCAATAATCCATTAAAAAAACCTCAGTTTGGTACTTGTGAGCTGTTTGAGAGACATCTTTATGTGTGTGCACTCTGGGTGTGAATGCACAGAAAAACTGTCTCTCAGAGAGGAAGCGAGTACAACTGAATGCTTTAAAATCACTTGAATGTTTAAATTGAAGTCGTGCATATTATAAACTTTAGAAACGATGCAACTCTGGCCAGATTAGGCAAGTGAAAATTCTGTCCCTTTCACTCTCGTTTTGGTCTCAAAAAGTTGTGTTGTAGCGTGCTAGGTTGCATGGATAAGAGCAGGGAGTTCTTGCCCAGAACAGGACCATACCGCCAATCCTAACTGTACGCAATTGCCAATCGTATTTGACGATAGTGGTCCTGACAGAAATCATTTCGTTAAGCAAAATGTAAAAGTGCCTATTTATGTGATATTGTCATTGTACTGTTTTGTTGTTGTGTTTTTCATTAAGAAAAATAATGAACCCACCAATCAAGCAATTGCTGGACCCGAGTTGCTGCTAATTTGAAAGTAAATGCGCACGGCCATTCATTACGAAGAGTTTTCAGTTCATTCTTATGGAAGTTGAGCTTGACACTTTAAGTTTGGATGCATTTTCATGTCTATGTTAAAAAAAACTTTGAACAAATGCTCTTTTAACATTACTGGAATAATGTTTGATCCTAACTTTGAAAGAACTTTGCCAGATGATTAGCAAATTAGTCTTACGGACACATTATAATAGCATTATAATGCCTTAATGCTTTAACAGAGTCATTCAGTTCATATTTAAGTCACTCCTGTTAGCTGATGTATGAACATGACAATTTGAAAATAATATATAGTTGACCATAACTGGCTTTGAGAATGTAGCTTATGATATTCTAATCTCTAGAGATGTTTTGGGGCCTTTTCAAATAATATCTATGGTATTTTTTCTATGCTTTGCTTTGCCACTGATTGCTGTTTTCAAACAGGTTTCTTGAATGAACATCTTCCATTGGTTAGACAAGCAGACAGTCTCACAGCTAATTCAGACCCATTAAGTCAATGTTGAGCAATGTTGTGCTGGTCAAACAAACACAGCAATGTTTTGAAAGAGCCACAGAGGCACAACCCACCAAAGTTTTAGATATAGTTGTCTCTGTAAATTAAGCTGACATAGGGGGACATATTTTATTATTTAAAAAAAAAAAATTAGACACCAGCTTTAAAGATTGTAAACATATTAATTTATAAACCCCTGGCATTGGTTAAAGCAAGAAAAAGAGAGCTATAAAATGCTGGATGTGTGAAAGAAGAAAAAAAATGTTATAGAGACACAATTAAGTTATGAACAGGAATCAGACCATTAGGAGAACAGGCACAAAAAAACGGCTACACTTCAAACGCTGTACTTATAAGGCTCAGTAAAAGGACCCCGAAAGAAATCGAAGGAATAAGAAAAGAAACAAAACAAAAAAAGGGGGGGGGGGGGGGGGGAATCAGGGAGAGCTGGAAATGAGTCCAACTCATGCATAACTTCAAACGCACAGTCTTCAAAGTTGCATAACATTAAAAGGCAAGCGTTTCTCTCACTCTTTCTCTGTGCATGCTCAACAAACATCAAAACACACACAGAGGGTGAAGCCTCGTGTGTCATCACACCAACTCACTCACACACACTCAGTCCTTCTCAAACTACTTCTGATATACAGTACACACACACACACACACACACACACACACACACACACACACACACAAAGTCTCTGGCTTTAGCTTCCTCTGCCCCTATACGACTTCTGGGCAAGTCTTGTCTTCTCTTGTCCTTTTGGTCTGTCTGTTTTGTCCTATTCCATTGTTTTATTTTGTGGAAATTTGACTTTAAAGGCTACATTGTAGAAATTAAATTGTTACCACATGCCAGTTTAGTGGCATGATTGATGATGAGGGGCATGACAATTGTCTCAGTAATATTGGATGATCTTTCTTATTTTGCACCCAAAAATTCTCTAAATATTCTATTGAATTTGACTGTTAATCCTGCTGACAGTAAGTGTAGCAGACAACGAGCTCAAATACAGTTTTGCAAGGTCAACTTGCAATTCTAACTCAGATGCAAGTTCACCCAAAAATGAAAATGGTGTCATCGTTTACACATACTATATTTCATTATGATGCATACTACATCTTGGATTTTCTGTGAATAATTACTTAAATTTTGGTCTCTTTCCTCCCATACAGCTATCCTATGGCTTCAGAAGACTTGGAATATATAACACATAATCATTTACATTTTTTTATAATACTTACTTGGTGCTTTTCTTTTTTCATTTTTTTTCTTTTCTTTTTGGAGTGTGACATACCATATCATCGTTTGCAAAAAAAACATCCACATGAGATGTGAGGAAATAGAACAAGATATTATGGCCATTAATGAAGATCATAGGCATGCTTCTTTTTTTACGATTATATTTATCACGATTGTAGCAATGTTCAGGGAAGAAGGAGGCGGGAACCGGCAAACAATCAAAATATACTTTATTTAAAATAAAACAAACAAACCAAAATACCGCCAGCAGCCCCTCGCGGACAACTGCTGGCAAAAGTAAAATACAAATATCACAACACAACTAAAATACAGGCCTGTTCCTCTCTCGATCATCAACGTCGTCGCCCCTCCTTTATGCTTCAGCTCCTCCGTGAGAGATGCGAGACCGGTGTGCTTCCCAGGTGCTGCTCATTAGCAATCGCACCACCGGCCTCGCACCGTTCTCTCACGTCCCTCGGCCGGCCTGTTCGCCACAACGATTAGCTATATATTTTTTTATTCTGCACAACAAAAATGTAATCTTTGATGACTGAATAATTGAGTTCTAATAAGAAGACTGTTTGTATAGCATGTCAGTTCTGTTTTTAATTGCAGTAATGATGCAAGTCTAAAACAGGAAACATAAATAAAGAAAGACATGTTTAAGTGAGGTACTTAAGGAGGAGGACTCTGATTGGTCAGTGTGTTGTCTTAGCTTTACCTCAAAATGGATACATGGGGGTCACGCTAACTCACACTAACTCTATTTATCCCACACAAACAGTATCACTACATCCATATGCACAACTAAACTCACACCTTCTTTCACATGCACATCAATGCTGCATTTAGTGCCCGCTCAATTAAACATAAAACACTTCAGAAAAAGTATCCATCCACCCACACAGGTTCTCTTACTATCACACACAAACCCACATACAAACACACTCATGCCCATGTGAAATGAAAGCGAGGTGTTTAAAGGCAGCCACACTTTGATGTGTGTGTGTTCATATCACAGTGTCAGTGCTCCCTTTAAACATGCTAATGGTCATGAGTCATGACTGATTCATTGACACAATTCATATTTGTTAACATGTGCTTGGTACATATTCTGTAATTCCTTCTCCTCAAATGCTACAAATATACAAGTCAACGCGTATATGTGAGATTTTGTGTGTCAAGAATAAAATTAATCTATGTGTTTTTATTTAGAAGTTTTTTATTTTTTTATTTTTTTATTTTGATTAGTACTTCAACTTGAACTAAGCAAAAATGAGAAATGTTGCTAGGCAACCAGCCGAAACAAAATATATTTTATTGTATTTCAATGAACATTTATTTTATTTCAAGTGGGAAACCAGGAGTAAAGCTGGAGAAAAATGTCAAAGAAAAAGTGGATAATGTTCATTGTTCTTTTGTTGTAATGTATCCTTTTAATTTTACATCAACATTACTTTTATTATCATGTATATGAGCATTTATTAATCTTCATTAATGAAAATTGTTTGTTCATGTTAACTACTGTTGACATCCTTAATTATTGTAAAGTGCTGAAAATAGTAACTTTTCTCCAGAAATATTGTCGCCTCAATCTAAAATTGATTCATATTCAATGTCATAAAGTCCCCCTGTGGTGAAAATTAAGTTTTTAATATTGTTTATATGTCTATGTTGTGTTTTTAATATGCTTTAAGACAAACCATGTACATGTATTATTTAGTAAAAAAACGACTAGAGTCTCAGATCAGTTTCACATGCGGTATTTTCCTTTTATTCTCTTCCAACTCTTTTTCCCCCACATATTTCACCCACTGCCCCCTAGAGCACATATTCAGGAACTCCCTAACATATATGGGAATTACAAATCGATATTCAAACTTGAATATTACATCCCCTTTCTTTGAGAGCTTGGCATACTATGTCAATGAACACAATGTGTCAACTGTGCAACTCTTTAAGATATAACATAAGTGCAACAAACAACATAAAGAACGAAAAGTAAACAACATAATTATATCAACAATAATGGCAAATTATTATTTTTTATATAGGGCAGCGATCCGCCTACACCCTTCACAGTTAAAGATCAGTTAAAGTTCAAGGACGGCTCTTGGTTTCACTTCACCTCCGGATCTGGTAACGTAAAGTGGAGCAACAGAGTCAGTTTTCTTTGTGTCTGTCTGCTGAGGTTGATCCATGGGCACTGTGTGCTGAATGTTCAAAGACATTCCAGGCTCGGCAGTGGTAGGCTGTGCTCTATCTGGCAAAAGGTGACGACGATTCTGCGGAAAATTTGGCCTCCTGCAGTACTCACATGATAAGACCTGTAGGTGTCAGCAGGTTTAATGACTACAGCAGGCTTCCATTTACCCGACTCCTGAATTCGGACGTGGTCCCCATCCCTTAGTGGCGTGAGTGGTTTTGCTGACCTGTTGTAGTACTTTGCTTGATGTTGTTGCTTTTGCTCACGCCTTGCATGAACATAATTTCCACTGACAGTTTCAGGTTGCAACTGTTGGCCAGTAGTTGGAAAAATGGAGCGTAGTCTTCTGCTCATCAGTAGTTGGGCAGGTGATCTGAAACCATCCACTGGGGTATTCCTGTACTCCAACAGACTGATATATGGGTCTTTCTTGTCCGCTTTTGCTTTGTCCATTAGTGATTTGGCAATCTGCACTGCCTTCTCACTGAGCCCATTGCTCTGTGGGTAATGCGGACTACTTGTGACATGCACAAAGTCCCATGTTCAAGCAAAGTTTTCAAACTCTTTTGAGCTGAATTGAGGCCCATTGTCTGAGATGATCTTTTCAGGAATCCCATGTGCTGCAAATACTTTTTTCAGTTTCATGATCACTGCAGCAGCTGTGGTGCTCCTGAGCTTTTCCAAATTAATGTATCGGCTAAAGTAATCTACCACCACTATGTAGTCGTCACTATTCCAAGCGAGTAGATCAGTACCGACAATCTGCCATGGCCGGCTTGGTATAGGATGGGAAATGAGAGGCTCTTTTGCATTTGACATACGACGCTCAAGACAAATGAAGGACTGTTCGACCATGCAGGCGATCTGTTTGGACATGCCTGGCCAGAAAAGAATATCCCAAGCGAGTTGTTTGGATTTCTCGATTCCCATGTGGCCTGCATGAATGCGTTTAAGCATCTCTTCTCTCAGCTGCACGCTGAGTACGGTATGCACTTGCACATCCATCTCCTCACTAAGGCTGTGATCGGCGCTGGGCAACGATTTCCTTGACAGTGTGTCGGCCACTGGAATATTTTTCCCAGGAATGTGTACGATGGTGAAATTGTACTTTTGCAGTTGCCAGATCATCCTTTGCAGTCTTGGTGGTGCTGCAGCTAATGGCTTTCTGATGATCGATTCAAGGGGTTTATGATCGGATTCCACTGTTACGTGCCGTCCATAGACATATTGATGAAATCTTTTGCAACCCCAGAGGATGGCCAGGAGCTCTTTCTCTATCTGAGCGTATCTTATCTCTGAGTCTGTGAGTGACTTTGAGGCATATGCAAGTGGTTTACCTTCCTGCAGCAACACTGCACCTAGTCCATATTTGGAGGCATCCACTTGCAGTGTGAGGTCTTTGCTTGTGTCGAAAAATGACAACACAGGTCCTGGTTCCCTGGTAATGATGTCTTTCATCCTTTGGAACACTGCGTCATGTTGCTTGTCCCATACGAACTCATGATCCTGCCGCAGTAGCTGTCTCAGAGGTGCATTTATGTCTGAAAGATCTGGTGCAAATTTTGAAAGATAATTGACCATTCACAGAATTGTTTCTAGTTCAGCACGATTCTTAGGTGGAGACATCTCTTTTACGGCTTCCACCTTGTGAGGGTCCGGTTTGATTCCATCTTTGGAAAGAAGGTGGCCAAAGTAGCTGACTTCCGGGACACACACAGTTCTTTTCTCAGGATTAAGGCGTACCCCTTTTTCTCTGGACCTTTCCAACATCCTCCTGAGATTATGGTCATGTTCTTCTTTTGTTTTTCCGTAGACCAAGATATCATCCACGATGGCCACAACTCCAGGCAGACCTTCATAAATCTCATCTATTTTCTGTTGAAAAATGTCCTGGGCTGAGACAATGCCGAAGGGTAGGCGACGAAAACGATATCTACCGAATATCGTATTGAAAGTGGTCAGTTTCGAGGCTTTTTCAGAAAGCTTGATTGCTCAGTAGCCGGATCTAGCATCCATTACACTGAAGTAACGGGCTCCTGTCAGCTTTGGTGTGATGTCATCTAGCGTAGGCATAGGGTAGTGTGGTCGCTTTATAGCCTTATTAAGATCACGTGGATCCAGACAGACTCTCAGCTTACCGGTTTTGGGCTTTTCGACCACGCACAGGGCATTCACCCAATCTGTTGGCTCTGTCTCTTTCACAATGATATTTTGCTCCTCCATGGAGTCCAGCTCCTCTTTCAGCCGATCTCGCAGGGCGAAAGGAACTCTCCTCGGTGGGTGAATGACGGGCGTGGCTGTTGGGTCCAACTGAATGTTGCTTTCTCCAGGAAATAGACCAATGCCTGTAAACACATCAGTAAATTCATCTACAATCGACTCAGACTCTTTTTCTGGGGAGGATACAGACAGCACCAGCTTAATCATGTCTAAGTCCAAACATGCTTTTAATCCAAGCACGGGTGGTGACTGGGAGCCAGTTGCACCAACAGGGCTTTACTAAGCCTGGTCCTAACTGCTAAGTAGGTCTTAGTTAAGACTAGTCTTTAGAGTTGACCTAACGTGGGTTGCACCACCCAAACTTAAGCCTAGGCTTAACTACGCCTGGTTTTAGCAATGCGCGTTCCTGTGAATGGCCACGGTTGCCTAGCAGCATGCGTTGCTGGGGTTACGTTGTAAACTATCTTCCGCTGTTTGGTTAACTTGTAGCCATATCAATGGAGGATCAAGAAAAAGGAAAGGACTTTCAGTTAATAATTGAAACTTTCATTTTTAATGTGACAGTTAAGGGGTTAAAATAGTATTCAGTTAATAGAGCTTTACATTCAGCACGTGACAATTCGCTTCATTCGCGGCAGCATTACGTCTGTCTCCTGCACGCGAGAGGTGAGGTAGAAGAACGTTGGTAATAAATGTCAGTTCAATTGTAAGTTCATTCTTTATGTGCTTAGGAGTGTGCGTAATGTATCGTCTATGATGATATTGTAATCATTGTTTTAACTATGGACGAGGCACTGCGAGCTGACATCACATTTGTCTCTCGTGCTTGTTTTCACTGCGTGATGTGTCACTGCAGTTATAGGTATGTCCCAAAATAAGTTTTTTTGTCTTATATTTATATCATATGTTATTAAAAGGGCCGTTTTCATGTGCACAATTGCAAATGTGATATTTATTTTATACAACAGTTAAATTAACAATGAGTTAACATTGAGAGTTACTTTTTTGAAAATTTTTTCACAATTGTGAATATTGTTTTTTTCCCCTTTATTTTGCTGACGAGAATTTCAAAATGAAACTGTAGCAGAGTCTCCATGCAACAGACAGGAAGATTTTTTGACCGTTTTTAACAAATCATTTTAACGATTCAATGAACAATCACTTGCTTTTAGTGGTTACTATAGAAACATTATCTGTCGGGAAACGGATAGGCCTATTAACGCTAGTATATTCCTAGATTTTGACTTTACGCCTGCTACTGACTAGGCGTAAGATTTACGCCCGGTCTTAGCGAGAAGAGGACTTAAGCCTGGATGGTGCAACAGTCGTAACTATTAGGTCGGACTTAGAATGCTGAGTTAAGACCTACTTACCTTAAGACCAGGCGTAAGCCCTGTTGGTGCAACTGGCCCTGGGTGTCCACAATGAAGAAGTCTAGTGGCATGGCATTCTCTTTATATTTGCAATGTAGTTGGCAGGTGCCTTTAACTGACAATTGCTGTCCACCGTATCCTGTGAGCTTTTTGTGAGTTTGCTGCATCTTTATTTTTAGTGCAAATTTTTTTAAGTCTCTTTGAGGTATTACATTAACCTGAGCACCCGTGTCCAGTTTGAATTTCAACGGAAAACCGTATTCTCTTATTTCCATCTCAGCAAAAGCTTGCTCTGATGAAGTAAATGTGTTTGCATTTGTGACACAGTCAATAAAGAATTCACTACTCACGTCTGGGTATGCATCTTCATGTTTGTTTTCACTTACACAGTGCACAGATTTCGGTTTTGACTTGCAAACCTTTGGTTATATGGTTATACTTTCCACATTTCGCACACTGCTTTCCCTTTGCTGGGCATGTCTCTCTCCTTTTGTGTTCTTTACCGCAGTATCTACATATTTGGAGGCGTTCTATGTGCACATTGTTGGTTTTTGTATTTTTCTGAAAGCTCTGACGCGTTTTTACATGCTTTCCTATAGTGTGCACTTGTTGCGCATGCTCTGCATTTATGCTGCCGGTGGCCATACTTTTCATCTGCGCCTGCGCAATCTCATGCGATCTGGCAGTGTTGCTTTTTCAAATGTTAGTTCAGCACCCTGATTGAGTAATTTCTCCCGAACATGTGGGGAATAAATGCCGAAAACGACACGGTCTCTCACCATCTCATCTGGATTAGTGTAGCCACAATCTTTAACGAGCAGTCAGTGACGAACTGATCAAATGTTTCCGTGGCGCACTGCTTTCTCTCATTAAACTTTTATCTGGCAAAAATTGGGTTCGCCTTTGGTACTACGTAAGCTTCAAATTTGTCGTAGTAAGTTTTGAGCAACTTAGCTTCATCCTCAGTGAGAGTCCATGTGTTATATATATCCCGTCTTTTCTCTCCAATCCATAAGAGCAGGTAGCTGCATTTCTCCGTCTCCTCCTTGCGGCGAAACGGCCCCGAAAACATCAGTTCAACGTGCTGTTTAAACTTTCTCCATGCATCGGGAAGATTCTGTGACTCCCAATCCATTCGCGGTGCAGGCACTCCGGCAGTATCCATCTTCGCGATTCACTCAGACACCATGTATTATTTAGTAAAAAAACGACTAGATTATTCCCACATATTTCACCCACTGCCCCCTAGAGCACATATTCAGGAACTCCCTAACATATATGGGAATTACAAATCGATATTCAAACTTGAATATTACAGTACAAATTCATAATTCAACACCATTGTTGAGTATTTTCTCCTTAAAACTGCAGTGAACCAGGCAGTCTCAAAAACGCAGTTTGAAATCGCTGGTGTTTCTGACGTCACAAACTACCTTGTAATCAATCATGTCAACTTGTGATCGTCAATGAATCGATCTCTGAGCTAGTGTGAGTGAGTGAGTGAGTGAGTGAGTGAGTGAGTGAGTGAGTGGAGGCAGGGCTAATTTGCATATTCATAGAACCGCGTTTACAAAGCAAGGGTGTAGAGTTACATTCAGAAGAATTCATGAAGATTTTTTTTTTCAAGGAAAAATTTAAATATGTAATTTGTGGGGACTTTAATATTGTTCTGTACATTTACTTTAGATAGTGTAATGATTACTTTAAATTTCACCTATTTTCCAATACAAACCAACAGCCTGGTGCCAGTATATGGAAGTGTGCGCACACTCACACACACACACACACACACGCACGCACGCACACACACACACACACACACACACACACACACACACACACACACACACACACACACACACACACACACACACGGGACTTTCCAAGACATAATGATTTTTATACTGTACAAACTGTATATTCTATCTCCTAACCTTAGCCCAAAAACCTATCTATTACAGAGAACTTTCTTCATTTTTAGATTTTCAACAACAAAAATAGAATCACAACTTAAAAAAAAATCCCCACAAGGATAAGGATTTTAGATATCGCCATCATATTGCCCCCATGGTGTGAGGTTTACCTGAACCACAACACACACACACACATACTTGGTTTCACTCTCTTTGTGGGGACTCTGTAAGCGTAATGGTTTTTATACTGTACAAACTGTATATTCTATCCCCTAAACCTACCCATGACATAAACCTTTTTGCATTTTTACATTTTCAAATAAGCATCATTTATGTTTATTAATCCATGTCCCTCGTGGCTGGCTGGCTGGCTGGCTGGTCCCCACAAGGTGATTTCAGGTTTTATCCTTATGGGGACATTTGGACCTCACAATGTAGGTTAAGTAAGGAATAATTGACGACAGCCCGTTGAATTATTAGAAAAATAATGCACACCCGAGGTGGTAATGCGGTCACGACGCGAAGCGGAGTTTGTAATTTTTTTGTAATTGAAACGCTCTTGTATGTAGGACTAATTTATTGCGCATCTAATCCCACGCTTCCGTTGCTAATTCCAAAACGTCATTTTAGAGTTAGTAACGGAGGTTTGAGCCACTGATAGCAGACTAATGCTGGACATACTTAACGACTGGCTGAAACATTCTGTTTCCATCGACTGCAGCAGATTTTAAACACAGTCTGAACGCGCTGAACACGCGTTTGGGTATGATCCATCATAACAAAGTATCAAATTACATTCATAACCGGCCTTACAATAAGTGTGTCCCCGGCTTTATGCAGTTATTAATGCAGTTATTAGAGAGAGAGATAGAGAGAGAGAGAGAGAGAGAGAGAGAGAGAGAGAGAGAGAGAGAGAGAGAGAGAGAGAGAGAGAGAGAGATGTGCTTCAATGTTATTATTTATTAATTAATTCAATTCATTTTAATTAGTTCGTTCATGTTTTTTTCCTAATATTGACAGTAGTAAATGAAACACAAAGTCCTATTAACAAGTAGGCTATAGGCCTATCAATAATTATTTATTTGTTATAGCCTATTATCTGCAATAATTACGAAAACCAGTGCAGCAGGACTATCAATTTATTTATATAGGCCTATTCATTTTAATTTTCTATTGACTATAGGGCTATATACTTTGTTTATTAAAATTAAACTGCATGTTTCCATTGATTGTGAAGATAGACATCGAAAATTGCAGATCAAGCGCATGGGCTGCATGTTTTTTCTTGTTATGAATTGTATCCTATTTTCCGTTATTACAGTTAACTACGCGAAGTGATATGGAACTGTAATGCGGTCAAGACCTGCCTGGAACTACTTTAGCCGTGCGTTTCCCTGAAAATAATTGCACACCTTAGAACGTTCTCAACCAATCAGATTCAAGCATTCAACAGCCCTGTAGTATAAACAAGTATAAACACACACACACACACACACACACACACAGCCCAGAGGATACTCTGGAATGCAGACTCCTCTCATGGTGAATAACATTAAGTGTCATATCATGAATAAATCAGCAGACGTACATCAGTGAAGTGACAAATACACAGAACGAGAGAGAGACTTTTCAAAACACATTGGCAAATGTTACAGTGAGGGCAGTTAAAGCAGCAGAAAGGTTGATGGGAAGAATGAGGTCAGGATGGGGGGTGGAATAAAGGGCAAGAGGAAAAGGACACAAAAAATAAGAAAGAGAACTAGCAAGCAGAATTAAAGTCAGACATATTTCAAGGAGAGTTTACAATAACTATGTATGTGGAATAAAATGTTCACATCAGTGTCACTTTGTCAAGATACAAACAAATAATTTTAAACAATTCAGTCAATACACTTTTGATAAAGTAGCCTAGTTATGTACACTACAAAATAAGAACCCTAATGTTGTGACAAGTGTATTTGTTAAAATATTTTACAATATCCCAGCTTTACCGTTTTGTTGTTGTTGTTGTTGTTGTTGTTTTGTAATTAGCTGCACACAAATGGCTTAAGCTATAAAGAGACAACATGTTTTAAGATGAAGAAAACATCATAAAAATGGGGGCCGTGTTAATATGAAGGATTGCATTGAAGGAAATTTGTTTTTAAATGCATACTGCAAATGTAAAATGAACGAATAAGGGCCCGTTCACATATCGCGCCTAAAAACGCGTAGAAAACGCTAGGCGCACGCGTTCTCTTTTTTCCAAAGAAGCGCTAGGGCGGTTGCGCTCCGGAGGCGTCTGTCGTTGCTAAGCAACCATCAGCTGCTCTCTCCGTTACATGAAGGAAATTTGACAAGTCATAAATTTCAGGAAATCCCTGGACCGCAATGATGAGCCGTTCCTCCATTTAGTTCTGCTGAGGTAACAAAAATGGCGAGGAAGCTGATTGGTTGGTTCGTGTCACGTGACCACGTGTCACGTGTCACGTGCGCTTGCGGCACTCTGAAAAGTTGAGATGTTTTTATCTCGATGCGGCGCGGACGCGCCTGGAAAAAACGAGCGCGTCGCACCGCGACCGCGTCGCTTCCATTATGAGCGCGCAAACCGCGCGCCTCCATTTGAAATAATGAACTTGAGCGCGCAAAAGACGCGATATGTGAACGGGGCCTAATGTAGTGGAAGAAAATTACCAGTACCCTTTCCATTTTTCTACTGATATTTTATAACACGTTATAACTATTTTTTTATTTGTTTATAAAATATATATATATATATATATATATATATATATATATATATATATATATATATATATATATATATATATATATTTTATAAAACATTAAAAAAAATCACAAACACAATTTTCCAACAAAACACTTCATGAAAAGAAGGTTGATTTTTGAAATGGTATTATTCATAATTATTTTGGTTGTGAAACTTTAGTGGTTAATTTCCCCCTTGTGAAAAATTAGTGTGCTTCATTGTATTGAATGTACACTTGTATTGGAAGTAGTATACCTTTCAACTTTAAAAAGTATATTACATGCATTTAATCCAATCTCTAATTTGAAATAAAATTGAAACTACACTTTTGTCATGTTTGTGTCTGTTTGGATCTTCTGTTTGTTTTCATTCTCAGTCACATGTCTTGTTTTCCGCCATTCTTCAGTTACCATGTTAACCATTCATTAGTTCATCTTAATCACCTGTGTCTTGTTAATTATCATCATCTGTGTCACCTGTTTCAGTTCATCAGTGTTTGTATTTAGTTCTTTCAGTTCAGTCAGTCCTTGTCTGTAGACTTATTTGGAGTGTGTGTTCGTCCTGCCTGCCTGTCAGTACCTGTGTGTATTATATTTAAATCGTGTGAATTGGAACTCTGAGCCTTGTCCTTCTTCTGCACCACACCCCTGACAACTTTCATGACTATACATAATTACACTTTTTAAAAAGTGCACTTTAAATGTCAAAAAAAATTTTTTACTTTAAGTACATTTGACATATTTTTTTAATATTTTGTTGTACTTAAAATAAGTACAGTTATGTTGATGTGTTGACTAACATACTAAAGCACATGTAAAGTACATGAATATAGTTTTAACTGTAGTGAGTTATACAATATTACATTTAAAGTTAATATATTTTAAATGTTCGAAATTTGCAACTTACTCATTACAAATGTGTAATGGCCAGTGTTGGGAAGGTTACTTTGGAAATGTAATAGGTTACAGATTACATGTGACCCTATTTAAAATGTAATAAGCAGTGTAACTATTTCAATTACTTTATTAAAGTAACTGATTACTTTTCTAATTTCTAGCACTGGTGTTTTTTTTTTAGCGATCGCCATGGTGGCAACTTTTACAGGTTGTACCCTAAAGAACCGATCAAAAGCATCAGAATAACATTGCTTTACTAAACGGGCATGGCAGGAGACATCGTGCAAATCAAAAACAGGCATGTGTTCTTTTTTTTGCTCAGTAACTGTAACTGATTACAGTTACATTTATTTTGCAATTAAATTACATAACTCAGTTACATGTTGTCACAATCCTCACGCATCAGACCAGCCACCTCAGCACAACACATTTCCCATAATCCCACCTGGCTCATACACACACTTCTCAATCATTCACACCTGCCATCAATCACCTTCATCAGCTCCACTCTATTTAAAGGCACACTATGTAAGATTTTTGGATCAAAATATCCAAAAACCAATAGAACAATGTTATATATTTTGTTGATTTGTGTAATTACATTATCCCAAATGCTTCTAAGAACGTTTAAATCCAGAGAAATAAGCAGTTTTAACCAGGACATGGACCATGTCCGTGCTTCGCCTATTAATGACATCATACCCGCGTTATCCTCGATTGCCGGTTTTATTTTTGTAGAATCCATGGAAACACCAAAGACGCTTTAATATATTATGTATTTTATTAGACAGATCAGCAACTGTTTGGATACATTTATCGACAAACAAACTAATCGTTATACAGCTCAGCACAGTTAGTCTTTTTGTTTAAATCTCGTTTTATTGATTTCCCGTGAGCATTGTTGGACTTACCATTGGGCTTGACTGGGCTGCAGCCCATGGGCTCTGCCCAGTAGGGGCCCCTCCATTACCCGTTTTCTTTAGTTTGTTTTGTTCGGTTATATGCCAGATATCCAGAAATCATTAGCCGCATTTCCACTGTCTGGCCATTGCAAGCGAGGGCTATAATCAGCCCAAAGTAGTGACTTGAGCGCTGGAAAACAAATTCCAATACACTATAGTGCGTACGCGCCGAACGCGTATTTCTATGCCCGTCTTTCCGTGCACATGGAGAAGTTTGAAAGGGTAGCCTATAGTTTGAAAGACGGAGCGGAGCACGGAAAGTTAAGTATAACCGGGCCTTAATATCCTCTGACCTTATTGGAGTTTTGATCTTCTCTCAACTGAGAGAGCACATCCTACATTATTTTGTATTATAATGACTATTTAATATTAGCCTACCACTAAACTTTGACTATAGGCATGTTGCATATTAATTGTTCTAGGAACCCCAAAGCATATTTCAATTTTTGTGTAATTTGTGCTACACTATAATGGTGCGTAAGTAGGGCCCAAACATAAACTCAAGTCCTGCCCTGACCGCGAGTACCATGTTTACCATGCCTAATATTGATCTAGCTAACTGCAGAGCAAACTCATGCAGAGTAGCATTATAACTTTCAACACACTCAAATGTATCTAATATGATAAAACAGCGCTGCATTCCCCCACATACACATGACCGGACAAAGCGGAAGCGGCGTCTGCGGCATAAGAAAAGCTCCACTGCTCTCGTGCTGTGTATCGTGCTTGTCTCTCATTAGCAATCGCTCCAACGGCTTCCATGAATATGATTTCTGCCCAAGTCCTGTTGTATTCTCCACCGGCTGTAGAGGTGAAGACAAAAACTCCCATGATTCCGCGAAATCAAGGCATCATCAAGCTATGCCTTTGTTTTGAATAAATGAAAAATGTATAATGTGCCTTTAAGCATGCTTCACAGACTCATCAGGGTCTGGTCTAGTCATTTTACACTGAACCTGTGGACTACCTACCTGTGGAAAACTTACCTGTGCATCTCGTCGTCATCATCTTCAGTCTTCTGTGTGTCATTGTCTGCCAGTCTTCAGCCCACCAGCCACTTCTCTTCACTACCTGCAACAAGATAAGACTTTCATTCACATGTCAGTATCTCCATAACATTCTGCAATCAAGAGACTCACTTGCTAATTACCTGTGTTTCATTCAATAAACTCCATTCAGATTCTGCCTTGTTTGCAATCTTCTGTTTCATGACACATGTAACTAGTTACTCCCTAACACTAGTAATGGCAAATATATTAGAATCAATAGAGATGGAATTCCAATATGTTTTAACACTAGAAGTGCCAGAATTCCGTAACTACTAGAACTGCCAAAAGCGGTCATTTTGACCGCTAGATTCCAAACTCTATATCTTTAATGATAAATACCGAATTGAGAGATTAATGCATTCATTTTATTAGGATATCTTTTAAAAAACAAAACTACACCAAACTGTACATTTAAACAAGTTTAATTATACATTTATAAATAATAATATCATTAGTAGCCTACCATAATTATTCCATATTCAGAACCGATAAGGTTATATTTCCATATCCATTCAACACTCAGAACAAGATAATAACAACTAAAAGTATCGTATTTAATCATAAAACATTTTATTAGTGCTTGGCTATTTAAGCTTCACAGTCAAGGCAAGTGACCTCTCTTCTCCTCGCACAATTTCCACACATTTTTTGGTGTCTGCTGCAGTGATTTTAATCTAATATACTTTTTGTTTGTAGAAATTAGCTAATATATGCAAACACTCAGGACCGCTACTGACCTTTCTGTTGACAGTGAGAGAGACAATGGACAATCAAGTTAGATGTAAAAAAAAGAAAAACACCGCGAAATTCAGTGCAGTCAATGTGACCGTCTATGGCCGAAATAGGTAAATATGTTCATTTGTTTTTTTGCCTTATGTGTAATTTATATGAAAAACATTTTAAATGAAAATACAGACACTTTTAGAAAAAGTCAGGTACCAGCAGGATTTTATTTATTTTTTCAACAACCTTATTGCAGATATAAAATTCAAAACGGTCAAAATGACCGTCATGGCCGTTCTAGTGTCAATTTAGCAAAAATGCTTATCAGGACATTAATCAGTACACTTCAACCATATTTAATGTAATTATGAGATTACATATAAAGACGTACTAAATTCCTACTTAACTGGATCAAAAAACTTGCGTCTTAAGTCTATTCTTTTAAAGTATATTATTTCTGTATCAAAGGGAAAGTTCATCCAAAAATTTAAATTCTGGCATTTACACACACTCAATTTGTTCCAAAACTGTATGAGTTTCTTTCTTATGTTGAACACAAAATATATTTTGAAGAATGTTGGCAACCAGCCATTGACTTCTACAGTCAAATGAATTTGACTGAACTAAAGCAACGAAAAAAGATATTCAGTCGAGACTCTGGATGAAAATGTTAAAATAAATGATAAAAACATCAGTTTATGAACAGCAGGTGCATTCTCAATGAGGGCCACAGGGTGTAGATATAGCTTCTGTAGATGAGCACCAAGATGGTGGTGATACGACCGGGTCGGCGTCTACTATGTGTGTGTGACAGACAGACTGCAGGTTAATCCCGCCTGCAGGCAAAAGCATCAAACTTCCAGAGCCGCCAATCAATTATTCAGCCCAGAGCTCATCAGAGGCGATCACAGCACCAGAAGAGAGTACACACAACAAAGACTGAAAACACACACTGTCCCACACACAGACAGATCACACACACACACACACACACACACACATACAGATACACGACAGGATAATTAAAAGTCAGCTTCCATTCAGATTCAGCATTCATAGACTGCCTTTAATTGAATGTATTTGTATGCTGTGTGTGAATTCAGAGGAGGCCTGAAACCTCAGCTCTCTTCAGACACTCTTACACAACTCCTCACCCACCCACTAACACACATACACACACACACACAAACATGCAAATTTCACCACACAAAACACCACAAATCCTCATTCACACACTCACACACACACACACACAAAAAAATTCTTCATATTCATGATGGCAACTGCATCGAGACCACTGAATATGACTTTTTTTCTAGAACACAAACACACATTTACCTAGATAATTATCAACCTGAGGATAAAGACTTTTAATGTTTTATTTTTATTATTATTATTTGTGGCTAATAACCATTATAAAATATAGGTGCGATATAAAATAAAAAATAAATAACTAGGGAATCACTAAAACGAGATAATTATTCTAATTTTATGATACACTCAAAATATTCCACAACAAATCCTTTAAATTTAATGATATTCAGAACAGAAAAAAATAAAAAAAATAACTGTAAACAAGCCAAAACAAAATAATCTGAAGTGGAAGTGAAAGTAAGCGGTGTTTCAAATGTTTCAATATTTGCAATGTATTTGGATGCTAAACTATTCTTTATTATAGGCTTTGTACTTCACTCATATTCCAAAATCAATGGAAAAAGTCATCCTCTTCACATGCGCAAAAATGTGCTTGGAAACATCACAGTGGAGCGGTGCTTAATGTGAATCGTACGAATTGAACTACTTTTTAAACAGAGCAGTGTAGTTTTATATGTTAGGTTGACTTTTTTTATTATAATATTTTATTAAGGCTATAATGAACAGGAATTTGCAATGCTGGAATGCACAATTTGTGTGTGTGTGTGTGTGTGTTTGTGTGTGTGTTTGTGTGTGTGTGTGTGTGTGTGTGTGTGTGTGTGTGTGTGTGTGTGTGTGTGTGTGTGTGTGTGTGTGTGTGTGTGTGTGTGTGTGTGTGTGTGTGTGTGTGTGTGTGTGTGTGTGTGTGTTGTGCGATCGAACAATGGACACATAAAAACATACTCCGTCATTTTGTTCATACAGGACATCATTCAAACTGCAAAGTGTTTACTTATATTTGTGTGCACTCGCAATAAAACGTACTCGGTTACTAACGTAACCTCGGTTCTCTCTAGAAGAGGGAACGAGTACTGTGTAATATCTTACGCTAGGGGAAAAAACTCTTTTCCACGAGATATTGAAGCCAAAAATTATCCTTAATTTTTAATTAATGTAAAACACGTTGCGGCAGACATAGGCAAGACGGCTCGCGTGCCTATTGGCTGACCTGCGGCAACAGCAGCAGCCTATCGAGAGAGGCCCTTTGTGATGCCATATCCAATGGGGGCTCTTCGCGCCTACTTCGTCATGTCCTACCAAATGGGCGTGGCCTGGGCCTATAAATACAGCTCAATAGGCTGATACAAACTGGTTTTTCATCGCCGAAGCGAACCAGAACTTGTTGCAGGCACGGCAAGATACATAGTACTCGTTCCCTCTTCTAGAGAGAACCGAGGTTACGTTAGTAACCGAGTACGTTCTCTTACGAGAGGTTCTCTCGTACTGCGTAATATCTTACGCTAGGGGAACACAGTGTAAAACGCCGTGCGTGCTGGGATCCAACACCAAAGTCCCAAGGGCGGGAGCCCGGGGCTCATATAATGCATAATCACCAGGGACTCACAGATAGTCTGAGAATAGAGGCTAGAAGCGTCATTAACAATAAGTAGCATCCTACGGGAGCTAACCGCATAAACAGTGTTTGACACAGTCAGGGTGAAAATTTACGGCCTGAACTGGGTAACAGTATGGGTCTTACTCAACGCCCACGGAGTTGTTATATCGATCAACGAGGGGTGCTCAAGCGGTTTCAGCATTCTGAGCTAGAGCAACGGGGCAGACAGTACTGATTTTTAGACCGACAGTAGTTTAGCCTGCAAGGCGGGAACCTCTAGGTTAAAAAAAACTTATAAAAGTAGACGCGAGGCCCAGCAAGCCGCCATATATATATTCTGCAAGGTAATCCCACTAGACCACGCCCACGACGAGGCCATGCCTCTTGTGGAGTGCGCTCTGACACCCAAAGGACACTGCAGGCCCTTGGACGTGTAAGCCAATGCTATGGCATCAACTATCCACCTGGATAGGCTCTGTTTCGAAGCAGCCAGCCCTTTGGTACGTCCGCTGAATGAAACGAAAAGCTGCTCAGTCTGTCTGAAAACAGACGAGCGGGACACGTAAGCTCTTAATGCCCTGACAGGGCAAAGGAAGTCTGCATCCTCTTCCTCGTTGTACACCGGCAGGGCAGACAGGGAGATAACCTGAGCCCTGAATTGTGTGTTGAGGGACTTAGGCATGTATCTGTGCCTGGGTTTGAGTATGACTTTTGAGTCATTTGGCCCAAACTCCATACACGTCGCGCTTACTGAGAGTACTTGTAAATCCCCTACGCGCTTCACTGAAGCGAGAGCCACCAGAAACGCTTTCTTGAACGACAAATGTTTCATGTCTGACAGATGTGGATTGGCTCGAACGGGGCACCTTTCATGGCTTCCATCACCGTAGAAAGGTCCCACATGTGGACTGAAGGGGGTCTGGGAGGGTTTAGCCTCTTAGCTCCTTTAAGGAAGCGGATGACCAGATCGTCCTTCCCCATTGACTGGCCAGTAGCTGGTTTGGTAAACGCTGCTATGGCTGCCACATAAACCTTGAGCGTGGATGGGGTTCGTCCCTTATCTGTTTGCTGTTTGCCCTGTATTTTATTTTATGTTTTAATTACTCTGATTTCATTTTATTATTTCTGTATTTTATCTTTTATTCTAAACTGTTTTAATTATTCTGATTTCTTTTGATTATTTTAATTTCTTCTATGTAAAGCACTTTGAATTACCATTGTGTATGAAATGTGCTATATAAATAAACTTGCCTTGCCTTGCCTTATCTAGTAGCTCTTGAAGGAAGGAGAGTACTTCCGTAACTCCACAGTCTGGGGGTGAAAGGCCTTGAGCTTCGCACCAGCCAGAGAACACAGACCATTTTGAGGAGTAGAGTCGCCTAGTAGACGGTGCTCTAGCCTGTGTGATCGTGTTTAACACTCCCTCCGGGAGGTTAATGGGTACCCGTTGATGGCCCATGCATGTAGAGACCACAGCTCCGGGCGAGGATGCCAAATCGAGCCCTTGGCCTGGGAGAGGAGTTCTTTCCTCAATGTTATTGGCCATGGGGCAGTGCTGGTCAGCTTCATCAGAACTGGAAACCAGCCTGGTTTTTCCAGAGCGGAGCCACAAGCAGCACTGAGCATCCATTTTCCCTGATTCGGTCCAACACCTGAGGCAGGAGCGAGACGGGGGGGAAAGCATAGAGTGGGCAGCGGGGCCAGACGTGGGCCAGCTCATCTCTGCTTTTGGAGAAAAACTTCGGACAATGAGCGTTTTCTTTGGGACGCAAACAGGTCTACCTGCGTTCTGCCGAATTTCTCCCACAGTAGCAGGACCGTCTGCGGATGCAGAGACCATTCTCCTACTGGAATATTGTTTCTGGACAGTCTGTCTGGTCCCAAATTGAGGTGACCAGGCACATGTGCTGCTCTTAGTGAGAAACGATTGTGCTGAGCCCAGATCAGGAGGCGTTCCGTCAGCCTGTGAAGGTTTCGGGACCTGATGCCACCCTGGCGATTTATGTAGGCCACCACTGACATGTTGTCCGAACGGACCAATACGTGGTGACCCTTTACCTGGGGATAAAAACGTTTCAGCGCGTTGTCCACTGCCATCATTTCCAGACAGTTTATGAGTAGACTCTTCTCTCGTTCTGACCACTGGCCAAAGAACGGTCTGCCGGAGTTCCCAGGTTTACACCCGACTGATACCAGTCGGTTGCTTTCCACGGTTTCAGGGCTAGGACGCATTTCTGATCGAACTTGAGGCGAAACAGACCAGAGGCCCACGCCGAGGCGGTACTCACGCCTTTAGCCACAACTGCAGTGTGCGCATGCAAAGCAGACCCAGCTGGAGTACCGAAGATGCTGAGGCCATGAGACCCAGCACTTTCTGTAACCTTTTGAGCGGGACTATAGTGCCACAGCGGAAGGATTTCGCAACGTGCTGAATGTTCAGTCTGCGCTCCGGCGACAGGCGCGCTGTCATAGACAGCGAGTCCAGCTCTGTGCCCAGAAAAGATATTCTCTGACTGGGAGACAGCGAACTTTTCCCCCAATTGAATGTGAGACCTAGATTCTCGAGGTGTTCGATTAATATGGTCCTGTGTTCTATGAGCTCTGAGTGCAATCGAGCTAGAATCAGCCAATCGTCCAAGTAGTTCAATATTCGCATGCAAAAATCCATGCAAAAATCAAAAATCCGCTGGCAATTTATCATCCTCAGTGTCTTGACTTCATGCTGACCAAGTTTGGTGTTGATCGGATGAATTCCCTAGGAGGAGTATATCAAAATCCAGTGACGTGCGTTTCCAAACAACCCATAATAGCCGACTTCCTGTTGGGCTGGTGTAAAGACTTAGAGCACTAAAGTTGTTCAACACGATGAGATCTATATGTGAACCGAGTTTCATATCATTACATGCAAGCGTGTTTGATTTATGGATCAAGTTTTCCGACCACATTCAAGGGGGCAAATGTTGAGCCCCCCTGCCACGCCCGGGTACCAGCTTCATCCCGGCCTTGATGGCCACGGGTTCTGACCTGTGTGCAAAGTTTCAAGAGTTTTCGAACATGTTAAGATCCCCAAATCGACCGTGATGTCGTAAAAAAATAAAAATAAATATAGCTGCGAGCAGCGATGACGGGCCCAAGTTGGTGGCACCGCAACCCCGATGTCTTTAGTTACCTAAAGGCAACGGGTTGGCAGTGCCGCAGGCGTTGGTCCTTTCATTGCTGCTAGCAGCTATATTTATTTTTATTTTATTTTACATCACGGTCACTTTGGGGATCTTAACATGCATCTCATGTGTATATATATATATATATATATATATATATATATATATATATATATATATATATATATATATATATGTATGAATGTGGTGCTATATATATACACTCACCTAAAGGATTATTAAGAACACCATACTAATACTGTGTTTGACCCCCTTTCGCCTTCAGAACTGCCTTAATTCTATGTGGCATTGATTCAACAAGGTGCTGAACGCATTCTTTAGAAATGTTGGCCCATATTGATAGGATAGCATCTTGCAGTTGATGGAGGTTTGTGGGATGCATATCCAGGGCAAGAAGCTCCCGTTCCACCACATCCCAAAGTGGGGGCCATTTTAGTACAGTGAACTCATTGTCATGTTCAAGAAACCAATTTGAAATGATTCGAGCTTTGTGACATGGTGCATTATCCTGCTGGAAGTAGCCATCAGAGGATGGGTAAATGGTGGCCATAAGGGTATGGACATGGTCAGAAACAATGCTCAGGTAAGCCGTGGCATTTAAACGATGCCCAATTGGCACTAAGGGGCCTAAAGTGTGCCAAGAAAACATCCCCCACACCATTACACCACCAGAACCAGCCTGCACAGTGATAAGAAGGCATGATGGATCCATGTTCTCATTCTGTTTACGCCAAATTCTGACTCTACCATCTGAATGTCTCAACAGAAATCGAGATTCATCAGACCAGGCAACATTTTTCCAGTCTTCAACTGTCTAATTTTGGTGAGCTCTTGCAAATTGTAGCCTCTTTTTCCTATTTGTAGTGGAGATGAGTGGTACCCGATGGGGTCTTCTGCTGTTGTAGCCCATCCACCTCAAGGTTGTGGGTGTTGTGGCTTCACAAATGCGTTGCTTCATACCTCGGTTCTAACAAGTGGTTATTTCAGTCAAAGTTGCTCTTCTATCAGCTTGAATCAGTCGGCCCATTCTCCTCTGACCTCTAGCATCAACAAGGCATTTTCGCCCACAGGACTGCCGCATTTTGGATGTTTTTCCCTTTTCACACCATTCTTTGTAAACCCTAGAAATGGTTGTGCGTGAAAATCCCAGTAACTGAGCAGATTGTGAAATACTCAGACCCGAGTAATACTCGGCCCGTCTGGCACCAACAACCATGCCACGCTCAAAATTGCTTAAATCCCCTTTCTTTCCCATTCTGACATTCAGTTTGGAGTTCAGGAGATTGTCTTGACCAGGACCACACCCCTTAATGCATTGAAGCAACTGCCATGTGATTGGTTGATTAGATAATTGCATTAATGAGAAATTGAACAGATGTTCCTAATAATCCTTTAGGTGAGTGTATATATCGTCATAAACTCACTTTTAATATCGACGGAAAAAATCATCCTATTCACACATGCAAAATTTGCTTGGAAACATCACAGTGGAGCGGTGCTTACGCTATTTTTGGCTATTTTACTATTATATTTTATTTAGGCTATAATGAACAAATATATTGATCTGAAATATAGCACATTCATTTCAAATTCATTCAGCTCCAATTACCAAACATACAATCTTAATTTTATTTAAAGCAAACAATAAATTTAAAAGATATGGTTTCTATGCATATTTTTTCATTTAAAAAAAATGCATAAAGTGTTATGCAAAAAGACAAGGCCTTAGAGATTTATTTATCTTTTTAATGCAGGACTAATTCTAAAGTGAAACTAAGTGAATGGCTGCACGGGCATTCATGACGGTGTGCGTCCACGGCGAGGAGCGAGCAGAATGAAGCGAACATTTTTTTGTTCATTCCTACTTCCATAGGAATAAATTGAAAACACTCGCTCTGCCCCGAACCATTATCAATGTCCGTGCAGCCGTGAACTATTACTTTCACTTTTATATTATATTTTATATTTTTATGAGTTTTCTGACTGTAGATAAAACAAACCCCCCACTTTTGTCAAAAGGTGGCGCTACTGAGCCCCTCCACCATGCCCGTTTCTGAAACTTTGCACATGTCTACTAGCTTATAAATGTGATGTGTCTGTCACATTTCATGCAATTTCAAGCATGCTAAGAGTCTCAAAAGCATCCAAAAAGAATATTTAAGTTTGATGCATTGCCATGGCAACAGTATCTAAGATATCAAGAATCCATTCACAGGTCTACATCTGCCGTGTGTTTACATTATAGTAGTGAAGTTTGAAGCAAATCAGGTAAAAATAAGAGGGTGATTTCAAAGAATTTTGAAAGTGACACACTTCCTGCTGCCAGTTGGTGGCGCTACAACTTTAACTCACAATTGTGACTATCCATGTGATCGGCCTCTTACAACAAACACACAGCTAAAGTTTCATCAAGATTAGTTAATGTATGCAGAAGTTATAACACACTTCCTGTTTCTCTTTTTGCCATAAAAAATTCTCTGGCAATTTATCATCATCAATGTCTTGACTTCATTGTAGCAACTGAGACCAATCAGGCACAATTATGTTATGGTTGACAAATAATCTTTAAAGCTCACGCTGGGACCTTTGGCCCCATCCCCTTAGCGGATGCAAGGGGAGCTTTTGGGTTACCATGAATACGATCAGATAAGTTGCTTTTATTGCTGTAAAAGGAATGTGGCCACATGGGCAAGACAGAGACAATGGGAAGACAGAAACAATCTTTAAGACAGACTTTGCTGCATTAATCATAGACTAACTGATCTATAAATGAACATGCATCCCATAAACTGTGTGAATGATTTACTGTCTTGTGTACTATATGTATATACTATGTTATGTATTTTATTATACAGACCAACCAACGGTCAATGTAACCTCATCTGTATCATGTCTCCTACCTAATTAATCTTCATTTAATGACTCACACTTTGATGTACATCACCTTCTCTTAGAATACAGTGTGGATTTGTTATATCTATCCGAGCATTAATGAACAGAAAAAGTGTAAGGCCTAACCACACTTAGGACAAAGACTCATAAATCTTGCCCACAGAGGAAACTCCCGCCAGATAGTCCATCTTCTCATTGGTAAAGCAAACTCGGAGTTGGGACTTT
Organism: Siphateles boraxobius; assembly: GCF_051911475.1. NCBI lineage: Eukaryota > Metazoa > Chordata > Actinopteri > Cypriniformes > Leuciscidae > Siphateles > Siphateles boraxobius. Next base: position 2,433,951 of record NW_027509064.1, read on the forward strand.
TTTCTCAAGCTTTATTAGAGACAGTCCACAGTTACCTGTCTCTCTTTTTTTTTCTCATTCGGCTGCAACACTGCTTCTGCTGATACTGGGGAACCCCGCCTTTCACTGGGGCCCCAGGGCCCAGCAGGCCGTGAGCACCATCGGCCATGCTTTCACGCTCCCAAAGGGAGTCAGACTGCCTTTTCTTCAATCCAGAAAACTGCAACCTTACCATCACTGAACGGGCAATGATCAACTCTTGTTTTGCTGGACCTCCAGGCTGCTTACTTCGGGTGGGTGTCTGAGACCCCCTCCCCCAAACGGCTCATGGCCCCTGCAGACTATGACCACAGCCTGCCAGGCCTTGACTCAACCAGCCATGTGCTCATGGAGAGAGAGAAAACCTCCAACGAGAACAGAGTCGAACTACCCATGCAAGTTTATCATCTTCTTCATTAGAGCTGCACGATTATGACAAAAATCATAATTGCCGATTATTCCCTTGAAATTGTAATTGCGATTATTAATTACGATTATCACAATTTACATTGAATATATATAGGCATATTATAATACATGTTTACACAAAAAATTGTTAACACACACACAAGTACTGTCCCCCTTTACTTAACATAGGCTACACATAAATTGTAAGAATGACTCATAGTAAAGACTAGAAAACATTAGGACTACTAAAGCAATTAAATAGCAGTCCCAAACTAGTTTTTGTCATTTAAAAATATAAAAAAATAACACAAAGTGAAAATAAAGTGGCATTTTGGGTGTCACGGGTGGTGTATGGCAGGAAGCACGAGGAGACGAGGAATTCAAATAAACAATAAACTTTACTATAAATCAAAACAACAAACAGGTACAGGCAGACAGAGCGGATGCAAACACCAGTTAACATAGACGAGAACCGACAAAGACAGACTGAACAGAAGAAACTAAATACAGAGACAAATGAACCATAATGATGTGAAGACAGGTGACACAGATGATGATAACGAGGAACAGGCTGGTAAGTGAGGGAGTGAGTTCAGGTGTGGAGACGAGGAGGATTCTGGGAAGTGTAGTGCAGACAAGGACAGACAGGTGCAGACGAGGACTGTGACATTACTCCCCCCTCCCGGTAGGCGTGACCTCACGCCTTAAAACAGGGGTGGGAGGGTGGGCATCCTGGAGTCTGTAACGGGAAGGCGGACCGGGTGCAGGAGGATGGACTCCAGGATGGACCAGGCGGCCATGGCGGAGCAGGACGTGGGCGTGGCCATGGCGGAGCAGGACGTGGGCGTGGCCATGGCCATGGCGGAGCAGGACGTGGGCGTGGCCATGGCGGAGCAGGACGTGGGCGTGGCCATGGCGGAGCAGGACGTGGGCGTGGCCATGGCGGAGCAGGACGTGGGCGTGGCTGAGCAGACGAAACCTCGGGCGTCCAGGGTGGAGCTGTCGGACCCTCGGGCATCCAGGGCGGTGGGGACCCTTCGGGCGGCCATGGCGGTGAGGACCCTTCGGGCGGCCATGGCGGTGAGGACCCTTCGGGCGGCCATGGCGGTGAGGACCCTTCGGGCGGCCATGGCGGTGAGGACCCTTCGGGCGGCCACGCCGAGGGCCTATGGCCCCCCCCAAAAAAATTAAAGGGGAGAGTGACAGAGTCATTACCAGTCTCTGGGCTGGACGGAACCAGCGGTGAAGGGGTCTCTGGGCTGGACGGGACCAGCGGTGAAGGGGTCTCTTGGCTGGACGGGACCAGTGGCAAAGGGGTCTCTGGGCTGGACGGGACCAGCGGCAAAGGGGTCTCTGGGCTGGACGGGACCAGCGGCAAAGGGGTCTCTGGGCTGGACGGGACCAGCGGCAAAGGGGTCTCTGGGCTGGACGGGACCAGCGGCAAAGAGGTCTCTGGGCTGGACGGGACCAGCGGCGAAGGAAGCTCAGGGCTGGACTGGACCAGCGGCGAAGGAAGCTCAGGGCTGGACGGGACCAGCGGCGAAGGAAGCTCAGGGCTGGACGGGACCAGCGGCGAAGGAAGCTCAGGGCTGGACGGGACCAGCGGCGAAGGAAGCTCAGGGCTGGACGGGACCAGCGGCGAAGGAAGCTCAGGGCTGGACGGGACCAGCGGCGAAGGAAGCTCAGGGCTGGACGGGACCACCGGCGAAGGAAGCTCAGGGCTGGACGGGACCAGCGGCGAAGGAAGCTCAGGGCTGGACGGGACCAGCACATCATGGGACTCGGAACTGGACGGGGCCAGCACATCATGGGACTCGGAACTGGACGGGGCCAGCACATCATGGGACTCGGAACTGGACGGGACCAGCACATCATGGGACTCGGAACTGGACTCATGGGCCAGAGCTGATGTGCGTGCCGCCCACACACACAGAACAGCCACAATCAGTACCGTGTCCTCATGAGCAGATCCAAGTGCGGCGTATTCAGTCTCTGGCGGGCAGGCGATTGGCTCCGGTTCTGGCAAACAGGCGACGGGCTCAGGCTCTTGCTTGAAGACTGGTTCAGGCTCTTGCTCGAAGACTGGCTCTGGCTCTTGCTCGAAGACTGGCTCTGGCTCTTGCTCGAAGACTGGCTCTGGCTCTTGCTCGAAGACTGGCTCTGGCTCTTGCTCGAAGACTGGCTCTGGCTCTTGCTCGAAGACTGGTTCTGGCTCTTGCTCGAAGACTGGCTCTGGCTCTTGCTCGAAGACTGGCTCTGGCTCTTGCTCGACAGGGCGGATGAGATGAGGATTGGGCTGGACGCAGAGATGTTGATACTGAAAAAGTCTAGACCCATATCCTCCCCTGTGACCTCCACGGTTCCCACGGAACACCGCTTGGCGGGTTCCCACAAAGGCTTGTTTCCAGATCTCCATCTTCCTTTTTTCCTTTCTTTAAGGTTGGTCGGTTCTTCTGTCACGGGTGGTGTATGGCAGGAAGCACGAGGAGACGAGGAATTCAAATAAACAATAAACTTTACTATAAATCAAAACAACAAACAGGTACAGGCAGACAGAGCGGATGCAAACACCAGTTAACATAGACGAGAACCGACAAAGACAGACTGAACAGAAGAAACTAAATACAGAGACAAATGAACCATAATGATGTGAAGACAGGTGACACAGATGATGATAACGAGGAACAGGCTGGTAAGTGAGGGAGTGAGTTCAGGTGTGGAGACGAGGAGGATTCTGGGAAGTGTAGTGCAGACAAGGACAGACAGGTGCAGACGAGGACTGTGACATTGGGGTTATGGAAACGACACTTACCATGGTAAATACACAATACTAACAAGAACTGTTAATGAAACAGCTCCTGGTGAATAGAATGAAAATCATGCCTGCATGCAAATCCTTCTCACCTAACACGTGATTTATTGGTATTTTAATTTTATTTCGTGACTTACTAAATTACATTCTAACGACGTTGCTTCTTTTGCACTTTATACAGTGAAGCCATACACAGCGCGCGCCACCGCATTTGCGCGTGCAATTGAAGAGTGCGCGCTACGAGCACAGTATAACGGCTGACAGGACAGTAAAGTCCGTTTTTCTGAGGTGAACGAATTTTTATTTCAGCGTACACTTACGTCACTGCCTGGTATGTCATATTGTGCGGGGTTTTCTGAAGTAGTCGTGATTCGCCACTCATAACATAATTATGCTCGAAGCACACACACACGCAGAGTGGATTTTCTTTTGTAATCGCGGCTTTGAACGATTATGTAATCGTGGCATCCGTAATCGTAATCGAAATTAGAAATTCAATTAATTGTGCAGCCCTATTCTTCATCCAACGGTGAAGAAAACGATCGCAACTTCAACATTTGACACTCACGGAACCGTCAACGACTTCAGTTTCCAACAACTTCAAGAATTGTGTCCACTGCAAAGCCATGCAAGTATCAATTTAAAGAAGGTTCTTTGAAAATGATAATATTGACGGTTCTTTTCATAGTTCCCTTTCCGGTTTCCAGTTCCATGCTATCACTCACCCTTTTACCTATACATGTATTTATGCATGTACGTTTGTTTAGTTTAGTTATGTTCATGATTTAGTTAATAAAACGTGTGCACAATATGTATTTGGCTCTGATTCACTGCTTGCAGACAAAGTCTCTTTTACGATTTTGATCTTGTTACATGCTCAAAGCGCTGTACATGCTAAGAAACAATTATTTTCCGTGGTCATGCAAGATACCCCTTTTCTTTGTATAAATGAATAATCAAAAGAGTTCGTTGGACGAACTGATTAATTGATTGTAATATTAAGTTAGCTACATCAAGTTAATACCATTAACTGACCCAAATGTTCATAATTAATTATAACCAGGTATTATTGATTATTAATATTTCCCCTCTGAGCCGATAAAAAAACAAAAAAAAACGTATAAAAGTAGGGGCTGTAGGCTGACTTCCCTGGTTTTTCGTCGACTGAAGCGAAGTCGCTCGTGGCGCGAGCACGGCCGGTTACGCAATACTCGTTCCCTCTCTATAGAGAACCGAGGTTACGTTTAGTAACCGAGTATCGTTCTCTTACGAGAGGTTCTCTCGTATTGCGTAAGTTTAGCTTACTCTACGGGAACACTTTGTCAACGCCGTGCACGCCAAACATCCACCATGAGACCCCGAACTTTCAGGGGAACCCCATAAGTGAAAAAAATAAGGTGGCCAGGCAGGCTTATGTACATCACTTGTACATAAGCACACATAGGGAATACAGAGCAGCGCGCCGGTCTGTATAGGCACATGGCACATACCCTACTAGTGCAGCTCAACCAGGAGAGATGAGTCACGTGAGAGTGATTTGAGCAGGAAGATCTGGGCAGAATACACCTCTCCTTCAAACTGACAAAAGTTTAGCCTGCAAGGCAGGAACTTCTAGGTTATAAAACCTGACAAAGGTAGACGGAGAGCTCCAGCCCGCCACTACACATATGTCATGGATAGAAATCCCACTGGACCACGCCCACGATGAGGCCACGCCTCTCGTGGAATGAGCCCTGATGCCCAAAGGGCATTGCAGACCTTTTGATGTGTAAGCAGCTGCTATAGCGTCCACTATCCATCTGGACAGGCTCTGTTTCGAGGAGGCGAGACCCTTGGTGCGCCCACCAAATGAAACAAAAAGCTGTTCTGAACGGCTGAAGGAGGCGGAGCGCGTAATGTAAAATCTCAGCGCCCTGACAGGGCAGAGGAGATTCACCTCACTTTCGCTGTCAGATGCTGGCAGAGCTGACAGCAAAATAACTTGCACTCTGAATGGAGTGCCCATCACATTAGGAACATAGCCATGTCTAGGTCTGAGGCTGACTTTAGAGTCATTCGGCCCGAACTCAAGACACGACGCGCTGACAGACAGCGCATGCAGGTCCCCCACACGTTTTACTGACGACAGAGCAGTCAGAAAAACGGTTTTCAGTGATAGATATTTCAACCCCACGGAGTCTAGTGGTTCAAATAGAAAGGCTTTCAGGGCCTCGAGGACCAATGAAAGATCCCACATAGGAACCGACGGGGGGCGCGGCGGGTTCATCCTTCTAGCTCCTCTAAGGAAGCGGATGACCAACTCATGTCTTCCCAGTGACTGGCCGTCCGTCGATTCTGCGAACGCTGCCATGGCCGCCACGTATACTTTGAGCGTGGATGGGGACCTCCCCTTATCCAACAGCTCTTGTAGGAAGGTGAGCAGATGCGCCACCCCGCATGTCCGTGGGTCCAGACCTCTGTCGGTGCACCATCCGGAGAACACCGACCATTTAGACGCGTAGAGCCTTCTCGTGGAAGGAGCTCTAGACTGCGTGATCGTGTTCATCACTCCTTCTGGCAGGGCAACAAGTACCCGTTGATAAACCATGCATGCAGAGACCAGCGCTCTGGATGGGGATGCCAGATCACGAGCCTGAGAGAGGAGATCTGCCCTCACCGGAATCGGCCACGGAGCTGTAAGTGACAGACATGCTAGTTCCGGGAACCAAATCTGATTCTCCCAACGCGGGGCTATGAGGAGCACCGAGTGGCGCGTTTCCCTGATTCTCTTGATCACCTGTGGTAACAGAGAGACCGGAGGGAAAGCATATAGCGGGAAGCTGGGCCAAACCTGGGCCAGCGTGTCCTCGTCCTTCGAGAAGAACGTCGGACATTGAGCGTCGTCTTTTGACGCAAATAGGTAGACTTCCGCTCTGCCGAATAGGCGCCACAGCTTCTGGGCCGTTTGGGGGTGCAGGGACCATTCCCCTGGGGGAACATTGTCCCTGGACAGTTTGTCTGGGCCGTCGTTCAAATGGCCAGGCACATGCGCCGCCCTCAGCGAATGCAGGTGCATCTGAGACCAAATAAGGAGGCGTTCCGTCAGATTGCAGAGATTTCTGGATCTGACACCCCCCTGACAGTTCACATAGGATACCACAGACATGTTGTCTGAGCGGACAAGAACATGTTGGTCCTGTATGAACGGGAGGAAGCGCTTCAGCGCGTTCTCGACCGCTATCATTTCCAGACAGTTTATGTGAAAACACTTGTCTTGGTCTGACCACTGGCCGAAGACCGGTCCCCCCTCGAACAGCGCGCCCCAACCCGAGTTGGACGCGTCTGTCAAAATGACTTTTCGATAAGAGATGGTTCCCATCATCACTCCCTGCTGGTACCAGTCGGCTACTAATCAGGGCTGCAGAGCCGATATGGAGGTCTGAGTCACTCTAATTTTCTGGCCGCCAGAAACCCATGCTCGGCGGGACGCGCGAGCATTCAACCAGCGTTGGAGCGGGCGCATGCGCAGTAGGCCCAGCTGAAGCACCGCTGCAGCTGATGCCATACAGCCCAACATCCTTTGAAATGTTTTCAAAGGGAGAAAGCTGCCCGTCTGGAAAGATGCGGCTAGGTGGCGAACACGGCGCGTGCGCTATGTCGATAAACGAGCCGTCATGGTCACCGAGTCCAGTTCTATTCCTAAAAAGGAAATTGACTGGCTGGGCAGTAATGAGCTCTTGGTCCAGTTGACCGTGAGACCCAAGCTTTCCAGGTGACTGAGAAGCACTGTTCTGTGAGATAGCAGTTCTGTCTCTGACTGTGCCAATATCAGCCAATCGTCCAGATAGTTCATTATTCGCAGCCCCTGACTTCTCAAGCGCGGGGGATGGCGAATGAATTGAAGTGTATAGCCCTGCTTTATTGTGCTCAGCACCCATTCTGAAATCCCTGGGATAGTTTCCCACACAGCTATGTGAGCCGCTAGGGGGCGAATGGCCTCCGGGTTCAGATTTCCGCCATTTGCGGGCTTGTGAAACTGAACCGGAGCCGAAAGCGCGGTGCGTGCGCTCTCGGTTCTGGGCAATGGCTGCTCGCTGAAAGCCGAAACCGGCTGATTTATGTGAGATGTACCAATCATAAGGGATGGTGAACATTCTTTTTTCACTTTTTGACGCGAGAGCAGCGCTCCGGGCGGAAAAGCTTCCTGTAAGCATGAGCGCGTGTGCGCGGGCACGAGACTTACAAGTGTATTTGACGCCCCGATCATAATGGATGGGGAGCGTCTTATTAATGCCCTGCGTTTTGTGATAACACTTAAAGGCGCGGGCGGAGCCCGGGGGGAGGTCTGTGTTAGCAAGCGTAAACGCTCTCTGGCGGGCACGAGACTTACATTTGTAAGGAACTCAGCTTTTTGGACATATTAATAATCAATAATATCTTGTTATTATTAATTATAAATATTTGGGTCAGTTAATTGGATTAACTTGATGTGGCTGAATTAATATTACAATCAATTAATCAGTTCTTCCAACGAACTATTTTGATTATTAATTTATTCTAATAAAGGGTATCTTCCATGGCCACCGAAGAATAATTATTTCTTCGCCTGTACAGTACTTTGAGCCAGTAGCAAAAACCGTGATCGTAAAGTGACTTGTATTGCAAACAAAACAGAACCAAATACACATTATGTACAAGTTTTATTAACTAAATATAGATATTTATATGAATATAAATAAACTAAACAACATACACACATGAATACATAAATAGGTCAGTGATAGGATGAAATTGGAAACCGGAAGAGGGTCTATGAGAAGAACCATCAGAATTTCATTTTCACATTTCATTGAATTGAATACTTGCATTTGTAATGGGAACAATTCTTGAAGTTGTTGAAAATTGGAGTCGTTGATGGTTCCGGCAGTGTCAAGTGGAAGTTGGTTGAGCGTTCTCTTTCTCCAGGAACGCATGACTGGTTTGGTGAAGGCCTGGGACTCTGTTGAGGCCACGCCGAGCACCCAGGAGTAGTGAGGAAGTCGGAAGGATGGGTGATTGGAGTCGTTGTTGGTTGGAGTCTTTGTTGGTTGGAGTCTTCGTTCCAAAACTCCTGAGATTGTCCTTGGTTCTTTGTGAGAGAGTCTTCTCTCTTTTCCATGAGGCCGGATCTGGTTGGAATCGAGGCCTGCTGGGCCCTGGGGCCCCCGTGGAGGGGGAGGGGGCTCCCCAGTCTCACCAGAACAGTGTTGCGGCTGGATGAAAAAACTAAGAGAGGGCGGTCACTGTTGCCTGCCTCTGATATACCCTGAGAAAAGAACCAACCCCTAAGGTTTGAATGGACCTATGAGTAAGGTGACATGTCCGAGAGGGGAAGCGGCTCTTAGTTGATTTATGGTCTTTGTCCCCAGCATGCTTAGACTGTTCAGTAGACAATAGACATAACAAATTCACATTGCATTCTAAGAGAAGGTGATGTACATCAAAGTGTGTGTCATTAAATGAGGATTAATTTGCTAGGAAGCATGATACAGGTGAGGTTATATTGACAGTTGGGTGGTTGTTCAACCACATACACCCCAATCAAACATACCATGTTGTTATACCTAATAGTACACGAGACAGTAAATCATCACAGTTTCTGTGAGGCATGTTCCTTCATAGATCAGAGTAACACCGCAAAGTTTATTTAATTAAAGATGGTCTCTCTCTCTTAAGCATGTGGCGCATGTGGCCACATTCCTTTGAGGTCGTAAAGTCTGTTATCAGTCTTAAAGTGTTCTGTAACCGGACACCCGGCTGATAAAGTAACTTCATTTGTGAGGTTAGTTTTGGGGGAGAGTTTCATAGACCTTTATATTCATTAAATATAGTGAATATGAATAATTACTGTGTGTCTGATTGGTCCAGACCCTACATCCCCCCCTTTCGACCGTTGTTGTCCCCCTCAAGGACAACCATGATCGAAGTTGAAAGTGTCGACAGATCAGACACACCTTTGTCATAGAAGGCTGGAAGGCCATGGTGGCCTCTGGTTGCTCGCGTCTTCTGGAGTGGTGGTCGTTCCACGGCGGTTGATGTGGACAGTAGCCCAGTACAGGTCTCTGCAGCAGGTGTTGGGGCAGAAGGTGCCTTGACTGGGTATCACCTGTCATTCTGGAGTTAGGGTGAAATTGTGGTTCTTGAAGAAGGATGAGGTTTCCAGCTTTGATTCAGGTTTGGCCTCAGCAGGGCAGCGTGTGTCTTGGATCAGAGACTGCAGACCAGCTGAGTTTGAGTAAAGTCATTCTGGAAGACAGTAAACAGCTGTTTCATGGAGTTCACTGTCTGGTTCAGCCGAACGCTGTGGGTGTTGAGAATTACCACAGTTCCCTTCGATGTCTTGCCGATGGACGGCAGGGAGGCACTCTGTGTTGTGAGTTGCCCTTTTAGCTGTGGGATTTCAGTTTGAATTTCAGCCACACGTTGTCTCACGGTGGCTAGGTTCACTGCGTTGACACTGGACATGCCAATGTTAACAGAGTTCCGACGGCAGTGGCGGTTGTGTCCATCTGGCTCTGCTTGTGTGACATTTTTTTTCAAGTTGGTTGAGCATGTGTTCGACATTGGCCTCAGCGTGGGCGAGGGAGTGGAGTCGAACATACACTCTCTGGGTGTGGGTCCTGCAGTTGGTGATAAGGAGTCCCGGTTGTTCCTTCGGGACGCTGCCTGATACCGGACCTGGTGAGATGACCGACTGCGGCTGTCCTCTGGTTGGCTGGAGGCACAGGAAGACTAACCACAGCAGCATCCTGGAACAGACAAAGGGGAGAGGGAGAGAGAAAGGGAGGAAAGATCTCAGCGACTGTCGTCCTTTGTTGGCTAGGACAGTCTTTCCGCTTCGAGGACGCCGGTATGCCAATTGCTTCGGTGTTCTGGTGCTGTGGTGTGCAGCACATGCTGCGTCATGGGCATACACTGGCATGAACCCCCCTTTTGCACTGTGGCACCACAAGCTTTGGCGCAGCGATGTCATCAGGTGCATAACACAGAGTGTTGTCCTGTGCACGCAGCGTGTGCTTGTTGATTTCAGTTGTCTGGGGCACCGGTTGTCGGTGGGTGCAGACGGCGTTCGTGGGTGGTTGGAGGGGTTAGAGGTGGTTTCTCATAGTGTCCATTGGTTTGTCATAGTCTTTGGTAAGCTGGAAGGTTGGGGTCAGGTTAAGCAGAGGCTCTGTGACATTTTGGCACACTTGTGGTGAGAGACTAATTCATGACCCTAAAAGTTCAGAACCACTGTTTAATGGGTTCGCTAGATATGTAGCATAAAGTTAGGTGTTTCATGTGTATCTAGCTAGTGATGTGTCTCTTGTATCTTTATCATCTTAGCTGTGGATGTTAGGAGGCTAAGACTTGTGTGGTTCCTAGAGTATTTCCTGGAAAGGGCATAGCCGAGATGAAATAAATGACTTAAGATGGTTCTTATGACTAAATTATTTCTCTGGACTTAAATGGTGGTTCACTGCGGCTTGACGAAGTGAAGGATAGGAGGAAAAGGGACAGCTTTCCTATTCAAATTATGCTTATTATCAATCCTCAGGACTATAGTTATGCCCTAGTAATTGTTGAAATTACTTGTGTCGCAGGGTCACAAAAATGAGTGCACTTGTTGAAAATAAACACAATCACAAATAAAGGTGTCTCTGTTTCCTTTCTGGGCCCAATGGGAAATAGAACCACATTCGAACAAGAGAGGAAATGGAATTAAATCATATAGATGACCGAATAGACAAGGGAATAGCTGACTGCTATTATTATCAAAGTGGAAATAAAAGAATAAAATAAAAAAATAAAGTAAGTAATCAAAACAGCGGTAATGATCTGAAATTGAGAATAATCAATAGCACTAGTGACTAACCTTTAGATTTGCCTGAACCAACACTCCCTAGTGGGTCACAGCTGTTGCGTGTTTAAGACCACACCGTGTGTGTCCCTCCAAAGGTTTAGTCAATATGCTGATGAAAATTCTCATAACTATAATAATTCTTCTCTAGCTACACAGCTTACATGTAATTAAACTTGGGTTTAATTGCCAGGGCATCTGCAAATTTAGCCTACAGCGCTCAGCAAGGACTATGCCTAAACTAGTGAAGGTGAAATTCAGCTGAGAAGAATTGAAAGTAAGGAAAGAGAAAAATTAGAAACCCTAAATGGGGTTAAAGAAAGTATTTTAGAATACTTTGCGCTGTATACATAAAAGCTGTAATTAAGGCTTCAAGTAAATGATGCTAACCGCTAACTGTAGAAGTTATTATGTAGCTTAGCCTAAGCTGGATGGATGCTAGGTTAGCTTAGCTTAGCCTAAGCTGGATGGACGCTAGGTTAAGCTAGCTTAGCCACCTAGGCTGGTTTGATTACAAAATGACGTCACGAGTTAGCACTTCCTGTGACAAGTCGTTGTCATGGGAACCAGTGCATGTCAGAACAATTCAACAGTACCTGAAGAATGTCTACACATTTTACTGAGTTATGCATGTTTAAACGGGTTAAAAGGGGGCGCCTATACTTTAAGTCTTTCAAGAACTTGATGTTACATTCAGTAAAATGCTAATGTGTTTTGGCATTTGCTAATTTTACTCATGGAACTCTTCTCTTTACTTTACACAACTTATTCTATTCGTTTACAAAGTAAGGAAATAGATTTGCTGTAAGTCAAAGCTTGTCTAAGCCTATATAGTTACGTCCCTCTCATGCATAAATGCTGACTTTTCAGCGAGTGAACAGTTTTGATCGCTAGGTAGCTCTCTGCTTGTGGATGCAGCTAAAAATTTAGGTGAATTACATCAATCTAACAATAATTTGTAAGGCCTTTACATTGTAGAAAGGGGAGCATCACCCAGGTCTACGTATATATAACACTGTCCTGAGCTTTCTTTTTCAGAAACAGGTTTAGCAATACTGCAATTTGGATTTCTTTAACCAAAGCAGGATAGATATCGGTACAGTTTACAAGCTGCTGAGATGAGATTCCTTTGTCAAACAGACTTACGCTTTAATGCTGAACTTACTGATACCAGTTGGAAATCTAAGACTCTTTCACTTACAGTAGAGATGTCAATTTCACGCTATCGTTTTATCTGCATTTAGACAAGCCAGCAACCAGTGATCAAAATGCGTATCGCATGTTGTGTTCCAGTTGGACCGCAATGGTCAAATGCACGCCTGTAGGTTAACAGTAGTTTAAAACTCAGGTGGTTTTCCTACACTATGGCGTCAAGGTATGCCCTATTTGGAGCTAGTGTTTCCTGTAACCCTTCATTGTCATGGAAACTAATGTAGCAGTGCCAATTCAACCAGCATGTAGCAAATGTTTGTTTCAAAAGAGTTGTGCATAGTCTGTTGGCAGGTGAGGCTTACACGTTCATTCAAGATTTTCTTTATATCAGTAAAATTCTATTTTTACTAATGCAGAGTCTTGCTGCTCTTTGAGCACCCATTTTCATCTACTTTAAAAGTTTTATGTCCTATGCTGACCAGGGACTTTTTAGCAGAGTCTTGCATTGTGTTCATGCTGTGTGGCTTCTGGTTTTGCAGTTCAGGATCAATGGGGTCTTAGGAACCCTTTCTGGGGAGGCCTTCTGTGTTAGAGGCCTTCCGCATCAGGTCACACATCGTTGAGTGGGCATTGCGTGGGGGCAGGTGAAAATATGGTGACTAACTGGTTTTGGAGGAAAAGTTTCTTGAAGCTGGTGTCCTCCTCCGTCACAGGTTCGTTGTAAGTTCCACAGACAACTCGTTCGGAGTTGGTGGTGGTAGCACAGGGCCTTCTAGGTCTGTCCTGCTTGGTGTTTGGGCAGGGCCCAGCTGGGCTGGATGTGTCCAGATCAGATGGAGTCTGTCTCTGTGTGCCATACCGGTTGGAGACTGCAGGTGAAAATCAATGTCTCTTAGATTGGCAGGGATGTTTCTGACCTTTCACTTGAGATTGTTGAGTGTCACTTCATGTGCCATTTCAGGGTTTGTCTGATTTACCTTTTCCTCCTGCAGCTGCAGGGGCTCTCAGGGCACTGTCTGGTGAAGTGTTAAGCCGAGGGCTTTGGCTCCTCCCCCCTTTGTGCAGGGCTGGGGAAGCTTACGCTGCTAATGTGAAGGTCAGCAGGGTCCATCTTTCTTGTGTGGTCCATTTGCAGTGGGTTGGACTGTTGCAGCTCTCTTTGGACCACATGGAGTGCGTCAATAATGTTACAGCATCGCTAAGTCAGTGTTCGGACTTCCGCTGCACATTGATGGCTTTAGCTCTCTTTGAGTTCAACCATTTCTTTAAGTTCTTTGAGTGAAACAGTTCTTTACCCGTCGGTTTGCAGGTGCTCAGAGCTGTCGTCCGCCTGAAAACTGATGATCTCTTTCAGTTGCTCTGCTCTGTCAGGGTCCTTGCATCTGTCCTGTGCCTTCTCCCATTGAGCAGGGTTCGTTCTCTGTGGAGTCCTGTGGCTGGCAGCGTTAGTTCATTTACCTCCTGTTTGAGGCCTGCAGGAGCATGGCCAAGGAGAAGATAATGCTGGTCAGCTCTTGGTGGCTCGGGCTGGGTGTCAGACGTCTGCTATCATTGTTGCCTAACTGTTCCTTCCTCTGCCGTGGCAGGTCGTTGCCTGCTTCAGGCTGAAGGATGTCCATGACACTGCTCTGCCGGGTCTTCAGGTGGTCCTGGTGGCAGGGCTGGGTGTCTGAGGCCTACTGGAACACTTGTGGGAACACGAGAGAGAAATGGCAAAGGCAAATGCAAGTTTCTACAGAGGTGGTGAGCTATCTGTGTGGGAGAATGGCTATGTGGAGCAGCTAAAATTTAGTGTTGGTGAGCACACACAACAAAAAAAAAAAGTTTTGAGTATCTTAGTTGACGTGCTTTAAGCAGCATCGACTGATGACTGGGCTCTTACATGTCATAACCTATTACTCAAAAATGCTGATGGTTCTTCTCACATGTTGTGCTACGAGAGTAACAGATAGAGCAAAACCAAAATAAAACAATGGGATGAAACCAGAAAAGAAGAGGAAGAAAGGAGTGTTTTACCTATTTAGGTTTAGCTAGGAGACATAGGTAAACAGGAGTCACTTATGGGTTATGCTGCTGTTAGACTAAGCTACCAGGGACACATCAGACATCTCAAGGTCCAAAAGAAGAAGAAGAAACAATGGGAAGTGTTTCCAGTTCTGTCTGGGGCCTACTGTGCGTTTGTGTTTAGCCGTACTTCATGTACTTAGCTTGGTGCTAAGGAGTGAGGATGGGTAAAACACAGACAGGAAGTAGGATATTAATGACCTGTGTAACTCGCTATGGAAACAACAGTCGCTAGATATTGTAATCCTATAGAGAGAGAGAAGATGAGGATAGTGACTAGTGATCTAAAATAAGGTAAAGGTAAAGTTAGAACGTCCTTATAGCTCTAAGAAAACTAAAAGGAAAGGGAAGCGTATCAAGTAATTTAATTAAATTTCAAATTTAGTTAAGCCCTTCTTTTTTCTTTAGCTGAATATAAGAATTCAGGCTGAAACAAACGTAAATAACTAAATTGAAATAAAATAAATAAAAAAATGTATGTAAACATTGTGTGTTCTCATAGCTCTGGTAATTAGAGGGGAACTTGACTAAGCAAATTGATTTAATTAAATTCCCAATTTAATTAAATTCAATTTAACTGAATAGGACTATTCAGGCTCAACAGGTGTAAATACACAAAATAAAATAGGGGAAGATTTAAGTAAAAATAACAGAAACACAAATAAAAACCCAAAGTATCTGGGTTTCAATCTGAAAGTGAAACCAAGAGGAAGGGGTCGAGAGAGAGAAAGAGAGAGAGAAGAGGGTGGTTTAACCCTCTTATGAGACGTGCTTCGTGAAGCTCTGACACCAGGGTGAATCATTCGTCTCAAATCATTCGGAGTGTATCACTGCTGCGGTCACGTGATTTTATTAAACTGGGCTTCGTTACGCGTCATAGCTGTTTCGAAATTGTTTTAAATTTCAACGGTTCGTGAACCATTGTGTATCTGGTCTCTATGTGATCTCGTATCACTTTATAGATTCGTACACATTTAATGACGCATTTGATAAAGGGTCTGATTGACTTTCAAGTCAAGCTTTCATAAAACGAGCCCTACGGTTTACTAAGATATTATGCCTTGAAAGACACCTCATATTAAACGATATTAGGTAGCTCGCGGATTGCCATTACCTGATTATACCTTTTGATAAAACCTTTGCGATTGGTTTGTAAAAGGTGTTCCGTTGATTTCAGTTTCCGCTACACTTCCACTGTTTTGACCAGCAGGGGTCGCCAGCGAGGGCGCTTCCAACAAAGAGTCATTTGTGACTCAGTTGACTCCTTTGATTCAAAGCCTCGAAGAGCTTTGACTCTCATTACTCGTGTTCAAATCACTCAGTTCAAATCACGCAAAATCTATAGTCTTTGGTTTAAGGTTACACTTTACGCTCTAACGTGTCTAAGTTTTTAGGCGGTGCTAAAACTATCACTCGCGGTAGAGGGTTTTACTTGTAAGTCATGCGTGTAAGTTAGGATTGAGGGAGCTATTGGCTACAACCGTCGCTTGTTTACACGAGGGTCTGTGAGATTGGTGCTGTTGTCAGAAAAACTAGATAGGAACGCCTGCTCGCGTTCCGGACGCAATGCCAACCAACAACACAGATCGTTCGGAGCAGCGATCGAGCTGTGCTGACAGTTTGCACTGAGTCTCTCGCTTAGACACGACGTTGCGTGTGAGTGACTCTTTTTAACAAATCAAAACAGCACCGTTCTTTCACAGACAATGGCAAATTACTAGTTAGCTAAGCTAGAATTTATACCACTAATTCGACGCGATTGTTTCATATGAGCGCTTCAGCGGGTTTAATATGAATACAATGACGTAACGCATAATAAGGCCTTAATCGGTGATCACAGAGCTCAGAGCTCAGATCACATTCAAAAATGCTGAAAATTGAGATTTCTTCGTCCATATCAGGTTAATTAGTTCTGGTACCATTTATGCGCGCGGCTAATCTGAGATTTCTTCGTCAGAGAAGGCTTATGCTCGATTTATATCTGAAATTGGGCTTTCTTCGCTAATATCAGGAGTTTCTTATCGTACGATTTAAATATGCATTATAGCATTTGTGAACTTTCTGCCATTCGTAGGAAGGCATATTCAAGCTATAGTTTTGCTGATTTACTCAGAAACTTGTACGTGCATGTATGAGATGTTAATAAAACTTATGGGACAACATATGATTGATTACTGTCTGCTTGCATACAATGTTTAATACGATGCCTGCATTCTCCACCATTATGTAAGGAACTCAGCTTTTTGGAAATATTAATAATCAATAATATCTTGTTATTATTAATTATAAATATTTGGGTCAGTTAATTGGATTAAATTGATGTGGCTGAATTAATATTACAATCAATTAATCAGTTCTTCCAACGAACTATTTTGATTATTAATTTATTCTAATAAAGGGTATCTTCCATGGCCACCGAAGAATAATTATTTCTTCGCCTGTACAGTACTTTGAGCCAGTAGCAAAAACCGTGATCGTAAAGTGACTTGTATTGCAAACAAAACAGAACCAAATACATATTATGTACAAGTTTTATTAACTAAATATAGATATTTATATGATTATAAATAAACTAAACAACATACACACATGAATACATAAATAGGTTAGTGATAGGATGAAATTGGAAACTGGAAGAGGGTCTATGAGAAGAACCATCAGAATTTCATTTTCACATTTCATTGAATTGAATACTTGCATTTGTAATGGGAACAATTCTTGAAGTTGTTGAAAATTGGAGTCGTTGATGGTTCCGGCAGTGTCAAGTGGAAGTTGGTTGAGCGTTCTCTTTCTCCAGGAACGCATGACTGGTTTGGTGAAGGCCTGGGACTCTGTTGAGGCCACGCCGAGCACCCAGGAGAAGTGAGGAAGTCGGAAGGATGGGTGATTGGAGTCGTTGTTGGTTGGAGTCTTTGTTGGTTGGAGTCTTTGTTCCAAAAATCCTGAGATTGTCCTTGGTTCTTTGTGAGAGAGTCTTCTCTCTTTTCCATGAGGCCGGATCTGGTTGGAATCGAGGCCTGCTGGGCCCTGGGGCCCCCGTGGAGGGGGAGGGGGCTCCCCAGTCTCACCAGAACAGTGTTGCGGCTGGATGAAAAAACTAAGAGAGGGCGGTCACTGTTGCCTGCCTCTGATATACCCTGAGAAAAGAACCAACCCCTAAGGTTTGAATGGACCTATGAGTAAGGTGACATGTCCGAGAGGGGAAGCGGCTCTTAGTTGATTTATGGTCTTTGTCCCCAGCATGCTTAGACTGTTCATTCAAGCTCAAATAGACATAACAAATTCACATTGCATTCTAAGAGAAGGTGATGTACATCAAAGTGTGTGTCATTAATTGAGGATTAATTTGCTAGGAAGCATGATACAGGTGAGGTTATATTGACCGTTGGGTGGTTGTTCAACCACATACACCCCAATCAAACATACCATGTTGTTATACCTAATAGTACACGAGACAGTAAATCATCACAGTTTCTGTGAGGCATGTTCCTTCATAGATCAGAGTAACACCGCAAAGTTTATTTAATTAAAGATGGTCTCTCTCTCTTAAGCATGTGGCGCATGTGGCCACATTCCTTTGAGGTCGTAAAGTCTGTTATCAGTCTTAAAGTGTTCTGTAACCGGACACCCGGCTGACAAAGTAACTTCATTTGTGAGGTTAGTTTTGGTGGAGAGTTTCATAGACCTTTATATTCATTAAATATAGTGAATATGAATAATTAGTGTGTGTCTGATTGGTCCAGACCCTACACATTCATTACCTGCTTTTTTGATTGTGTAACAGAGCGGGCAGATTGTGGGCACAGACCTGTGGACACATTTTTTACATTCAACACTCGAGCGGCTTTTCTGTGCTTTATGAGAGTGTGCTCTGTGAGTGACACGAGATTCGAAGTGCTTGTGTGTAGGGGTGAGCACTGGGGCGTGGGCACTTTCACTACACTTAAAACACCGACGGCGTGAGCCGGACCAGACATTATACTCTTTTTGAGATTTCTCTGGGTCGCCGTGAAAACGGTGTTTGTGTGCAGGCGAGAGGGTGAACAAACCGACTCGTTGGCTGCTAAATGAACCACTGCAGTAGCCTGTTCGAAGGGGACTGACAGGGCAATAAACTTTGACGGCGGTCCGGCCGCAGCGGGACACGTGCGTCTTTTCTCTCTCTTTGTTAGGAGGGCTTCGCGTGATCAGACTTCAGCGTGATCTTCTGCCGAGGCCCTCTGGGGGGCGGCGGTCTGTGACGGCTGTCTGAGCGCGACCTAGGGCGGCCGCCCAGATGTCGCTGCGAAGGCTGAGGCTGTGCTGGACGCTGGGCGCTGGCTCGCACAGTAGGCTGGCTTTGTCTCTCGCGAGAGCGGCCTGTAGCGGAGCTCGAGTGTCGCGGCAGGAAGAGGTTCATGGCCTGCGTGGTCTTCTGTACCTCAGAAAAACGGTCAACGATCCCGTTCACCGCTGGGCCGAGGAGACCAGTGGGGGAGAGCGGCGCGTTCAGGAAGGTGGCTCGCTCAGTTTCCCTCACATCCTCGAGCGTCAACCAGAGGAGCCTCTCTGTTACAGTCAACGCGGCCATGGCTTGTCCAATGGCTTGAGCTGCGGGTTTAGTGGCGCGAAGAGAGAGATCGGTCGCACTTCTCAGGTCTGTAACCGCAGCTGGATCCCTGCCCTTCTCATCCCATTCACGGAGGAGGTCGGCTTGCAGGATTTGTAGCACAGCC
The DNA here is from genome assembly GCF_051911475.1 of Siphateles boraxobius. Taxonomy (NCBI): domain Eukaryota; kingdom Metazoa; phylum Chordata; class Actinopteri; order Cypriniformes; family Leuciscidae; genus Siphateles; species Siphateles boraxobius. Next base: position 2,452,978 of record NW_027509064.1, read on the forward strand.
ATGTAGTGGAGAGCAGACGCGACCTGGCCGTAGGCGGCATATGCACGGCCGACCAAGGTGGAAGTGGCTCTGCAGGCTTTTGACGGGAGGGCTGACCGTGACCGCCATCTCGCGGAGGGTTGCGACCGCCTCTCCCACATGGGTAATAACCGTGTACCCTTTCTCGGCGGCGCCATCCACTTGGGAGAGCGACGCTGAGGCCTGGGACTGAAGTCTCGAGGAGAATGGTGCATTCCATGACTTCGTCAGCTCCGAGTGAAGTTCCGGCAGGAATGGAGCGGGCCTGCTTGCTGAAGCTGCACGGCGGCGACTTTTAAGGAAACAGCCGTTGAGCCTGTTCGGTGCGGATTCCTTCGGCAGCGACTACTCGAGCCCGAGACGGTCAACAGCCTGCGTCAGCAGGCGCATCAGTTCCGCATCAGCTCCAGCGCGGGTACGGGTGGATTCCTGGATCGACGAGGAGGTGGAGTGAACAGTGTTACACATAAAACAATTTTCCATCATTTTGTTCATACAGGACATCATTCAAACTGCAAAGTGTTTACTTATATTTGTGTACACTCGCAATAAAACACAACATAGTGTTTTTGTAAAATAAATTCAAGCAATACGTCCCCCGAAATGGCGCTAATTTTAAAATTAAACAAAAATTCATAAGGCATTCATAACTGTGCTCGAGGAACGAGCAGAACAGAGTGAACGTTTTTTTAGTTCATTCCTACTTACATAGGAATTAATTGAAAATTAAGTTAAATTATATTTGGGGGTTTGTAAAAGGTTTTGTCATATTCTTAGGTCAATTTTGTCTGTCATTCAACTTTGTCACAATTTACTTTTTTCTATAAAGTAACAGATAAGTAAATCCCTATGTAGGCTATACACTACCTTAAAGGGATAGTTCACCCAAAAATTTAACTTCGGTCATCATTTACTCACCCTCAGGGCCGTTGCTAGTGGGGTGAAAGGTGGTGACAATTATAGGGCCCCCCGCTACTCAGGGTCCCCCACAAAATCTAGCAGTTATACTATATAGGCCCCTGTTGTATGAATAATTCTAATATTTATATTAGTTGTATGTCTAAAATTTAAATGGAAACCACAAAAACATGCAACTTGGCTTCTCTTACCTCCCTAAAAATGGTTTCGTCCGAGCTAAAGTATTTATTAATTATTCAATCAGTGACAAACTTCAGATGGATCCAATAAAATTGTAAGTCCCACCCCAAGCTCGTGAACAGAACCAATCAGAGTTGAGGCAGCTGCCTGAAGTTAAAGGTGCTCTAAGCGATGTCACACGTTTTTTAGGCCAAAAATTTTTTTGTCACATACAGCAAACATCTCCTCACTATCCGCTAGCTGCCTGTCCCCTGAACACACTGTAAAAAAAAAACATGGTCTCTGCAGACACCCCAGGCAACACAAACGGCAACAAAAACAAACTGGGCTAACCCGCACCACGAAACATAACAAACTGTTCCAGCCAATAACCGACAAGAAGGATTTGGGGGTGGGGTTTGCGGGCTTAATGCGCGGATGAGGAGGAGGGAGGGTCTAGCAAGCCTCCGTTTTGTTTGACAATACTTTAAATGTCAACAAGAAGTGACGTCAGCCGGCATTGCTTAGAGCACCTTTAATGATGAACAGGGAACATAAATCAGTGTACCAGAAACGCCATGAGAAGAAGGTGAGGGAGGCCAGGAGAATTGTTGTATCCCAGTCAATCAAGACGTTCTTAAAGATAGGTTGTATTGTTAATTCGCTGGGAGTAAGATAACTACTGTCTACAGCCTGCTGGGTACTGTCACTTTTCATAATCGGTGCGCACCACAATCGACCGAATGATTACGTGGTCAAAATTCCTGTCTTTTTACACTATTGTAAATAGAGTTATAAAAATGTACACGAGTCACGACATTACACATTATGCACCTGACCTGCCGGCTGATGATGTTTATTACATCAAGAAAACACGGATACAACACACTGCACTTGGATGAAAACATTTATTAGCTTTATTTAATAATATTACCTGTTCCATATTATCTTTATTTAAAAATAGGACAATAAATGATTTTAATTTTAAAATTTGACTGCATTCTTGTCAATGTCTAAATGTTTACTTTTTAATTTATGAATTATAACAGACTGATGGGGAAAAAAACATTATTTTGCTGTTACTTTTTTAAAATTGGTTTTATTATTATTATTTAACAATTTCTTGATTTTTTTTTGTTTTTATTAGTTGTAATTGTTTATATAACAATTACAACTAATACAAATAAAAGTTTACTTTTACTTTTAAAAATAAAGGTTTAACAACAACATCACCATCTTCTGTTATATGTAGGCCTCCATACTCATCTATTGTACAGTATATGATATTGGTGGAGGTTGGTGGGGGCCCATATCAATATTTTTTCAGGGGGCCCCATATCCTCTAGCTACGGCCCTGCACACCCTCAAGCTGTTCTAAACCTGTATGCGTTTCTTTGTTCTGTTAAACACAAAAGAAGATATTTTGAAGAATGTGGGTAACCAAACACTTGCTGGTCCCCACTGCCTTCCATATTATGAATAAAATATACTATGGAAGTCAATGGGGACAAAAAACGGTTTAAACAGAAACAGGTTTAGAACAGCTTGAGGGTGAGTAACTAATGACAGAATTTTGATTTCTGGGTGAACTATCCCTTGAAGTAATGTTGTGTTAGCCCTCTAATATGTGTAGGGTCCATCCATAAGTTGAATTTGCTGACTTTGTGGGGATGTGGTCCTGGGACCTTGTAGACTCAAAGCCTAAGTAACTGATGTAGCATGGCAGATGAGTGGATTCCTCTCTCTCTCTCTCTCTCTCTCTCTCTCTCTCTCTCTCTCTCTCTCTCTCTCTCTCTCTCTCTCTCTCTCTCTCTCTCTCTCTCTCTCTCTCTCTCTCTCTCTCTCTCTCTCTCTCTCTCTCTCTCTCTCTCTCTCTCTCTCTCTCTCTCTCTCTCTCAACCCCTCCAGCATGTGGGGGGTCTGATTCTACTGTCTCCTCAAACCTCCCGCAGGGCACCGCATGTGCATGTCTGTTCATGTCTCCGTGATATCTTGCACAAGAAAGGCAGCTTTTAATTTCCAATGGATCATGAATGGTATACGTATAAGGACCTCCCCATAGAGGAGAAAAAAAATCTCTTATCTCTTGATTAGCTCAAATGTTTCTCTTAGAAAGAGATGACATTTACTGTGCACCAAACATTGTTCATGATAAGTCCACAAATGTGTTTTTAGAGAGTAAATAATCAATTTTGATTTCATGTTGACTTCTGTTTTTATTTCTCAGAGGTTTCTCCTGAGAAAAAGACCCCAGTAATCTCATACATGTCTAGAGTTCCAGACAAAATCTCAGCAATCTCTCAAACTGTCCTCAATTTGCCAATGTACCTGTAAATATTCAAATATTTCATCAAATACTACCCAGTAAACAATTACCGTCTTTCAATGTTGAAATTTGGTTGAAAATAAGTCGGTCCACCTTGGACTAGTTTACAACGTGATTTCAACTGATCATCTAAGATACCACATGTTTTCAAATGATAATCTAAGACAGGATAAGTCTGTTATACGTGCTAAAATAACAGAGAAAAACAAACGACCAAACCATGTTCATTATTATCTCAAATAAATTGAAAGAGTTTTACATATTCCATTTAGACGTTGAAGATTCTACCTGTTTTCAACGTTGAAAAGTCGTAATTAGATGTTGAAGATTTACGTCTATTCAACGTCTAATAAACGACTTTTTGCTAGCTGGGTATCCATTTTCATTTTACAACTCACTCGTATGTTGCTTTGAAAATAAGTGAAAATGAATAACTAATGAATAGCTAAATGAATAACTTTCTTACTTGTTGTCAACCATTGTGTCATGCCTGTTTATTTTTCAAACAAACATCAACAAATTATATTAAAAGGAATTAGGGTAATTTTTCACAATAATAATAAAATAAATAATAATAATTTCTATGTATATTTAAGTGTTTAAACTCTAGTCAGGCCAATCAGATCGTGTATAGAGTCGGTGGGCGGGCTTAACATAATGATGGCATAACGATTGCTACGGTTCCGCATGAATTCCCTGCTACTTGAAAACAAAGAAGATGGCTGCTGCCGCTGGCGAACAGCGGTCTTTTAAATCGGCTTTGGCCGCGTCTCTGGAAGACTTGGAGTTAAGCTTTTCTTTGAGAAAAGAACAAAGAATGGCACTGAAGTCCGTCACTCTGACTATGTCACCTTCTTCGTTGCTCTGGTAGATTGTAGCGCTATCCTATTGCGTGCAGAGGGAATTTGAAAGACAACTGTTTATCCCGCTCCTCGGATTGAGCCCTGCCAGTGGTGTGTTCCCAGACCCAACATCTTGATATGGGTCTGGCTTGTCAGGCTAGAATTTTCTGTAATTTATGACACAAGAAGTTTTTATGAATCTTACCCACATTTAAGTGTTGAAAAAAATAAGTTATGAAGCTAGAATTACCTATCTATCTATCTATCTATCTATCTATCTATCTATCTATCTATCTATCTATCTATCTATCTGTCTGTCTGTCTATCTATTTTTAAAATTATTGATCCATATTGGCGGAAGTGAGAGAATGTAAGTTTTGAACACATATAGTTTCTAAATGCAAATGTTGCCTTTGTTTTGGAGCACACTAGCTTATAGATAACCTTAAGGCTTAAGGATAACATATTCAAACTATAACAATGTGTACATTTTACAAAATGTAAATAAAATTACATTTGGATTCCATGGGGACTTTAAAGGGTCACTTCCCCCAAAAAATGTATTCTGTCTTAATTTACTCTCCCTCATGTCGTTCAAAAACCGTAAGACTTTTGTTCATCTTCGGAACACAAATAAAGATATTTTTAATGAAATCTGAGAGATTTTTGTACCTCCATTGACAGTCCACACAACTACCACTTGGACTCTTCCAAAAGTTCATAAAGAGATCGTAAAACTAATCCATATGAATTGAGTGGTTTAGTTTATTCCAAATTTTCTGAAGAGACTTGACCGCTTTGTATGATGAACAGATTGAATTTAGGCTTTTATTCACATATAAACATTGAAACATAAAAAAAAAAATCCTGAACTGCAAATAAATTTGGATCTGTTCTTCACACAGAGCTGTCATACTGTGTGACTTCTGAATACGTTTAATATAGCATAAAAGTCATATAGATTCATTTTATCGTTGATTTTTTTTTTTTTGTAAATCTATGGAAGTAAAATAGTGCCAAATGTTTTTGAAACAAAAAAGCCTGTTGAATTGTACTACTTGAAAAAATATCCTTTGCATTAACCATGCTTGTATTTTTAGGGCTTGCATTTTTATGGGCTGAAATTTAGCATGGTTGAATATTTAAAGGGACAATGTGTAGTTTTTTAGGTATTTAATTATCTAAAATCAATATTTTTATTCATAAATATGTCATCAATGGTGTACAAATACCTCTGCCAATTATCTGACTTATCCTCGTAAACGAAGAATTTAACAGCATATTGAAAAACTATAATAGCAGAGAGGGTCAAAAAGTACTAGGCCAACGCGTTTCCACAACGCGTTTTCGTTCTGAGCCAGCATCACGTAACTGAAAGCAGCAGAAACGGAGGAGCAGAGCAGTGAGAGGCGCTTGTCACTGCCCCGGCAATTTTAAAAGGCTGCATTGCACTGTTATTATTCATACTGTAACATTTGTTTGTTCGTTGTGTCAAGTTGCAGATTGTTTGAAATAACAAACCTGTTCACCCGAAGGAAAACTCGACGAAGTGCTATTAGAAGACATCCTGTCACAGCTTTTTGGTACTTAACAGCTACCGTAGATGCAACACGCATTTGAAAAAGCAAGGTGCTGGAGAGCACAATTCGTTTGAATGCAAAATACAATTTCACCGCTAGATGGGAGAAATTCCTACATAATTTTCCTTTAGGCTGTGAATATTTAAATTCAAAACATTTCAAACACAATTTCATTAGTAAAATTTCAACAATCCATATTCACCTTTCATATTTCACTTCCAAGATATTCAAACTGATTAAAAATACAACCTATAATATTCAACAGGCAGTTTTCGGTCCATTTTATTTCACTTTGCAAATTTGCTTCCACAAATTCAGTGGTTCAAATTCGACAGTAAATTCAACGTTGACATCCAGGAACTGCAGGAAAAGCAGTAGATTACCAAGCATAATCTCCATCTGCTGTTATTCGACCTCACCAGCAGGGGGTGCAAAAGTGCATGTTGTTGACGAAGACCGAGCAACAGTTAGAGCAAGCCATTCATAAAAACTAATTTACAACAATGTAAGTGTATTTGTGATTATTATGACGTCTTTTTTATGTGAAATTCAGTGTCTTCACAGTTACTTTTCTTGTGTAGCCTACATGCATCTTTCTCTACCGTGGACGAGACTATAATGTTACATTTACATGTATTCATTTAGCTGACGCTTTTATCCAAAGCGACTTACAATTGCTATATATGTCAGAGGTCGCACGCCTCTGGAGCAACTAGGGGTTAAGTGTCTTGCTCAGAGACACATTGGTGTCTCACAGTGGATTCGAACCCAGGTCTCTCACACCACAGGCATGTGTCTTATCCACTGTGCCATCACCACCCCTACATCCGCATCGGGGCAATGTTATTGCCCCGATGCGGATGTACAGATCCAATGTAACATTTGAGGTAGACATATATTTATCTTGGTTGTTTAGTTGTCTTAACTTTACAGTATATTGCGCGATGTGCTGCATGCAGTAGACTACTAGTGTTTCCCTCAACTTCCCTACTTCAGGATTCCCCTGCTGGACATATAAAATGCTTAACGGCTTAATGGACTAATACAGTGATATAAAAGACCAAACTCGCAGGTAAGCAGATGGACTCAGAATATGAACTTAACGCGCAAAGTTTTATGCTGAGTGTTTCCCAGTTTAGGCCTACTGGCATAAAGTTGGCTTGACATTGGACACTCGCACATTTAGGGACCGTCTCTAAAGTTACATATGACATTGGTATACACGTTTCTAAATTCAATAGCATTTAAAGAGAATGATTTACAGTGATAAAACCAACTGTAAAGTGTTCATGTAGGTGTCAGGCATAATGCGCAATTTATTCAAATAAATTGAAGTTTGCTATTGAAGTTAGAAACGTGTAGGTCTGTACCAATGTTGAATGCAACTTTAGAGACGGCCCCTAAATGTGCGAATGTCCAATGTGTGAATGCCAATTATACATTTAGTCATTTAGCAGGCGCTTTTATCCAAAGCAACTTAAAGTTAAACTAACCATATAGGACAACAGTATGCAAGTGCTATGACCCTTCCCAGTTTAATCTAACGCAGTACATGTGTATAGGCATACTTCCCCAATAAGGTGCGAGTTTGGTCTTTTATATCACTGTATTAGTCCATTAAGTTAAGCGTTTTGTCCCGAAAGAACTGGAATCCTTGAGTACGATGAGGTATTGAGGGAAACCGATTATAATCACGTTCATGGTAGAGAAAGCTGATAACATGTAAGGCTACAAAGGGAAAGTAACAATGAATTTAATGAATGAAACATAAAAAAAGCTTTTGTGCTTTTATCCTCTTTTGCGTATATATAATGTAATGAATGCTGAATTGCTGTAAATTAGTTTTTATGAATGAATGGCTTAACTGTTGCTCGGTCTTCGTCAACAACACACACTTTTGTACCCCCTGCTGGTGAGGATGACAACAGCAGATGGAGATTATGCTCGGTAATCTACTGCTTTTCCTGCAGTTACTGGATGTCAATGTTGAAATGTCAAATGTCAAATGGACCAAAAATTGCCTGTTGAATATTATTGTAACAATAACAAGAACTGGATGCAAGGTGCAAGTTAAACGCTACGAGTCTACGAGTCGAGGCGGGAGGGGAACCGGGCCCGGTGGATTAATGTGTGAATGAAACACAGGTTTTATTTTAGAAACATGGAAGGCGGGATGAATTCTCCTGTACGTAGGAGGAAGTTTGAGTCGGACTGCCACCGGACTAATGATCTTGGTGATAGTGAATGGGCCAATAAATTTGGGAAGCAAGCTTGTTAGATACGGATCAGAGAGGAATATTTTTGGTTGAAAGCCACACTTTTTGACCAATGACGTATATGGGATGCTTCGACCTGTGGCGATCAGCCTTAGCTTTGCTGCGTGCCCCCACTTGGAGAAGAGTCTCACGGGCTCCGCTCCAAGAGTGGCGGCACCTCTGGACGAAGGTGTGTGAGCGGAGGGGACCGCGACTTCAGAGTCTATACTGGGAAAAACTGGTGGCTGGTAACCTAAACTAAATTTAAACGGAGAGAGGCCAGTGGATGACACTGGTGACGAATTGTGGGTGTTCTCCACCATCGAGAGTTGTTGACTCCAGGAGGAAGGATTCTTGGAAACCAAACATAGCAACACTCTCTCCAAATCTTGGTTGGCTCACTCGGTTTGACCATTGCTTTGTGGATGAAACCCCGAAGATAGACTGATACTCACCCCCAGAAAATTCTTGCCAAAATTTGGACACAAATTGGGGACCCCTGTCAGAAACCACGTCCATCGGGAGGCCATGTAAGCGAAATACTTGATAAACGAAAGTTACCGCTGTCTCCTTGGCTGAGGATAATTTGGGCAAGGGAATAAAATGAGCCGCCTTCGAGAACCGGTCCACGACAATCAAAACGACCGTCTTGCCCTGGGAGGGCGGTAATAAAAACTAGCGCAATGTGGGACCAGGGTCTCGAAGGGACAGACAGCGGTTGGAGTAACCCATCTGGGGGCCGATTGGAAGTCTTACCAGTGGCACAAACCGAGCAAGCCAAGACAAAACTGCGGATGTCACAAGCCGATACAATTCGATCTTCCATCTGAGTGTGAGACAAATAAGGTCTCGGGTAAAATGCACTCAGGAGTGGACGGCCGTTCGGATTGGTCAAAAATTTGAGGTAAGGAGTCGGGTTTGATGTTCTTGGAACCCGGGCGGTAAGAAAGGGAAAAATCTAAATGTACAAAAAAAAGTGCCCACCGAGCCTGCCTAGAGTTGAGTCTTTTGGCGGTTCTGATATATTCAAGGTTCTTGTGATCGGTCCATATGATAAAAGGTACCCCTGACCCTTCTAACCAGTGACGACATTCTTCCAACGCTAATTGAGACTTCACTTCCTGCTCAGCTACTGTTCGGACGCTCTCGCTTACTGCTCCGGGCTTTACTCTATCGCTTTTATATTTCTATATTTTATCTCGTTTTATCACCTAATTTTAACTTCAGCAAATCAGCACAGTGCTCAAACGCTTGGATTACTACAAAAAAAGCAGAATTATTTTATTTCGACCAGCCTCCCACTGAAAGCTTACATTCCGGGGAAGAGAAAACACAACTGCCTACATTCATAAGGATAAGAAAATGCCTCCTCTGGAATCTACTTGCTGCTCCAACTGCCACAGACTTTTACAAAGGATTGCAATTCTTGAAACAAAGTTAATTGCGGGACCACCAAACCAGACGGAACACACAACAGAGCTTCGTCATGGACGCCCTCAGCATACAGCCAGTGAGTCCCATGAATCCAGTGCTCCTCGACAGGCCATACTGAGTGTAGAGAAACAAGCCGATCGACTTACTAATCGATGGCACAAACAGGGAGCGAGACCCAAAGGCACTCGAGACATCAGATTGTCACGAGCATCACAATTTTTGAAACACTTAAAAGACTGAAAGTTCAGACATTCATCAGTGGACCACTCCCAGCAAGAGGAACAAACAGGTTTTCACGGTTGCTTGGGCTTAATACATGGCTGCAAAAAACCTGCAATATAAAAGGAGTGAACTTTATTGACAACTTCAATCTTTTCTGGAGTCAGAGGCAACTGTTTCAACAGGATGGCCACCACCCAAACAAACTTGGTTCAAGAGTGCTAAAGGACAATATCTACTTCTCCCTCTGTCATCCTTCTGCAATGTGTGCCAATCCACTCAACCTCAATGGCAAACACACACCTGGATACAGTATGAATGACCACAGGACTTCACTTCCGCACCTTAATAGACTTACGGTTGACGCATGACACAAGGACAGTGATAACACAACTCAGCCACAACAGCCTCTGCTCACGGACACAATCTCAGCTGAGCCCTGCCCACAGAGCTCACCACAGACAGACTGTGACATACTAGCACTGCTCCAAGATTCAGCACCCAAGGACGACTTTCTGGAAAACAGCCAGGGAAACCAGGACAGCATATTACAGCCTCCAATAACACCAGAGCAACAGCCGCCCTCACCGGACACGTTATCCCTCTCTCCAGCATCTCCACGTCTGTGCTTCTCAGAGGAAATGGAACAACTGGTGCATGCTGGAACTAGACTATCCCACTCTTTTGCTGCGAGCCCCCAGATACCAACCAAAAAACGCCAGGCCCCACAACCACCAAAGCCTGCTGGCCCAGCTCGCCCTCTCCCTCCTCCTGTGAGAGCTCTTCGGCCTCTGCCACAGCGCCAGGGCCCACACCCTCCTCCAGCGGCTCGAGGTGAACCAAAAACAACTGATACCAGCTCTCAGTGATATGTGTCGGGTCCCCGCTATGATAACAATAACTTTCTCAAATGTTTACAGAACAAGCGGGAACCCAGTGTGCCTGTATCTTTATCTATTGCTCTTCGATTACATGACAGAAAGTCTAAGGCCTTCAAAAGCCGTACAGCAAACTCACCTAATCTGGTGACTATAACACGACATACTAAGATTGCTGTGGGGACAAAAAGTAAGACTGTTAAGTTAGCACTTTTAAATATCCGCTCACTTAAAAATAAATCACTTCTAGTCAATGACTTAATAACCACATACAACCTGGATTTATGTTGCTAAATGAAACTTGGCTAGAAGACAGCTGCAGTGCAACAGTCCTCAATGAAACAACCCCTCCTAACTTTACTTTTATGAGTGTCTGCAGAGCTGTCAGAAGAGGCGGAGGTTTAGCTGCTCTTTATAAAGATGTCTATCAATGTAAGCAAATATCATTTGGGAATTACCCGTCTTTCGAATATCTGGGTATTGTGTTAAAAGGTGCTCCACGCATTTTACTTATCATTGTTTACAGGCCTCCAAAAAGCCTCCAAAAGCTTTTGCTGAGAACTTAACAGAACTGTTATCAACAATTTCCTCAGAGTTTGACTGCTTTGCCATTGCTGGAGATTTTAACATTCACATAGATAATGCAGAAACCAATATGGCAAAAGAAATCAAAACTGTTTTAAAAACATTTGATCTCACTCAGCATGTACATGGACCCACACATAATCGTGGACACACTCTAGATTTACTTATCAGTAAGGGTCTAAACATGTCATCAATTGTTATTAAGGATGTAGCGCTGTCTGATCATTTTTGTATTTTCTTTGATATATTGATCTCTCCTGCCATTGAAGCTAGATCTGTGTCTGTCAAGAAGAGATGCTTAAATGAGAACACTAGTGTACTATTTATGAAGGCTATGTCTTTAACACCAAGTATATCTGCTGACTCTGTTGATTTTGTCCTTGATTCTTTTAACTCAAAAGTTAAGAGTGTAATTGATGATATTGCTCCTGTGAAAGTCAGGAAGAAGAGTGACAGACAAAAAGCACCTTGGAGAAACTCAACAGCAGTGCAAAATATGAAAAGACAATGCAGAAAAGCAGAGCGCATGTGGCGGAAGAAAAAACTTGTAGTCCATTATAACATCTACAAAGACAGCATACATGCTTTCAATAAGGAACTAGGCAAAGCTAGACAGACTTTCTTCTCGAATATTATAAACAGCAATATAAACAACACGCGCACTCCTTTTGCTACTGTAGAGAGACAGACAAACCCCCCAAGCCAGATTCCCAGTGAAATGCTCTCAGAGAGCAAGTGCAGCGAGTTTGCTTCCTTCTTCTCTGAGAAAATCAATAATATCAGAAAGGTGATCAGCTCATCCTTGAGTTGCGCTGGGGTCAGGCAGATCAGACAACAGCCTGAGAAAGTAGTCACTATGTCTGATTTCGAAGAAATTGATGGCAAAATTTTGGAAGAAACCGTACTGCACCTAAAAACATCAACCTTGACGCACTTCCCACATCTTTTTTCAAAAATGTGTTACACAGCTTAGAAGCAGATCTCCTAGAAGTGGTAAATGCCTCACTTCGCACTGGGAGTTTTCCGAACTCCCTGAAAACTGCAGTTGTCAAGCCCCTCCTGAAAAAGAGCAATCTGGATAAGACCATATTAAACAACTATAGACCGATCTCAAATCTTCCTTTCATAGGCAAGATCTTTGAAAAAGTTGTCTTCAATCAGCTGAACAAATTCTTAAGCTCGAATGGATACTTGACAATTTTCAATCTGGTTTCCGACCGCACCACAGTACAGAGACCGCGCTCATAAAGATAATAAATGATATTCGCTTAAATACTGATACAGGCAAATTATCAGTGCTGGTACTTCTCGACCTCAGTGCTGCATTTGACACTGTCGATCACAACATACTTCTTGACAGCCTGGAAAACTGGGTCGGGCTTTCTGGAATAGTCCTAAAATGGTTCAGGTCATACTTAGGAGGGAGAGGTTATTATGTGAGTATAGGAGACCATAAGTCTGAGTGGACATCCATGACATGTGGAGTCCTTCAAGGGTCAATTCTTGCGCCACTCCTATTCAACCCGTACATGCTCCCAATGAGCCAAATAATGAGAAAGAACCAAATCGCTTACCATAGCTATGCAGACGACATACAGCTCTACTTATCCCTATCACCTAACGATTACAGCCCCATTGACTCCCTTTGCCAATGCATTGATGAATTAAACAATAGGATGTGCCAAAACTTTCTTCAGTTAAACAAAGACAAAACTGAAGTCATTGCGTTTGGAAACAAAGATGAAGTTCTCAAGGTGAACGCATACCTTCCGTCTAGGGGTCAAACAACTAAAAATCAAGTCAGGAATCTGGGTGTGTCTCTAGAGTCAGACCTTAGTTTCAGTAGTCATGTCAAAGCAATAACTAAATCAGCATACTATCACCTGAAAAATATTGCAAGAATTAGATGCTTTGTTTCCAGTCAAGACTTAGAAAAACTTGTGCATGCTTTTATCACCAGTAGGGTGGATTATTGTAATGGACTACTCACTGGCCTTCCCAAAAAGACCATAAGACAGTTGCAGCTCATACAGAACGCTGCTGCTAGGATTCTGAGCAGAACCAGAAAATATGAACACATCACACCAGTCCTCAGGTCTTTACACTGGCTGCCAGTTACATTTAGGGTTGATTTTAAAGTATTATTACTGGTATATAAATCATTCAATGGCCTAGGACCTCAATACATTGCAGATATGCTCACTGAATATAAACCCAACAGATCACTCAGATCATTAGGATCACATCAGCTAGAAATACCAAGGGTTCACTCTAAGCAGGGTGAGTCTGCTTTTAGCTACTATGCCAGCCGCAGCTGGAACCAGCTTCCAGAAGAGATCAGATGTGCTCCTACAGTAGTCACATTCAAATCCAGACTCAAAACACATCTGTTTAGCTGTGCATTTACTGAATGAGCACTGTGCCACTGTTCGTCCGACTGTTTGCACTGTATTTTATTTTGTTTTAATTACTCTGATTTCATTTGATTATTTCTGTATTTTATCTTTTATTCTAAACTGTTTTAATTATTCTGATTTCTTTTGATTATTTTAATTTCTTCTATGTAAAGCACTTTGAATTACCATTGTGTATGAAATGTGCTATATAAATAAACTTGCCTTGCCTTGCCTTGCCTTGCTAATTTGACTGCCAACAACTCTCTTTTACCAATGTCATAGTTACGCTCGGCAGGTGATAAACGATGAGACAAAAACGCGCAAGGATGCATTCTGTCGTCTGTGGAAGAACGTTGGGAAAGTACTGCTCCTACCCCCACCTCTGACGCGTCGACCTCCACCACGAACTGACATGATGGATCAGGGGCAACGAGGATGGGAGCCGAAACAAAGCAACTTTTCATTTTAGCAAATACAGCCTCGGCTGTATCGGACCACCTGAACGTCGTTCTGGAGGAGGTCAAGGCAGTCAGATGTGCGGCTAGTTGGCTGAAATTGCGAAGAAGACGCCGATAGAAATTGGCAAACCCCAGAAACCTCTGTAGGGCCTTACGGGAATCTGGACTTGGCCAATCTTAACCTTGTCAGGATCCATACGCACTCACTCAGACGAGACAATGTATCCTAGGAAGGGAACAGAGTGTGCATGAAAAACACATTTCTCCGCCTTGACAAAAAGCCCATTCTCTAGCAACCTCTGAAGCACTCGTCTGAAGTGCTGAATGTGTTCCTGGAGAGAAGACAAAAAAATCAATATGTCATCCAGGTAAACATATATTCAATTCAATTCAATTCAAATTTATTTGTATAGCGCTTTTCACAATACACATTGTCTCAAAGCAGCTTTACAGAAATTGCATTTCGGAAATGTACATAGAAAAATACAGTTAGTTAATCAAGTATTAATTTATGGCATAACATATCGCCGGCTTTGAGTCGTCTCTTCACAGGCGTCGAGTCGTCTCTTCACAGGCGTTGGGGCATCTGAAGTCTCCGTGAGAGGCTGGATACAAACTGGAGCTGACGAACGCTATTTACCTCGGGACTAGCGTCCCGAGATAACAGCAGAAAGGCAGATGGGAAATAATTAGCATAGCTGATGTTCATAATGTTAATGCATTCGAACTGATTCAGCAGTAGTATCAAAGGTTAAGGATTAAGTGAATGCTTGGTTAAAGAGATGCGTCTTTAATCTAGTTTTAAACTGGGACAGCGAGTCTGAGTCTCGTACAATATCAGGAAGGCTATTCCAGAGTTTAGGAGCTAAATGCGAGAACGCCCTCCCTCCGTTAGTGGACTTAGATATCCTAGGAATGACCAGAAGCCTCGAATTTAGTGATCTTAAAGAGCGCGATGGATTGTATGGCGATATAAGGTCTGTTAAATACACAGGAGCTAAACCATTTAGGGCTTTATAGGTCAGTAGGAATACTTTGTAATTGATACGTAACTTAATAGGTAACCAGTGTAGAGATGATAAAATAGGTGTTATATGATCATATTTTCTTGATCTAGTAAGAACTCTAGCAGCTGCATTTTGCACTATCTGTAGCTTGTTGATTGAGGATGCAGGACAGCCAGCTAATAAAGCATTACAGTAATCTAGTCTCGAGGTCATGAATGCATGAACTAACTTTTCTGCATCAGAAACAGATAGCATGTTGCGTAGCTTAGCAATGTTTCTAAGGTGGAAAAAGGCTGTTCTTGTAATATATGAAATATGATTTTCGAAAGTCAAATTGCGGTCTAGTATAACACCCAGGTCTTTTATTTGTATATTTATATATGAACTGATCAACCATATCTCTTAAAGAGAGAAGCAGCATGAGACTTACTGAACACTTCCCTCAGGTCCTGGTACTCCTTGGGCACGTTAGACAAATTCCCTCCCTCTTCCTGGAACACAGAAACAGGCACAGACAAACACGCAGACACTAGACATGACTCATGACACATATTACTCCAAGCAGACAGAATTGTGACCCCAGTCGATTCTGGGGTTGTGTTGAGTGAGCCAGAGATGACCAAGTACTATGGATACGAGTCCATGAGGAGAAAGATTATAGGCTCGGTGTGGTTTCCAGATGTGATGAGTGTGATGGATTCAGTAGTGTGTGAAATATTGGGGAGTTCCTGGCCATTGAGAGCAGTGACGGATATCTTGTGCGTGAGTGGGGAGACGGGGATCTGAAGTTGGTGAGCAAGTTTAGAGTCTATGAAATTACCTTCAGCCCCAGAGTCCAGTAAAGCTTTAGAGTCATGTGAGTGGGTTGCCCACCTCAGTTTTACCGGGAGGAGTGTAGATGATGAGGTCTTCTCGGCGGAGATCCCACCAGATAGTAGCCTCATAGTTACTACCGGGCTTGATCTTTTACCGGGCAGGAGTGGATGAAGTGGCCCGCTTTACCACAGTAGAGGCAAAGTCCTTGGGATCTCCGCCTTTCTCACTCCTCCCGGGAAAGCCGCTGCTGGCTCGAAAGTCCTCCGCGCTGCCAAAATGACGATATTGATGAAAGCGACTCATCTTGCTCAACTGAGCATCGACCCTCAAAACCAACTCAATCAGTCCATTCAAGCTTGGAGGTAGATCCAGCATGTAAATTTCTCTCTGGACACGGTCAGCCAACCTGTAATTTTTTGGCAGAGGTGGAAAGAGTAATAAAATATTCTACTCAAGTAAAAGTACTACTACTTCAATGAAATTTTACTTAAGTACAAGTAAAAGTACCGGTCTAAAAATCTACTCAAGTAAAAGTAAAAAGTAGCTCATTTAAAATTGACTCAGAGTAAAAGTTACTGAGTTACTTTTTTAACAGCGGGGGTGGGGTGGGAGACCCTCCCGTGTAGGGTTGTAATGGTATAAGATTTTCACAGTATGGTAACGTCTCAGAAAATATCACGGTTTACAGTATTAATCAATTGTTAAATAAATAAACTGTATTATTAAATTATGGGTATTATTATTATTATCATCAGTTAAAATGACAGTTAAATTAATGAAAACAGGATTTTTTTTTGGTTGAACAAATGCTTTTATTATAACAAACTTGAAATAATTTGTTTGTTTATTAAAATTTCAATAAAACATGTCTAATCAATTAAATTTGATAATTAATAATGAATTAGATTAACAACTTATTTTTAACATTAATAATTTATTAAAATGTTTAAGAATAATACTGTCCTATGAAATGTATTTTATTCAGAAAATTAATGTTTCTTTTTATTAGGGGTGTAACGATATTCAAACCAAACCGAGGAACCGCGATACAGAACCCACGATTCGAACGGCGATACTCTCATGGCGTACCGAACACGCCCCGCCCTGCAAGCTACCCCGGCCCCGACCAGCCCGGCTCATTGATTGGACCTGGAATCAGTGTTGCCAAGTCCGCTTATTATAAGCGACTTTGGGCTTGTTTTTCTGTAAAGTCGCTTACAAATATTGGTAGTCGCGGGTCGCGTTTTTTTTTGGGCTTGTTTCTAAAGTGTAGTTGCTTATTTGGGCTTGTTCTCAGCTCGTTGTCAAGCAGATATTTTCTATATGTTATTTAAATGTAGGAGTTTGAGTTTCCCTGTTCCCTCTGTCTCTCCCCTTTCCCTATACACAGAGTTATTCCCACCCACATCCTGCCTTTAATTGGCTCTGACCCAGATGGCAATGAGTACTAGCCAATCAGAGGCAGAGCAGGGCAATCGTTTTTTTTCTGGTTAGGAAAACGTCAATGAGTGACGTTTAAATGAAAATACGTGCGAGTCGCGACCGTCGCGACTGATGGTGACTGGACTGTAGGAGAGTTTTTATATATAAATTATATTTTAGATATTATAGATATAGATATTATAGTTTAATATTGTTTAACCCTTTAACTGTCACTCCCCCTTTTTTCGCATAGACATGAAAATCACTATTCAAACTTAAATGGTTGTAATTCAAGAATGCTTTGGAATATAGACCTATGGTTGGTCTTGTTTTAAAGAAGACATTTGCCAGATTAATGTTGAAGTGAAGTATTATGAAGTTATGAAAGTGAAACAGAAAAAAAGTTATACAAGTTTGAGTTTATGAAAATGAACAATGTAAAAATATAATTATTTATATTTTATATAAAATATATATATTACAAAATATATTTTACTCTAAAACTGCCGGAAAATGTAAGCCAAAAATCTGAAGAAGTTGTGTTCCAAATTTTAGGTTGATATATCAAAAAATGAGCTTTCAGTAAGATTTTATTTGGCTGCAGTACCAACATTTTTCAATAGATGGACAGCCAAGCTTCATTACAGAAGAAAAATAAACTACCGTGTGCACAGTTTTACAAAACTAGGCACAGTTTACCAATCTGTCCACATGGATGTAAATTGACAATCTGTACCCACAGTTTAAAACTATCTGTCACCACGGATTGTAACAGTAGCGGCAGCGCGGAGTAAACGCGAGTAAACGTGATCATCTCTTCCTCAGTTACAGAATAAACATGAATGGACACCTGAAGGTATGTTGAAAAATACAGTATACTTACTGAAAGGCATCATAACTCGTGTAATCGCTCAATCAGTGTTTCATCAGCGCAAAGACGTCAATAAAACTGCATAGCTTGTCACTAGCATTATATTTACCTCAGCAGGCTAGTGATTAAGTGTCCACAACTTGTTGGTTCCCAGAGAAATTAACTCTTGCACTAAATAAATGCACAATATTATCCTATATATTATATTTTACTTAACCTGTTAATTATATCTTGATTATTTAAAGTACGTTTAAAATATCTTTAATGAAAATGACAGCAACTGTGTAAATTATTATATTTCAATAACAAATTAGAGTAAAGTTAATGCAAAAACTGCCTTATGTTCAGTTTACATATTTCCATACAATGTGTTGGGTGTTGATTATTATATCTAAAAAATAAATAGCATCTAAATTTAGGCTCTGTTGTTAAACTTTAATGTTATAGTAATGTGCGGCTCCCTATACAGCATTAGCAGATTTTTAATCCTTGCAAAATGTTTATTTGTAATTGAATTAATTTAAAGACAAAGACACCATTTTTTCATTAAACCACTGTTTAATTTTTTTTTTTTAGCTTTCTAAACCGAACCGAACCGAGACGTCAAAACCGTGGGAAAACCGAACCGTCAGTTTTGTGTATCGTTACACCCCTACTTTTTATGATTTAATCCAAATATATTATCAAAAACGGTGGTAATCAAATGTAAATTTAAACTTGTGTCCTTTTATTTTTTGGGGAAGCGCTGCAAAAACAGATTTACTAAATTAAACCATGGACAAAAAAAAATATTCCTTTAAATAATATTCAAATAAAATGAATTATTATTGTTGTTATTATTATTATTTTGAGAAGTAGGCTACGCTCTTCTGTATGCCTACAATAGTAATATATTTCTGTCATAATTTCTCCTAGTAAAACCGAACTTTTATTTTGACGGGTTGTGAAGACCTGTTAAAAGTGTATTTGACAATGGATTTTCTCAAATAAAATTATGAAAATGCTCATTAGGCGTTCTCTGAGAGCAGCTCTGGAAATGTTCATGTATTCATATCGTGAGACGCTGAAAACACCATGAACTCTCACGAGTACTTGAGTTTGTAGTAGACAAACGCAGCTCAGCAGAACAAATAGGGTTATATATTTACTTGCAGTATTTTTGTGCTTAGCTTAAATATCCACTGACCATGTCGCGATTGGATTTATTGCACAGTTCTACTTTCCATGTATTCATCCATCCATTATTTTGCATGTTTTACGTGACATCTGCATTAAGTGAATTCCATTTTCATGACTGGATTCCGGGATTCCCTTTGCATCACGTAAATCGGGACATACCTTTATCTGAAGGAGGGATGGTGTCCTATATCCTCTTTTTGCAGCCACTTTGCGTCCACATTTTTTACAAATTGGATATCTATCCTCGAGGACAACCACGCTTTTTTTCTACTTTTCATACTGGCCATAATTCGCTTGGCGCTTAGCTTTCAGCTTCAGCTGGGCGTCACCTTTTTTGCGCGTTTGTTCTCCCGCCCTTCAATCCATTCAGTAGTTTCCGGAGTGTGTGATTTTTTTTTTTTCCCCCCCTTGTATTATTATTTTTTACTCAGTAACGGATATGATTTCAAATGTAGCGAAGTACAATACTTCAAAGAAAACGTACTTAAGTAAAAGTAAAAGTACAGATTTTAAAAACTACTTTAAAAAGTAGAAGTACAAAAAAAAACTACTCAATTACGTAACGCGAGTAAATGTAATTCGTTACTTTCCACCTCTGTTTTTTGGAATGTTTGGTTCTGGAAAATGTGCTACCACGATGGTGTGTCCATTAAAACACAGAAGTCCAGTACTCAGTCCATAATCATTTACTGCATAACTACAGCATCACATGAAATCGAGTTTCCCTCCTGCATCCACTTCTGACGACTTTGAAGGGAAGGAAGATAATCTCTGATAAAACTTGACCAGAATCTATCAGATAGAACTTGACTATGTCTCCACTTTCTACGTGAAAGTATTTCAGAATCAGCATACATTACTTGAGGCAAGGAAGCCTCTGGCCGCCCCATCAACAGTATATTAGGAGTTATGGGATCAGGATCCGATATATTAGATGCCACATATCCAAGAGTTTTAGAGTTCAACATCTCTTCCACTTCTACCAGCACTGTATATAAGACTTCTGCAGAAAGCCCCTGGGTACCCAATGTCACCCGTAAAGCTGCCTTAATGGATCTGACCTCTCTCTCCCAGCATCCTTCAAAATGCGGAGAATATGGAGGTGTAAAGTTGAATTGAATCTGGTGCTGAGAAAGCAGTTCTTGAAGGGCAGGGCTGAGTTGACTGAGTGCTTCTCTGAGCTCTCGCTCTCCTCCCCGGAAATTAGTTCCTTGGTCTGATATAAGTTCATAGGGTCGACCTCTGCGAGCTATGACACGCCGGAGGGCCAATAGGAAACTGTCTGTATCTAAACCAGATAACAGCTCAAGATGCACACATCTTGTTGTCTGACATTTGAAAAGAAGACCCCATCGTTTCTCATGTCTGCGGCCAACACTGATATTAAAGGGGCCAAAGCAGTCCATTCCAGTTGACCAAAATGGGGGCTTGTAGAGGCGGAGTTGAGAGGGAGGAAGATCAGCCATCCTCGGGACTGAAAGGAGAGCCTTTCCATCTTTTACATTCACGATATAATCGTTGAACCGATTTTACGGCTTGTCGTCCACGTAGAACCCAATACTTTCTACGAAGTTGGGCAAAGACTCTTTGTGGTCCTGGGTGACACAGAGTTGAATCAAGATCTACAATCAGAAGCTTAGTTATAGGATTCTTAGGGTCCAAAACGATGGGATGGATAGCTTCTAACTCCAAGTCCTCGCTCTGCCGAAGGCGACCTCCCACTCTTATGAGACCGGTCACAGGGTCCCACTCAGGTGCCAATTCAACAAGTCTACTGTGGTCTGAAACACTTTGATCTAGTTGGAGTAACTTGCTCTCCTCAGGAAAATCCTCCTCTTGTGCCTGACGAAGGAGTAACAGCTCTGCTTGATTCTGACTGAGCTTGTTCTCTGGCACTTGATCAGGAGAAAAATTCTCGATGATATCAGCAATCAACTCTCACCACGTGTTAAATTGGACAGGGTCGACTTTGGAAAGGCTTGGTAAAACTTGTGTCTGGCTACAAAACACAGGTTTTCTCATTTCTAGTGATACTTCATCAGGAGAAGTGATTGGATACTTCGGCCATTGATGAGGTGGTAAGGCAAGGAAAGGAGGTCCTCGAAACCAACGACTAATAGGAGATAGCTCTGTCAACTTCTTTCCTCTAGTAATTTCATCGGCCGGATTGTTTCCAGTGTCCACATATCTCCATTGTTCTGGTGTAGAATAATCTAAAATCTCAGTTATCCGATTAGCTATGAATATCTTATACCGACAAGATTCAGAGCAGATCCATGTCAGAACTGTGGTTGAATCAGTCCAGAGTGTCACTTTATGGAGGGGCACAGAAAGTTCCTTCACTAGGAGATTCGCCAGTTGAGATCCGGCTAGATCCGCACATAGTTCTAGACGTGGGATGGAAGTGGTCTTCTTTGGGGATACTCTAGATCGAGCCATAACAAATGAGGTGACAACTTCATTCCCATTTGAAAGATGAAGGTAGGATATGGCTCCATAAGCCCGTTCTGATGCCTCACAAAATACATGCAGTTCTCTCCTCTCTTCACCTGATCCTACTGATCCATACCACCGAGGAACTTGGATCTTGCTCAAGCCAGATAGCTCCTCTTCCCAAGCCATCCAGCTTCTCTTAATGCCTTCAGGAATATCTGGATCATCCCATCCACGCCCAGGTTTGATCCACAACTGCTGGAGCATGATCTTAGCAAGTGTAGTGAAGGGAATAATAAACC
The DNA here is from genome assembly GCF_051911475.1 of Siphateles boraxobius. Taxonomy (NCBI): domain Eukaryota; kingdom Metazoa; phylum Chordata; class Actinopteri; order Cypriniformes; family Leuciscidae; genus Siphateles; species Siphateles boraxobius. The sequence goes on from NW_027509064.1 coordinate 2,475,076, forward strand.
CCAACGGGTCATATTGCAGAGCAAAGATGCGATACAGAATCCGCAAAGTCAGGGTCTGGTTTTCAACAGGTTGGTGCTTATACCCCAAAGTATCCTGCAAACAGTGCCAGCTCATCCCAAGTGTGCCCTCACATGGATCATTACAATCATGGCTCAGCCATAAGTCGGTCTGCAGGGAACGTGCTTCTTCTGGTAAGGGGTCAACCACGGAGGCATAATTACTACTCCATTGTCTGATCTCAAAGCCTCCTTCACTCAGTGAAGGACACAGTTTCATGATCATTTCCTTTGCGTCGTCAATAGTAGGCACACTTTGCAAGCAATTATCAACATAGGATGAATGAAGGACTGAATCTTGAACTTCTGGATAGGTAGTTGAGATTCTTTTTGCATGTCTTTGAAGAGCATAAATGGCACAGCAGAGACTTGATGTAGTTCCAAATGGTAAAACTTGCCATTCATTCACCTCAACTGGGGCATCTCTGGTCATATTTCTCCACAGAAACCGTAAAAATGGTCTATCTGAAGGTAGTAATCGAACTTGATGAAACATGGCCCGTATATCGCCACTGATTGCCACTTGATATTCTCTGAAACGGAGAAGGACTCCGAGAAGAGAAAAACCCAAGGTAGGGCCAGATAACAAATAGGAATTCAGGCTTTCAACGTTAAATTGATAGGAACAATCAAATACTAAACAGTGTTTCCCATTATGTTCAACTAGATGATGGGGTGCATACCAAGATTCATCAGTGAAAGCCATTTCCTTTGGGTTCAGCTTCTTCACATAGCCAGATTCCACTAGCTTTTGAATCTCTTCCTCATATATTGCTGCACGCACTGGATTCTTTGCAATCTGGCGTTCTGTGCGACGCAATGCTGGCATTACTGATTGCTGCAGAGCATTCAATCTGGGTGCATGTTTGGCTCGAAGTAAAGGAGTGGCATATCATACAACACCATTCATTTCTAGGTATTCTGTTCTCTGCTGCAAACACTCCAGAGTATATTGGTCTTGCTTTGACCGAAAAACTGCCTTTGATGTCTGATGATACGGAAGAACATCGTCTTGCCACAATCTTTCTACATCCCTCTGTAACTGATCTTCTATGGAAGTAGCCAAGAAGTGGCACTGAGAGATAGAATCAGTCTCGGGAATCAAGGAAGTGGGACCCTGCAATACCCATCCTAGACGGTATGTAGTGCAATAGGACTTCCAGGAGGACCAAATGTTACTCGTTCTGTAGAGCATAGCAAATGAGGATGATCTGCTCCCACTAACAACAGAGGCTTAACCTGATGGAATTCTTCAAGAGGAATACTTCTAAGATACTGATAGCATCTTTGGAGAGTACGGACAGGGTAAGTCTGTTCAGGTAAGTCCAACATCTTGGATGTAAATACTGCACTGATCTCATATTTCCTTTGGCTAAAAGATGCTGGGGAGATGGAGAATGTAACGCTAGTGCCATTAATCTCCTCAGAACCCTGTCGAATTGTTGTCAACCTTAGAGACTCAGCCGGCCCATTTAGGCCCAACATCTCTGCAGCCGGAGAAAGGAGCATAGTTCTTTCGGAACCGTCATCAAGAATGGCGTAAGTCTCCACAGTCCTTCCTTCATTACTCAGAATGACTTTTACCACTTTCAAAAGCACAGAATTAAGGCCACTTGGTCTACTCAAATAGAATATACCAGAGTCAGATTTACGAACATTGACTTCGTGTAGAACTCCCAAATGGCGTTCCTTGCAGTATGGACAAGGCTTCTTCAAGTCACAATTAGCGGAACGATGTGTCCGACCACATCTCCAACAACGACCATTATCCAGGATCCATTTTTCTTTAGCCTCCACATCAAACTGTTGGAACTTTATACACTGACTCAAGTGATGGGCTTTATGACCACAAAAGGCACAGAAAGGTCCTGGGTCTAATTGTTTGCTATACGAATTAGTGGGCTGAGACATTCTACCTTTCGGGTTATAATGTTCCTCCTGATTTGCACCCTGCAAAAAGGTGGCTGTGGGATACCAAGATCTGGGAGGTCTCTCTTCTCTCACTTGATACTTTGTTGCCCCCTTTGATTGGTCAGATACTTGAACTACCAGACTTTGGCATTCTGCTTCCTCCTCCAGCCATTTTGCAAAATCCACCAAATTATAAGGAACATTCTGATTAACAGTTCGAATATGTCTAGCAAAACTGGAAACATGATGGGCTGAAAGTTTACTTAAAAGCTGGTGAACATGAGAAGAACAGGCCAACTCTTTCGCCTCTTGATCTTGACCCCATGATTGGAGCATGCCTACCAGAGCCTGGACTCGTATCGCAAACTGACCAAACCCAAAGGAACGTATAGCTGGAAGGTTCTGAATAGAAGCCAACTCCCGTAACACTAAGTGATGAGGTTGGCCATACTTCCTTTGGAGGGCATGTAATGCTGTAGTATAAGGCTGGGGATCATGAGCATATGCCAGGGCTAAATGCCGCGCATCATCAAGCTTCAGATGATCCAAAAGAATATGATATTTGTATTGTTCTGATTCCTCTGAAGGCAATAGATTTTTTAATGCCATATTTAGCATTGCAAATTCTTGAGGATCGTTTCTTTTGAAACATGGAAATGAATACCTCTCAACTGCAGCTAGTCTTGAATTCCCAGTTACAGAGGAAGGCTGAATATAGGCTGCCACTACCGGTTGATTCACCATTGAATCTCTGGCCTGGATCATATCCGGAGGTCCAAACGGTTTCTGAGGTCTAAACACAGGAACATTACTAGTAGCAGTCACATCTGAAGGGCCCATGGATGGTCCAAACTGTGCAGGAGGCATCGAAGGAACTTGATTCATTGATGATGGTACGGCCATCGGAAAGACATGACTTGGATTAACAAAAGGTCCATAAGGGTGATATAATGCAGGAGGAGGAACGGGTACTGGATAATTTGGAAACATCCATGAGGGAAATCCATGGCCTTGCCCTTGGCTAGGAACAGGCCCACCGCTTCTTGTTAAATGCGAATCATTGGCTGGATAACCTGGATACAATGGCTGTTGGATTAAGGACCAAGGCGGAACATTGCCAAACTGAGTTGGATTCATACTCATTCCAGGAAGATTCTCTGAAGGCTGGAACTGAGAGTGAGCATGCCGTGTAGCAACAGGTTCCGTTAACATGTGTGCCTCAGGAAGCTGTAGAGAACTGGGTTCTAATGATCCTCCCCCTTCTCGTGGCAAAGGCGTAGGCAGCATAGATCTTGGTGGAGGAGGGAGAGTACTTTGTCTGCTGAGTTGAGGAGGTGATGTAGGTGGATCAATATCATGTCGGTTTGCCTCATGTTGTCTTAAGCATACACTCAATTCATGAACAAGAGATGCTCTAGAATTGTCATCCTCTTGATTATGTTTAACAGGAGATGTTGTCTTAGAACTCTGTTTGGAACTGATCGAAAAGGAAGAATTTCGACTTCTTATCTGCATCTCATTCTCTGGCTCAGTTCTGACAACATTTCTTTTATTTGATGTACATCGCCAGCAAGATCCTTCACCCGAGTCTCAGCTATGGCAGCTCACTGTGATACTTCCAGAAGCACATGATCAGAAATAGTTTGTCCTTGTGTGCAAGGTGGTATGGTTGACTGAGTCAAATAATCTTGATGCAATCTGGGGGGGGTTTGATACCCGTTTAGGTCTCTTAGAATCATCTTGATTCATCCTAGTAGCCTCTCTGGCTCGAAGGACCATGTAATTTTTTGGAATGTTTGGTTCAGGAAATGTGCTACCAGGATGGTGTGTCCATTAAAACACAGAAGTCCAGTACTCAGTCCATAATCATTTATTGCAACAGATGAATCAGGCCACAAAGTAGAATTGGACTCAGATATAGAGTTGTATGGTTTGTATAAACAAAATAAACAAACAGAATCTTAAATATAATTAACACCATAGAACTTTAACTAATAAATCATTAATCACATAATCCAATCCTAAACAATTCAACATCAAAATAGTAAGAAACACGAGAATCATAATCACATAGAACATTTCAGAATTAGACGAACAGAATCTCTGAAATTAACATCAAGAAACAAATCAAAAGGGCACAAACTTGCATTGTCAGGAACACATCAACTCTTCAAAGGCTCTCATTAAGAGAGAAAGAAAGTACAGTCTGTTTCCATAGCATATGGCACACACCAACACACCAAACAATAGTACCTTATCACTCATTAAGTGCACCTGAGGAGACTTAGCTCCTCCCATGACTGGCTATGTCATGTGATCCATAGGAATTCTCAACACAACCCATGCAGGAATCTGTCCCACTGCGCCTCCTTGTTCCATTGGCACTCTGCGGCCAGGTTGCGGAATTGGATGGAGTATTCCGACACCGAGCGATCTCCCTGGTGGAGATCGGCGAGTAGTCTGGCGGCCTCCTTACCCGACACCGCACGATCGAAGACTCTCCTCATCTCCTCCGAGAGTGCCTGGAACGAGGTGCACCATGGGTCCTGGTTCTCCCACACCGCCGCTCCCATAAAAAGAGACGCTTTGCCCGAAAGCAACGTGAGGACAAACGTTACCTTTGACTGTTCCTGGCTGAATGTTTGTGGCTGTAACGAAAAATGCATAGAGCATCTGGTAAGGAAAGCTCTGCAATATTCAGGCTCACCTGAATATCCCTCTGGTGAGGGTAGGCGTGGCTCACAATGAAAATGCGACTCTGGTGGAATGGCCGGAAACGGCGCAGCGGGACCCCTCAGATTTTGTAGCTGTTGGGTGAGCTCAAACACAAGAGCGTGGACCACCCAACCTGTATTGGAGATGCTCTCCTCTTGTTGGTCCATTCTTGCAATGCTGCAGGAAGAAAACTCGTCCCAGTTAGTCGAACTTGCTGCATCCATGATGTGGTCAGATCGTTCAGTTACAATAACAAGAACTGGATGCAAGTTGCAAGTTAAACGCTTTATTAAGCAAGTGAAGACAGTTGCAGGTCAGGCGAACACAAACACCGATGGTAGGTGGTGCAGGGACCTTGGTAGGCAACACGGTGATGGTGCTCGGTGATCCAGTGCAGTAAATCCTCAGTGACAGTGCGAGGTGATCCAGTGGGGAAGTGTGGGAATCCAGACAGAACACAAAGTAAATACACAAAATCCAACGAACGGAACGGGGAACGGGAACGGGAACGGGAACAGGATCACACACCGGGGAAACCACAACGATCTGACAACATGAGACACCAGTTACTGAACATATAAAGGGACAAACAAGTGGTGACAGCTGGTGCTGTAATCAGCAGTGATCAGTGACCACGCCCACGCCCACACACACACACAGCACGTGTGAAGAGAGAGAGACGGTGGATTCATGAACCGTGACAATTATAGGTTGTATTTTTAAACAGTTTGAATATTTTGGAAGTGAAATATGAAAGGTGCATATGGATTATTTAATTTGTAATAATGAAAATGTGTTATATTATATTTTAAATATTCACAGCTTAAATATTAAACCATGGTGAATTTCAGAACATCAAATTGCAAGCCCTAAAAATACAAAACATTAAAATGCAAGCAGGGTTAATGCAATGCCTATTTTTTTAAGTAGTGCAATGCAACAGGCTTTTTTGTTTCAAAAACTTTTGGCATTATTTTACTTCCATATAAATCACAGCATCAGTATAATTTGTGTCAGAGCAGAGTCAGCATTCCTTTTGTGTTCTATGAAAGAAAGGAATTTAAACAACATCGGAAGGGTTAGTAAACGATTTTTCATTTAATACATTTTCAAAAGTCACATTTTCTTCTGCATCATTGTGTAACATGATAATCTGTACACGTATATGCAGTTTTTCAAGAATAAATAAAAGTCACTCTAAATCGTCTTGCACCATCAAACATATGGACTGGACAGGGATTACTTCCTCATCTTTAGACTAGCTTTCTGAAGCCCTAACAAGGCAATTAAGAGCCTCCAGACTTTTGTTGGATCTGACCTGTCAATATAAAAGCCCTCTGAATGAATCCCAGGAACACAAGATGCTACCTGGAACAGAGCAGAGGAAGATGGCTGCAGGGAAGGAAGTGTGAAGTGACGAGTGGGAAATTAATTAACGTTCAGGAGCGTGAGCACAGGCGTCTGCCTCTAGCAAAACAGTTCCCTAAATCATGGATGATACTGCGCCTCTTCTCACGTGACCTGCCGCTGGATACGGAGCAGTTAGTGGCACATGAAAATGTAATGAGATGTCTATGACACCTTTTTAGACGTCTTTCTCTCTCTCGCTCTCTCTCTCTCTCTCTCTCTCTGTCTCTCTCTCTCTCTCTCTCTCTCTCTCTCTCTCTCTCTCTCTCTCTCTCTCTCTCTCTCTCTCTCTCTCTCTCTCTCTCTCTCAGTGAGTTGGACCATGAATGAAATCTGGCAGTGATATGATAATGCTGAGAACTGGGGAAAAGGAAAATAAAAAAGGACATGGTAAACAGTTGATTATGATATGATTGATTTCTTTTTATGAAAACCTCTTCTCCATTTACATTTAAATTTATTCATTTAGCAGACGCTTTTATCCAAAGCGACCTACAAATGAGAACAATAGAAGCAGTTAAAATAACAATAGGACAACAATATGCAAGTGCTATGACCCTTCCCAGTTTAATCTAAGGCACATGTACTTGTGTTTCTTTTTTTAAAATAGATATAGAATAGAAGGGAAAATGTTAATGGATAAAGTGTTGCTGAAAAAGATGCATCTTCAGCCGTTTCTTAAAAAGGGCTATGGACTCAGCCGCTCTGGATGAGTTAGGTAGATCATTCCACCAGCAGGGAACAGTCCAGGTAAAGGTCCAAGAAAGAGATTTTGTGCCTCTTTGAGATGGCACACAAGATGACGTTCACTTGAAGAGAGCAAGTTTCTGGATTCCACGTAAGTCTGAAGTAATGAGTTTAGGTAAAAGGGAGCAGAGCCAGTGGTTGTTCTGAAGGCAAATGTCAGCAACTTGAATTTGATGCGAGCGGCAACCAGTGCAATTTTGTGAGGAGAGGAGTGACGTGTGCCCTCTTCGGCTCGTTAAAGTCCACTCTAACTGCACGATTCTGGATAAGTTGCAGAGGTTTGACAGTGGAAGCTGGAAGACCAGCCAGGAGAGCATTACAATAGTCCAGTCTGGATAGAACAAGTGCTTGGACAAGGAGTTTTGTAGCATGCTCTGATAGGAAGGACCTGATCCTCCTAATGTTGTATAAGGCAAATATACAGGACCGGGCAGTTCTAGCATTGTGGTTCTGTGAAGTTTAATTGATCATCAATCACAACTCCAAGGTTCCTGGCTGACCTGGATGGAGTTATGGATGACAAACCTAGCTGAATGGAGAAGTTGTGGTGTAGTGTTGAGAGGCCGGGACCACAAGCAGCTCTGTATTCGCAAGGTTTAGTTGAACTTGAAGGTGGTGGTCCTTCATCCAGCAAGAAATGTCTGTCTGGCAGGCTGAGATGCGAGCAGCTACCGTCAGATCATTAGGCTAGAATGAGAGGTAGAGTTGTGTGTCATCCGCGTAGCAGTGATAGGAAAAGCCATATTTCTGAATCACAGATCCTAATGATGTCATGTAGATGGAAAAGAGAAATGGTCCAATCACTGAGCCCTTAGGCACCCCAGTAGATAGATGTTGGGTCTTAGACACCTCACCCCTCCATGACACCCTAAAGGACCTACCTGAGAGGTAAGACTTAAACCACTGGATGCGGTTCCCAGGATGCCCTTCGTCTTTAGGATTGACAGAAGGATCTGGTGGTTAACTGTGTCAAAGGCAGCAGACAGATCCAGCAGGATCAGAACTGAGTTTGAAAGCTGTTCTTGCCAACCTCAGAGCTTCAATTACTGAGAGCAGTGCAGTCTCAGTTGAGTGTCCGCTTTTGAAACTAGACTGGTTGTTGTCCAGGAGGTTGTTCTGTGTAAGAAAGGAAGATATCTGGTTGAAAACAACTCGTTCAAGTGTTTTCGCGACAAATGGAAGAAGGGATACCGGTCTGTAGTTTTCCAGATGTGCTGGATTTAGAGTGGGTTTCTTAAGCAGTGAGCCTGCTTAAATGGTGTGGGAAAGGTACCAGTGTGAAGAGAGGTGTTGATGATGTGCGTGAGTGCTGGTACAACTGAGGAAGAAATGGCTTGAAGTAGATTACTGGGAATAGGATCAGTTTGTGGTTTGGTAAATTGTCCGCTGATGGTGGTTGTTTTATTTACGAAGAATGTGGCAAAGTCGTCAGCTGTTAGGGTTGATGAAGGAGGAGGAGGGTTGAGAAGAGAGGAGAAGGTTTTAAAAGCATGCGAGAGTCAGAAGAATTGTTAATTTTGTTGTGATAGTAAGTCATTTTAGCAGTAGAGATATTAGCAGAGAAGGAAGAGAGGAGGGATTGATAAAGACCAAGGTCAGTAGGATCTTTTGTTTTGCGCCACTTCCTCTCTGCACCCCTGAGTTCAGAGCAATGTTCGCAGAGAACATCAGATAATCAGGGGGCAGAGGGTGTGGCGCGGGCTGGCCTGTAGGAAAGGGGGCAGAATATGTCCAAGCAGGATGTTAAAGTGGAGAAAAGAGTATCAGTTCCACTGTTAGTATCTAGTTTTGAGAGCTGATCAGGTGGAGGAAGTGTGGATGAGACCAAAGAGGATAGGCGAGAGGGTGAGAGTGTGCGTAAGTTTCGCCGAAAGGTGACCTGTGGAGGAGTGTGTGTTGTGTTCTGAGGCAGGTTGAAGTTGAGAGTGAGGAGGAAGTGATCTGAGGTGTGCAGCGGAGTGACCAGTGCATGGTCAGTGGAGCAGTAGCGCGTGTAAATAAGGTCCAATTGGTTACTTGATTTGTGAGGTGCCACAGTAAATACTCGTTTGAGGTGAACAAAACAAACTCCACGACAAAACATTAGAAAGCTGCAAATTTTATGTAGTTAAGACACAATAATAATGCTATCCGAGCTAGTGACTTCTGAACGGCATAATGTTCAACTGAATACACATTAAAAAAAACACATAAAAACACACGTTTATTATTTTCGTTAGTAGCAATTTACAAAGTATATTCATTAACATTAGTTAACACATAAGGTATCATGAGCTAACAATGAACAAGTTAAGACCTTTATTAATCTACATTAATGTTAATTTATAAATATACTGTTCATTGTTAATTCATGTTTGTTTGTAATATAGTAACTAATTAAATTAACTTGATATATAATACAATAACTTTGAAATTAACAAGAAATTAAAAATTCACCTGCTGTAAAAGTATTGTAAAATCCAAATGTATAAATATTGTCTATTAACAAATTGAACCTTATTGTAAAGTGATTCTGTTTATTGTTTAATGAATTATCAGCCTTTTTGCATTTCCCCTTTCATCATCATTACATTTGATAACACTTTAGAATACTGTTCCGTCGTGAATGAATAACTACACCGGAAACAAATGTGTAACGCGCTATTAACATTTTAGTAACTACTATTAACTAACAAGAAACGTTGATTAATGAATTTGTAAGTAATAGCACTCAGTTGTTTGGTAGTTCATTCAGAACAATAGCACTTTATTTTACAGTCCTGTTCCCCATGTACATACTATGTACTTATTGTATTAGTTGCAATAACTGGGTAATAACTAGGTACTACCCCTAAATCTATCCTTAACCCATGTAGTTACCTGATATTACCCAGAACTATCTTAGGGAAGTACACTGTGAGTACACATATTGCACATACTGTAAAAATAAAATTTTACAGAACTACCAAAACCTACTATATATTGGTTCATAATTAATTTAAGGAATGCATAATGTATAATTAATTCTAAAGTGAAGATTATTTGAAAAAGTGTTCTAAAGTGAAAAGCATGATATCTCTCTAAAGACTGTAGTCATTGTAAGCTTTGGAGCGTTTTGAGAAGTTTTGGATAGACTCAAGTGTTACTACATCCTTAAAGGAATTAGTAATTATTTGGATCAGTATTCTAAAGTAAAGGTCATGGTAACACACTAGTAATGACTCAAGTGTTACCAAATCCATCGGAAGGAATTACTATCCAAAACATTACAAAACCTCAAAAACTTGATTTCAGTCGGGAGTTATCATGTTTTTTTCACTTTAGAATACTGAAGGATGTTACCTTACATTTGAATTAGCTATATTTTAATTGTATTGAAAACTTGCTTTTTTTACAGATTAAAATTACAATGTTTTCACTGTCCTAAACGGCATAATGCTATCTTTATCTTTTCTTCCCACGATAAAATTCATACAGTTTCTGAAATAATACGGAATTTGTTCTTGTCCTGTACAGTTTAACACTGTTGTGCTGTAACATTTCCCACCATAAAATAGTAATGGTTTAAACTCTCTATATTTGAAGACATGACATCAAGACAACACGTCTTTTTAATCACATGGTTTAATTTATTTGCTAAGCTCAATACATATTATGTATATACTATTTAAAAGTTTGTGGTTAATAAGATTTTATTTTAAAGAAAGAAAGAAAGAAAAACGTGATATTGATCAAAGAATTCTGAAAAAGAAAAAAAATCACGGTTTCCACAAAAGTATTCAGCTGCATTGATAATAATAAAAAAAGCTGCAAATCAGCTTTTACGAATGGTTTTTGGCACTGAACACTGATGCCAAAAAAAAAATCAGCTTTGCTTAATTTGTCCTCCGGGAAACATATAAGTATCTTCTATCACTTCCGAAAGGGCAGTACTAAATGAAAAAAATGATCTTTAAACAAAATAAGAAAAAAATTTACACATTCATCCTGTTCAAAAGTTTTCCCCCCAGACTCTTAATGCATCGTGCTTCCTTCTGGAGCATCAGTGAATGTTTGAAACTTTTGTAATAGCTGCGCATGAGTCCATTATTTGTCCTTAGTGTGAGAGATGGATCTCAAAATCATACAGTCACATGCTGGAAAACCAAAGAATTTGCAGGCTGGAGGAATTTTATGAAGAACATTAGGCAGTTTAACTTTTCAGGACAAACAAGGGACTCGTGAACAACCATAAAAAAACACACAAAAAAAACAGCCGTGGATCATCCAGGTACCAACACAGTATTAAGAATCAAATATGTATATTTTTTAACGGGGTCATTTTTCAGAATCAGAATCAGAATCAGAAAGAGCTTTATTGCCAAGTGTGCTTGCACACACAAGGAATTTTACTTGGTACTGAGGCTTCCAGTGCACATATACAAATACATATACGACAAGTAATAGTAATACAAATAGTAATACAAATTCTACAAATAAAATTATAAAAAATATGAAAATACTATAAAAATATATGGTCACAGTTGGGTTTTGTCAGAATAACATTTACAGATAATGAACATATTTACAGTATTTTGTATAGTATGAATAAATATAAATATAAATATCACCTGAATTTTTAAGATATTGCACTAAACAGTGGGAGTATTGCACTTACAGGCATATGCCTTGGAGATGTTAACTGTTCAGAAGGGAGATGGCCTGTGGGAAGAAACTGTTCCTGTGCCGAGATGTTCTAGTGGTCTGATTCGCCGTCTTGACGGTAACAGTTCAAACAGGTGGTGACCAGGGTGAGTGGAGTCTGTGATGATTTTACCTGCTCTCTTCCTCACTCTGGAAGAGTACAGGTCCTGGAGGGATGGCAGGGGGGCACCAATAATCCTCTCCGCAGTCTGGATTTTCCGTTGTAGTCTCCTGATGTCTGATTTGGTAGCTGAACCAAACCAGACAGTGATGGAAATGCCTTAAACAGACTCAATAACGGCTGAGTAGAACTGAATCAGCAGCTCCTGTGGCAAGTTGAACTTCCTCAGCTGGCGAAGGAAGTACAGTCTCTGCTGGGCCTTTTTCACAGTGGAGTCAATGTGATTGTCCCACTTCAGGTCCTGAGAGATGATAGTGCCCAGGAACCTGAATGACTTCACTGCTTCACTATATATATATACATATATAAGCTATGGGTTGAATGTCACAGGTTGCCATCTTGGAATTACGGTAATGACATTGCGTGAATGCAGCAAAAGCTTTTTGTTTTTGTTCAGGAGGAAATGTAAGAGGCAGTTCCTGTTTGTTTGTGGCGCTCAGTAACTGTCTGTCTACAACTCTGTACTTACAGAACGCTCTGATGACGTGTGATGTCTGCGCGAGCAGGGTGTGCAGAGGTATGGATATACATATTGTCAGGCAGGACATCGTACCATTGCATTCGGTCCTGAGACTTCCACAGAAAATATACAGTATGTACATGTTTTAATATGTAGACCACTTCTATTATTGATTGCTATTAGGATGTGAAGAGAGTTTCAACCATTTTAACAAAAAGTATTTATAAAAAGAATTGCCTGCCCTACCTTTAATATTCGGGGTGATATCCTCATGGTACCCTCAATTTACAGTACTAATACTGTTTTATTAATAACAGAGCCAATAATGTTTTTATTAGTAATTATTATTATTAATTCAAAAAATTATAATAATTACCAGGCAAAATTGATTAACCTATTCCTAAGTATTACCCACATATAATTATCTGCAAGGTAATAAAGAATGGTTATGAACAGAGGCCTGCAAGGAAATTCTCTCAAGTACACCGACAGACGTGCCTGAAAAAAAGGTGGGTGTGACTTGCACTTTCACACATGGCTTCACACGCTGTGATTGATGGGAGTGTTAAAATGTAAATCATTAATAACACTATCAATTCAAGCAGGCTCACACATATACACAGTGAAAGACACACAATTTCTGATGTGATGAGCACATGCAGACACAGTGATGGACACTAATGGTTAGTCAGTCAGTAGTCACATGGCCTGTGATTGACAGATCATCGGACTCATTCCTGCGCTCAGCCTATGGCTGCTGTGTCATCTCAGTAAATGAGTCTTGAACAGGACCAGTGATCCAGTCAGCTTCTGTGGTTCCGGCATCCATTACAGTTCATTTTTAGCTGCTGAGAGTGGATGTGTGTCTGTCTGTTGGAGGCTGAGTTATACAGTATATCCAGAGGCACCTGAATACACTGAAAATATGGAGCTAAGCGCTAAAACATGTGCTTTGTTTGGTGTCATCTAAATTAATTGATTTCATTCAAATAAAAATATTATTTAAAGGGATTGTTCACCCAAAAATGAAAATTAGCCCATGATTTACTCACCCTGAACTGAACCCATCCTGTATATGACATTCTTCTTTCAGACGAATACAATCAGAGTTATATTTAAAAATGTCCTGGCTCTTCCAAGCTTTATAATGGGAGTGAAAGGGTATATGTTTTTGGAAGTCCATCAGAGCCTATCCATCCGTGATAAAAGTTTCCCAAACGGCTCTGGGTGGGTTAATAAAGGCTTTCTGTAGTGAAGCGATGAGTTTGTGTAAGAAAAATATCCATATTTAAAACTTTATCGACTAAAATAACTAGCTTCTGTTAAAGCTTCAGAAAGCCTTCATAAGGTTTGGAAGAGGCAGGACATTTTTAATATAACTCTGATTGTATTTGTCTGAAAGAAGAATGTCATATACCTATGATGGCTTCAGGGTGAGTAAATCATGGGCTAATTTTTGGGTTGACAATTAAATTTAAGTGTAAGATCAGGTATAAATAGCTCCTTAATTACAGGTTCACACTTTTTACAATGTAAATATGAGAATCACATAGTTTTAAAGGAATATTATTGGATATGTTTCCCCCTTAATGTCAATGGACAGCACTACTGGTATTCTGTCCATTACCACAGACAATAATTTTAACCTGTTGCTCGAAAAAAAAAAAATTTATCAGAGATTTAAAAGCAGAAGCTCATTTTTTTAAACAAATAATAAATTATTAAATATGAATTACATGAATGGAGTACAAGGATGAAGTACAACCAAATAAAGAGAAAAGTAAATGCATTAGGTGGGTAATTGATCTATTCTTCATCAATAGGCTACAAAATATGAGCAAACTAATTTGTCAAAATCAAAATCTGTATCATTTAAAAACAAGATTGTTTTCTAAGGAAAATGTTTTATATAATGGTATAACACTTTCAGAAATATTATTCAGAAATTACCTGTAATTACAGCTTGGCTATTTACACAATGAGAAGACAACATCGCAGAACATTTGTCAAATCCATTGCTTATTATTACTAATACACCTGTAATATTATTTTAATAATGGGCCAGTTATTAGTATTGTCGTTGATATTATATACGCGGCGTGATTGACAGCTTTGACAACAAATGGATATACGTGAATATCAGATGACATGATTTTTCACAACTTTTCATTGGTCATTTAGATAATGTGAAGCATACTGTATACGGAAATGAACCTGGACATTCTATCCGTCGAAAAATCGACATACGCGGTTTTCATCGGACAGCGACGATACATTAACGTCTCAGGTTACGTATGTAACCCTGGTTCCATGATAGGGAACGAGACGCTGCGTTTGAGACGCGGTGGGAACGCTCTGCGTGATTACGTCATGAAGCATGTGTAAAATCAGTCCAATGGAAGCCCGCTACGACATAGGTGACGTCATAGACCAGGAAACTATAAAGCAACCCTGAAATCAGACCGCGATAGCTTCTGAAAAACCTGAAGCAAGTCGATCAGGGCATGCAGGAAGTATGGCAGGCAAACGCAGCGTCTCGTTCCCTATCAGGGAACCAGGGTTACATACGTAACCTGAGACGTTCCCTTTCAAGGGAACTCGAGCTGCGTTTGAGACGCGGTGGGAACCCTATACCCACTACGCCATAATGACAAATGCCCGTTCTGTGTGAGGTCCTGCGCACACTAAGAAGCAAGCAACCTCGCCCCAGGAGGGGAGAGGTCAAGGTCATAAAACCTGACAAATGTATGCGGAGAGGACCATCCTGCCGCATTACATACGTCAAGAAGGGAAACTCCCGAAATTAAGGCCATAGAGGCCGCCATACTCCGAGTAGAATGGGCCCGCACTGCCATAGGTGAAGGCTGTCCGGCCGCTTCATAAGCCAATGAAATAGCCTCGACTATCCATTTACTCATAACCTGCTTAGATGCAGGGCATCCTCTCTTGAGTGACCCAAAACAAACAAATAGTTGCTCAGATTTACGCCACAGGGCAGCTCTGTGAACGTAGGCATCTAAAGCCCGGACTGGACATAACAGGTTAAGCTGGTCCTGGTCAGGGGTATTAAAGGGTGGAGGATAAAAGGCCTGCAGCACTATTGGGCCCCCAACATTCAGTGGGACCTTAGGAATATAACCCGGCCTGGGGTAGAGAAATGCCTTCACCATACCAGGTGCAAATTCCAGACATGAAGGAGCAACCGACAAAGCATGTAAATCACCAATTCTCTTGATAGATGAGATAGCAAGGAGAAATAAAGTCTTTAGAGTGAGGAACTTTTCAGAAACCTCCTCGATGGGCTCAAAGGGAGCAAAAGCCAGACCCTCGAGTACAATGGCCAAGTCCCAAGCCGGTGCTCTAGAGTGCAGTGCAGGTCTCAACCTCAATGTACCACGTAGAAAGCGAGTAATTAGAGGGTTTCTCCCAATAGAAGTACCCCCCCAGAGGGGTGTGGTAGGCAGATATAGCCGCCACGTAAACCTTTAGGGTGGAAGGAGATAACCTGGCCGAGAAACGGTCTTGCAGAAAATCAAGAACTGAACCAACAGGGCAGTTAACAGGATCTAAGCGACGTTCACCACACCACGTGGTGAAAAGTTTCCATTTTAGCGTATACAGCCTTCTCGTGGAAGGAGCTCTGGATTGAAGAATGGTTTCTACAACATCGGTCGAAAGACCGGTCTCCCTGAGCCTGGCCCCCTCAGAGGCCAGGCCCACAGTTTCCACAACTCCGGCCGAGGGTGAAATATCGTGCCCCCGGCCTGAGACAGGAGGTCCACCCTGATTGGGATCTCCAAGGGGGAGCCGTCCAGAAGAGACACCAAGTCCGAGAACCAAACTCGGGTCGGCCAATAAGGGGCTACTAGTAGCAGACGAGCTCCTTCTCGGCGAACCCTCTCCAGAACCCCCGGAAGCAAAGATATCGGGGGAAAGGCGTACAGGTGCAGCCTCGGCCACACCTGCACCATAGCATCCAGACCGAGAGGAGCTGGGTGCGTTAGAGAGAACCACATGGGACAATGGGTTGAATCTGATGATGCGAAAAGGTCTACCTGAGCACGACCGAACTTTTCCCACAGGAACTCCACCACTTCTGGGTGAAGTCTCCACTCCCCGGGCCTCAGCCCCTGTCTCGACAGAATATCTGCTCCCACATTCTGACGCCCCGGAATATATACCGCCTTGAGCGACAGTAACTTCCCCTGGGCCCATAGGAGGATCTGATGGGCCTATTTGCAAAGGTGACGTGACCTCAGACCCCCCTGATGGTTGATATAGGAGACCACCGAAGTGTTGTCTGTGCGGACCAACACGTGATGGCCTCTCAGGTCTGGCAGGAAATATTTGAGTGCTCGAAATACCGCCATCAACTCTAAACGATTTATGTGCCAGGAACATTGATGGTCCTGCCACAGACCTTGCGCCGAGCGGCCACTCATGACCGCCCCCCCATCCCGTGAGGGAAGCATCCGTCGAAAGCGTGACGCGTCGACAAGGAGCCCCCAACACTGGGCCCTGGGCGAGGAACCAAGGTTTCTTCCACAAGGCCAAGGCACGAAGGCATAGCCGCGTGACCTTGATCTTGCGGAACGGATTTCCCCTCGGAGAAAACCCCTTGGTCCTGAGCCACCACTGCAGGGGTCTCATGTACAGAAGGCCAAAAGTAACAACGTTGGACGCAGCTGCCATGAGACCCAACAGTCTCTGAAACTGTTTCGCGGTGAGTGACTGGCCTAGTTTCACATTCTTTGCGGCTGTGAGAATCGCAGAAATACGAGCAGGAGACAGTCGTGCCTGCATTGTGGTCGAATCCCAAATTACACCTAGAAAAGTGGTCCTCTGAGCAGGGAGGAGCACACTCTTTTTTGGTGTTGAGCCGCAACCCCAAACTCTTTATGTGGGACAGAACAGCATCTCGATGCTGAACTGCCACCTGCTCTGACTGAGCTAAAATCAACCAATCGTCGATGTAATTTAATACGCGGATGCCCTGGAGTCTCAACGGAGCGAGAGCTGCATCCACGCATTTTGTAAAAGTGTGGGGAGATAAACCTAGGCCAAATGGAAGAACCCGATATTGGTATGCTTCGCCCCCGAAAGCGAACCTCAGGAACCTCTTGTGATGAGGATGGATAGATACATGGAAGTAAGCATCCTTCAAGTCTATTGTGACAAACCAGTCCTCGGACTGAACCTGTGATAAAATCTGTTTGAGTGTAAGCATTCTGAACTTGAGTTTCTGAACCCTGCTGTTTAACTGGCGCAGGTCTAGAATAGGACGCAGCCCTCCATCCTTCTTTGGAACAATGAAGTAACGGCTGTAAAACCCTGACTCTCTGCTGGGAGGAGAAACCCTTTCTATAGCTCCCTTTCGAAGAAGTGTCAGTACTTCTTGCTCCATTACCAGAGCCTGCTGTGAGTCCACCACCGTGGGGAGGACTCCTTGAAATCTGGGCGGACGAGAACCGAACTGAATTCTGTAACCCTTTTCTATTATGTGCAGGACCCATAGAGAAATATTTGGCAGAAGTTTACACGCTGCCAGAAATTCCGATAAGGGAACCAGTCCCTCTGGATTTGATTGAACAATCATTTCGGCGCCCTGAAGCGGCGAACCGGCAGGGAACCACCGAACTGACCGTTCTACAACCCTCCTCAGAGGATTGCACGGGGACGCTGACACCTCGGTGCCCTGAAGCGGCGAACCGGCAGGGAACAACCGAAGTGGCAGCGCTGCGGCTCTCCTCGGAGAGTCGCCCCCCGGAGGGTGCCAAGGAGGGACGGTTCCTCGGAACCGTTCCTCCCTGGAGGGGACCACCCTCAGAAGCCTGATAGCCTTGGCGTCAGGACTTCTTCTTAGCCCAAGCTCTCCTAGAGATAACAGACTTGTTGCTGACAGCGGTGCGTCCAGAAGAACAGATCTATCTTTATCTTTTATTTCTGATAAATTTAACCATAAATGGCGTTCCGTGGCCATAGAGCGGCCCACAGACTTGGCCGTCTCCTTGGTGGCTCGGAGAGATAAATCTGTCGTGCAACGCAATTCTCGAATTGCGTCAGCACTAACTTCCTCACTATCGTCTATGTCCTTCAGCAGGTCAGCCTGGTACGCTTGGAGAATCGACATAGTGTGCAAACATGCTGCGGCCTGACCTGCTGCCGAATACGCTTTACCCACCAACAAAGATGTATTTTTTAATGGTTTGGTGGGTAACGTCGGGGCTTTCAGAGAAGAAGAAGACTCAGGGGAGAGATAGCTCGCTAGTGTGTCTTCAGCACGAGGCATAGTCAAATAACCATAATGATCAATCCCTTGAACTTTACTATAATTCTTAGTTTGTGGGTTATGCACTCTGAAAGACGCCGGTTTAATCCACGATCTCGAAATCTCGGCGTGGAGATTGGGAAAAAAACGGGAGTTCCCGACGAGGAGGTCGTGATCTAGATGGTAAATAACGTTCATCTAAAAGACTCTTTCTAGATTCAACATCGAAATCATCGGCTGGCGACTCAATATTTAATTTAGTAACAGCACGAGATAAAACCTCCATAAGCTCCTCATCAGCAGGGGTATGAGCTGGCGAACACTCAATATCCCCCATACTACCGACATCCAGATCCTCAGAACTGGATAGCCGTAATATTGGTGCCGCAGCCTGGGAAGGAGAAGCCGCAGAGCGGGCACCTTCCTGGGCAAAGACACCGAATCCAGTAGGTAAGGGCTGAGAAAGGGCGGGGCCCGTCTCAAACCCCGCTACTAGATCCGTCTGCGAACCCCAAGATGAAATTCGACGCTGTGCCTCGGCAGCAGCGGGACCCGCACCTCGGGGAGCGCGAACCAAACCGTCCTTCTCAAAGAACGCCCGGCGAGAGCGGAGAGTTTTCATAGACAAACTCAAGCAATGCTCACAGTCAGCCCCCTCGAGGACTGACTGGGCATGCTCCACTCCCAAACAAGCAATACACATAGGATGTGTGTCCCCACCCGTGATATAACGAGGGCAGGGCACAACACAAGGTTTATAACTTTGCTTGCTCGCCGTAGTGATATATATATATATATATATATATATATATATATATATATATATATATATATATATATATAAGGGGCTTGACAGACAACAATAAATAGACAAGGACAGATATACAGAGAGCGCTTGCTGAAGGTGCAGAAGCTATCGCGGTCTGATTTCAGGGTTGCTTTATAGTTTCCTGGTCTATGACGTCACCTATGTCGTAGCGGGCTTCCATTGGACTGATTTTACACGTGCTTCACGACGTAATCACGCAGAGCGTTCCCACCGCGTCTCAAACGCAGCTCGAGCTCCCTTGAAAGGGAACCCACTGTTTCATAGTAACTTTGGAAAGACAAGATTGGTAAGTGATTCTATCACATTAAGTTCAATGCATAAAGTTGAAGCCATGAGCTTTTAAAGTGTGGGCCAAAAAATGGCCTTTGTGAATGAGTGTGCGTGTGTTGGGAGGGGCAACGCAAAGCATTAGCATCTTAACCAATGTATAATTGCGCGTTCTCCCCTCAGTAGGAGGCACGTGTAAATGACTGTCCCCTGGGAGCTCCTGATCCACTTTCTGATCTCGCAGATCCAGCGCTGATCAAAACCAGCGCTGCGTCCGACGTGCTTCAAACAGGCGGGACCCTAGCTAGCGGGGGACCACACACCCCTCACCGACAGCTATTCTGAATCTGAAAAAAAAAAAGTTTTCGTTGTGGACTAGTTAAGGCAACCTCATGAATATATGATGATTTTTTTTATCCAACATAGCAATATCAGTGCAGCAAGGATGACCTCCACCCACGTCCGGCATGTTACGAAACACTTCCAATGTTATCCATCATAGCACAACCCTGGAGAATTCACGCAGACAACAGTTATTATCACCTTCAACCCATCACGATCATTATCATAGCAGACAGTCCAGCGGCCTACAGGAAGAGCAGGAGTTCAGCATTGATGTCCTCTGCAGGCCTGAGGATAGGTGTATTTGCTGTGTAAGAATATAGTTGAGCATTTACCACTCTCAGCTACTCATCTGGTCTATTTTAGTCATATAGCCATTAGCCAGACTCTTTGAAATTCTACATTGTTCATAAATCAGTGATCAAGCAATTTTACAGATTTGGTAAGAAATCAATGAGGTTGTTCTTGCATGTTTGAGATTTCACAAGAACCATGAGGTTTGTTCTTGTGCATCAGTTATGCATGCAAGCTTCTGTTTACCATATTTTTTTGTGTTCTAATGTATGTACGTGCATTGATAGATGTTTATACATGAATAAAAGCCTAAATTAAATCAGTTCATCATATACTGTGTTTGTGTCACTTCAGAAGATTTGGATTAAACTGCTCAATTCACATTGATTACATTGATGTCTTGATGAACTTTTTGAAGATTGACGATTTTGTTTTTGTGGACTTTCAATGAATGGACAACAAATTATGACAGAATATTAAAATGATCTCCATTTTTGTTCTGAAAATGAAGGGTTTGACACTATATGAGGGTGAGTAAATGATGACAGAATTGTCATTTTTGGGTGAACTATCCTTTCAAACCAAGGATCAACTCTTGTCTTCGAGAATGCAAAATGTCTTTGGACACTGGAATGATCAGGATTTTTTATAAATAATAATCACAAATATCAATTCATTCAAAATGTGGAAGCATACGTCTACTCTCCAGTTCTTTGTTTTCAGACAAGAGGCTAATCTGTGAAGTTTAGATTTTGTTTTCACATGACAAAATCATATACGAATTATCAAATCGAATAATCAAATACGAATTTCATATATGAATTCACATAGACTTTCATACATAGCAGAATGCAAAATGTTCTGTATGAGCTTGCGTTTCCAGTCTCCCGCATTCACATATGTATGAACTGGAGCCCAAAGTTGCATCAGCAGTATTCTTTGTCATTTGTAATGTCAAATCACCAACTCCCAATGGAAAATAATGATTTTTGGTCACTTTGTTGTGGCTCTGCCAGTGTAAGAGCATAATTGTACTTCATGCTACCTACATTAATCATTTACATTAAGTTAAACTGCTGGACTTCGTTGCTAGTTGCTCCAAATCACCAACTCTCATTAAAAATGAATGACTTCTGGTTGCTTTGCCACTACAAAACACTGGCGGTCTGAACGCCACTTCAGAATTAAAACAACCGTCAAATATATTTCTAGGCGTATGTGCCATGCCGTATTAAACACTATTTCAACAAGTCCATATAACTTCATGGTCTGTACATCATAAACATAAAGTCTTTGAAAATACATATCAGCCTATTCCTCACAGAATTTACAAAGTATCCAAAATTATCAGTGAGTATGAGGATGGAGTTGAATGCAAATCAGAGGTGGTATATGAAATGACAATGAATATATGATCATGAATAATGCAGCCCTTTCTACAACACAATGCTGAGAAAAAGCCCCGAGAGCTGAGAAAGAATTTCAGAATAGAATGCATTATAGAATAAGAATTGAAATAAAAAAGAGTTGGGGGGGCTTGGCTGTCACAGCGCTGTCACTTCCTCTGTCAGAATAAATCCATCAAACACTGGGAATAAATCAGGCTGTTCTCATTTGCATTGAGCATGGTGAGAAACCCAGGTTCAATAACACATGCTGCTTTGACAAATCCTGCTCTCAGGGATGAAAAGGACCCGTGAATCCGGAAGCTTCTATTGTCTGACGTTAATGGGTGCTCTTGATACGTAGAGACAGAGGCCTGCAATAGTGCCTCACGTATAAGATTGGGCACATTGCTAATTTTTGACCTCATGCATATGCACATATTCAGACATTAAATTGACCTGATATATGGAATGGTATACAGAATCATCCATCCAGTCTCCGAGCCGCTTGTCCAATGTAGGGTCGTGGTTTTAAAGGATGAGTTCAATTAAAATGAAAAAATCAATCGCTATTTACTCACCCTCATCTTGTTCCAAAATTGTTTGCTGTGATTTTTTTCCCTTGGAACACAAAAGGAGAATTTTTGAAGAATCTTCACACAGTTATTTTTCATACAATAGCTCATACTCACTTTAGTCTTTCAAACTCCAATTTGAAAAAACATAATAATTAATAAATCACCATAAAAGTAGCTTATTCTGATCTATTTAATATTCAGAGGCCTTTATGTGAGAAAAAAGAAAGAGTTTGTCATCCCCTTCTGCAGCAATTCTCAAATTTAAATGACATCAAAACTAGTTTTGAAACTTTTGAATCTAAAACTGTACACACATTCAGAGCTTCAGTAGAGGGGAAGATCATTTGAAAGAAAATGTAAATTCCAGTTGTTTTTTACACAAAGTTCTGGCATGATTTTGCTACACCCGTGCACAAGTCATCTGGACTACTTCTAAAACTTTTTGATAGTGGTTTTATAGTCCTTTTTGAAGCTTGAAAGACATAAATTACGGTGGACGAGATAGCTTAACGCGCGGCAACTGAAGAAAACACATGCAAATAGAACAACACACGCAAATTAAGAAAACATCTTCATCAGTTTCACAACCCATGTGTTCTCCAAATTCTCACAACACAACCAAATACAGAAACGTGCTGCAAAAGTTCACAACACAACCAAATACAGAGACGCACAGAGATATGTTTCCAGGGGACCCCAATAAGCGAAGAACCCGGCTGGGACATACTTATTGCTTGTGAGCACCGTATGTCCTACTCCCTTCAAAGGGCAGACGGCAGAGCCCTTGAAAAGGGGACTTTGGAGTGAGCAGGGCACTTGTGTGTCATTATGATGTTCCCATGACAACGCAGCACGGTGTCCATCAGCTGAATAGCTGTTATTACCAGAAATATCTTATTATTGCTGTTAACTTAACTGTTGCAAATAAATATACATGTTATGCAAAAAAGTTTTTAAAATATGCGTTATATATCTGTGTGTGAGTGTCTCAACTTTAAAGCTTGCCGTCTCATATTTGGACTCTGCATTACCTAACATTTCTTATGAAGCTTATGTGAACAACATGACAAAATATGTACAATGTAACTGATGTACAGATTCATATCTTTCCCTCATGTTCTTTTTCTCTATTTTTATTTATTTATTTTAGTTTTCAGCTCATTGTTCTTTTCTCATTAGTATTCTGATGACATTGAACATATTGTTAATATATTTTGTATATTCTATACAAAGTTGTATGTCATAAACATGTCATCTCTGTATGTTTAGCAAAAAAAAAATGCCCCAGCCAGGTTATTCACTTATTGGGGTCCCCTAGAAACATTTCCGTTGTGGTCTGTGCTATTTGCAGCGCGCTTCTGTATTTGGTTGCGTTGTGAACCTTTGCAGCGCGTTTCTGTATTTGGTTGTGTTGTGAGTATTTGGAGCACACATGTGTTGTGAAACTGATGAAGATATTTTCTTAATTTGCGGGTGTTTCTCTATTTGCATGTGTTTTCTTCAGTTGCAGCACATTGAGCCCTGCCGGCCACCGTAATAAATACCTAGATGATGCACTTAATTAACCGAAAAACTAAATGTGGAATGTTGGACATGTCATGCACTCAAATGTCACAGCTTTTCTTACATACCAGAGAGGGAGGGGCTGATGTTAAATGCCAAAATAACCTTACAACATGTACACACAAGATGGTAGAGTACATAGTGCATAGTATGAGTTCATAGTGTATAGTCAGCTTGATTTGGACCTTTTGTGTCAAACAGGTTTGAAACAACAAGAGGTTAATGATTTAAATAAATGATGACAGAATTTTCATGGGTAAACTATTCCTTTAAAATTAAATTAAAATAATATGTTTGTATGGTTATCATTTTCCCAATGGCAGAGGAGTCATGTTCAGAGAGAGCATGTGTTTCCAGTACCGTTTTCCCTCTCTCTTTTCTCTCATTTTCTCTCACGACTCAGCTGTCCGTTTCTCGCTCACGCACGGTCGCCTGTGGAGGCGAGGCAGAGCCAGAGATGAGGGGAGTCAATTAGACTAGCAGCAGTGTGTGTGCGTGCGTGCGTGCGTGCGTGCGCGTGTGTGTGTGTGTGTGTGTGTGTGTGTGTGTGTGTGTGTGTGTGAATTTTAGAGAAAGATGTGGAACAGTATGGCACTGCAGATGCCGGCATTCCCTCAGTGAGAATGCTTCCATAGGGACAAGGACAGCTGTGGAATAGCATCAGGGGTGTTAACGAGCCTTATCACACACACACACACACACACACACACGCGCGCGCGCTCGCACACACACACACACACACATGTGCATACTAATTAATGCACATACACATTCTGTTCCAAAACCTAGTGAACTGCCTACATCATAAATGTGCTTCCAATATGAAGGCTGTTCCAAAAGGTAGGCAGCATAATTAGGCCTATGTCATATTAGCCAAATTCTAAGGCAGCATCACATGTATCCTTTGTGGAGAAGGCAATCCTCGAATGAATTACTAAATTTCATGCGGGCAGAGTTCTGAACAATGTAAATTCTAAATAAATGTATACTTTATTCTGTACTGAAAATATCAATACAAACAATTATGTGTAATTAAGTGTAACTAAAAGTGTATTTTTCTCCACAATATTTGTGTTTTATGCATTTTTATGGTAATTACAGTAATAGGGCTGTTAGCCTAGTAACATGCCTATATGGGCAGGAACGGCAGGAACGCAGCTATCGATTTATCTGATTCTGAATATGAACTACATTTTGTGTTGTAACCGTATTGAATTCCCATGACACACATGGAAACATGCAGAATGAGCATAATTCTCACTGAACTCCACTGCATCCCAGAGGAAACATTGTATTGCTTAGGGGTCACTCCTATAGTTCAGGAGACTTAATTGAATTCTCAGTTATGTTTTCTTTCATATCTACTTTGCCTCAGATGTCTCTCTGAAATTACTTTTTTTCGCCTAAATAATAATAATAATAATAATAAAATAATTATCAATGAGCAATTTGTTGACATAGAGTAACAGTACAGGGATAAAAGAGAGATAATTGGATAATAAAGATAATAATTAGAGAGACATAAATTAATGTGGGTGCAAACCCCTATGGCTCATATTGAAATCGAAGACTTTCGAAGACTTTGCAAATCTAAGCAGAGATCTAAGCTAAGTTTGAGGCTTTGCTCAGATCTCTTCTAAAACTTGAGACGAAAAAAAATCTCCATTTGATGTCCGCATGAAATCAAAATTGACGAAGTTTCTTTTGTCTTCGTAATCCTTAGTCAAAATCAAATTATTTGCTTGGAATGCCGTTCCTTCTCTGATGACGTAAGTTGTACAGCTTGGGCAGAACACCCTTAACCACTCCTTTCCAATTGTCAGTCTGCTGTGAACCAGATTATGATGAGGAGGTACGCTAAAATCAACCCCGACCTCTATTTATTCTCATTGACTTTTCACTTTTCACTTCCACAAAATGTCCCAATAGTGTAAAGTTTCACACAACTTCCAGTTCACAGACTTTAAGTGCATTGTTGTCTAAAATAAACAACTGAGACATTAAAGATTTCTCATTTGTGATTCTTCATTTCTTATTCCTAATTCTTTACACATTCAGGCAGAAAAAGCCGTTCAAGTTTTTCCAAGTTCTCTTTTGTTTTATTTTACAGGCCACAAGATGAGCAGATACATCATTTAAAAAAAGAAATAAAACTGATATTTGCTTGTCAAAAAATATTATACAATTTTCTCAATACAGATTTTTGTACAGCATGAAAAAGGAATGAACTGTAATAGAATCATGATCTTGTACTATAGATGAATGAGATACAGGAGCTCCATACCGTCATCCACAAGCCAAACTTTATATCCAATAAATATAAACTGTGCATATTATATTATGAATAGCCAGGCATTGTAAATACCAGGGCACAATTTCAATTCATTTTCATATCATATCAGGTATGTCACTGTGCTACACACACACACACACACACACACACACACACACACATACAGTACACACTCTCACACACGAAGGTGAGCACTGAAGCAGACGTGGGCCAGCAATCAAAATCACAGTTGGATAACAACAGATTCCTGGCCACCTCGAAAAGAACATAAAGATGGGAATGAAAGCGGATGAAGACAGGGCCCATTGTCCTTGGCAGAAAAGAGAGACAGTGAGAAAGAGGGATGGCTATCTGATCGGGCTGTGTGAGAAACACTGTAAAGAGCCACTTGACATTTGGCCCGATTCAAACAGCTTTTCTGAGGGAAGCTACTCTGACAGGCTCTCTCTCTCATGCACACACACACCATCTCTACCTTTTTCTTTCAAACAACCTAGTGACGTCCTTTTCAACTCACTCTCTGTCAGCTTCCTTTATCTTTTTTAACCACCCTCTCTATTTCTCTCCATGTATGTTTTTCCTCATCAACATTTAAGTTGAACAAAAAGCTGCATCCAAGTCATGTATCTGTGCAGAAAGCACCTGGCAGTACGCAACATCAATAATGGTAGACGAAAGCAAATAAAGAGACAAAGAGTGGACAAAATAACCTGAAACACTAAACACAATATAAATATTGAATACCTAATACGAGTTCTTCCACAAATTCAGTACTTGTTGGAGTTCTAAAGGAACAGACTTCTCCAATTCTTTAATAATGAAGGAGGTGGTATCTACTCTTTGTGCTCCAGAACTTTGTAAATTAAAAAATGTTCCGATTTGGTGATTAGCCATGGAGAGGGACTTTATCCTAGCAGCCATGAAACCCCTCTTGAATTTGTTTAGTAGTGTCCATGGAGCAATTATAATCCAGAGAGGTGCTGTTTCATATAGCCTTCAATTTGTGATGCTGTACTTTGTATGTTTTCTATCCTCAGAGAACTCTGACTTGTGACCTCTGTTTGTCATTGCGAATTCAGTTTTACTTTGTTTGGCATTATGCTATCATTATTTTTGATCCTGACTCCCTTTACAAAACAAAGTAATGTAGCAATTTTTGACATGGATGCATCAGCAATTTACGTACAGACTATTCAGCTTTGAAAGCCTGTTGTCTCACGTTGCTTCGAAACGTCTCATATCAAAGTGCATACTGTCAGACCTCTTTTATACCTGACATGTTTTGTAATTGGCAATCAAATTAACTGACTCTCCTTTGTAGCTATATTCATACTGGTCCTATTCCATGTGGTGTTTCCATTACTTTGTCCACCCCTATCTAGTGGCCATATTAGGATATTGGAACTTGGATCTCCAATGTATGCATAAATGTGCCACATATGTTTCTTTAATTGAGGAAGTCTGCAAAGAGAAAATAGCACCAATGTTTTGCTTTGCTGACTGAATTAATCAGCATGCAGTTCACTCGAGTAGGACACAAAAGCTCTGGAAGATGGTGGAATTGTCATTCTGTAAAGTTATGACCTCAAACCAGATTCTTTCTGCAACCTTGAGTTAGCAATACCATCAAATAGTTACTTAGTCAGGTTAGGCAAGCTTTAATTCATTAAGGATTCATTTCCAAATTTCAGCTCTGTATTAAATTAACACAGTCAATGAGGGTTGACAAAGATTAAATTGTGATCAATCATCATTGATCAGCTAGCGTAACTGCATATGCAGACAGATAATGAAGAATGCTATTGTAACCAAAATAAAGCCAGTCCATTGGCTGAAGACAGAGAAAGGCTGTCATAGAGTAGCTAGGCCGAGGTAAACTAGGAAAGAGCTCTGCACAGGATGTGCGGTAGTGTTGGATCGTTTCTTATTTCATTAAAGGGAAAGCTTTATAAATTCACAGAATGGAGAGGAAGGGGGCATAGTGATAATATTTGCATTTCTCCTTTTCCCCCTTTATCTCTCTATCTCTGCCCTCCCTACCTCTTTCTAATACCCCCTCCCCCTGCCCCCCACTTACTGCAGAGTGACTTTAATCATCACTTTCGCCAAAACACATTAAGCCGTTGTGTGTCCGGGGGAAAAACAGCCCTGCGCACTCCAAGCATCACATTCTATTTGCAACAATGATGCATAGCTGGTGCATTACTTTGGAGATTAAAAAGGATATGCTGAATATCAATAGAGTGTGTCTGATGGATGACTGTCTTGGCCCACAATAAAGGGACATCCAATAGACCTCCTTAGGAGGAGGTGCGTATATTTACCAATGAAAAGCTGCTCCACATTCAGACGCTCATACACCCGCACACATTGACAAATGCACAAATGACAGCACAGACACTCAGACAGCTATAGCAACTGCTCAATCCTGTACTCATGTTTAGTAAAACAACACCAACGCTTAATTATTTATTTACTTTTTTGTTCAGGAAGGATAACAAAGTCATTTGCATACATTAAACCCTGGCAAGCGGACAATGTGATTCCTCCCAGGTCGCGGGGTGGTCATTACAGCATTGGAATGGATGGCGATGTAAAGTGCTTCAAAGTGATGAATTGAGCACAAACTGAAGGACATGAACCACAGAAAGGACTGTTACGGTGCTATGACATTATTCCACAGCAGGGTAAATGGAGTAGTGGGGGGTGGGGGTGGGGGGGGGGTTCATTTTTAAGAGGATGGGTAGGGGATAATTCCAGAATCTGACATCACCAAAAGGGAATCTTGGTCAATTTGTTCATTTGAGTTCCCAACTTGACCTGCTGCCCTTCAGAAGGCTGTATGGTTGAATGTTTGCCTATATGTAGGCTCTCAATGCCCCCACAGTTCACCCAGGCACCCAACTCTGGCTGTGGTGTGATTGTGGAGGTCCTGCAAAAACCCCCATTCCCATCCCCAAACCCATTCCCATGCCAACGCCCTGTGATAGCGACCCATCAAAGTTAAAGTCCATTCCTTCTGTTGAGTCCATGAAATCATTCAGGAGGATGGATTCAACATCGCAATCCAGACTGCTCTGGTGCACATCCATTTCCAGCTCAGACTGCAACCGGTTGTGAGGATCCTGGTGATGGTTAGCTTGGTGGTTGCCATGATAATTAGGATTCTGTGAAGTGTGGTGGTAATACCCCTGCCAGGGTTCTGTCATGCCCTGATGGAGGTGGGAACTTGGGTAGGACTGATGGCGAGGATGGGGGGCTGAAGCCAAGCGACAGGGGTCTTGGGGTACATCCAAGACACTGGCAGGGTTAGGGGGCAGGGCAGTGGAAGGGAGGTGAGCACGTGACCCATAAAGGCTGGGTGATTTGTGGTTGTAGGGTTGCAACATGTCATTGTTCACCCTGGGAGAAAGGTCTGGTTGTCTGGAGTTGCTGTGTTGCAGGTGATTGTGCATGTTGTTGGGATTGGGACTAGCATTGAGTTTGTGGTCATGAGATTGAACATAGTCATGGCCACGATGGTGTTTGTGGTGATTGTAGTCAAGACCTGGGTGATGCTTATTATGAGCTTGATTGGGATTATGATGATGGCTTGGGTTTTGCTCGTGAGTTACTCCATGGCCATTGTGTAGGCTTTGACTGGAATTGCGATTGTGGCCATGCTCTGGATTATGATTGTGATTCTGGCTGTGATTGTGGCTCTGATTGTGGCCATGAGAGTGCACAGCACTGTTAGATTGTGACATAAGTGAATGGGACGCTCCTCCTTGCCCCACAACCATGTCCTTACCACAGTATTGTGGCCCTCCAGCGAGTAGACTTTCAAGGGCATTGTTCTCTGAGTATGCCCTAAGGGCACGCTGGAAGCTGGTAGGCTTGTTTTCCTGAATCGTCTGCATAGGCGTATGATGCCTAAGTATGCCCATGGATGGTTGGCCATAGACTGTTCCACAGTAGGAGGTCTCTCCTTTGGGTCCAGGGCCATAGTGATAGCCATTGCGCTTAAGCGGTAGAGGCTGAGAGTAGCCCTCTTCCAAGCTGATGGCTCCAGTTAGATCAGCAAGGTGCGGGAGCTCGACAGATGGACAATGTCCGCCTGTTCCCAGCGCTGGAGATCTTGTGCTGGTGGGGCTAGGGTAGAGTCGTGGGGAAGCAGAGCAGGATAGTCCTCCTTCCTCTGGTTCATCAGGTTCTGTCTCAGCCAGAATAGGAGACAAGCATCCACTTAATGTTGAAGCAGAGGAACTTGTTCTGGAGTGGAGGTCTGTCCAGGCATCAAACTCTTCACCCCCAACTCCCATTACTCCCTTACACGCTGGGCTTCCATGTTCCGGCGATCCTTGTATTCCAGGTCCTCCAAGCTCTCTGCCCATTCCCACAGCTCCCGCTCTCTTCTTGCTGACTCGGCCTCGGCTCTTCAGGTACTTAGTTCCGTTGTCCATGGAAACAGCTCGTCTGCGGGGTCCTTTACCCATTTTTCCACCCTCTGGGTTAAGCATCCACCAGGAACTTTTTCCTGTTCCCTCATTTTGAACACGGATGAAGCGAGTATGTAGGGAGAGGTTGTGTCTGATGGAGTTCTGTAGAGAGAAAACAGGAAGAAATAAGATTGAGGCATTAGTGATTTTGAATTGAGCATTGTTAGCATTGTGTGTCTTAAATTTATGTCAAAAATTATTATATTTCAACACCCTTTTTTCAGGCGAATGCCCCCTGGTAGATAAGAGAGACTGAGCAGGAAGCCTCTGTTACAGCTTGTATTAAAACTATGTATTGTATAAACTAATGTAATGTAGTGTTACATTTTAGGCCTGACCTATGATAACATACTGCACCATATATTTACATACTTTATTATAGGAATGCACCCCAATACTGCGCTCGTGTACTAGTACTCATACTCATTCAAATGCTCCGATACCATGCAGCATATACAGTACAGTGCAGAAGCAAACAGAGAGCAGAATGGATATATCAGAGAAGGATGTCTATGAATTAAATGTATTGAATTAATAGAATGTTAAACAAATTCAATATTTACTCCTATAGAGCTGCTGTGCATGAGCTGATAAACGAAACTCTGAGTGGATTGAGTGTGAAATGGCACAGACACGCATGCTTGCCGAGCGTACATCCCTTTTTTTTAGTTCAGTCGGATATATCGATAAAAAAGAAGGTTAACTAACGTTAACTGACGGTAAAAAGAGAAAGAGCACACACTTCTGTTGCACTTGCGCTTGAACTGACGAATTCACACAAAATTATGTAATTTGCATGTTTATAGTAGTATCCATAGTTGGTTAAGTGAATTTAAGCAGAAAAAAAATGCATATGTAACAGTATATTGGATCCATGAATTTGGTCATAAAGGGACAGCAGATTAATAAACCTGCTGCTGTGTTTTTAATGTTAATCAAACAACAAAGGACAAATAAATCACTCACTGCTCTTGACTAAATTACTTTTGTAACTTTTATAAAGATTTGTCTAAATTTAATTAATGCAATGAAGACTATGCTGTATTATTTTACATTTGATTTTTTTTTAAATCTGTACCTGAAAACTGCTGTTAAACCTACCTGAAAACCATAAAAGCACTGTTTGTTTCATTCATTCCTATTTTCTATTTGTTTGTGTGCTAATTGTAATTGGATAATTTGTTCTTGCTTTATCATTGACAGTTTACTTGTCTTTAATAATGTTTTAAATTAACAATTTTACATTAATTAGATAGTTCTTTTTTCTGTAGTATCAAAATTGTAATAGAGAAATTGTGATGTATCACTGGTATCTAAACATTTGAACCACTTACCCAATCAGGCCAGTAGAAAAAAAACATTTAGCAATAAGCCCTGCTGATCAGCTCTAAATATGCGCTGTGCTATTAAATATGTGCTGTGCTATCAGATCAAATATGATAGAGCAATATAATGAAAGTGAAAGTAACAAAGGCTTGTACAATATATTTTAACATGCATAATTGAGCATGAAAATAACTGAAGGAAATATATTTTTGTTAAACAAATTAAATCAACAAATATAATTCATATTCTGCTGGTTTCTCTAACTAATATATTTAAAAATCACGAATGCAGTGAAAATGCAGGTATCGGTATTGGTATTGATGAGTATCAAAAATGAAAGTATCGATATCTACCTCGTTCTGGAAAAAGTGGTATCGGTGCATCCCTATTTATTATGATGCATACATTGCAGAGCCAAAGTAATCATTGACAATGTACAAAATAATTGTTTAATGCATATATTTACACTTTTTGCACAAATTAAACAGTTATTGGACACCCCCACTGCTGAAGATCCCTGAACTATGGTGTATTAAAAATATTATTCTAAGAAATTTGTAATGGTATATAAGTTGTTTTTTTTTTAAAGGTGTATTCAAAAGCATTGTTCCAATCAACAAGTATTCTCACAAGAATTATGCAAGTTCCTATAAAAACTCAGTTCGGAGCACTCATTGCAGGAAGAGGTGAAAACCCTCTTGGCTGCTCAGGCAAATCAATACTGTAAGCAGACCAGCTCCTGCACGGCACACGCTTTCTCTGACTCACGCTGCAGCTAGCAAAGCCAAGTCCACACGCACATCAAACCGTAGTCAAGGTTACCCAAATGAATCACACGTGGCAACCTGATCACAGACGCCTCTATCGATTGCAGTCTTGGGGAAATATGAGGGAAAGCCAGAGAATGAGACGAGAAAGCGAGGCGTGATATTGGCACGCTCGCGATCCTGGAGAAGCACCAGACAAAGGAAACAAAAACCAGAGAGAGAGAAAGACTTTAGTGATACAGATGCAGCAAAGAAATGCATCTTTTTATTTGGTGTACAACAACAATAGAGTCAAAAATGTTAATGATAGTTACTGTCTCGGATGTGATTTGGTCAATACATTGTTCCAGCAGTGCAATATAGCAACTATGATGAAACACTTGTTCACATAGCTGTTGTTGATATTACTGCACAGAACTTACAGAAGCCCTTTATTAATCTCAGTTATTTCACATGACTATGTCTTCTGGATTTAATAAATACAACTTTAATGCAATTATGTGGACTTAACTTTGTTATGCAGTTTAATAAACCAAAAAGAAGCTCAAGGCTATCCAATATTCTAAACAAAGTCAGTCACATTTATAAAAAGTCACAGCAGATGCTTTTCTTAAAACATTCCGCTATGCATCATGTCTATTAATGCATTTCATATATTCACAATATAGCAAGGTCTCCCATACCTTATAGCTTCATTAAAGTAAAGATTAAAGAGTAAAGATTGCACTCTCAATACTATTGTGGCAAGCAGGATGAGGGCGAGGGACGTGAGAGAAGGGCTGCTGGCTTATACTTTTGTTTTTGAGTTTGTTTTATTTGATTAAAATGTTTGAATGGTCGTTGGTTCCCTTAAACCTCGTTACACTGGTGCCGAAACCCGGGAAGAAGGAGGAACGTGCTGTCAAAGAGTCCTCGCCGCTGTGGGGAATCCACGGTGCCATCGAGCATGGTGGACAGAGTCAGTCACCATGGACGCTCGAGGCGGTGCGCTGGAGTGAGTTCCCAGCGAACTCCCTGCCGGCCGCCTGGGTTCTGGAGGGGCGGCTGCCGTCCGGGAGGGAGTGGAGGAGTCGCCGCCGCTCGCCGTGGGCCGGAGCCTGCTACTGTCCGCCATTGAAGGGGAGGAGCAGGGAGCGGGGGACTCCTGCCGGCTGCCAGAAACAGAGGAGCCGTCGCCGTCCACCAGGTGGCGGAGGGGTGTCGAGCCGTCCACCGAGCGCTATCCAGCGCCACCGACAGGCACCGCAGAGGAGATCACCCAGCTGGTGGGGGACCAGATGGCAGCGCGTTGTGGGGACCGGAACCAAGAATTTTTTTTTTTCTCCCCTCTCTCGGATTTGTCGCTCCTCATGCTTCCGTCTCCGTTTCCCTCGCCTTGTCGATCCATACCCCCCAGGGATCGCAGCCCCTGCCCGGGGGGGTGGGGGGGCTAGGGGGGGCTGGGGTGGGGGAGCGCATGACAATGCGCATAATGAAATACACCTGTGAGACGCACCGGTCTCGCATCTCTCACGGAGCAGCGGAAGCATACAAGGAGGAGCGACGCCTGTGAAGATCGAGAGAGGACCAGGCCTGATTTTATGTTGTGTTTTGTGTAGCCAGCAGTCGTCCGCGTGGGGCTGCTGGCTTATACTTTTGTTTTTGTGTTTGTTTTATTTGATTAAAATGTTTGAATACTCGCTGGTTACCGCCTCCTTCTTCCCTGAATCTTAAACCTCGTTACAACTACAATAGCTACAATAGCAGAATTCAATGATATTTATTAAATAATGTTTATGTGTTATAAAAATCTGTTGCAATCAAACATTTTTATTGATTATGTTTCTACTGAGGATTGAATGGATTCCTTTGAAAATAGCTAATTTTTGTTTAACTGGAGATAATGATGCACTAGGCTTACAGGACATCATAAAGTAAAAAAGACAGACAAAAAGAATGAGGCCAACAACTCAGAGACAGTAAAGCATCAATACTCAGAACAGACTGCAACAGCATGTTCCTACCTATCCCTGAAAAAAGCAACAAGGCCAAATCCCTTTTTCTGCTTCTCCATGTTGCATGCTCTTGTCACAATACCATTGTGTTCACACCATGGTCATGCCAAAAATGCATGGGACCTGGGACAATATTTATGGTTGACCCCCTTTCCCCAGATGCAATGAATAGGCTAATGAATGGGTCCCAGGCTAATCTTCCTAGTTGGCCATCCCTGACAATGAGTCTGGAAAGCATAATTCAAAGAACTTAGTTATCAGTTTCTCTTTCTTCAGCAGGAAAACCATAATCTGTTCATCAAATTCTCAACATTACCAGCAATCCATGTAATGTGTTGACATGTGTACACACAACAGAAATGTAGTGCGAGCTTCACTCCTTACAAACACACAGCATATCTCCCTCTTAAAGCAACATAGTGTTTTCACACCCTATTTCACTCATATCTCTTTTGCTAACCAGCTGCTGGTTCAGGGCTGGTGTCAGTTCGGTGCTGGTTCTATTCGCCAATTATCTAAGAACCAGCTCGATTTTCCACGGACTGTAGAGCCAGAATAGGGCTACCTCTGTTATCCTAGCAACGTGTCATGACAACCATAACAGCACTGGAGAACTACATATCAAGTTATGAAATGAATGTTGTGTGTTTAACATAGAGTGACCAGACGTCCCGGTTTGACCGGGACATACCCGATTTTGTGTTGCGTGTCCAGAGTCCAGAGAAAAAACTGTCGTGTCAGGATGCTAAAATGTCCCGGTTTACACCAACCACAATGAAATTGTCTCGGTTGTCAGCGATTACATAGCCGACGTGGTCTAATTATAGCCCGATGACTAACTAAACCCATGTAGAAAGACTAATAAAGCGTCCAGCGTCCAGTTCGTTTCCTCCACAGACCAAGGTTGTTGTTTTTTTTCGTCATGCCCAAAGCTAACGTTAACAGCCGACCGGTGTTTTGATTTGATTTTGATAAAAAAAAATTATTTGAAAGGGGACAGTGTACATTAATCAACATTAAGACAATGTAAATGTACCCGAGTTAGCTAAAAAGTGCTCATTTTCATCGGTAGTCCCCCATTTTAAAAATGGCGTCCCGAAGTTTTTGTTTTTGAACGTTATTATAATCCCGCCCCCAACACCTGACGTAACCGGTTCTTATCTCTAGACCAACGTATAGTTGGTGCTCAGTTGGAACCTGTGTTCATGGCCCAGAGCCAGGTTTATTTGTGTGGAAAAGCAAAGAACCGATTTGAAACTAGGCTCTGGCTCCAAACCAGCACCAGCACTGCCTTGATGGAAAAGGGGTATCAAATTCCCTCGTTCTCACACTCATTCATCTCTTTCCCTGTGTCCCGCATCTGTTCATCACTTGTTTTTCACTCGCTCTCCATCCCACAACAAATCACACCACTAATTGAATTCACCTGCTCTGATTGAAGAAAAAAAATTCAAATAAGACAAAACAAATCTACTTCCTGTACCTCAATCATCCACAATACAATTACGCTTCAAGTGCGTCTATCAGCCCATCTATACTCCATAATCCCCCATCGCACCCCTTACGGAAAGCAGCCTCTTGTTTTCCGTAGTGATTCTGAGAACCATTACCGCTCCTATGAGTGGTCAGATATCAGTCACTGAAAAGAGCCAATTACCTTGGCAAAATTTACACTACAGCTGGATATCGACTGTAAAGCAGTCTAATCTTGGAGAGCGTGCTGTTTCAGTGTCACCTCACACCTGAGGGGCTAATTCTTCTCCGAACACCAGTGGCAGATTTGCTGCTTTTTGTGCAGCTCCCATTCAGAGCGGTGAGAAATTGGATAAGCAAGATGTATTTATGTCCCCTCACCCCCCAGGAAGGGGCTTTATTCTCCACCGGTTATTCTGCCAAATTACACGAGCCCACCGTGCTGGTGAAAGAGCCAGATGCTTCCTGGGCCGACTTAATCAAAGCCAAATTGAAGCACGGTGTCACGAGTGGGAACTGCACGCCGAAACGACCTGTGCGAGGTGATCTGAGCGCGACGCCCCTGACAGCTCCGGCAAAGCACGCTCTGTTGCAGAGGTAACCATGACTACTGTAGAAACGGGAAGAGAGGAGCTATGTGCGAGAAGCGGGGGGAAGAGAGAGGCAGATGCAGTTTGATGCTGCAGGTAAACTGCAAACAGCCTTTCATCTCTGACAGTCAGACGATTCGCCCAACTCGCAAGAGAGCTTCAATCATAAGCAGTCACACCGTCGCTTGAGCTGTCTCAAAGGAACAGTGATTAGCAAGTCAACTATAGGCTGCATGACTTCACAGTAGCTACCAGCACCCCGCCACTCCACAGATCAGCTCACCAAACAGCCGTCTACACATGAGCTTGTTGTAGAAAGTTAGCATTTTTAAAACATGACAACTCTCAGACTTGAAAGGCCAAGCGTTGTTGTTTAGTCTGTGAAACGATCCACTCTTTGCCCTTAGTGGCTCCATTAAAATGGGGGAAAAAAGGAAGAGCACCGGGTGTTTGATGAAAGCAGATTATTCATGAAGTCACAATTACTGTGGTGGTGTGGCCTGTGGTGAGCATTATAAATAGCAGGTCTGTGGTTGGGAATTGACCTGGACACCTTCAAGCTCTTCTGCCTCTGAGTCATTTGCTGGCCAGCCAAGTAGCCGTCTGCTTATGACCTGCTTTTTCTCTCTGAGACACACAAACACACTCTCTGCAACTATTCTGCACACTGTCACATCTACAAAAATGAACTTAGATGATACTTTCTTACCAAAGCTTACAAAAAGTCCCAGTGGTATGCAGCAGAAATGACGATCCCTCTACGAAACATGAGGTATAACCGTATAAACTGGTTAGTGATGCCTCAACATCATTGGTGTATTCTGGTTCACACTTATTGTCACAACAAGTCACTTGGTTTACAGAGACTTGAAGTGACGATAAAGCTTGGAAGTCATTCATTGTCAATGATAGTTAGCAATATAAAGTGAGCAACAAGCATGTTGGCGATGCAACAAATTGTAACAACTACGAATGCAGACAGTGAAGCTCACTGCCACCTGATACAGTCAAGTAACATCTACTAGTGGCCAACAGATGTTCAAACATAACATGATATACAGACACTTACAAATATGCCCGCCAAACCGGAAAAATCTGGCAATCAGGTTTAATCCTACTCCAGCCTGCATAATCCAGAGAAATCTAGGGCTAATCCTGGTTAAATCTGGCGGTTCCTTAGCTGAATATAACCCCTGGAATGCAACAAAGTAACAGGGATTGATGGGATCATATGTTGGCCGGGCAGGAGGTGTGTAGAGAAAGAGTGATGAAATTAAATTGTTTAAATTGTTAAATTGTTGTGATGTCACAAACCAACATAATTTTCTGTTCTGTCTCCTCCTCTTCCCTTTTTCTTTGTTAACTGCATTGAAGAGGTAGATTTCTGATAATCTTATTTCATCTTTATTGTAATGATTGCTTTTATGTCTATATAGTCAGTCCAATTCATGTGTATAATGTTTTACTACCCGTTTAATTATTTTTGTCATTTTACCCTTTTTAACCCCTTAAGTGTCACGGGCTCACCGGTGGGCCCAAATCCTTTACATTTTTAAAACAGTAATATCCTATACTAAACCTAAACTAATCTTGACAAACTATATATCATTTGAAAGCTTACAATCTCTAGTTTCCATATTTGGTGATTGATTTTCAAAATAAATTACAGAGGAGCCGTAATTTATCAATTTGCAACAATAATATTTTCATACTCTTAGACCTTTATTTTGAAATAGTGATGAACATGCGTGTTCTTTTTATGTTTCTTAGAGGTTGAAATCATATCAAAATCTGCCAAACTTCTCATATTACTTCTGAATAGGATGTCTACTTCATAAATTGTATGAAAATTGTGGAAATAATGGTTCATATCACTCAAAACACATGGAAATGGAGGCGCCCTTATATGGGCAGTAATGGAGTCTGGTTGTCATCTAGTGAAAAGGTTTGGTACTGCGCCCAAACAAAATCTTACTGAAAGCTCATTTTTTGAAATATCAACCTAAAATTTGAAACACAACTTGTTCAGATTTTTGGCTTTGATATTCTTGCAGTTTTAGAGTCGCCCAGGTTTTGAAAAAATATATTTTATATAAAATATGAATAATTAAATTTTTTACATTGTACATTTTCATAAACTCAAACTTCTATAACTTTTTTTCTGTTTCACTTTCTTAATTTATTTCACTTCTACAAAAATCTGCCAAATGTCTTCTTTAAAACAAGACCAATCTTACGTCTATATTCCAAAGCATTCTTGAATTACAACCATTTAAGTTCGAAATGTGCATTTTCATGTATATTCAAAAAAAGGGGGGTGACACTAAAAGGGGTTATATTTTTGTCTTTGGCCTAAATATGTGAAAGCGAGAGCACATGGTGATGTGCACATAATATTTATTTTATATTGAGAACAAGGGCAATTCACTCAAAGAGGCTGCTTTTATTTGTGTTAAATATCAGGTATGTTTTCTCTGTTGTATTTTCTTGTTTAATGTAATTTTTCTTTACTCAATTTAAGTTGCCCTTTTGCATTGTTAACTGCATTGAAGAGAGAGAACAAAGGCAATTCATTAAAAGAGGCTGCTTGTATTTGTGTTTATTATCAGGATTAAAAGATCCAGCGAAACTGCTGCCTGTTGTCCCGTGTCTAATTTCCAACAACCACAAAGCTACACAATGCAGAGTCAAAGTTTCATAACTGGTGTCGCTGGCTGCACATCACACTGGGTGTCACAAGTCACCGGTTACACACAGATAGGGTAAACTGTGGTTCATTAATAACAACAAACCAACATTAGGCTTGACATAACTTGTTACTTGCAGCTGTGTAACTCATTCTGGAGTTTTAATAATAAAACAACCGACTCAATTTTTTATAGTTTCAAGCATTACTTTGTACCCTATTTTTAGAGAGGGGCAACTAATTGACATTGTTCACAATTTAAGATTCTATTTATTTGTATTTTTATTTTTATGGTTTTTGTTAAATTGAGGTTTATGAGCCGAGATCATTACCTATTTGACCGCCTGGCGCCATTGGTCGCCTCTGCCCTCTTGTTTTCGTGTTAGGCACATCCGCCCACGATGTAAGTCATAAAAAAAAATGCTGCTTTTACATGGAAAGTTCAGCCTTAACAATTGCCCTGACACACCAAAAAAAAAATATCATACAGCGAGAAAGAGATGGTTTCAACACTTACATTAACATTAAGACACTTAACATTTAGTGGTTTGTTAGTGGTTGGATTTACACACAAATGGAAAGCCTTGGAAAAAATCGGAGAGAAATTGTATTTGTATCCAGAAAGAAAAATGTAAGTAAATACAAGAGTAATATAAGTCTTCAAGCCAAAAATATATATTTTTTAAAAGAAGGTGAACAAAGATGTCATATAAACAAATCTGAAAAAGTAAGATCCCTAGTCAAATAATCTCCCAAAAGCACTCACTGATGAATACCCAAGGTATGATCCATTCAAAGTGGATCCAAAAAAGAGCTTTCATCAAATGATGCTATGATACTGTGTTTCAGTTCACTATTCATTGATGTATGCCCTGGATTAGGGCCCTAGGATCACCTTCACTATGGGTAATGAATGAGATTTAGAAGGATCACAGCTCATTTTTCAAGCAAGGTCGCATAAATCACTAAGTGCCTAAGATTTCATTCAATTTCTGAACAGAACAGAAGGCCACAGGTATGGTAATGCCTACATTTCAGCTGAAAGAAAAGACAATGTTTAAGACACTATCTTCCCCAAAGTTTTAGCGAACTATTCCATGTAGCATTTGCCAAGCGATCTGTTTCTCATTTTAAGAAGCGTTCTAATTTACTGAGCAGACTCCTCCGAGTATTCAAGGCAGTGTTCTGTTTTACATTCTGACCAGTGTTCTATTCGACGCGGTTCGGAACGCACAGCTCGTGTGTTGGGGGATTGTTCTGTCGAGCATTCTTGTGCGCTCGCAGGACTGGAAAAGCTGTTTTCAGCCGCGTTCACCCATTATTTATTAATCCATTTCACACAGCCAGCAGTCATTATGCATGCTACTGTCAATGGGTATCTCTCTGCCTCGCATTTATTTGATAATAAGCACAAGTGGGGTAGGAGATAAAAGCGCTGACTGCGTTCATTGTGCGAGCAGGAGAGAGCGAGAGAGGACTCCTGCAGGCGAGGAGACTTGAAATGAGAGTTCTGTGTGGGAACAGGGCGCGTCTGCTAAGCCTGTCTGGAGGCAATCGATGGAAATTAGCCAACGCTAAAGATGCACTTCCTGTGAGTGATGTCACGGGCGGTGCTAGGCTGTTTGGGGGAAAAGAAAGAACTCACAGGCGATTAATGGGAATGGTGAAGAGAAGAGAAAGGTGTGGGTAACGTGACTAATAACAGTCCTAATATATGGAAATGATGCTAAAAACATTATTTCTGGTTACTACAGAATGTATTTTATGTTTTAATTTGCTTAGTAAAACATTGTCTGAGTTTGTGCCGTTCTCTTAGTGCACCCAAAAATTTGAATCTTTATTTCGGTGCCCACATGTTGTTCCATTAACAGCTGTTAGAAAACATCATAAAAGGGCCCCATACGGCTGACATGCAACATTAAGAATCTTCTGATATATATAATGATCAGGGTTTGAAATTAACTTTTTCACTCACTAGCCAATATGGCTACAAAATTTTAAAGTTACCGGCCATTCAGAACTTCTACAAGCCAAAAAAAAAAAATATATATATATATATATATTATATTATATATAATGCTACTTGAAAGCTGAAGTAGAGATTTTCGACATGATCACTATTTTCTACACAATGTTCTGATATTGAAAAGAGCTTTGTAACAATCCTTCCAAAAATTCTCTGTTGGTGGTCCATGGAAAAACGGATAGCATAAGTGTATGTAAATAACAGAATTTTACTTTTTGGCTGAACATTTAATGTTTTGTCTTTAAATCAACAAATTACCTAAATTAGACACTGTTAATGATGGAAGCCCAGCATTCATATCCTAAAAAACAGAGCATTTTCATCATTACACCTTAGGCGACAGAAGGCCTCTCTAACTGCTTGCTTCCCTGTGGAATGCCCACCCACCAGAGGGACCAGAGTGGGAGGGAGGGGCTGCGTCTGGAGCTTTAGCCTAACCTGAGAGAGGTAGACTGGGCACGGAAAATGAGCCAGGGCCCCTGGGGGCCTGTAGGTGGGAGCAGCCAGCTAGTGTGCTCCATCCCCTTGGATCGAGCTCTAATTGGAGCTGCTGGGCGAGCCGGGCCAAGTTCCCTGGGTACGGGGAGAGCCTGAGGGAGGGAGGGAGAGTAGGAGGAAGTGAAGGATGGACAGATAGAGCAAAAAGAGGGGATGGAGGTTTAAAAATAGAGCAGGCAGATTAAGGAGCATCTGAGAGCGGTGCAGGGGATCGGAAAATCCGCCCTGCATGCCAGAGCTGACCAGACCTTCTGGGCACAAAAGCCAGTTCTTCGCCATTGCGTAGCAGGGGCACGGCATAGCACAGCCGCCCCCTGGCATACGTTTGCCCGGTCATCGCGTGGCATGCAGCCCAGACTGAGGCAGCGCTAAGAGCAGCGTCAGCCTGAAATGATGACGGTCCCTAGCTAAGCTTTCACACAACAGGTGGAGAGTGCAGACACCTGTGGGAGATCGCACAGACTCAGAAGAACCGTCTTACACCTGGGTCTTATGCACAGATGCACACTTCTTGTCGTGATATAAGCTTTGCTGAGATAAAAACATAAAATAATTTTCAAACATTATTTAG
This sequence comes from Siphateles boraxobius, assembly GCF_051911475.1. Lineage (NCBI taxonomy): Eukaryota > Metazoa > Chordata > Actinopteri > Cypriniformes > Leuciscidae > Siphateles > Siphateles boraxobius. The sequence continues at coordinate 2,517,444 of NW_027509064.1, forward strand.
ATACTATATATAGTTATTTTATTAGTTAGTATTTGTGTCTTGTTTTCCATTAAAATGATCAAAACATCCTTAAAGCAAGATAAATTCACATGAGAAGCAAAAATTGCGTAAGATTTGAAGACTTACTTTGCTTACCCCGTTGGCAATGTTTTTTCTTTCTTGTTTTAAGCACAAATCTAACCAAATTTATTTTATACTTAAAATATAAAAAAGTTATAAAAATGAAAGTTTTAATATTACAATATGGATTATAGTACTTGTATTTTATTTTAAGATTTTTAAAATGTTTTACCTTATATTTTAAAATATAAGATAAAAATGCTAATTTTTACAGTGTGGGGCTTGATGCACAAGTAAAATAACTACATTTGAATAACACAAAAATTAAATAATTAGATTTTTGACTCGACTACGAAGGTAAATAACAGTGAGTGAATGTATGGTAGAAATAGAAATAGAAAAGTAGGCTACTGATTCACATTTTTTGAAGTCTTTTGTGCTGTCGCTTTCTCCACAAGCAAAAACACAGGCATGAACAACTATGACTGACTCTATCATCAAGCACAAAGTCATCCTCTGTTCCAGGCAGAGCATGCACAATTAATTAGTAAATCATTAATTAAGTCATGCATTGATTATTTCGGTTGCAGGGCGTGGAATGAGCTGATCGCTTTAATCAAACCCCAAACAGATTGGGAAGCACCTGGTCACATGATTGTTAATTAAAACCTGCTACATTAATGCGTTTAAGATGTATCCTTTAATACTAAATTTTGTGTCAAAGGACAAAAATACACAAAACAGATTTGGTGCTCAGTATTAACTCCCCAAAAACATCTTGGGGACATAGCACATAAATATCTGCTCGGTTACACATGCATGCACGCAGCCCCTTCCCCCCCCCCCCCCCCCCCCCCCCCCCACACACACACACACACACTTGTGCTCTGTTAGCCTGGCACATAGGGTCCGCTCATTACAACAATGCCAAGCTACCGGTTGCTAAGGAGACCTGTGGGAGAGGGAGTGATCCTGTTGCTATGGCAGCAAGCCTGCTTCCTGCCAACTGTCTTTCCCCATGAGACCTGACCATAGTAGGCAGAGAAAGAAAGAAAGGAAGACAGGGAATTGAATGTAGAAGAGTCGGAGTGCGTGTGAGGGTGTGTTGGGGGTGTAAAAGGGGTTATGGGTATGATGTTGAAAGAGAAAGACTTTATAAAGAGCACAGCAAGCAGGGTAGCAATGGAGGAGGGGTGGCAGACAAACCACAAAACCAGAGGAGAGAATGTGCTTGGAAAATTGATAGAGTTCGAAAGAGGGAAAATAAAAGAGGCGCTTGTAAAGAGACTGAGCGAGGACGCCTTCCGGAGCGCCATTTTCAGGCACTGTTTCCCATGAAACAACTCGGCGGCTTACCGCGTCCTATTGTGCTAGTCCACCAGCGACTGCACAAGATGGCCGCAAAACTACCTCTAATTGTTCAAAGCGAACACTCCAGCGTGCTGAACGCCACCTCCCAGCATGCACTGTGTCGTCAAGCGACCCGGCCTCGCTCGTTAAACTGCCGTAAAACTCCCCTGGCTTTTGGGAACTTTCTGAAGTGAATTTCCTCATTAAATGCTACGGCACATCACAACTCCCATTTATCAAATCACCTGATATAAGCGACGTGTCATAACAGGTGTGTCTGATAAAATACTTGAAAGAATACAAATTAAATATGCTGCACTGCGCAAAAGATTAATTAAACAATATATTCAGGAGAGACGCAAGAAACAACACCCCTGTAAAACTCAACAGTGCTGCTGTGGAGATAACATCCTGAAACGAGACAGTGACAGAAAACGTGGGAAGACGAAGAGAAAAGGAGATGATATATTGATCAAGCTTTGGAGAAGAGTGTCAAATGAGAAGAGAAAGCTGAATCTGAATTTTTTTGACTGCTGTTAGATCACAATTGGTTCCATACTTCCTTGCTTGTCTGCCTTTGTGGGTTTTTTTGGTTCGATTACGGCTCTCATGACAGTGCTGTTTAAATGAGACAGAGGAGCATTGGCACATATTCTCCCACAGATAGAGTAGGAATAAAGTTGGTTTCGGAAGGAGGGGGCTCTCGGAATTCTCTCAGAGACGGTCGAATCAGGCTGTTAAAGACATCTCTCTGACTGTCATCCCTCTGTCCGGGTCTGTTTCTCATTCACAAGGAATGTGGCGTCTGTCAAGAACGCGAGTCTGGCCTTCCACATGGACACACACACACATATTAGTTCAGTTGTTTATGCATACATTTCGAGACACGGCCATTATTGACTCGTTCATGCATGCATGTATTTCCAGAGCACAATGTGTCTGCCATGTCTGATCCCCTCTGTTCCCCCAACCTCTTTATAGGGGTCATAGGATTCACTTGGGATTCTCCCATATTAGCTGTCTCTCTAATTCTACATGAAGAGCACTCTGCTGTATGTCTGCTTATTACTTCTTCCCATTAGCTTTCCATCATTCCACCTTCATTAATTCTACCGAATGCAAAAATGATGATTGTTTTCAAATACATTACCCTGTCTGCCATTGGTTGGAATGCAGATTACCCAGTCCACAATTGGTTGAGCCGGTGTTGCTGTGTTGAGGCGGCATTCCCAAAAACATCAAGCGACCGCTCTACCAATGGTTTCTATGACCAAACTTTGGCTTGCAATGCTTTGGCTTGGAAATGCAGCCCTGGTCAGGATTCTCAAACAAACAGAGCAATGTTTTGAATGCTCCACTGAGCTTTTTTTAAGGGAAGTCATCCAACTGTATGGATTGCTTGCCTAAATTTGTCAATGCTTATATACAACATCCAAAAACACTCTTGAGGTCACAGATATCTTTAATTTACAAGTTCAATTCTCATATACTAATAGACACAAATGAGAATTTCTGAAATTAACTAAATATATAGAGCTACACAATGAATTTGAATAGAAGCTCAGATCATTTGATGAGTTCATATTGAAACTTTTGATTGCAGACTTTGGTATCTTGGAAAATATGAGAAAATGTTGAGACATTTTAGAGATCTCTTCTGAAAGTCAACAGGAAACACCTCTGAGATTACTTTTGAGATATATAAAGAGATCTCATTTGTGATCTAATTTCTTTCCTATGGGTTTCTTCTCTTTCTTTGGTCTGAATCTATGGGAAAGCGTAAGGTAGGTCCACATTTCTTCGAACAAAGACAGCCCAATTAAGTCATTTTGAGTTAGGGTCTGTGCGCTGAAGAGAGGGGAGGAGATATGGAGCGGTGAAGAAAGAGGCAGTCCATAAAAGCAGTCTAACGAAGGGGAAAAAGGAGGGAAAATAGAGAAAGAGGGGTAAAAGAGGAGAGCTTGAACGACTTTGTAGCCGAAGCGAAGCAACTTCTCTTTTTTTTTAGCTCCTCAATGGGAAGACATATGAAATATTAATAACAGCTCTAGCCATCGACTTCAGAGGCCCACGCTAAAACTTAGTGTCTAATGAGACTCAGCTCATGAATTGCTAATGAGGATGCTTGGAATGTGTGTTTTAAGTGTTTGTGTGCGTGAGCGTGTTTGTTGCGACTGGGGTTCATTTGGTTGTGTGTGTGCTCAGGGGTGTGTATGGGGGGGGGGGGGGGGGGGGTATGAGGAATGTGAAGTCTTTGGGAGACTTAACGGAGAACTTCATTAAAAAGCTGAAGTCTGCACACACACACATACTGAGAATATTCAACACCCTCACATGCATACACACTCACATATCACTTAATATACGTCTCCTAAAGACCTATAGGTGAAATATTTCTTGTCACCAAACAGTGTATGAAACATATACTCTCAGAATTGCATATATACAGTATAATGATGAAATTTTAAATATTTAATCCAATATCTATGACATTACACATGTAATTTCTATACACTCAAGAAATCATCCAAAAGTATCTTTATTTTTTTATGTAATGGGAGTTGAGATTGACTGGGATGTTTCTTTTGAATATGTTACAATGAAAGAGAGAAAAACACAATTGCTCCAAAGCTTCATCAAATTCATATTCAACACACTATTGCATTATCATTATTCAATAAAATATTGTAGCCTTGTGGATCATTAAAAATTTGGGTTACACTGTATTTAAGGTGTATTTGTTTGAGTAATTATACATTTAAGTACTGAGTAATGTTAATTAACTACATGTACTTACTATAGGGTTAATGATAGGATTAGGGTTTGGTTTAGGGTTACTTGCATGTAACTATGCATAGCCTAATTTATAGTTATTATTATAGTAACTACATACAATATGTGTAACGAGGACATTGTAAAATAAGGTGTTACCAAAATTTGAATATGCAAAAATGCAAATGAGATTTGTACTCATTCAATTCATTGCTAGAACATAAACGTATCTTGTATTTTACAGAAGAAACCAATCATATGCGTTTGAAATTATGAGAATGGTGAGTACACGACGGTTCTTTTCTAAATCTAAAGGTGTTCTAGAACCTTAATAATGACAAATCGCTGATCTTCTCAGTCATTCTAGTGAGGTGATACCAAGCGGTGTGGACCATATGAAATAATACACAAAATATGACCTCGCTTTTGACCTCCTCCACTTATTTCAGTGAGAACACTCAGGAACAACACTTTGTATGAGCATATGTAGATTATCAGTGTGTTATACTGCTTCACGCTGCTTTATGTACTCTATTTGTGGATTTTGTGTGTGTGTGTTTTCTGGCACAATTATTCAAGTGTGTTAGCAGCATTAGCATGCACTGAGAGTCTGAACTCTACATGTGCTGAGGTCTGCTCTTGCACATGTGATGGAGAGATTTCGTGTCAGTGTGGGTTTATTCATATATTCTGGATAAATGTTGACTGTGTTATTCCTCTCTTCTATATGTCTTTGTGTGAGTGTGTGTGTCTTTCCGCCTGAGTGGCGCTGTCGGTGGGCATCGCTCAGATTCGGCTGTGCAGGCCGAGCAGATCATTAACAGAGACGGGAGAAGAAAGACTGGCTGTGTTCAGAATGGAACACTAGCATACTGCTTACTACATAATATACACTTAATATTTAAAATATTTATATTCTACGAAACAGTACACACTATACAGCCATAACCATTTTAGAAAGATAGCATTAGCTTTGTGTAAAAATTATTAACTTTTGTTGTATGATCAAAAAGTAAGTCAGGTTAAATCACAGCTGTTGTATTACTTCTGGTTCACTGAACACACATTGGTCACACATACAGTAATCTGAACATTGTACTGCATATTTATATACTGCACATTTCAGTAAATGAAGTAGGTCGTCCGGGTATATACTGTAGTAGAAGTGGAAATAGCCATTGGCTTTGGGCTTCTCATTATCAGTCTTGAGAGGAGAAGAACGCAGGCTGGCCAACTCACTGTTCACAGTCACGCAATTACAGCTACAAACACACAGACGTCTCTCCACATATCCATCCAATTCTCAAACTCATTTCATTTTATGTCTTTGAGTGTCTCTCGATCACAGTTTTTAAGGGTTTAATATTTCTCTGTGTCTTTTCCTCTGTATAGCTCTCACTGGCTACATTCCGAATAGCATACTAACATCTTAGCATTGCTGAAATATTTATACTGTGCACAGTATGTGAATTTTCTATATTTATTTCTATATAACATATTGATACTTTTATTTAGCAGGGACACGTTAAATTGATTAAAAGCAACAGTAAAGAATTATACATTGCTACAAAAAATATATTTCAATACATGCTTTTATTAAAAAAAAATATTTAATTATTAGCATTTGCAAGCAGCACAACTGTTTTTAACACTGATAATAATAAGAAATGTTTCTAAAGCACCAAATCAGCAGATTAGAATGATTTCTGAAGGATCATGTGACACGGAAGACTGGAGTAATGATGCTGAAAATTCAGCTTTACCATCACTGGAATAAATTACATATTAAAATATATTCGAATAGAAGACTGTTATTTTAAATTGTAATAATGTTTCACAACTGTTTTTACTGTATTTTTGATCAAAAAATGCATCCTTGGTGAGCATATGAGCCCTCTCATATTTTTTAATAAAATTCTATTTTTATAAGAACAAAACCACTAACATTTATAAAAAATAAAAAAGAGGGTTTTTTTTTTACACTGATCAAAACAAACAAAACATTTGTTTTTGCATGGGTTGGGAGTACAATATTATTTATATTGCCGTTTAGCTGAGTGTGAATCTATAGCTAAAGATACTGTTGTTCATGTTTCATGGCAATATTTGAAAAAAAAGTCATATTGTGTGGTTCTGAAATGAAATAGTTTGATATTCACAGTTGAAATGGCGTCACTCAATAAAAGAGGCTCCTAAATCTGTCTGGTTTTGACATAGATTTAAATCATTTCAAACAGTAAAAAGGACTGTTTCAAGTACATGTCTGTCTCATTTCAATTCTACCACCCCTCTTCCAACAGCCTTTTCCCTCGTTTTAATTCCCTCATGGTTTTCTCTTCCATACTTATTTCCTTGGCACTAGTTAATACGCAGATTAATGTCACTATTAACACACTGATGGAGTCCGATGGCAAGCCATCAAAAACAATAAAGATGCCTAATGGAATCCAGGATTTGATGCAGTCAAAATATGGGGTGAAGATATAAATCAATAGGGATGATAACTCAACCAATTAAAAAAATGTGTGAACGCATATGTTAGAGTGCTAGAAAGAAACATAAAGAAAGATTTCATTCAAACTTATTGCACACTTATAGCATAGAGAATGAGAAAATTACAACCGCAAATGAACACTCTATTCCGAAGTTTAAAAAAATCCTTAAAGGTTTCATTCATTTACCTTTTTTTCTGTCATTTTTACTCACGCTCTGTCATTTACTCAAGCTCCTTTCATTTGAACACTGTAGGCCTATGACTTTATTTATTCAGTGAAACATAAAAGAAGATATTTTTAGAAATGTCTGTTAATGTTGTTTTTCATATAATAGAAGTCTGTGGTCACTGAATCTGTTTCATTCTTCAAAATATCTGTTTTCAGCAGAAGAAAGAAGGACATTCAGGGTTTGAATGACTGTATAAAATGATGGCAGAATTAAAATTTTTGGGTAAACTATCCCTTAAAGGAAATGCTCAAGCTTCCTTCTATCATAATTTGAAACTAATCCTAAAGCATCCTCTCTGGGTGAACTGTTCAATTGTTTCAGTCATTTACAATTGTTACTTATCAGAAGGATATAATCCCAGTAAAATATTGTGTAAAAGCCAAGGTGAACTGTGTGACTATTTTGTATAACGATCTGTATGGTTTACAAAAGACTTTCGTCACGATTTACCACATTTAGTCATCATCTTGTAAAAAAACATCTTCATTTTTGAAGATGTCTGACAGTCAACAAAGACAAGAGAAAGAACAGTGGATTTTACCAATGTGAGATACAGTATTCCACACACTGTGCTCTGTTATATATTACACAGTTTGGGGAAAAAATGTGTTGGTCATCTAGGTATTCTACGCACAGAGAAATTTGTCTTAAGGAAATAATAATACAAATTCAGACAGAAATTTCTCAGAAAGAAATAGAAATTAAAAAGATCATTAAAAGCATTTAAAAGACAGAGAAACCAAAAAATCAAGAGAGAGAGACACTGATAGAGAATGCGACTGTCGAGCAGAGAGCGAGACGTGCAACAAGGGTTCATTCCAGGGTATGTGCCGTGTCTGAGAGTTAGCAGTGACATGGGCAGCATATTAAACGCTTGGGCCTGCATCCTGACCCATTTTCATCAAACTGACAAACAAAATCCACACACTGTCTGCTTCATAAAAATATTCCTCCGCACACAGACGCACACGCTTATCTACCATTTAGTTATGCACATAAAATATACGAGCCAGAAAGTGAATATTGTGGAGAGAGAAACAGTTCGCATTTTCTTTCCATGACAAGAAATACCTTCGAGAAACATAAAGAGAAAAGACGCCTTGATCTCAAACCATATTGCTCTGGAGAAACTTTCCAATTCTGAATGAGACCAGCGAAATTCTGTAGAATGAAGTCTGGCTGAACATCGATAAATAGGCTACATAACTAAGATTATTCAATAAACGCTGCTCTTTTTTTTACTTTGTCTCCTGCTTCCTGCTTCCTGCTCTTCCCCTCTCTATGTTAACTGTTTTTGGATACCAGACAAAACGGATATCTTCTGACAGGATCTGGTAAAGAGAGTGGATCCAACTTCTTGGTTTGTCTGGCAGGATCTAACATTTGATTAAGCAAACTATTGCATTGTTGTTCATTTGAACAAACCCCTGATGCTGACCTTTAGGGTTACCATAACTTTCCTCACACTGTTTGTGTTACAGACATGAATGATACTTCATGTAATTTAGCTCAGAAAAAGATTGTTATAAGGAATTATGTTTTCACCTGGCAAGCGATAACACAGATGAAGAAAATTTCTATAGACCTTAGGCCTGTTCACACCAATTTTCGCAATATATTTGTCTGTTCAAGATCAATGTGTAAAAAAAATGCAGACAAAGTAAATGAATATGCAAATTCACCCTCATTTTTAGAAAAGCAGAAATATGCCTCAAAAATAACCCTTTCTGACACCCACTTGTCACAGAGACAGGTACAAAGGTTCCAAATTCTTATGCTGCTATTCACTGCCGCTTAGCAAAATACTTTGTTTGTTTCTGCCACCAAGTTGTAGTGTTATGTAACAGAAGAGGCTCTGGATATGTGACCCAAAGTGCAAATATTTTTGGTTGGCCAATTTTATTTGGAGTGGGGTGTAAATATATTAGAACACCTCTCCGTAAAAAATATATTATATTGCATTGACGTCATGTAAATGTCAGAGTCAGTCTGAACAGACACGTTAACAGACGTTATTTCAATTAAATTGTTTATCGTGCAAAATTTTCGGACAGAACATTCTTCTTGGAGTGAACATGGCTTTACATTGAGGACCCAAACAGTTTTTAGAAATATTATACTTAGAAAAGGCCAGTAAGTCTACACAAAAAACTCTGATAGATATTTGTAACTATTCGAAACTATTTTATTTGGCCGAATTGGTCAAGTCACCTTTATTTATATGGCGCTTTTTACAATACAGATTGTTTCAAAGCAGCTTTAAAGAGATAACAGGAAAATAATGCTACAAAGTTTGTTTCGGCTGTACACCAGCTCTAGAAGAAAATAGTGTCACAGTCCAGCTTAAGAAAGTTCAGTGATGGTTCATTTTTGTTGTAAAAAAGTTATGGCCAAATTAGTGGCTAATTCATAGAAATGAATTCTCATTTATGCATTTTCGTACAATCTGCTTTACGTTTTCGAGCAATTCACATCGTACAAATTCATGCAAAATTGCCACCTTGTAAAATAGTTCAGTTTTTCTGTGAGGTCAGGTTGGTCTACACACATTTCTGCTAATTTTTATTTGATCAGATATCCCATGGCCTCATTTTCCGTCAATAATGTATACCTCATCTAAAGTTCATAATCGTGGTATAATTGGTTCAAATTTATCCGTCTCTAAATGACACGCAGAGACAAAAGCTGTGGTGTGGACCATATTTGATGTTGATAGTCAAAGTTTGCTCAATGAGACCATGGTCACTCATTCACTTAAAAGTGCCCGACTGGATCTCGAGTGCACCAGTGAGCAGCACTGGCAGGCTTTCCTCTGCGCATACATTAATCATGGCTGTTCTCCACTCGCCCATTACAGCTCATCAATCTCAGTTTGCAGTTGGGGGGGGGGGGGGGGGGTCTTATGAAGATCTGATTAAATATGTAAGCACCTGCTAATAGCAGCACATGCCAGGCTTCAGAGTCAATTGTCTTGAGTGTGTACAGGCTCTATGAAGTTATCTAATAGACTGGAGTCAGGGTCAGAGGTCATGAAGGCGCCTGTCTCACTTGATTCTGATGCTAAACCACTATAGGCAGCAACACCAGGCAAAAAATCATGCAAGGGAATCTGATTTCAAAATAAGGTCTACAGCAACATAACTGTAGCATTTTTCTGAAAGCATAGGACTACAACAGAAAAGGCGTCAGCAGCCACGTGACACTCTAGGATGTGTGTGAGCGTGTGGAGGCTGGGAATGTGTGTGTGTGTGTGTGTGTGTGTGTGTGTGTGTGTGTGTGTGTGTGTGTGTGTGTGTGTGTGTGTGTGTGTGTGTGTGTGTGTGTGTGTGTGTGTGTGTGTGTGTGTGTGTGTGTGTGTGTGTGTGTGTGTGTGTGTGTGAGCAGAGCTTCATGGCTTTAATTAAGGTGGAATCAGAGCAGGATCTGTGCTGCCGTGATAACGAGCCTCATCTGAATTATTAACGAGAGCTGCACCCCCCTGGACGTGAAATCCCGTCAGACTGTCTCTCACACACGCAAATAAACAATTCCAGAACATGCATTTAATAATGCACAAATAATCTCTCAGTACAAGACATCACATATATAATATTTATGGACCATCAAACAGTTAGATTATTACCTTCATATGCAATTATGACAGATGTAATAATACTATTTTTTTTTTTGGTTGCACCTTATTTTAAGGTGTCATTGTTACAGATTTTTAAGTACTGAACCATAGGGTTAGGTAGGATTAGGGTTGGGTTGAGGGTTGGTTGCATGTAGTTATGCATAATTTACTGTTATTACTATGGTAAGTACATGTAACAAGGACACTAAAAAAAAGTGTCACTGTATATATATTAATAGTTATGTCCTGTGGTTAGGTAAGTTAATTGCCAATATTGTTACAGTCCAATACAGCACTTTAAAGGCCAAGAGTGCAAGTTGTTTTTCTGTGTGGATGTATTGCAACAAAAACGTAACTATTTTAAGTTTTGATAAATTGGTGGTGAATTCGTATCAATTCGTACAATTTTATTCACAAAAACAAATATGATTTTGAGAAAAAAAATAAGCATGAAGGTCCACCTCTAAATCTAACCGTCAGTGGACCGTAAGCAGATTGTACGAATCGTAAAATGTACTAATGAGATTGTATGAATTCATACAAATTCACCCCCAGGAGGTTTTGGGTGACAGGAGATTTTGACATGACATATTAAATGTCTTGTCCTTATTGCAAGTCAATGAGAGGTGGTATAAAAGTCGCAACAGTGAAAACAACAACAACAAAACAAACAAAAATGAAGGGCGGGGACTTCCATCAGTTATTGACTGGATTTCCAAGATGTGGGCATGGCTATCAAAAGGGGAGGCAGAAAAACGTGAGCTTGGTATAGGCAGACTAATGATTAGAGAAGTCCTGTATACATCAGAGAGAAGTCGGCAGATTAATTTTGTTTAAACATTATGAGGTCAATAAAATTTTTTTACAAAAATAAATAAATAAACGAAACAAAACAAAACGTATAGTTAATAAATCATTCACAATAAAATCCATAACATGCATTTACAACATAGATACAGTGAATTTTTACTTTATGTTATCAATTTTTCACTTATTATGTTAACGCATACCTCTGGTCTTTATAACCCGGGAACGTCATTCACTACCCTCCTTCTCATTAATTTATTAAAGTTAGTCATAAACCTTCTTAGTATTCCTTAATCAATTCATTATAAATAATATAACAAGAAAAAAAATAATGAAATCATACAAGAAAGCCTATTTTTGTAAAGTGTATAGGGTCGCTAACGACCTGAGGTGTGTAACAGTGTAAGTATATTTTTTTCTGCACAACAATAATTGAATCTTTGATAACTGAATAAGTGCAATTTACCATTATTCTACAAGTTGGCAATGTCTGATACACAATGATGAAGTGACGTTTTACTCATAGTTGCCGCAGGCGGAAAACAAAAGAATAGGAAGTATCATCAGCAAAACTTGAAATGGATCAGAGATTTACTGAAGAGCAAGTACTGGACGCAATCAAATATTAGTGTAAATGTATCTTGATGGTGGGTCTGGTGAAGAAGCTGTCAGCAATCAAAATATTGATTTTGAAGATGTTGAAAATGATCTATTTGAGAATATGTTTGAGATTGCGAATATCAGCCAGATGCTGAATGTACTGGGAAATGGTTCTGATGAGGACAGTGATGATGGTATAAAACATCTGTTCAAACTGATCCTTCCAAGCTCCAAAAGGTAACGAAATATGCTTTATTTTATTCTTCTGTAATTGTTACTCTAATATCAGGATAATTTTATATTATCACAACAGGTAGAGATTAATCCATGTTAGATTGCTAAAGACCTGAATATGTAATAATTATTGTCAAAACATTAATGCATTTAAAAGTTAAAGAAACTTGTCCTATAGAGCATTCTTGTCCTATAGAGCATGTTACTGGACAAAGATTTGCATACACCATAGATGGTTTGGTCCATTTTCCTTGAAGAGAAAGAAGTGCTAAAAGTTAATTTAGCCATTTTTAAGAGTACACTAGCAAAGACATGACATCAAACCAACAGAGCAACCAAAAGTTTTTATTTTCTTGGCTCACCCAACCAAAACTTATTAGAACATCCTTAGTCACATTTCAAATTGAATTTCCACCACAATGCATGTGCCAACGCATGATATTGCCAGGTGCAGTCATGTCCTTACAGATTACAGGATATTTTCACTGACTAAAATGATTTTTTGATTATTTTGACTATTGGCCTAGAGTCTGATCTACTTTAAGCTTATACTGGCAACTGACAAACATGTACAACAACCAGCCATAGTCATAGTTTTAATGTGCAGAAGTGTGTGAATTTGATGGAAATCATACAACCACAACAATAGACTAAAGCAGAACTCAGTGGCAAACCTGTTCAAATAATGGTGCAAAATTATATGAAAACTTAATTATTTACGATACTGTCTTTTGTGAAGTATTACGAAAATGTGAAGTATTTATTTTTTTATATACCATGGCTATCAATACTTTTATATTGCGACACCATTGTGTGTGTGTGTGTGTGTGTGTGTGTGTGTGTGTGTGTGTGTGTGTGTGTGTGTGTGTGTGTGTGTGTGTGTGTGTGTGTGTGTGTGTGTGTGTGTGTGTGTGATATGCATCAAGTGTGCCTTCTGAGGATAAGACTAGTCGTGATTTTATTTTCACATACCTCGACCTGACAACACTGATCTTGTCTCCAATAATAGCCTCTATTAAAAGCTATTATAATTTGTTTCTATATGTCATATTTCAACTCTACTGTATGCATTTTTGTCTTTATTAGTCAAGTAGTTCTAAAGAATATCCATCTTTCACACAGTAAATGTGGAGTTTTTACTATTCCACACTCCTCAAATCATCCTCTGGATGCTAGTCTGGCAAACTGTGTTACAGTCACTTCTTCTACACAGTTTTTGTGGGAGTAACAATGACAGTGTTTCTCCAGAGCTGAGGGCATCCAACTAAACCGCAGCTCTGGCCAAATAGCCTGGCACTGAGATATGCCCTGCTTCAATGCCAGGCTGGCCAGAGCTGCCACAGCTGGGGTGCTCGCGGAGCCCACTCAACTATTACAAAATTACTGTCACTGTTGCTCATGTCTCTCCGTCTCTTTCTCGTTCTTTCTTTTATGTGTGTGCTCATTTCCTCTTTTACAGTTGCCATGCCTATTCCTCTCACTTTAATGTTCAATACAAGATATAGAGCTATAATAAAAAGTTAAGATACAAGCAAAGATTTTTTTTTTTTTTACTTTTAACTTATATAACTTCTGTTCCCTTTTTCCTGTTCCTTCACACACGCACACACATATAGATGGGTGGATGGATAGATGATAGATGTGACTTGACTTGACTTAACTTGACAAAAACTGAGACTTCCTTAATATCTTTGATTCTCCAAGAAAGGATTGAGATTGATCAAATTGAGACTTTTACTGACTTTTACTCTTCTGCTTGTCCTGCTTTTCAATAAAGGCTCAAATAATGTCTCAAATGGATCTATCAAGTTTCTCATCAATATCTCCCCATACTGAATGATCTGGTTCACTATCCTCACTTCAACTCTTATTGTATGTCAACAATTGTGCGTTTTTGTCTAGTTTTATTGTTCCTTAGGAATTTTATAGAAAAACTCTGTCAAAGTGATACTTAAATGAAATATGACTGATATCTCCGTTAAGTCTCCTGACCTTTGAAAAAGACACTACTGAGCTATACAATTTTACTCTGGGTATTGATAGAGATACAGACAACATCTTCAAAATATTAACCGTGTCTGGAAAAACCTATAAACTGCTGTAGATACACATGCATTAACGGCGAGCTCCCATCACATTAAATCTCAGATAAACGCAATAAATACTTGGAAGGATTGATAAAATCTGATTAGCGATTTTCTGCATCTCAACAGTCAGTAACAGGATGTGACACACTTTTACCGTACTATTACACGAGATGCTTCGCATCTCCGCGCTCATCTGAAAACCTCATGTTGTACCACAGACACATAGACACACTTTAAAAGAATGTGAACATAAAAGCAAACCACTCCAACAAGGCATCCCTCCATGAACCACAAGCAATGGTCATTGGAATTAGCCATGCGTGTTCTTCTCTGCCCTCTTGTCCGCCGTACAACAGCCATAATCCAACCCATCACAGGAAACCCAGAACAAATAATAGCAGCTAATTGATGCCAAAAACGGCGAGGATCAATGTCCGAGCCAGAGATGTGAAACTGGCTGCCACAGTGTAGACGCAGGATTACACAATAGCTATTAATGCTTTCAATGGCACTGACTGTATGTGACCTTTCTTTGCTCCAAACCACCTTCAGTTCCATCATTAACTGGCCACTGGTGGATAATCTATCTATCTATCTATCTATATATCTATCTATCTATCTATCTATTTATCTATCTATCATCATCATCTATACATATATATATATATATATATATATATATATGTATGAGAGTGCTTTACATTCTGAATATCTGTTTTCATATTTTATACCTATTTGTGTTTATTGTTTGTGTGAGCGTACGGTCCGCATGTTTCAGAATTAAATGCGCATTAAAATCCGACGCCAACTGTTATGGGGCCAACATGTGTGAGCATGGTCTGTTTTCCACAACCTTATTTTGATTGAATCAAGTTGTTTTTCTCCATTTTGATCTCCTGCCGGCCAATCAAATCTCTCGCCTTATGGGAACATATGAGCGTCATACAGCTGTGCATCCCAGGGCAGCACAAACAAGACGTAAAGGAATTAAACCAGATTTAATTTCAGTTTAAAAACTACAGGCTTAAGATTAGTTTAGCCCATCTCTTTGTCCCCTGTATCCAATGAGAAAACAAGGATCTAGTGAGGTAAATATCCCATTTAGAGATATTAAAGACTGTTATTTTGATGATGTAATAAAAGGCCTGTGTGTATCAACTATTGCACACACTTTGAAAAACAAAAACATTCTAAGACGAGATGAACTCAAACAAAATCACACCATCCTCTTAAACCATTAATAATGATTTTTTGTCAATATTTTTATGTATTATTTTAAATATTTAATATATATATATATATATATATATATATATATATATATATATATATATATATATATTCTAAAAATAATCCTAAAATATTCCTGTTCTCTGAACAAAAAGTAGGCTATGATGTTCTTCTGGCTTTGTATTCTGTGATCTATAAGGTTTTGTTCTCAAAGGCCAACATCTACAATAAATAGTCAATGATTGCTTGAAAGAAGCAATAATTGTCATAGTTGTCTTTCTTTGGATATTTTGTGACATGATCTCGGTGATCTAAAATCTTTGCCAGAAAGCTTCAAACCACAGGGATAAACATAATTCAAATTCAGCTGTGTCTGACTATCATTTTCAAAGTTAAATGTTGGTGCTGAGGGAAACAGAGAGACAAACAGAGAGACCGAGGTCCCTTGGGTTCTGCATGAAGCATGTATATAGTGAGAGCATGCATAGTTCAAAATATCAAATCTGATCTAATTAAAACCTTTGACACAACCATATGACACAAAAAATGAACAGCTGAAACATTCAGCATGGTTTATTATTTTGCCAACCAATGTGGTGCAATTATGCGGTTGCATTTGCTTCACTAAATAACCCTTTTCGATTATGTAATGTTTTAATTACAATTTTACACCGCCTATTTTATTTCCCATAGTCTTTTGGATGGATGTCAGGGCTGAAGAGGAGACAGCAGAGGGGGAGGGAGGGGGTGAAGAGGAGGAGGAGGGTGCGTGCTGGAGATCTCAGAGCAGACAGACAGGCGTGCTTGCGTGCATGCGTGGCCGACGCGCGGGGAAGCTGACCGGACCCGTGCGTGTCCCCCAGGTGACCTGCCTTACGAGTGCGGCCCGCGCACTCTAGCTCATCCCGACGACGGATTCATAACCAAACTTAATGCGTCATAAACGCCATTGTTTCGTCATAAACAGCCAAAATGTTAGATTTAAATATTGTAAGAGCAATGAACTCATTGAACTCTACTCCGTCTGCTCACCTCCCCATTCTACTCGATGCTCTGAAAATGTTTAAAATGCATGATTTTTACAAAAGAAGCAGAGATTTCCCCTTTACCAAGACGTGTCAAGCGCATACCTATATGTGACATAAGCACAGTTGCCTTTTGTATAATGCGAGATAACTACATAACGAGCGCTGAACATGCAATTTTTACATATGATTTATATGATCAGGTGGGAACTGTACCTTCCAGCCGGCTGAGCTATTGCTGTCTCCTTTATCCTTGAAATAGGGCACAAATCTAACCATCCAGTCATAGATTTGCGATAAGGTGAGCCTTTTCTCGGGGGTGCTCTCAATGGCACGCGTGATCAGATCCGCGTATGACTGGTTGCCCCACGCGTTCCGACGCGACGACTTGGATTTCCGCAGCTGGCCGGCCACATCCAGCGCGGCGCCGGACATGCACGCAGGGGCGGCCGCGATAGGGGCAGGGGCGCCGGCTGGATGCTTGAACTCCGTCGGCGCCCCTCCGCTCCGGCACGCCGGCACGTTGCGCGGCTCCACTTTCACAGGCAGCGCTCGGCTCTCCTCCTCCGGACACGGCAGCGGCCAGGTGCACGACCTCGGGCGGCAGTGCGGCTCATAGTCGGCGTCTAGTTCAACCTGATGCGCGTCTATCCCGCTGCTCTCCATCATTAACATGCTTCTTTTGCGCCTCAAAAGGCAAGGTCAAGGGGAAAACAACAATGCACTCTTAAATCCAAAGATGGACCGTGTGTTATCTCTCTGTCTGTAGTCTTTTTACACCAAATACAATACGTGAATAAAAGCAAAAGCACCGGGAGCCGTGAATAGACTGCTCATTCTTGTGTCTCTAGTCTGCTGTAATGTACTAAACACGCAAAAGCATCCAATGCATCACGATATGCAACAGTCTGTCTTCCATATTACTGAACAATTCAGTCACACGCAAGCGGGTGTCCATATGACTGAGGTGCTGAAATCACACACCCATCACTGAAGCGTCTCGTGCATGCAAAGTCTCTTTAATCGCGCGCTCGCACCAACTGTTGATTGCTTTGACAGACGGTCTGACAAACACGCTGGGCAAAGCTTGTAAATCTATCTCATCAAGAAGGGCGAAATCAATTGACTTCCTCTGGAGTCTGGCCACAGTTTCCGTTTGTCTGGAGCTCTCCCGTCCCCTTTTTTTTCTCTCTCTGCAGATTTGTAAGCGGTCTCTCACGCGAGCGCAGTCACTTACTGATAGTAGACACGGCGAGAGCGCCCTAAAAATAGGGTCGCGTGAATGGAGCGGCACAATTCAGCTGCGTCGTTGCCCGATAATAAATTTCTCCACACGTTTTCTTTTTTCTTTCCTTTTCGTTAGAAACAACATTCAGACGAACATTCCTTCCACATCGGTTCACGCCTGTTTTCGGATGACTAGACGGGGCTGTAGCGGCGGATAAATGCTGCTATCAGATAATTGGACGGCGCTTGAATCAAGTCACTCCCTCCAGAACAGGTTTATCAGGGGAACGCGCATCTTCAACCATAGCCTACAACATTCATGCCTCTTTAGAATGATTTACATTTGCAGAATTCCCTTGCACGTCCATCTCTTATGGCAAGTGAAGTCAAAACATTTAGCCTATTCTTTAAAACGAACTACTTTGATATTTCAAATTAGGCTAAGTAATAAATATACACTACGTGCATGTTTAATTAAATAGCCTAATTACATAAAAAATATTATAAGATTAACAAAAATATTGCTAGACCCAAATACACATTACTGTCTAATAAACAGGTTCAGTTATCACTATACACTGTAAAAATTATATGATATGATCAAGTTATGCAACATATATTTTTACATTGCTTTAACTCGTCAAAATAAGGTAACCAATGTTCAACTTTTTTATAAATCATACAATATTCGACATTTTTTTAAGTTAGTTTAATGTAATGTAAGTTGAAATGACTTAAACAACCAAGTTGATTGTACTGAAAAAAATACATTACAAATGAGGACATTGGAATAGATAATAACTATTAACTATAAATAAGGATAAAGCAATAGTATTGAATCTGTAGAAAACTACAAATAGCCTACAAGTTGGAAGTGAATAGTTGAATTCTATGGAGATATGTGTTAAAGATATCAGTGGCAAAAAGTCATTTGTCAGAACACTGCATTTGGACTGGAGTTTATTTATAATTGCATTTATTTGTCTGTATGTTTTCAGTGTTCATTTTCGGAAATGCAATGCAACCTGTTGCTTTGACAGGCGGAGGGATGTGACCAGAGGCGTGAAATCCCCGCGCTCACACTGCCATGCGCGAGACCTGCACTGACCGTGAGTGCATTTAACACGGCTTTACTGCCCACATGATGAGTTCCCATGAAAACAGTCGGGAGCAGCTATTCATGGATGCATGTCAGTAGATAATCTCCACCCCAACATCACATTATCCATGAGAGACACTGACGTGCCAAAAAAAAAAAAAATTGAGGAGGGGTGTATTTCTTTTGGATATGATGACTCTTGGCAGGCGTTTCTCTTATCTATGAGCAAGTGCGGTGGGAGGGACACGAGTGAGTGTGACATTCAGTGTACAGTTCGTGTGTGAATCGCTGATAAATTGACCAAGGGGATTCCGCCCACGCCGCGGGCCAGAGCGCGCGTATCAGATTCTATTGAATCTGACAGGCGGGAGGAGCTCACAGACGCGCTCCACCAATCACCGGCCGCATACAGACGCTGCTTTGCGATCATTGGCTGTCCTGTGGCACAGGTGGGCGGTAACAATCTGCACGTATAAAAGCCGTAACCCCCTTTTCGGGTGGAAAATCCCCCAACGGTGACGTAACGGTGGACCATTGACAGCTGGTCGTCAATGGCAACCTAATCCTCCAATGCTTTGTAGTGGAATGCTTTCATCGTGATTCAATGCTGCTTTTACAACACAAAATGTGGAAAAGAGAGCGTGAGCGAGAGGTACATGCAAAGGAAGGTAGGGATAAGAGAGAGAAATGTTGTAAATGAGAACAAACAGAGGTTTAATTCATAACACATGGGTCTGTGGTTTTGGAAAGGAGATTTGTATGCACCACAATGAAGTTGTAACAGGAATGTGGTGTGACTCCTACAGTATGGAATGAAAACACTGAGCTTGAGCCAGTTTAACAGATTTAATGGTGAATTTGTCTTTGCTGTGAAAGAGCCTGCGGGGCAAAAGCATAAGACCCTATGCTGTGAAATACAGGAGACCGGGGCTAGTTGTCACAGGCGCTATAAGATTTACTGTTAACCTTTCAATTACACAAATGTCAGTTTTATCTCGCTGTGGTTTTGTGTATATATTTACAACACCTATTTAGAAAAAACTTAAATTACAATATGTGTAAATTATGTCCATTCTATCATATTTTTTATTAAAGGTGTAAAGGGTTAGTTCACTCAAAAATTTTAATTCTTTCATTATTTTCTCACCCTCATGTCTTTCCAAACACGTAAGACTTTCATTCATCTTCGGAACACAAATGAAGATATTTTTAATGAATTCTGAGAGCTTTCTGTCAATTCATTGACTGCTACACAACTGATGTTTTGACACTTCAAAATTTTCATAAAGAGATCGTAAAACAAATCCATATGAATTGAGTGGTTTGTCCAAGGTTTCTGAAGAGACTTGATTGCTTTATATGATGGAGAGATTAAAGCTCAAACATGCTCCATAAAACACGACAATGAACCTCATTGGTACTTGCTGAAGCTCAAACGTGCTGCGTAACACAAGAATGAACCTCATTGGTTCTCGCACGTCAAGCGAACAGGCTTGAGCTTCCGTTCATCGTAACTGATGTGTGAGTTGAATGTTTATATGTGAATAAAAGCTTAATTAAATCTGTTTATAAAGCGATCGTGTCTCCTTATAAAATATTGGACTAAACAGCTCAATTCAAATGGATTAGTTTTACGATCTCTTTATGATCTTTTTGAAGCGTAAAAGTGCATAGCTATCTATGGAGGTATAGAAAGCTCATTCAGATCAAAAAAGATCTTCGTTTGTGCTCCAAAGATAAACGAAAGTCTTACGTGTTTGGAACAACATGAAGGTGAGAAATGAATGAAAGAATTTTTATTTTTGTGTGAACCATCCCTTTAATCTAGTATGTTTTTACAAAAAATAAATAAACCTCCCCTGAGACAAACTGACTGAAAAGCTAACTCCATCTCTCGTAGTTAAAATTCTGATATCTGTGGCCTAGTGGTTAGTGCATAGACTCTGACACGTTAAGCCCATGCTAATGTGGGCGATGCAGGTTTCAATCTCATTCTCTTTCTGATTTCCTATTCCTTTTACTCTCCACTGTCTCTGTAAAGAAAAGGCAAATGTCCTAAATATTTCAATGTCCTAATGTGCAGTATTCTTCAGAAGGCCCTTCTGGAATCTTGTTAGAGAGGTGGAATAATTTTTTTTAAGACTAATCTTGTAGCTTTTGAATGATGCACCTTCAATCTGGCCTCTCTGGAACACGCCAGACATTTTTTCTTGTAGCTGACGCATACTGGTAATTGGCTAAGGTGGCTAATCTAATGTGACCCACCTTCGCAGCTTCATTTGTAATTGTGATTTAGTTACTTAAATGTTAAACTCCTTTTTTTTTTCGTGTGGTAAAGAAGCTTAGACTTGATCCTCCCTCACTACAATTGATCTAAGCTTATTAGCAGGCCCACACGGAATCTGCAGCTGCAGAACTCCACGGTAAAGCTCCGCAAAATTTCACAGAGAAGGAACATCATTCACAAAGTCCAACAAAACCCCTCTTCCTCATGTAAATCTTTTAGTTAAAAATTCACAATGCTACCATTAGAGCGCATAGTACGCTCAGCTTAGTTTTACACACTGTCTACAGATGAAATGATGATTTTCAAGGATAGATACTTCCATCCTTTCTTGACATGGAGAGAATGTCCATATTTTTCAAATTAATTTTGTATACTGAATATTTTGTATTTTGTATACTTGAATACTTCAAAAAGTAAAATGTGTACAAGACAGTAGCTATACATTTTAAATATGCATCTGAAAAACATTTTTAAAATCGCTGATAATGTAAGAGATCATCCCCTATGTTCTTACTTTTATAACATAGTCACACTAGTGTTCTTTGGGGTCTCCAGAAACCCCAGGCAATAACATGTAATTTTGTTACGGAATAATATATATATATATATTTTTTTTTTACAAATGTAATTTTACTCTGTTTATTAATGTTTTTACTCAACATACGTGCAGTTTTTGGAGGATTTATGATATATTTTAAATTTATATAAATTAATTAAAAATGCTTTTTTAAATAGGTTTTTATACAAAAAATTACAAGTTGTTGCTCTGGAGAGCCCAAAGACCATGAGTGTGCCTATTTTTTTAAAGCTAACATAAAAACAGATATCATTACAATTTTTTTTTTAATTTTTTTTTGTAGATCTAGAAAGGGTTGAGAGCCATACAAAGTGTCATGCCATTTGGACAAAGAGAACATTTTTTAAAATACAGCAAAAGTCATTTGCGGGTTAAAAAGACCCTGAAGAAGATGAGAGGGTTCATAATGTTAGTGAAGTTCAAATCAGGCTTAATACCTTTCTTCTTGACATGACCCTGTCCCTGTTTCTGTCAACATTGAAGATATATGACTGGTGAAATATTTGAATAATTATGCAAGGGACCATTTCAAAGCTTCTTTTTTTCATCACTGTCGAAAGATACATGGAATTGGAACCGTTTGCCCTGAGGCCGAATTCTTCAGCGAACAAACCTTTCAGGCTACAGACCAAGGACTGAAAACTTGTGTTGATTGTGATTCATGATAAATTTTTATACAGTATTTTATATATATATATATATATATATATATATATATATATATATATATATATATATATATAATAAGATATATAAACTAAGATTTTTGAAAAAAAAATTATTTCTTATGTTAAAATGTGGCTTGTTTAAAGATTAAAGTTGAAGCCTCTAGACCACACATACTGTACAGTACACAACCTCTGATCTCAGCTAACTTTCTATCACACTACTGTATATCTGCATATCTTCCATCTTTAATGGCTCGTTTCAACTGTTTAGTTTCTATCTTACTATACTGACACTTACACTTGCTGAGGTGATAAAGAATATCTTTGACAGCAAATTAAAAGAAGTAAACATGCAATTGCTGTTGGGTTTAAACAGAGCCTCAAGCATTCACATCAGAGCTCTGTCAGTGAGATTACACTGTGCTGAAACCAGCGTGCTTTGCACTAAGGGGTCTGTCATAGGGAAGCAAAACTAGGGCATCAAATAAATGTGCTTAAAATGATTTACAGCTAGATGTATGACTGCATTGTCCCTAACCCCACTTTCTGTTCTATATGAGCTATTTGCGTCTCTGTCACATTTCCTTCTGTACTTGTTTAAATGGTCTTTGCTGTGGCAAGCATCAGTACTACTATTGCTCATTCTTTGGATTAGTAATTTCAACAAACCTCTAGTCCCTTTGGTGTGTATTTTGTGCTAAAGATATGTCAAATCCCACAGATTTACTTTGAACGAGGTACCTGAGTCACATATACACTTACAAATTAAGGTTCTTTATTGGCAATGATGGTTCCGTTAAAGGTTGTTTTTTTTTATATTAAAAGTTTGAACATAAATGTGTGTCAGCAGTGTGTGTACGCAACCATCCCATAATGGTAAAAATGCACCCAGTCCTTTTTTTTTAATCCCCATGTCTCAGAATCAGCCGTTTGCAGGTTCTAACATGTGATGTCACATTGCACAGGCCCCATGCACGACTGCTGATGGACTCTACTCAATTAGCATAGACCCCGCCCTGAGTGAACTGTACAGTCCGCCATGTTTATCCATTTAACAGCAGCATTCAAGTAAGAATTGTTTTCATATTCAAGCGACTAAAGTTATTCAATCAAGAGCAATGAGTGATTTTCTGTTTTTCTTTTGTTGTTTGATTCATATTAACAGCAAATATAGCAGTAGGTACTGTATATTATGCTGCTTTCACTTTAAAGTCGTCATGAAATCAAATTTTACCATTCGTATTTTTATATGTAATATTATAGTGTTTATTATAAATGATTTATCTGTCGACTTCTCTTCCGGTCAAAATGTATTATAGAGGGCGTGGCTATCAGCCGCCTCATCTTGGTTCGCGGGAGGCTCATATAAATATAAACTGGCATTCAAATCTGCCTCCATTTTGTTAGCAACGCCCAACCTCCAACGATCCAATCAATTACCGAAGGACGAAATCAAGCCCCGCCCTACATTTTTTTCTAATTTCAGAAGCCGTTTCACTAGTATATACGTCACAATAAGGACAAAATGACAATCTCAACTTCCGTTTCATGATGACTTTAATACACATATCTAATATACATATGTGATTTATTTACTTGCTGTTTACGTTCATAGACATAACAAACTGTATTTATATGAACTTTGTGTGGTTTTGACAATTTAAGCACTATAAGATGTGAAAGAGAACCAGTGGCAATTTTTTTAAGACTGCAAGGGAAGCTCGGCTTCACCTATAATGTCAAAAAATTAATGGTCAAATGTGTACTATTATGTTAACATTTTATTGACTAAAAATACATTAGAACACGTTCATCTCGAAGACGAGTTGGTTCAAAATCAGCTACATATAGCAGGTCGGCTGACTCGATTTCCTTCTCATTCATTCCCGAGTGTCAGTGTTTTTCCCTGTTGAAGCCGAGCATCCATTGACTTCAATGGGGCTGCTTTGAACAATTTTTTTCAGTGCTTCGAAACTTGACGGTCATTGGATAAATGCTGCGATTATGTCCCGCCCACGGACACTCAGCTTCTCTGGGGAGAATGGAGGAGTGGTTGGGGCTGGACGCTGGGCTTCTGCGTGATTGATTGGAGGGTCTATCAAAAGACTGCATCTCCTTTTGATTGACAGCTATTTTGTACAATAAAAAGTCGCTGACGCGAAAGCTATTCGATCTCAGTCCCATCGCAGATTTTGTGTACTCGAAAGACAAACTGCTGTAACCTATTTCTTGGTATTTGCTTGGCAAAATTGCTAGCCAATTTTCATCATACATTTCACAGTTTAACCTAATTGTCACATTTCCTCCATCGATGTCAGGTGCCTTTGTTACATGTACATGTTGGTGTTTGGATCACGGCACATCTGTCTAGTTTGGTTTCGGTTTTTTGTCGGGATTTGGACATTCATGCTCCGCGTGTTTGTTTTCTGTTGTGAGCGCACAGGATGAGCTTACGCTCGTTCTTGTTTATAACGTTCTGTCTTGTAATGTGAACGTGCAGTTTCGTGTTCGCTCTGTTCATGTGTGTTTTGTGTAGCACGCGGTTCGTGTTTACATAGGCCGCATGCTTTCATGTCATGTTTTGTCTTGTGCTGTGTAGCACACACAGCTTGTGTTTTACACTAGCTGTGTGCTTTCATGTCATGTTCTGTGTGAACACGTGGGTTATGAGTGTTCTCATTGTTCTTCATGTCTCATTTTGTGTGAGCACTTTGCTTGTGATTTGTTTTACTGGCCATGTGCTTGTATTTTTTGTCAAGTTTGGTGTGAGCATGTTTCCTTGTGCCATGTGCTCTCCTGTCGATTGTGTGGACTCCCATCTTGTTACCTGATTATTGGTTCATTTGCCCCACTTGTCCTCCCTCGTTACCTGCCTCGTTTGCTCCCTATTTATTCTCCTTGTGTTTGCAGTCTTGTGCTGGTGGCGGTAATGCACATTAAAAAGTTGTTTGCCAACCACCATTAAAAAAAATCAGAAGAAGAATTTTGTAGAATTTTTGTTTTATTTTATTATTAAAATAAATCCCATCAACTCTGCACCTAAGTCCTCGCTCCTTTCTCCATCCCAACATCTGACAGTCGAGTTTTAAAAAAAATGAGCTTCCCCTCTTTGAAAGACCAGCAACCGCCACTGAAGAGAACTTAGTTTAATACTCATGAGACGCGCGGTCTGACATCCAGCTTCCTGTGCGCGTGCTTCGGATGTGTGTGATCAGAAGTTTAGATTGACAAGGCTTTAAAAAGCATGTAGATAATAAACTTTATGATGAAGAAGAACTGCAATATCACCTTATGTCTTTACTACCTTTCTGTGTCTTGAAAGTGGTATAGTTGCATAGAATATCAATGGAGGGACAGAACGCTCTCAGATTTCATTAAAAAGATCTTACTTTTGTTTCCGAAGCTGAATGACGGAAGATGAACAATGATGAACACTGTCTTTGGGTTTGGAACGACATGAGGTTAGTAATTAATGACAGATTAAAATTTTTGAGTGAACTAACCATTGGTGCCTGCAAGTTTTATAATTCCTAACGATATATGCCATGAAATTATATTATGTTATTATAGCAGCCTATTTAAGCTATTACAATCTTTTGGTACTCTAAAACCTTTGTGGGTTTTACTTATTAATAATGCCATAAACATTAACATAAAATGTAACATATGTAACAATTATGTAAAGCTGAAGTGCCTGTTTTCTGCACCACTATCACCAATTGGAATTACAAAAATATTGACTTTTTTTAAAGAGGTTTCCAAACAGTTTCCCCCTGTCTGCCACTGGTCAGACAAACAAAAAAACACGACCCAAACTGCCATTGGTTTGAGCCAATGCTGCAATATCAGGCTGGTCAGGATTCCCCAACAGATGAATTTTCTTAAAACACCACAGAGATAGCATTGTTTAGCATTGTTGTTGTCTTTTTCATTCTTTTCTCTTCCTTCCTGATATGTCCTCAAGTTTCCTTCATCATTGGCTAGTTTTCTGACATTTTTAATTTCAACAAACCCTCCTTCCTCTCTCTCAGCTGGCTGGTGTTTCATTACATAAGTCACAGTTTTTAGACTGTTTGTCTGAGTGGGGCGGGAAAGTGCGGGAGAGGGGGGCGGTTGGGTGTTCCTGCCCCGGCAGAGCCGATGGCCATCCCAGGAATGCGTCTCCTCCTCACACCTGGGACAGCGCCAACAATGTGGCCTCCCAATGTCACCGCATGTGAGGAAAAGAGGAGGGAGGGAAAAGCGTTTGGCTCGGGGCTACGGGAGCCTGTCCAAAGAAAGAGTGCTGGGGCTCACTCCCTCTGGGTTGGCAGCACATGGCACTTTGACTAATACTTCCTGCTTGGATGCGTGGGTCGAGTCCCAATTTTCTTTTTTCGTTCTTAAGATGTGGAAACCACACTGGAATATGGCCTCCATCTTGATAGGGCTCACATGCAAAATTTTGATCTGGAAGTGAACTTGAACTAGAGGAATGATATGATAAGTTAGGGAATTGTGGAGATCTCGCTGGCTAAAAGAGTGATTTAATGCACAAAATCCAACACAAGCGATGAATCTCTCTCCTCAGCTGAGGAAGGGACTTTAATGAAGTGGGATGTAGGGGCACATCCCTTACAATTCCAACTCAGTGGGTGTCACCATGATAATCTTCCCTAGTTTACTGGCTTCACAATCTAAGATGGGAATCTAAAAGACACAGACAATTTGGAGAATGAATAAGATTCTACGCAGATTTTACACCAACTGGCAACCTAGGGTGTTGAAATCTTATTCGATAAATTGGCAATGGGTGGATTCACACTGACCAAAATAAAAACAGAAATTTCGACATGGAACTCACATTTCAAAGTAAAATAACTGGCTGTAGCATTGTTTTTCAGAGAAACGAGTATGTGAACTTAGCATGTTTGTTAAATATCTGCAAACAAATAATGGTATTTTTATTTTTATTAACAATTACATACAGCACCTTTAAGGTGTAGTCACATTAGCGAAATTTCACTGAAATTAAGTGGGCTTCCGTGATATCTATCAGGTGGTAGGAACGTTTTACATAAAAAATACTTTAAAGTTTGGTTTAATGGCTCTTTACTTTTTAAGGGAATTCTATCATTACTTCTGCAGGCATTCACATCTGCGTAATTGCGTAGAGCAAGTTTCCTAGAAAAAAAAAACACAGGGAGATATGCAAACGAACATTATAGTTAGTTGGAGTCTTGATAAATGCGTTCTGAGAATATCTTCAGAGAGATACTGTGTGGGACACAAGTGTGACATGCTGGCAGCGGGTGCATAGTATAAGAGGCGTGTAACCTTACGAGTGCATCCTGACGGTAGTGTGTATGACATGAAGGCACAGGGCCAGCGTGAGTGTCAGCAGGTGTTGTGCAGAGTTCTGCCTGGCTGCTTCAGACACTGAGTGAGTGAACAGGAGATGACAGGCCCTCACCGGCCCCTTCACTCAACCTGTCACGCGAGGTCACCTGCAGCCCCGGGCGCTCATCACTCATACACACATAGTTACAGAGATTCGTCGAGATTCAAGATATCAGCGATCGCACAAGGACGTAAGAATATTAAAGGGTTGTTTCAACCTATGTCTGTATTTTGGAACAAAGCCGATTACCACAGGCGATAATTTAGATGGCAGGTGTGCTTCAGCACTGTGAGGAAACACTCAAAAGGTTCATCTGATCAACAGACTGTTACAAAAGTAGAAATATTTCAAAGTTTCAACCTGAAACAACATTGTAACTGATTTTACTCTCCGAATACAGGACTGTTGACTGTTATTGACATTGTCCCCAGGCCATATGATGAAGGGGTCCCCTCTACAACAAGAGTTTTCAAACTTTTGATGCCTAGGAACCCAAAATATTGTGATCCCCTTGTGAGGACTGCTATATATTTTAATCTACAATGACCCATTTATACTGTGTGAGAAAAATAAAGTGTGTTAAGGGGTCATCGGATGCAAAATTCACTTTTATATGGTGTTTGCATGTAAATCTCTTTGCAGTGTGTGGACACAAACACCATACAATGAAAAAAATCCATTCACTTCTTTTTTTTTTATCCTCAAAAAGCCTAAACACTCTCAATAATCAAGCCGTTTGTATTTTCTGAGCAATATGATGTCCTTTTGCTCATGCTCCGCCCACAACCAATGACGGACTGTCCCGTATTAGCATATTTCCGCCCTCAGCCATTTGTATACTGTCCACCAAGGCAGCACTTTAGTGTCTTGTGTCGACACGCCCCACGGAAGAGAGGGGTGGGGTGAGCAGTTACTCATTATCATTTAAAGAGACATGCACCGAAACGAGACGCTGTGAACAGCTGTTTTGAGGAGGTAAAAGGGGTGTTGTTTCACATAACAATTGAGGAATATTAACCAAAGTATGTTACAATCTTTACATGAAGACCCTAATCATACCAACTTGTGGAGTATGGACATCTGATGACACCTTTAAGATAACATGTTTATTGCAAATTAACAATAATTGCAGTAGTGAATGCCAATGCAATTATCAATATATTATCTGGAAAAAAATAATTTTATTAAATTGACAGCGTATCTTTTCTCTGCCTACTTATTTTTAACGTAAGAGCGAGCACAGCCATTTTTAGTGCAACATACATACCTTTCACCAAATTGGTGGCTAATTCGTATGAATTAATAACTCCACTCAATAACACAAGAAACATACAACAAATGTGACTGTGAGAAAACAGCAGTTAAGAAAGCATCTGATCATAGCGATGTGGATATGTTTGCACGAGCTCTGCAATCAAGTCATGTTTATGTATATAGCACTTATACAATGGATTGTTTTAAAGCAAGCATCTTTACAGTATTAAACATAAACAGTGTCAGTGTTGCTTTCAATTAGAATTATAACTTCAATATAACACAGCTCTCCAGTGTGTTCATGTTTTTACTCGCGTCTAACCTCAACGGACTTAACACAAGAAACTAACCGGATTTCCATGTTAAAGAAAGTGGAGACTCGCCTGCCTGTTACATATTCGCCACACACCAATGTTCGAAGGGGTTTACAAGCCAAAGAAAACTTTCCAGAAAAGTTCCCTTGAGCTGGTAAACACATTCGATCACCTTCATAATCATTAATCGTAAACACTGGTTTGCAGCACTAACAGTTTTACCATTACAACACTTTGTTCTTTTTCTAGTTATTTACCTATAGCATATAATGAATCAGAATTCTTGCATATATTCTACATATTTATAAATATTTTACATATTTATTCAATTCATTATTATTTTTTATTTATTAAAAAAAAGATTGACAAATACTTTCCTTTTTCTTTTCTTTTATCTTGGTATTTGGTACCCTCTGCCCTCAGATGCACTGAACTGTAATTTCCCACCCCCTTACACAGACACACACACACACACACACACACACCTAATCACACAATGCACCACACACTTTTAAAACTGCTGCTCTCTCTTTTCCACACTGTTTGTACTACAATGTATACATATTTAAATTATCATGTGCCATGATGCTTTTATTGTACATATTGTATCTTATTTATTTTTAATACTTGTCTTGATTTATGTTGGTGTTTTACACCACGGATCTGAGGAAAACGGTAATTGACAATAAAGTTGACAATTGAGAATTGTACTCACTGGTTTCAGACCTGTGCTCTCATGGCAGGGTTTCCCAGTTCACAAGGGAACTGCAGGGGGTTTGTTTGAGTTGATGCAAGCTAATAATATGTTTAATCATGAAAGTGTAAAATTGAAATAATTTTTAAATAACAACAATTTGTTGTCATGTAAACATGTGAACATTACTGAATATTAACTTGAAATTTCAGGGGGGCACTTATAGGTCTATGGTATTGCCGAATCATTGAGAAGGCTCCCACCACCCACAACTATTTTTAACTCTCAAAGGGACAGTTCACCCAAAAATGACGGTTCTGTCATCATTTACTCGCCCTCAAGTTGTTCCAAACCTGTATAAATTTCTTTGTTCAGCTGAACACAAAGGAAGATAATTTGAAGAATGTTTCTAACCAAACAGTTGTGGGGCACCATAGTCTCCCAAAGTATTTTTTCCCCATACAATGGAAGTCAATGGTGCCCCAAAACTGTTTGGTTAAAACCATTCTTCAAAATATCTTCCTTTGTGTTCAGCAGAACAAAGAAATGTAAACAGGTTTGGAACAACGTGAGGCGGGTGAGTAAATTATGTCAGATTTTTAATTTGGGGGAGAACTATCCCTTTAACTAGCCTATAGGCTATTCCACATAGCCTAATAACGTGAAGGCAGCATATGTCCCATAATAACCTGTTCCTTCATGCAAAGTAGTCCCATCTTAAAATGAAGATTTAGACAAGTAACAAGTTCTTGTACACTGAGAAAAACAATAAGTCGAATTTACTTAGTTTTTATAAGGCAAGTTTTTGCACTGATATTTTCAAGTAAATTTCACATTTATGGAAATTAAGTAAATCTACTTAACTAAGCCGAGTAAAATCAACAAAGTGAAAAAATACATATAACTTGGCCTGTTAAATTATATTGAGTAATTTTTACTTACAAATCTGATGTAATTATTATAATTAAGTAAAACCATTTGATATTTTAAATACATTTTACTTGTTTTATGCAGTGCTGGTAATTATTTTAAATTAAATGTTACTCTTATAATGTGACAAAATAATACAGTGACAATGTGCAGTTTAGAGTAATTTATTAAGAAATAAGCATCTACAGAAAAGATCACTTTGGGCACACAATTCAGCGTGTTCGGTCTCTCTCTTTGTCCTTCTCAACCGATTTACAGGAACGAAGGCACAAAGGAATGAATGCTTTTGAAAAAAATCCGGAAATTAAGAAGAGAGAAAAAATAAACAATCAGTAAACAGCAAATACTTTTAAATTAAAAGTTAATCAATTTGCATTCACATTATTCATTTCACTCATGCCAAATCATATCAAAAACATTAAAAACATCCTGCATGACCTTACTCTCCTACATTTCTTCACATTAATGCACACAGCATGCAGATACATTAATTTATCATGGCTACGAATTAGGAATTTGAGAGTAACTTACGCCTAAGTTACTAATTTTTCACTCGTCTTGATTTAAATAAGGCAACTAATTATTGTTATTTACAACGTGGTCACCATTTAGTAAAAGCAGGGATCATTTAATAGATAGTATGCACGATTTAGTAAATGAATGAGGGAATTAATTATATTGTGCACGATGAGGGAACGAAAACCTGCTCGCTTTTGTGATGTGTTCACACCGAACGCGAATAGAGCATCAAATACGCGTCTATCGCGTCTAGTTAGACGCTTGAACACTCGCTCAGTTCAAATTTTTCAACTTGCGCGTTTGCGGCAAACGCGTCGCCCAATTCGCGATGCCCGGCGCGAATGATGCGTCTATTCGCGTCTTTGCATTGACTTTGTATGTAATCTACTCGAGCAAATAATTTAATTAAATTCGCGTTCGGTGTGAACACACTGTTAGGCCTATTGTTAATTCGTAGCCATGATATTTGTCATCTACAAAGAAAATTTAACACAAAATAACAAATATTAAACGAAAAGATCATGATTTAAGTAACATATTCATGGTTTTTAGACGTAATTTACTTGTGTAAAACGTAAAGTTTAAAACTGAGGAAAAAGTAGCCTATGCCTGTGGCTAATTTAAGCTAACGAAGCTAACTTGTCATTAAGAACATTAAACTTTTCAAATGTATAGAATTAAGTGATGAAAACACAATGGTTGATCGTAGTTACATTTACTGAATAAATTACATCTAAAAATCCGTAATATACTGCAGTTTTTAAAGGGGAAATGAAGCAGTCAGTCAAGTTTACATGATTTACAAGATGGATTTCCACTATAATCAAAATTTATATAAGAAACATGACAAATGTTAACATATAAAAGAAACACCGTTATATCTTTCGCAGCAAGGGCGCCGCCATTGTGCAGTATTATAACCGGTGACGTCACGGAGTTGGTTTGCTCTGTGCTGAGTTCAGTAAAATACTGAAAAGATGCATGTAAGCTTGTCGAACCAGCGAAAAACTAAGGTTAGGTACAGTCATTGTTAGCTAACAGCTGTAAGCATGAACTAGCTAACGCTAACTTAGTGTTTAGCTAGTGAACTTTATTAGTACCAGACAAAAAGACGACAGTCACTGTACCTAACCTTAGTTTTTCGCTGGTTCGACAAGCTTACATGCATCTTTCACTGTATTTTACTGAACTCAGCACAGATCAAACCAACTCCGTGACGTCACCGGTTATAATACTGCACAATGGCGGCGCCCTTGCTGCGAAAGATTTAACGGTGTTTCTTTTATATGTTAACATTTGTCATGTTTCTTATATAAATTTTGATTATAGTGGAAATCCATCTTGTAAATCATGTAAACTTGACTGACTGCTTCATTTCCCCTTTAACTGTTGCTTACCTGAGAGCAGATGGAGTGGAGATTGGAAATCCAAATCCCTCAATGGTCGCGGGTTTTCTTCTTTCCGCGCATGCGCAGATTCCTTTCTTCAAATCCGTAAATTTTACTTGATTTTATTAAAATTTGCTTCAAGTAGGCTACTTAATGCGTGTGAATAAGCCAGTCAGAAGTCAAATTTACTTGTCTGTTGGATGTATAAAATTTACAAGTAAAAATTGAGTATATAATTAGGATTTACTTAATATTCTAAAGGTTTCATTTTTACAAAATTATTCTTTTTTTTTTTTTTCTTTTTTTTTTAATTTAACAGTCAAACATACATACAAACCAACATAGTGCAGCAGTGAGCAATCTTGTAAATCCATAATTGCAGAAGTGACATAAAAGTGATTTAAGTGTTTGATCTAAGTGTGTATGTGAGCGGGTGTGAGTGTGGGTATGTGCATGTGTGTGTATGCGTAAACAAAGTAACCATTTATTATCTATTACCATTGTCATTACCATCACCACCCTACTCCCCACTACCACCACACTGCCAATATTGTGTTGGTCGATTTTTATTTCCATCCTACCTCCTATGTAACAATTGCCATTGTCAATCCTGCACAAAAAGATGATATAAGATATAAGATAACCTTCCCCCACATCTCATCAGTCCCTATCTTTTCCTAATATTTATTTATTTATTATTTTTATTTTTATTTTTTTTATTAATTTTTTTTGTTATGTGCAATGTCTAAGGTGCATTAAAAGAGGGAGTACAGTGCGAGAGTGTCTCAAATTGGGACAGAGATGCTGTCCCGTTGAAACCACTTCTCGCCTGTCTTGCCTGCCTTGGTGTTTGTTAGGTTTTCCATACATATTCCTTTTTTTTTTTTCTATTCTATGTTGTGTTGCATTAAAAGCCCATGAAGAGATAAGGGGGGAGTTATTGCAGTAGTGATGACAATGATACTTAATTCCAATACAGCATTGACAATGGCAAGATTAATGATAATAATTATGATAATAATAATATTAATAATAAATGACAATGATGGTGGCAGGGGCGACCGCAATGGTGAAAGCAAAAGACAGCACAAAATTATTCTTAGCAAAGATACATGATTTTTCCTGTTTTATTTACATTGCCATAAAATCATTTTTTACAGTGTAGTAACGCTTTTAAATATTCCATCACATTACATTTTTCTTTCTTCTAAAGACTGAGCGACGAGTTTAAATTAATTATTTTCTGTAATTCAACAGATGTAGGCTACATGATGCGTTGCTGTACTACCAAACCCACATTAGTGAGATTTCTCCATAGCAAAATACGTAATTTAACAGTAGCCTACAGCTGTATTTCATCGTTTTTAGCTGTATTTTTCCCACCTGTTGTCGCAGCAGTGATACTAGCCCTACATAAAGTCAGAGCTGGAAGAGGACTCAGCTTAAATATCAGTGTTACTGGCAATCTGTTCCTGTTTTATTCTCATAAAATGGTGGTCACGGGTTAACAGCGAGAATGGAAAGGGAAAAAAATGAAGAGAAAAAAAAACCCAGCACGAATTATAGAGAGGAAAGAAA
Organism: Siphateles boraxobius; assembly: GCF_051911475.1. Taxonomy (NCBI): domain Eukaryota; kingdom Metazoa; phylum Chordata; class Actinopteri; order Cypriniformes; family Leuciscidae; genus Siphateles; species Siphateles boraxobius. Next base: position 2,551,861 of record NW_027509064.1, read on the forward strand.
CAGAGGGGAGTTCATAGGGTCGTATATCATTAAGCAATTGAGAAAGTTAATTAGGCAGCTCTGATAATTATTGCCATGGCAACCTGAGCGCACTCATGCACATTTGATTAATGAGGTGCCATTTATCTGCGCCAGTGAGACAGTACAGTCATAGAGGAGCGCGCGAGACACCTAGTGGGACACAAAGACACTCTGCCGAAACAATGACAGGGCAGCTGAGACCTTGAACGCGGGAACTAAGAGCGAAATTGTGTGCGAATTTAGCAATAAAAGAAATACGATATACTTTCATATGAAGAACCTAAATGCTAATTAGAGTGCATAGGAATCTTTTTTTCATTAAATAGCCTATATTCTTCTTTTTTATTTTCTGTCTTTGTTGTGTTACTATTAAAGGAAAATTGCAGTTTGAATAAATGGATTTATCTGGTCAAAAACCCGAAAAGATCTTTCTCATTTGCAACTCTTTCTCACATCTTGGCATTGGCTGTATGCATTTGTGTAGGCCTATTGAATGTGAAGCCAGACAGCTTTGTCACACATTACCCTCTAGTGGACAAACTTCATTACTTATCCTCTCTACAACATTGAAGGCTTTTGTGGATTTCAAACAATGGAAAAATGTTCATCACTCATAAATGTCAAAGTAAGTGTCAAATTACTCAATAATTGCAAAAATTGAAAATTAGGCCATTTTATAGGCTGCAATTATATTCTCTAAGTGATCAAAGGTTTATGATTTTTGATCAGGAAAAAAACCTAGAGATTTCTACCATCAGATTAGAGATTTCTAATCAGAATATACAGCCCCGGTTTGACTTGGGACAGTTTGCTACACCACTCACACCCATTGTTCAATGTTGGTGAATTTCTTAAAGGTGCAATATCTAAGATGTATTTTTTATATATATATATATAAGTTAACAGCTTGTAACGAAACAAAAAACAAGACCATCCTCGACTTCGTAGGTTGTCAATAAATAAGTTTTTGCCTAGAAAATCAAAAGTATGTGCATGAGCTCCTGAGTGTCACAGTGTGGTGCAGACAGAAGAAGACGAAGAAGGCGAAAAGCTCCAAGACAAACTTTTACTATAACTAGAATTCCAACGAGTACAGACAGGCAGGATGAACACACACACTATATAAGACTGAGAACAGACAAAGACTGGCAGAAGTGAAAGGAACTAAATACAGACACTGATGAACACAGATTAACAGAAACCAGGTGACACAGATGATGAACTAAATGACAGTAACCATAGAGACAGATAAGCGGCGGGAAAACAGAACAAAGGAAGACATGTGACTAGGGGTGACTGTGACACTGAGAACCTCTTTCATTCTGATACATGAAACAAATGATTATACAATGTTCAGGATAATGCCGAAAGAGCTATTCTATACAGTATTGTAGTGTCATACAAAGAAAGGGGATTCATTTGAACTATAGTCTCACATAGCCATATCTAGTATCAAATATATACAGTAACTATATTTTTAATTTCCTAGTCTGTCATCATGATGCCAGTAAACCGCAGAGCTTACATATCCACATCGCTATGATCAACTGCTTTCTTGACTGCTGCTTTCTTTTAAAGGAATAGTTCACCCAAAAAAATTAATTATGTCATCATTTAGGATACTCACCCTCAACTTGTTCCAAACCTTTATGTGTTTCTTTCTTCTGCTGAACACAAAAGTAGTATATGGGTAACCAAACAGTTGATGGGCTCCATTGACTTCCAGTATAGGAAAAAAAACTATGGAAGTCAAAGTCAAACATCAACTGTTTGGTAACCGACATTGTTCAAAATATCTTCTTTTGTGCTCATATTTGGAACTACTTGAGGGTGAGTAAATGATGACAGAATTTTAATTTTTGGGTGAACTATCCCTTTAACGGTCACTAGGCCGGTTGCATAAACTAGCTTGTCATCAATTGTTGTTTTTTTAAGGGTGTTTAAAACTTTTCTTTAAGTCAGTTACTTAAAAATGTAGATTGGTCTAATTTGATATAAAAAAGAAAGACTGATTGCCCAATGCTAACTTTTAGTTGGTCATACTAGATGACAAGGTTTTCTGAATTCTACATAGAGCCCATTGAAGAAGAAGAAGAAAAAAAACATCTATTATCAATGCACAGCATATTAAGGGCAAGGAATACTGTTTATTAGACAAATAATCCAACAATAACAGGAATTCATTTAATCTTTTCATGTTTAGTCTTTTTCATCTGTGCTTTTCACTCAAGTCCATCACATTCAGATATAAAAAATATATATATATAAAAACGTTAAACAAAACAGTTCACATTACAAGGCAACTCCCAGCATGTAGACACAAATCGTTCTATTCTCTTTGTCAGTAAGATGATGGGTTTGTATTTCTCTCTATAAACCAATGTATACACAGCCTCAGTATTCTGAACCATTTCATAAAAAAAATGTTCTATTTGTAATACAATCTGCCTCATGATAACAGTGAAATAGATTAAACACTTTGCTCAGACGGACAGACTTAATTCCTATAGCTTTACATTTAGTAATGTAACAATTGGTTTGTACTTCAAATACGTAATATGAAAACGTCTTTTTAATAACAAACTTGCATGAAAGTTCAGTAGCAAATTCTGCGGCACATTTGCGCAGGGAATAAGCTCTTAAAGGCTTTTTTTTTTTTTAAAGAAGCAGCAAAATCCATGTATTAAATACATGTTGTCGTTAAAACGCAGTGATACTCATATCTACTGAATCTGGTCCAAGCTTTCCTACTGTAGTCGGTCGACATTTATCTCAGGAAAGCCTGAAACAATCAACCTGTAAGTTTGGAATAAATTCGATTTCTTTAAAAAATTTTGAAAGAAATTTCTAATGCTCAGCAAGACACTAAATTTAATTAATCAAATACACTAAACGTAGTTATAATTGTTATAATATTTCACAGTACTGTTTACTATTTTCAATGTATTTTTTTATCAAATAAACGCAGCCTTGGTAGGAGACTTCTTTCAAAAGCAATTTAAAAAAAACTGTAATAATTCCAAACTTTTGACTGGTTGTGCTGTACATTGACATGTTGGCCAGTTAAACCTCATGAAGCCTTAAAAAAAAACATGTCCGGGTTATTAGATTTAGCATGAAGTTAATTAAATTAAAACCATTAAGATTTCTTTGCATTATACAATTTCATAATTAAACATTTTCTCCAAATATCCTCACAAATGTGTTTATAAATGATGGTAGTTTTTGTTGTACTTCCATTTTAATAAATTATATAAAAATTAAATAATAATAATTTCAGACATGTTGATTTTAATTAATGCAAATTTGGGAAGACAAATGTTATTTTGAAGAAAATGTCAATGCAAAAAGAAAAAAAAAACCTATTTAAGCTTCAATATTATGCAATATGGAATTTCTTTCCTTCCAATTGTGGGGTGGAATTATAACAAAATATTTCTTTGTGATATTCCCTCTCCCCGACAGATACAATCAGAGTTTATAGTGTCAACTTCAGACGCCACACCACGAGTAACCCTAATAGTAATGCCTCAACCGGTAACAGGTAGAATTATGTATTTGAAGTGTGTATCAGAAATGTTGCAAGTATAAAGTTTGGAACCAATAACTTCAATTGAACTCCAAAATGTAATCTTCGAATCTGTCATATGTTGGTTGTGTTTATCCCGTTGTGTAGCGAAATGGCATGTTAAAGGTGCTCAAAGCGATGTCACGCGTTTTTTAGGCCAAAACATTTTTTGTCACATACAACAAACATCTCCTCACTATCCGCTAGCTGCCTGTCCTATGAACACACTGTAAAAAAACACGGTCTCTGCAAACACCCCAGGCTCCACAAACGGCAACAAAAACAAACTGGGCTTACCCGCACCACGAAACATAACAAACTGTTCCAGCCAATAACCGATAAGAAGGGTTTGGGGGGTTAGTTCGCGGATGAGGAGGAGGGAGGGTCTAGCTAGCCTTCGCTTTGTTTGACAATACTTTAAAAATCAACAAGAAGTGATGTCATCCAACATCGCTTTGAACACCTTTAAATCAGCAGGGAGGGGGTGGGCTTTTTGCCAGGCCACGCCTCCTTGGCATATTTTTTCTTGCGAGGCTCGTTGAGTGGCTCGGTGGAATAGGGTCCAGGAGCAGGGGTGGGGTTCAACATAGCGGGGGGCTGCACTGTTGTAGGCGAGAGATCCACCTCTGGCGCGGGGTTGGGGAAGGGCAAAGGCATCCCGCCCATGATAGCAGATGCCCCTCCTCCCTGACCTCCGCCCCCTTGTCCGCCTGCCTCGTGACTGGTGGGCGGCAGGTCGCCGTAGAGCCCAGCACTGAGCGGGAAGTTCTGTAACCGACGTGCTACGCTTTCTTCCAATCCCAGCGTGCTGTGGCTTTCCAGTTTCTTTTTCTGCTGTACAGAAGAAAAAAAATTCTTTAAAGGGGTGGTTGATTATGATTTCACTTTTTCAACTTTAGTTAGTGTGTAATGTTGCTGTCTGAGCATAAACAACATCTGCAAAGTCACAACGCTCAAAGCTCAAAGGAAATAGATATTTTCTTTTACAGAAATCGCTTTTTAAGGACTACAACAAACGGCTGGTAGGGACTACAACGAGCTTCTTCACAGGTTAGTGTCATCACTAACCCTAAAATTTACATAAACCCCAACCCCGGGAACGCGATTTATAGATTATCTTCTAGTCATTGATTAGTATATTCTGTCATGATAGTTAACTCCACATCAGCTACATAAAATTCATCAACTAACCATTCCGAAATGTCCTGTTTCATTCTACATGTTGTCACTTCTTCTTGAGTCTCTCCATCTTTGTATAATGAACATAAAAGGCTAAAAAAAATTGAAATAGTCAGTGTGTGTCCCCTTTAACAGCTCTAAGTAGCATGAAAAGAAAATAAGCTATTGCAAAGAACGACAAAGGCCTAAAGGCATCCAAGATTCAGGTTGGCTCTACATTAGGAGTCAGATATGACGAGTGAGACTATGCTGCAAACCAGCAGGCCAATGACTGTACCTTAATAGGAACAACAGCTGTCTGCACCATGTTTCTGAAGCGTCCTACAGAAGGGTCCACATCCTCTGTGTAAAGAAAAGAGCTTTTTAACTAAAGTCCCAACATGAACAAAGAATGAGAGAAGAGAGCATATAAAGACTAAGTCATTCCAAAAACAATTTAGATTAAAGTCGAAATATTTCGAGATTAAAGTCATAATATTTTGAGTATAAAGTCGAAATTACGAGTCTTTCGTATAAGTTTTCAACAAAAGGAAATTCTACAGGTGCTAATATACTAACATGGCATTACCATTTGTCTTAGGATTTTACAAAATATACTGCGCTGTAATAGACTTTACAGGCAAAAAAACACTTTTCAGACTGGATGTAGCCAGCTTTATATCTGAGGAAAGCGCGGGATCCGGCCAAATGATTAAATAAACAAAAAATATACGTTTTACTCCTACATTTCACAAAAACATGTCGCTCCTCCTTATTTTGTACTGAAGATATGTCTCCCACTCATAGATGAGATAGCAGTGTACAGGTCAATCTGTTTATCATATAAACAAATCTTGTCTCTTCAGAAAATTTTGACTAACCCACTCAGTTTATATGGATTAGTTTTATGTGATCTCTTTATAAACTTTTTGAAGCATCAAAATTGTAGTTGCGTATACTGTCAATGGAGGTACAGAAATCTCTCAGATTTTATTTAAAAAAATCTTAATTTGTGTTCCGAGGATGTACGAGAGTCTTTCAGGTTTGGAACGACATGAGTGTGGGTAAATAATGTAATTGTTTGGGTGAATTAACCTTTTAATTCGGTTTGCTAATCACACCTATTTGTGAACATTTGTGAAATGGACTAATCCGATAGCATCTGTTCCTGAGTTAACAACTCAAATGATCAGGTCGGAGTGAGTCTCCAGTTAGCAATTCATTGAATTGTATACTGAATTGTATACCCTATATGGTGCCCACACTACTATTGGCGCAAAAAGTAAGTTACTAATGCAAAATTTTAAGATTATTTATTGTAAATGAAAATTATATTTAGGTCACCAGTCAGTTTGTGAACTAAATCTGCTGTTTGTGAACTAAATCTGCTGTAAAATGGCGAGCTGATTAAACCCACTGTATGCAGTGTTAGAATGTGGACATGTCCACATTTGTGTATCACTGTCTGAATGGGGTGGGTTTTAGGTAAAAACTAAATATATTAATGTTCATGCATCTTGCCTGCTGCCATAGTACTTTCAAATAATATACAACTAGTGTTTGCATATCATTCTTCTTAAAATGAAAAATGAAAATTCTTCTTAAACACATTTTGCCCTCTGTGATTATTATTTTATTAATAAACATTTTATCAAGATACCTTGATACAGAGTTCAAAAGAACAGTATTTATTCTAAAATTATATTAATGTCACTTTAGCTCAATTTAATGCATTCTTGTTGAATAAAAGTAGTAATATCTTTCCTACAAAAAAAAAATTCTTACTGAGCCCAAACTTTTGAACAGCAATCTACATTTATATTTACATTCTATGAGTAGTTGTTTGTGTACCTGGGTTTATGATCTCCTCTTCTTCACTAAAAGACACTCTCGAGCTTCTCCTTTTCCTCTTGGGTCTCTGGATCTCCAGGTTTCCTTCCTCAATGGTGAGTGTAGAAATGCGTTTGTTATGAGCCGTGTTGAATTCAGTCAGGTTCTGTGTGTATGGGGGGTGGGGGGGACATTCAGAAAACTAGAAATTAACAACATGAAACTCCAGTGACACTTCTATATTTTGCATTTGCATAAAGCGTGTTATATACGGGATTTCACGTAAGCACTTTTAACATGCAATGACAAATATCTGATTAAACTGACACACTGTTTGATTTTCATTTGCATGAATGTAACATCAGTATAGACATGTTGTACTTTGAATGTACAATACATACATTAGACCTGCATGATTCTGGATACATTGAGAATTGGGATTTTCTTTTTAAATAGAAATCACGATTTTGAATAAACAACTAAACAAATATTTAAAATATATATGTAACTCTTTCCCTGCCACTGACGGAATTTTCCGGCTTTCCGTGTTTTCACTGTTATATGGTAGGGGGTGCTATGACAAATCTTCTGAAAGAGTACTGAATCTCCTAATTAAAACACGTGTGAGGAAGATGCAGAAACAAGAGATCTTATGTAATTACATGCACATGTAAAATAACGCGATAATCAACATTAAACAGCATATAAATCAAAACTGCCTAATATTACTGGATGAAATGTTGATCCAGGTCGAGCTACAGGACTGTGCAACTTTATCTACTCTATCTATGTTTTGATCATCATTCTGAATAAGATCCAGATGTATTCTTTGACAAAAAAAAGGTGATTTTTCCACTAATAAAACATTTTGTTGTATTTTTCGTTTAAGAGCAGAGAGTCTGTTCTTTCTTTTGATATATTGCCTGTTTAGATATTCATACAACAAAATATTCTGAGCCGGGGGTTATGAAATTTCGGTGAAAATGGTTAAAAATTGCTGGCAACTTTTCTTTTTTTTTAATAACGCTGGCGGGAAAGAGTTAATTTTTTTTTTATCTAATGACTAATACATTTTTTAACAGTCACTTCTCGCCACTTACTGGTGTATTGATGTAACTGATAGAATCTTTATTTGAAGCATCAAGTTACTTTTAAAAGGTGATTTCCTCTATTTTGATCGCTACCAGACATCAGTGTTTATATACAAACTATAAACTTTATTATAGTATTTCTGCGATAATATGAATTATTGTAAAAGACAGAAATAATGAGACTGTGTGGTTGAAAAGACATATCTACACATGACGACAACTGCTCACTCTGCACCAGCGGCAGAACCAACGCAGATCTGAACGTTCTCTGTGATCGTACTTGTCAAAGGTTTAATAGACCAGTGGTTCCCAACCTTTTTTTGTCTGAGACCCCCTTTTTCCCAAGAAAATATTTTAGGGCCCCCCTTCACATTTAATGATATTGTCGCTCTTGTAAGCTTGCAGCAAGGGTGACATTTTTTTTTTTTTAAACAAACAGTATGTTTTTTACTAAAACCAGATATCTTTATGCACAAATAATAGCGTATAATATTGAAAATACTATAACAAAAACATCAGTAGGCCATTTGTAATTTAAAAACATAAGCCTAGGATTAACTATTAATTGGCCCCTATCAGCCAGGGGATCATGAATAAAATTAGCTAATGTAATATGATCGTTTGGCGCTCTAGTGATTAATAAAAATGCGTTTATTAACAGAATAATGCGTCTTGCAGGAGAACATTGTAGCCGGAGCTACTTCTCTCTGTTTATGTCTATGACGAGTCACGCAGGCACTGGGCTACACTGCAGCGGTACGACCCGAACCAGTGTACAATAGTCCCAATATAAAACCTTATTATAGGTGTCCCATAGTGACTCAGGATAAGACAAAAACACGGTTTGGAAAATGGATTCATGATGTACTCGCTCATTATATAAATTTAGTAAATTTTGAACACAAAAAAAGTTACGGACTGCTGCTTTAATGCTCATTGTTCAACACTTTTCAAAATATGACGCGACCCCCCCAAAAAGCTCGCTGACATTTAGGAATAAGATCGCATGGGTGTCGAGATTCCAATCTTTTAATGATTAAATGTGCAGCTCTAACATACATATACAAACATATAACGGTAGAAGGTTCCCACACACTTGACAAATTAATTCCTGTCATTTGTGATTTAGCATTTTAACAAGAACACACTTCATATTCATTGACTACTAAAAATGTTATTATAATGGAAATAACAATTTTGAAAGTTCTTGAAACCCTGAAAGTGACATAAGATGTTACAACCACAGTGAACAGCACTCTTTTAACTAGAAGATTTGATTGTGAAAAGAATTAATCATTCTAGAATAATTGGGGTGACACGGAGTCCATATATTTTATACCTGCAAACCTTTTTCTTAAAATGAATTCTTAGAATAAGCAATTGAAACAAAATTCCCTCCATTGGCCCTTATCAACCATGGCCTCCTAATAATCTCCCTCCATTTAATTGAATTGTAAGATATGAACTTGCAATTCTGGGTTTTTTTTTCCCTCACAATTGAGAGTTTATATCAGAAACCAGCTTCCCCCGCAGCGTTGGTCTGGTTTCACAATCAACTTGATTCTATTGAACCCTGTTGCATTTTAATTTACCTTACATAATCACAAAAGTGAACGCCGCATGAAAGAAAACAGGATACAGTTCAATATATTGTATTTGTTTATCAATTTGATACTATTACGTATAGCAGAGTGAATGACACTTGGGTTTATGGAATGTTCATCGCATGAAAGCGGCTTTCTGCTATGGAAGCATATGGGTAGCAATATTCAATTTGAAACGTATTATGCAAAATGATAATGCAATATGTAAAATGGCAATGCATTTCTGTATTTAAATTTACATTTTCCATTACATTTGTGCAACGTTTGGTGCAAAATGAAAATGATAATTCAATTATATAATTTACATTTGCCATTTCATACACTAGTTTTAATTTGTAAATTGAATACATATTTTAAAGCTTTATAAGTTGCAAAATTAAAATTAAAATGTATTTAAGAAATGATTAGATCTGTTTAAAATGTTCAAGCAGAAACTGTAGCAAAACGATAATTTAAATGTTATTTTTCTTAATTGCATTTACACTCACAGTTAAGACACTTGCGATTGCATTTTCATTAAATGTCCCGCAATGAATGTAGCAAAATTTAATGTGCAAATTGAAAATACATTCCGAGCCGCCCTGCTCTTTTCAATCACTGCGTGAAGTTTGCACCGCTCCCACCCAATGCAAACCGTCGGCAAAATAGGCTCAATCGTTTTTACTTCGTTTGTGCTGTTACATCGCTTTTTTGTTTGTGCTGCTCCGGTTTTTTAGATTTATAGGTCATTCTGAGGTCACCCAGCCCCCCACATGGTCCAAATAAAATAGTCTTGTTCCTTTCTACCAGTTTGTGCCGGTTAAATTTTTGTTTGTGCTGCTTCGGTTTTTAAGATATTAGACATTTAATTAAAGGTTATGGCGGCACCAGCCCCTACCTCCAAAATAGGCTCAATCGTTTGTGCTTCGGTCAACGTTTATTTTTTGCTGCTTCGGTTTCTTAGATATTAAAATTATATTTATTGGTCATTCTGAGCAATAAAACGAACCAGCATCAGACAACAGCAGCGCAGCATAATGTTCACACCAAACGGGTGACGACTCCTGATAAGGCAGAAAATTATCACAGACGTTCCAACAACATACTGATTCTATCACCTGCAGAAGCGTAATAATCTTTGGAAACACTACAATTTCTCTGTTCACGCTCCCCTTCATCTGCCAGTATATTTAACGCTCGTATCAGCTCTGCCGCCGCCATGTTCCCTTCCAACAACTCAAAATATGTAACATATATAGCCTATGTTTACCTGTTGCCGAGCCCCGCCTTGATGCAGTGATTGACGGGTTGGGAGGGGGCGGTGACGTGATCGGCTCGGAATGCATTTTCAGTTTGCAAAATTGAATTTTGCTACATTCATTGCAGGACATGAAATGAAAATGAAATCACAAGTGTCTTAACTGCGAGTGTAAATGCAATTAAGAAAAATAACATTGAAATGATAATTTTGCAACAGTTTTTGCTTGAATATGTTAAAATATCAAATCATTTCTGTAATACATTTTAATTATAATTTTGTAACTTATAAAGCGTTAAAATATGTATTCAATTTACATATTAAAACTAGTGTATGAAATGGCAAATGTAAATCATATAATTGATTTTTCATTTTGCACCAACGTTGCAGAAAATGTAATGGAAAATGTAAATTTAAATACAGAAATGCATTGCCATTTTACATACTGCATTGTCATTTTGCATATTACATTTCAAATTGAATATTGCTACTCATATGCTTCCATATTCTGCTGCTTGCAAACAGACTCTTTTAACGAGACAGTGGACTACGAGGCATTCATTTGCTTCTCTGACTGCACTCACTATGCACAAACACACTGCACACTCACTCTCGCTTGCATCCAAGGTAAATCATCAGCACTTTTAACAGAAGCTTTTTGCACAGTCGTGGGGATACTGGCTAATTACCGGATGTCGCTAAGGATTGTGGGATTTGTAGTTTGTTCGATACCTTATGCATTTAATGGGCTCATTGGGCTGGCCTGCATAGGTTACAGTTTATATTGTTATTAGGGGCTCAAGGACCGAAGGTACTGATAACATCCTCCTCCTTCCTGTATTCTGCCAGTTGGGAGTGCTATAATAAGGCTATTTACATTTTAGATCATAACTTTTGAACCATAAGGGTTAGAAACAAAATTATTTTACAAACAGAATCCTCGAGTCATATCTTCCGCCTATTTCCGTTGTCATTGGCTAAAATGCATGTGCAGGTTACTTTACTTCCTTAACAAGTATGCGCCTGAGTACGTGCATCCACATTCATGCGAATCACGCCACAGTTCCAGTAAGTAAACTGTGTGACAGTTTTTAACAGTTTTTCATGCCACATTTTAAACTAAAGTGTCAGTGTGAAAGTACCCAAAAAGTAATTAATAACAGTCTGACCACTAAAGAGCATAATTTACCATGAGGTCAGCTGTATGTGACTCATTCACACAGGCACACACACCTCCAGCTCTGTCTCTTCCTCTGGCAGTCCCAGCAATCCCTTCAGCTCCTCATCCTCCACTCCTTTGCTGTCTCCTGCAGCCGAGCCGCTCTGTGTCTGAGGCTTCTCTCTCAGCGTGTACACTCGTGTGGACGCCCCAAACGACATGGTCGAGTCGATGGGCACCTGCTGAGGTTTGTTGGGCTCAAGGCGAATTCTGCCCAGAAATGTGCCATGGGCTAAACAAGGATAAATCGAGATAAGATGAAAGCAAAGCAATTCTGTTGATCATTTGTTACATTTGTGTCTTCTGCCGAGCTGCACTCACTACTGTTGAGGTCGATGAGAAAGACTCTCTTAAGGTGTCTGTGGTAGACCAGCGCCGCATGGACACGCGAGCATGACTGGTGGTCTATCGTAAAATCACATTGGTCTGGGTTCCTCCCAAACAGATAGAACTTCTTCTCATCAATAATCAACTTCTGCAGATGACAAAAAGGATGTATAGTCTGGGTTATTAAGACCATGGAATTAATTATTCCATGCTTGTTGGAACCTTGTTTAATTTTCTCAGCAGAATACCTATATTTATATCATGTGGAAACTATCCCACCACGACAAAGTTCAAGGGTCATAATAATAATTTCCATTATACTCAGTTAACACAGTCTTACCTCTACTAATTTGTCTCCTTTAACCACGTCCAGATGGAGTCCAGGTGGAGGTTTTCCTGCCCTGAGGTTAAATTTAATTTAATAAACAATCAATGGGACAAAATTCATTAATTCTCTAATCTCTTAGAACTTTCATATTAACAGTTTAATTTATATATGCTCTATGCACAAATGTATGAGTGCATTTATTTGTAAGATTGATGTACTATTTATCTTAATACATTATAATATTAAAGTAGAATAAAAGGCAGATTAGTCTGCCTGCTTGATGCGACCTATGAACTTTATTCAACACTAAACACCCGAATCGCCAATGCATCACTAGATCACATCCCTGGATTTATATATACCATAAATCAGACATAAAAGAGAATTTAAATATTTTAATAGGCTAACGTTATATTTTAATGCATTCATGCTGAGTGGTTTGATATGCTGCTGTGTATTGAGTTACTGCCCGCGTCTGTTTGATCATAGGAGTGAGTTGCATTGTTTTTATTTATGCAGTCATAATTTACTCATCCGCTCCACAAACATGCATGCATGCATGTTTTTATTTTAATTGCAATAATGATGTAATTAGTTTCTCATCTCACCATGACGGGCAGTCAAAGGCAGCTGTGTTTGTGCTTGCATTCACCGCCATTTTGCACATTCGCGGGGAATACTGGGAAATTACCGGATGTCGCTAAGGATTGTGGGATTTGTAGTTCGTTCGATACCTCATGCAGTTAATTGGCTCACTGGGATGACCTGCATAGGTTACGACCTGTGCTTCGGCCAAAGCACCGAAGGTACTTATCATCTTCTTCTACTTCCTGTATCCTGCCAGTAGCTAGCGGTATAATAAGGCATTTTACATTTTGGATCATAACTTTGGAATCATAAGGGCTAGAAACAAAATTCTGCCAACAAAATGTTCACGCTATTTTGAATGTTCCTATTGGTTCAACAGTCCAAACTCCTCAGCAAGATAAAATTTGATTTGTTGAAGCATTGCAAAGTAATTTAATTGCCCAGACAATGCCCATTTTTACGATCTGACTTTAAAATGCTGAATGCAATGTCTAAGTTTAATTAAACTTGGCACACTATCCAGTTTCACAGACAAGGCTTACGACTAGCCCCTGACTAAAATGCATGTTTGAGCGTTTTAATCTTAAAATATGTCAGTGCCTTTTTTTGTCTCAAGATACACGCCGGGTATTTTAAAAGCTGCCTAAGTGCCCTAATTGATCTAAGGCCTAATCCAGGCTTAATCTAAGCCCCATCTTTGAAACTGGGCCAAAAATACTTAAAAAAAAAAAAAAAACATGTCCGCCAGCAGCCAATCAAATTCCAGCAGCTAATAATATCATATGAAAGGGCCTTTACATTTGCCAAAATAGAACTTTGTTGTTGCTTTTGTTATTAAACAACAAACAAGGAAGCCCAGTCTAGGTGAGAAAAAGTAATGAAAAAGTAACTTAATTCATTACTTTCCAAGTAAAGCAATTAGTTACTTTATAAGAGTAATGCAATATTGTAATCGTTACTTTTAAAAGTAACTTTCCCCAACACTGTACATCCCACATATTATATTCAAACCCTAAATTTCAGTAAAGATTCAAGATAGACTTTGCAATAAAAACCACGCTATAAAATACATTTCAGTTGGATTCATAAACATCCACATGGACCGTTAGTGCTTGGACCCTGATGATTGCCACTTGCAGCTGTATTCTTATTATTTTATATTTTAAATATATTGTTCTGTAAGTGTTTTTAAATATTTTTAAACTTCCTTCTGGAAATCTTAAATTTACTTCTTTTGTAATTAAGGTTTTTGTGCTGAAATTAAAGTCACATTGTGTATTAGGCCAACAACAAAAAACTACTTTCAGGTTGTTGTTTTTCAAACATGATAATACAGATATAATTTTTACATTTATGACAATAATATTATAATGCTTTATCTGTAAGAAATAGGAACAGGTTTTACGAGACATTCAACTCAACAATAAAAATGCCCATAAAACAGCCATTTCAGTCTTGATTAAATACTAATAACAGGTCAACGTACGTCTGTATCTGCAGCCAGTCTATTCAGTTTTGTAAACACTGATAATGATATGATATCTTGCTTTGATCTTCCAAACTCATCACTGAATGCATAAATAATTGTCTTTTCATTCCTTTGATCTAATTTCAGTTATATTTCAGGCATTTTTTGGCATGCTAGCAAAGTTCTTTGGGGCGTCTGTAAAAGACTGAAGGGCAAATACTTTCAGACCACTCAACATTTTATAACAAAATGAGACTTCACCAAATGTATGCAATAAGCTTTTGTATTATTATTTTTTGTATTTTGTTATGTCATATGAAAGGGCATTTACATTTGCCAAAATATAACTTCGTTTTTGCTGTTGTTATTAAACAACAAACAAGCAAGCCCAGTCCAGGTGAGAAAAAGTACTTCACTGTAAATTTTAACATTTACAGTGAAAATAATCTTTGCAGGAACACAACATATTGTAAAATCTACTGTAAAAAAGTTGCTGCCTTAAATTTTTATGTAGAATTAACTTGGATGTTTAAGTAATTTCAACTTAAAGGGACACTATGTAGTTTTTACAACCTTCATAAAATATTTCCAAGACCCTTGAGATGGTACATCGACTTAAAACAGGTTGAATGACACGTCTGCCGTAGCCTGACAGTGTCTGTATCGCTTTTACTGGCACTATGTAACTTCGGGTTTCGGGTAGTAACCCGACCACAAAAAGAACTACAAAATTCGACTGCTTTACGGCATACGTCACTTCCCCCACTTCCTCAAATTCTGACATGAGAGCCTGTTAGAAATGGAAATGAAATGGTCCAAACGAAAAGTGCCCCGAACCTTGGTCCTTTATTATGAACAGATAATACAATACACCAGCACCCAACTAGCGTTTGATACCCGTCTTATGTTGTTGTCATGGCCGAAGCAACAACTAAAAGGAAGAAGGCAAAGGTTTTGTCACAGGGGACTAAAAGAAGAAAAAGGGAGTGTGACTAATTAAAAGGCCGATCGAGGATCAATATTGGAGCGAGAGCAAGACAGTTTGAAGACGATGAGAGTGTGCGCGCGCGACACCGGCTCTCTCTATCTCTCTCTCTATGCTCGTTCTTTCAGTAACATGTTGTAACCCTGTCACAAGCGCAGCAGTCACTCATCTATAAAGTGTTTATAAATGTATAAATAAATCAGGGAGTCAGGGAGCTGACTACCGCGCAAAAGTAAAAGGCTGAATAACATGGCTGTCCATGTTACGGAATCTATCTGGTCCTCCATTTATCTTCATGAATCAAGTAATGCTAGTAGAGTAGCGAATTATCAATCTGGTAGCTAGTAACGTCAAACACTAACATGCTAGTTTACGATGGTTATAATAAATAATCTTTCAGGTTAATTATCCTAATGTCTGCAGGCTGATAGTCATGTTTGTTTATATATTTTTCTGGTGAACGTGTCTTGCCTCAGGCTATAATGCAAATCGATTTTCAAAATTGCAATAAGCATGTCTAACATCATAACTGACATTGTTACGAAATAATGCGACGTACATGTAACTTTATTGATGTCATCTGGCATTTTGTAATGTTTAAATTACACTCAAAAAACACAAATGAAATTACACAGTAGGGCTAGGCTATAGGCGATTTACTTGTAATTTAGCAGCAATCATGTAAAAACGTTATAAGCCATAAGAGACGCTCTGTGTGAGTGGTAGGCTATTTACGACAGTAACGTTAAATACAAGTACTCTACAGCGACTCATGGGGCATAGTGTGCCTTTAAATTACTGTAAACTGACTTAAGAAATTAGATGAATCTTGTATAACTTATAAAAAAAATGAAATTGCACTTATTTTGATGATTTCAATGTAAAATCATGTTGTCATAACTATGTTGTCATATAATTTTCTACAGTGCAGGAAGGTCAAGGATCCTGGTGCTCCTGTTTTGTTTTTCAAACTGTTAGTTCACCGCTGTTACCTGTGCTAACCTGCAATAGAGAATGTTCACCACAGTAAACATTATCATTAAATACATGATATCATTACCTAAAAGAGTACAGTTATGTAAAAATATACAGGTTTCACTTTCAAGTTTATCATCTTGTTATCCTGACTAAAACGGTTTAATTACCAACATTTAAAAAAAAAAATAGTTCTGCAGGTTTGGAACATGATGAATTTTCACTTTTGGGTGATCCTAAATATGTCTATAGAAGTTAAAGATATTTTATAGTAAACTGAGAAAAATGTTGCCGCTTTGTCCCAAATTTGGTCACTATTAAAGTTGCTTTTAATGTTGTTTATATGTGGTGTCTTTAATATGCTTTAAGACAAATCATGTCCAAATTCATAATTCAACACCATTGCTAAGTATTTTCTCCTCAGTCTCAAAAACGCAGTTTGAAATCGCTGGTGTTTCTGACGTCACAAAGTAGCCTACCTTGTAACCAATCACATCAACGTGTGATCGTCAACAAGTAGATCTCTGAGCTGGTGTGAGTGGAGGCAGGGCTAATTTGCATATTCATAGAACGGCATATACTAATGAGGCAAGTGTGTAGAGTTACATTCAAGCTATTTTAAGGCATGAAGAATTTTTTTTTCAAGGAAAAACCTTTTAAATATTCCATTTGGTGATCAAATGTGGGTTTTAATGGATAAAATTATTGACTACAGGGGGACTTTAACAAACTATTAAATACAACTTTTGCCTCAAACTCTTAATTACTGCTTATTAATAGTTACGGTATTTGTTAAGTTTATGTATTGGGTAGGAATTGGGCAGGATTAAGGGATGTAGAATATGGTCATGCAGAATAAGGCATTATGTGCTTTATAAGTAAAAATAAACAGCCAATATCCTAGTAATATGTATATGCTAATATACATGAATATAGCATGTATGCTAATAAGCAACTTGTTAATAGTGAGAATTGACCCTACACGTATTAAGATTTATAAATAAAAAAGAATATTATTAATATCCTGTTAATATTTTCTGCTATCTGTGATATTGTATTTCAAAGACTCTATAACGGTAAAAAAATTCAGTTGTTAGAACATGATGCATACCAGTTTTTATGGCTCTATAAAGTAACTATAATTTCTGAGTACTCGCTGGCAAAAAGCTAATGGATGACCTTCCACTTTATAAACGGGTCATTAACCCCTTAGCTGTCATCCCCCTTTTGATAATTGACATTAAAATGCAGTATACAAACCTAAATGGTTGTAATTCAAGAATGCTTTGGAATATAGACCTAAGTTTGGTCTTGTTTTAAAGAAAACAATCGGCAGATTATTACTGAAGTGAAAGCACTTCAAAAAATTAAAGTATGAAAAAGTTATGGAAGTTAAAATTTACAGTAAATCAAATATACTTTATTAATATATTTTTTTTAATATAAAATAAAGATTTTACAAAATATTTTTTACTATAAAATTACTATAAAATGAAAGCTATATATCTAACCAAGTTGTGTTCCAAATTTAAAGTTGATATCACAAAAATTGAAGTTCCCATGAGATTTTGTTTAGGCGTTATACCAAAAATAGCCACCGGGTGCCATGGCATTCCATTGAATTTAATTGTATGCATTCTGCCATAACAAATTAATACATTTCTATCCAAATATCACTTCTGTCACTAAATATGGAACCTTGAGACTCAGACCTTTCTGACAATATGTGTTTTGTCAAGATTAGAACATTTTTGATAATAAATTATGAAAGATGATGCCCAAAAGGGGAGGGGCCTAATAAAAAAATGCCGTTTCTATGGTAACGCAACGTCCAATTTCAAAACGGTTTTTACAGGATGAATTCTGAGTTCGTAAGCTTTCAAATGATACCTAATTTATGATAACTACTAAAATATGTGATATAATAATAATAAAAAATGATAGATATATATATATAATATATAATATACTTTTTAGAGGACTTTTTACTTTACTTTTTAAAATATAATTTTATCTTTTTTTATTGACAAATACTAGATTATGTTTTATTATGAACTTTTAGCATTAAAAAACCAAAGTTTCAGTTATTAAAAGTGTGTACGTCGACTTTTTGTGACAAAGGTCAGAAACTCCTGTAATGACGTCGATTTTTTGAGGTGCACTCTTGTCATAAATTCATATATTACTGTTCATACAAAATTTGTAAGAAAAAAACAGCGCTAAAATATCTATTCAGGAGTCTTAGACCATTCCAACGATATATAGTTTGTCATGATTAAATTAGGATTTAATAGTAATATTTTGAAGTAAATTTCGGTTGCCCGTATACGGGCAAGTTGACAGTTAATGTAATCTTGGCCAAATCAGAGACTTTGTCTGCATTTATCAATAAATAAATACTTCAATAAAACATGATTCAAGTAAAAGTTTTATTAATAAAGCCAACCCCAACAATAAATTACACATTCACTTAGAAGATCCCCTCTCATGAAATTCTGTTTATCTCAAAATACTTTACAAGAACACAAAGTGTCTGTGAAAAAGAAAATAAATAAAAGCACTTTTCAAGTCACAGTGCAACACCACCAAGTTCCCAGTAGTTGTTCGTAAATCAGGTCAGGCTTTCGGAGGCTCGTAGTGCTTGTTTGAAACAAGATTTTTTGTTTTTTTTACAAAATTTAAATACAGTTGTGCTCCCAGTTTTAACACAAAAGACATTCACCCTTCATATATCAGATCATATCAGTAGACAAACTGAAACAGCACAGAAAACCAGAAAAATAGAGAAGGGCATGAAATCATGTCAGCACGCCACTAGTAACAACCAATGATGGACAGCCCAGCCCACAATATAAACTCACCAATCATTTAAACACATAAAACCATCAGGAAGTTATCTGTGCATTTCAGGCTAAGACGTTCATGTACAGTATGTACAGAGGACAGAAAAAAGTGAAAATTATTGTGGGTCATTTTATTAGTCAAGAGGGAAAAACTCATGCCAGGTTAAAATAGGTGCATCTATAAAACAAATTTGGGGTGCTTTAAGTCCGTTCACACCGCAGGATAAGACACCCAAACTGAATTTTCTGCTCCAATCAGGCTGTTGCCATAATTTTTTTAAATGTGTCCCATATCAGACGCTAATCTTAAATTGACCTGTGAGTAAAGCAGGCATTTTGATTATAACATCATTATTTTATTTTATGAAATTGCACTACTGTTCAAAAGTTGGGGTCCGTAAGATTTTTTTTTAAATTCCTTTATTTAGCAAGGATGCATTTAATCAAAAATGACAGTATAGACTTTTAAATTGTTACCAAAAAAAAAAATTTGAACATAAATGCTGTTCTTTTAAACATTCTATCCATCAAAAATCCTAAAAAGAAATGCTTCACTGTTTCCACAAACATTAATGAACACAACTGTTTTCATCATCGATGATTATAAGAAATGTTTCTTGAGCAGCAAATCAGCATATTAGAATGATTTCTGAAGGATCATGTGACACTGAAGACTGGAGTAATCAGCTTTGCCATCACATGATAAATTAG
The DNA here is from genome assembly GCF_051911475.1 of Siphateles boraxobius. NCBI lineage: Eukaryota > Metazoa > Chordata > Actinopteri > Cypriniformes > Leuciscidae > Siphateles > Siphateles boraxobius. The sequence goes on from NW_027509064.1 coordinate 2,571,814, forward strand.
ATCTTAATATACATTAATATAATTGTTTATTAAGAATAATTGTAAAAAATTAAAAGTGTAATATTTGAAAATATTACTGGTTTTACTGTATTTTTGATCAAATAAATACAACCTTGATGAGCATAAGAGAATCTTAACGACCCTAAACCTTTGAACCATATATGAAAGTATTTGCAACTTTTGACTTCATGAATCTATGCATTGACATATTAACTGATGTTGTGACAAAGTCAAGCGTTAGTGGAACATGCTTATAATTGTTATGAACTACACCTGTGGTTAGGACACCTGGGTGAACTTAAGGAGAACTTTCTTAATACATCCATTAAAAATCACCGGACTTGCCAGTTGATTAAAAGTCATTGCAAAAAATGGCTCAGAGAATTGAAATCAGTTTTGAGAAAAGCTCTAGCAGCATTTAAGGGCAGACGATTATTTGACATTTTGTCTAAAACGGTAAAATTCACCCAAAAAATAAAAATTCTGTCATCAATTACTCACCCTCATGTCATTCCAATCCAAACCCGTAAGACTTTCGTTCATCTTCGGAACACAAATGAAGATATTTTTAATTAAATGAGACATTTTTGTCCCTCCATTGACAGTATACGCAACTACCACTTTGATGCTTCAAAAAGTTCATAAAGAGATCGTAAAACTAATCCATATAAATTGAACGGTTTAGTCCAAATTTTCTGAAGAGACACGATCGCTTTATATGCAAAACAGATTAAATTTAGGAATTTATTGACATATAAACATTCATCAACTCACACCTCAGTTATGATAAAAGGAAGCTCAAGCATGTTCGCTTGACATGCAAGAACCAATTAGGTTCTTTCTTGGTAAAAGCCTAAATTCAATCTGTTCATCATATAAAACTATCATGTCTCTTGGAAATTTGGACTAAACCACTCAATTCATATTGATTAGTTTTACGATCTTTTTATGAACTTTTTGAAGCGTCAAACTGGCGTAGCTGCCAATGTAGAGTATAGAACTGGCTCAGACTTGATTAAAAATATCTTCATTGTTTTCCCCGAAGATGAATGAAAATCTTAGGTTTGGAACAACACAAGGCAGAGCAAATGGTGACAGAATTTAAATTTCTGGGTGAACTGACCCTTTAAGTGTGACTTAAGTGTCCATTTTTGTGCACTATATATTTTAAACCAGACACAGGTCAATAAAATTACATATGTATCAAAATAATACATAAGTGGCAGAGATCATTTTTGCTGTTCACACAGATCAGTCTCAAACCAAGTTTGGGACACACGGAACTGCAGCGTAAACATAGCGTAAAGCCTGGTTCACACTGCAGGATAATTAGGCCGATTTTAGTCCCGATTTACCCCTTCCGACAATCTTAAGGATACTCCGATAATCGAAAAATAATCTGATCAGATATTCCTGCCGTGTGTGGTGTGTTAAGACTGCTCTCGTCTGCTCGGAAGAACGTCAGGATCGCTCCGATCTCAAATAGGGGATATCCAACATTTTGGATTTTTTGCCCCGATTTCTCCTCGTGTGTGTGGTCCCCCCCGGGGACAAACGAGCACGCAGCCTGTGGACTGTGGTGTGTAGCCAATCAGAAAGTGAGTCGAGGAGGCGCAGAGGAAGCATCGGGAAACAAAATCAAAACAGCCGTCCATGCTCGCGTTAATTTTCTCCACTTCTTTGACCATCGCCTTTGTTTTTAACCGAAAAAACGTTATCAAAAGAAAACTACAAACTATCGCCACTTTATCCTCTTCTTCCGCCATGATTGTTTACTCTGAAGTCACGTTTGATTGAGGGATTTTGCGAGATTTTCCGTCTGACCTGGGAATGCTCGGGAGTCAAATCGGTTGTGTGTGATGTGTTGATTTTGCCATGTGGCTGCGCACCACACACTGTACGACCAAAACTGTTAGACCCGTGGTTTTTTATCGCCGTGTCTGGGGTCTCTCAGGTTTGGAAAATCGGCCGACAATTTTAAAATCGTCCCATGTGAACCAGTCTTAAGAGAGCACCACGCCTTTATTTTGCTCTTTTCCCACAATGTTTCTATTGGGCCACGAGTTTACATTCCAGTGACATTCATCTGCATGTCGGCTTCATGGCTGCTAAATCCAAGTCTTGCTTAAAGGGATAGTTCACCCAAAAATAAAAAATGTCAATTACTCGCCTTCATGTTGTTCCCAACCTGTATGAGTTTCTTTCTACTGCTGAACACAAAAGATGATATTTTGAAGAATTTTGGTTACCACAAAGTGGACGGCACCAATTGACTTCCATAGTATTTTTTTTCCTATGGAAGCCAATAGATCTGTCTGGTTACAAACATTCTTCAAAATATCTTCTTTTGTGTTCAACAGAAGGAAGAAACTCATTCAGGTTTGGAACAATGTGAGGGTGAGTAAATGATGACAACATTTAAACTTTTAGGGGAACCATCCCCTTTAAGTTGACAACAACACATATATTTAATTGGACAGATCGGCCCCTTCCATGAAGTTCTCTTATTAATACTGACAAACAGAAACATTTGATAAAGAATCATTTCAAACCAACACAACTAGGTGCTTATCAGGAAAATGTAGCTATGTCCTTTGAGAGAACTCCAGGAAACACACGGACGAATCAAGTGCTCATAAGGGCAACAGGATTTAAAAATAAGGCATAGCCTAAATTATGGTAATCTACAAGAAAAAGGAAGATTAAACAATATTTGGGTGATTAAGAAGTAGTGGCTCTGTGAAAATAATCCCTTTATCCTTTATTCTTGTGATAATGTGGATTATAGCATAATACCACAGTTGGAAGAGAAGCTTCCACAAAAGGGAAAAAAAACATTTTGAGAGGGATGATTTAAACCATTGCTCTGAATTAAAATTGGTGTGGTTCTGTCATTTACATCATGCCCCTCTTGACAAGGTGAAAAAATATGGATCTACACTTTGTCACTTAGGAAAAAGATGTGTTGTGTGTTTAAAGGGACAGAGGTACTACTACCACGAGGATTCCTGTCTAAATTGCCAGTAAAATTGTACAAAATGTTGACCTGAATGGCAGTTTCTGTCCCAGAGAATGCAGTCTTAGCCTAATACCTCAGAAACGTAACAAGCTTAGCGTTAGTCTGTCGTGAGCGTAGCGGAAGGGATTACCGGTAAGATTCAGCACTCTGGGATTCCAGGCAGAAATGACACAGTGAAGTGGAGTTAAAATTCAGCTCGCTGGTATCATGTGTCACAAGATGTGAGATCCCCGACTCACAGAGGCTTAAGGTTGTGTGTGTGTTGGCATCAAAGTTTTTACCGTTCACACTCCCTGTACGCATTTCCCTGAAGGTGAGAGGAGTTGCATGCATTAGTACACTGGTGTTTGTTGTAGTGCGTAACTCTCTCGGTGCCAATACATGAGGTTTCCTGTTTTTGATCGAGGCTTGTTGTTCACAGCGTTCATGTGAGGATCACTGGGTGTAAATATTACAAGTTGTGAGCAAGAATCTCTAATTAACTTGTAAGCCACAATGGCATGGTCCATTACAAACTGACTTTCAGTCTATGAATTCAAGTCAATGTTTAAGCGAATCCTCAGATCAATCAGCTAAAGTAATTGTAGCCATTCTGTCTCAAAAGAGCAGATGGTACTTTCCACAAATAGAGTACAAATGGTGTTACTTTGTTTAAAGAAATTGGAAATCATTTAACGTAGGATTACAATCAAAAACATTCTCTTAAGTTTGACTCTTTGTATAGCATGGTGTGACGTAAATCTTGTTATTTTCTTAATTTTTACACAAATTGTAGAGTATTCGTCAAGCTAAACCATTCAGCCTGTTATTGAAGTCTTTCAAAAACTATAAACCAACAACTGGGGTAAAAACTAGACAACTAGTTGCTGGCGCAACTGTTCCTCATTACTCTGTTAAACATTCTGGTGTATTTTTTTTAAATTATAATGCATTCAATTATAATTGTATAATAATCACGTTTATTCAATGATTATTACTCAACTTCAAACTCTCAGAGATGTTAAGAATTTTGGTAACATGGCTGCAAAAAATAAATATAAATAAAACCTCAGAACAGTCGAACAGAAAATAAAATAGCTAATTTAATGTTTTTCACTGACCATTTTACTTTCCCATTTATACCGTTTGTGGAAAGTGCCAGCTTTCCCCTTTTTAAATCTGATCCACAGTCCAAAAGAGAAAACTTATATCCTCAATTCAAGAAATTATGTCGAACCACTTCACATCTGGTGTTCTGAAATGGACACATATCCTTCACACATACAGTACACAGAGCTTCCTTTAATCGTTTAGTTTCCAGTAGGAAGTAAAGACAGAATAAGTCTGTATATATTCATACCTGGCAGTTCATATCAGATACTACGTCTGAATTCCCTTGAAACTCGACCTTTTTTTTTCTTCATTAAAATGGGTATTCACTGATTATTCAAAATTCCAGCAGGATGATTAATACTACAGAATAAATTATCTTTTGAATGTCTTTTGACAGACTATAAACTATTGCCTTTAACGTTTTTGTAGAAAAGATTGAGTGATACAAATACAACTCCCTGAAGCCCTTTTGTTTGTGAATTATAGAAAAACAGATATTGATCCTTTTGTAAAAAAAAAAAAAAACTGCTAAATTGAGTGTAAAAAAAATAAATAAAAATAAATCAAGGTGGCTGTTAAAGAAACCGTTATTTGCTGCATGTTTTCCGCTTTGCATTACGAGTTGAATTAGCACCAGGAGTGAGGTGAGACTAGCTCTCATAGAGAACTAAAGCGATCCCAAGAAAGATGGAAGTCTTTTTGCTGTGCTATAAAAATCTACAATGGGGCTGGACGATAATTGAATATATGTTCACCATTTTGTTGATGACAAAATGAGCAAACATGATTTTAATGCAATTACAATTCCTTATGACCATGTCAGTAAACCAGTTCCTCCAATTCATGAGCAAAGAAAATAAATACAAACCAAAGACCATCAAAAGGAAAATATCGAATATTTCATGAAGCCAAAATATTTTACAAATTTATATTGTAGCTATATCGCCCAGCCCTAATCTACATGCTATCTGATGTTTTAGTTCTGGGAATGTTCTAGGAAATTCTGTGGACCTCTGTGTTTATCTGGGTCAATGTGGTTTATGGTCAGTGGAAGGTGGATATCTGATGTTTTTCATTAATGAAACCCCACTGAAGCCCATCTTGACTCCTGTCAATTAAAGCCCCAATGTGCTTGTGAACATGAGTCAGTAATAAGAATTTAACATTGTAAAGGCTGTTTTTCATCAATGAATGTTGTACCAAACTGGAGGACCAGTGCAACCGCCCCCTAAAAACTCAATCCTGCCCACAAAGACCCTGTCCCAAAGGGCACTCTCACCCAGTGAGATATTCCTCAAAGCCTATACTTTTCAGCACAGATGATGTTAGGTAATCGTCTACACCATTGTGAGTTAAGCAAAAGGGACCTAAAATCTGAATTGACAACTCGGAAACCCTAGAGTATTTTGGATTTCACAGACACTTCAGAGCATAGACCACAATACCCTAAGTCAACATCAAGTGTGCCATTAGGGACAGGGCCAAACAACATGTTTTTACGTTTACCAAGCTCAGAGCATGTTTTTCTATAAGTTTACCCCATGTCCAAGATGCTTTCCTTTCACGTATCCCAATCAAGTTCCCTGCATGCAATCCGAACCAGCCTGAGCTCCAGTTCAACAGCGTCGGGTCGCTCCTGTGGATTGGCAGACAGCATCTCTCGAATCAGCTGCTTCATGCCAGCATTCATGCTTTTTTTACGGGCCGGGATGAGGAGCTCCATCTTGGGATTCTCCAGCAGAGCCTCCCCCAGGGGGACAATATCCTCCCCCTGCTGTACATAGCTCCCTAAAAGCTCCTTCTGAGTCTCTACATCCACAAATGTTATCCGTTCCACCATGGCCCATATGATCACCCCCAAAGCAAAAATGTCAGCCTTTGCGGTGTAGTGGCCCTCCCAGACCTCAGGGGCCATGTAGAAGTCCGTTCCACAAGCTGTGGACAAGAAACATTTATTGACGCTGGCCGGTTCTTCGGGGTTCAGGCCCGAACAGGAGCAGACCTTGCTGAGGCCAAAGTCAGCCACCTTCAGGGTGGGTTCGGGGAACCCGGCTGGGGTGCGGCCCTGCGAGATGAGAATGTTGTCAGGTTTGAGGTCTCGGTGGATGATCTGGTTGCGATGCAGGAAGGCAAGAGCGCTGCCCAGTTGCAGCATGAAGCTGGTGTTAGTCTTGCGGCTGGGTTTGCGGGACAGTATATAGGCATTCATGTCTCCACCATCGCAGAAGTCCATGACGAACCACAGGTAGTAGGCGCAGCGGGGGTCAAACGTGATCTCACCTTTCAAAGATGTCTCCACCAACTGAGTGGATATAAAGAAATAAAAAAGTTAAAACCAATTGTGTAAAACAGAACTCTTCAACTCTATTCCTGGGTGGCATGTGTACTGCAGATTTTAGAACCAATCCCAATTTAACCCACCTGTCTGTAAATTGGAAGCTGATTAGCTTGTTAGAGTGTGGTTAGGGTTAGAGCTAAACTCAGCAGGACACTGACCCTCTAGGGTTGGAGTTGAAGGGTGTAAAGGTTCACATTTTGTATAGATTTATGCAATGGCACTTATGGTTGAAATTTTAATGGCCAGTTCTAATGACAAGGTCAACAAAAAAAGGTATCATTTTACAGAATAGTTGCTCAATTCACAAAATAAATGTGTTAACAGAAAATGTGCACGGCCCACCGAGATAACTGGCTTCTCATTATGGAAAGGACACTAGACATAAGACCCACTTCTGTTAATTAGTGGATAATCTAAAGCAGGTGTGCCCAACCCTGCTCCTGCCCGTCCACTGTCCTGCACAGTTCATCTCCAACCCTAATCAAACACACCTGAAGCAACCAATTAAGGTCTTCAGGATCTGAACCAACCAATTAAGGTCTTCAGGATCACTTGAAAATTAAAGGCAGGTGTGTTTAATTAGGGTTGGAGATAAACTGTGCAGGACAGTCGATGGGCAGGAGCAGGGTTGGGCACCCCTGATCTAAAGTATCATGTAAATTCATGTTCAGCTATTTTAAACAGACTTTTTTTTTTTTTTTTACAGTTCATGATGGGGAACATCAACCTTTATAATTTGCCCAGCAGTTTTATCCAAAGATACTTAGATTGCCCTAAATGTATACCTATAAGTTAATGCATTCCCTTGGATTAGGACCCATGACCATTGCTAGTGCCATGATATACTGTTTAACTACAGGAATGCTTGCCTGTGCAAAACTATGCACCATGACACCAGGGTGTTGTGTGGTTTGCCAAAGCTTATATATTTAGCTGCTAAGGTGTTGTAATTGGAGTATTTTTTTTCAGGATGGTTGATAGGCCATTGCTTGGACCAATAAGCAACCACTGATTGAATCCCACCTTCAATTTAAGTATTTTTGTATTCACGTTTTTTGTATTCATTTAAGTATTCACTTTCATTGTCACTAAGAGAAAATCATAAGTTAGATTGCTTAGAAAAGTAATTGCACACCTCTCAACAACTACCCGCATGATTTGAGGAATCATTCATGTTTTTAAAAGAAAAGATGTGGAATAAGTTTTTTTTTTTTTATTAAACTTCCAGCTATTTCATCCTGTTCCAGTATTATCTGCTTGCCGAGGACACTCTAGGCAAAGTTTAGTAGGATAAAACTAAAGATGTTCCGGGATAGAAGCCAAACTTCATGGATGAAATCTTAAGCTGACTTACAACCCACATTCCATCAAGCAAATATAAATCCCATCTATCCACATCAACATCCATCAAAACACAATCACTGTTCCAAAACTTAATGAGCTGCTATTGAGTTTGATGTTAGCATGTTGTTATGCTAATGATGGGTTCCATCCAAAATTAGATTTAGAATATTCCTTCCAACTCGAACCATAAAGGTGTTGAATTGCATATTCTCATAAGTTGATGTATGGAAAAAAAAAAAGTTATTTTGTTAATGTGTGACAGCCTCCTGTCAAGTTGTGGAGGACAATGTATGCCATGCATTGTTAGCGTTTATCGCACAGGTGTATAATTATCAACAGAGAGAATAATTTACTGTGCTTTGTCTTTGCGAACAGTTACTAAAGAGGTCATTTTAGAACGTGGAAACACTGAAGCAAATTAATTTGACTAAAAGTAAATGTTTATTAGGTGTCCATGTACATCATTTTCAACCCAACATTATCACATCTTTGTAAAAATTTTAATTTTAGATTTTTAGGAGGAAGATAAAAATGCGACTGAATGAAATGCAGAATAAGCACAAAAGACATAGCACATTAATAATATTTAAATTAGATATTACTTTGTAGAACTGAATTAAAAGTGCAAGTTTATTTATAATTTCTTTGCATATAGTCTGTCACCTTGCACAAAAACGAGATGGAAAAATATGCTGTATTAGATATTTAACAGTGGCTTTAAACAGAGGTGTCTTATACAAAAGAGTGACATCACAGTTAGTCAGTTTCATATTGACTGGATGATCAATTACACAACCAGCTTTGGCAGCTATGTTTTCTTCACCATCTTGCAGGGTATTGCAAAACAGAGCACTAACCGATGAACACCACACCATCTGTCTGCACAAGGAACCAATCAGAGCACAAAAGCAACAGCACTGGCCATAGAGGAGATTTGTGTTACAGACACTCCTGCATGTCATGTGTTGGTACATTCAACCACATCCTTCCCCTGATAACCTCCACATTGGATTTGTGTTTTAAGTTTAGCTCTGTTTTAAAAATAAATAAATAATAATAATAATTCAAAACAAAATTATCTTTACATTAAGCAGAACCATTATTAAACTGCTTATAGACTTATTGAAGATTGACTTATGTTTAGTGTAACCAAATGCACTAATCTATTTTCCCAAGTAAAACAAAAAAGGGCTTTAGACACTTAAAATAGTAACCACAGTATTGCATTAATACAATACATGTAATTCATATTCACACACTGTACATTGTAAATATTGGGATGACATTCTTATTTACATATTTGCAAGATTAGATACAAGATTAAAAGTGATTGGACAAGCACATCACACAAGGAACATGTGTTCTGTAGTAATACCTTCTAGTCTATGTAACTGTTGTCAAGAAAAATCCCTCTGACAGTCTTTCAGGTTTTTTTTTTTTTACCATTTCCCTAAGATTCTGAAAGTCTATGTGCAAGAATCTTTAAAGAGGTAAACCTCCTTTGGTTTATGATTATTTGTCTGTTGCTAAACAGCTGTAGTATTCAATTCAATGCAAAACAGGGTTAAATTGGCTCTAGAGGTTCAAAATGGTGTTAACCTCAAAATTATATGTTTGAAATGTTATTTTACCTAGGGTTGAAAAGTGATATTAAATGGATATTAACGTGGTAAAAAGTTAAGAACCTTTACAAGTACTTTTGGGGATTTCTGTGTCTATCTGAGCCACGTTTCCCCTTCTTCAGCTGCCTTTTGACAGAAGATGCTGAAAGCTTTGAGGTCAGCAGACAAACGGCCCTCTGCAGGCTCACAATTATAGCAGCAAGAGTGCTAATCAACCACATCTCAAAGGCCAGGAATAACAACCTCTTACTGAGCTGCACTCTGGCTTATTTCCATCCAGTCACAACATCCTCACGTCTTTATGCAACTTGACCCAACACAAAATGGCATACAATACTATAATCATCCACTTGTATTATAGAGTGCTGTCTCCTTTGTAGAGTAGTCCAAGTAGTTTGTATTCCTGCTCTTTTTGCATATTCATCATCAGAATAATCATCTGGGAGGCTGATTTTGTGGCCTTTTTTAAAAAAAAAATTTTACCGTCTTTTAGCATGCTGTACTTCACCATGTTAACAGTCACTGTCAGAACAGAGCTGTACATCTGCATTGTGAAGACTATGATAATATTAAGCAGTAAAAAGCTATTTATTTGTTGAATGTGTCAATTGCTGCGCTTGCCTTACAGTCCATATTTTAAGAAACAAGTCTGGTCAGTGTCTGTGGGACATGATCATAAACCCTAATTATACAGAGAATATGCTCCTTTAAGTCCTCCTGGGAAGTTCCTACTTACAGGAGTAGTAATTACAATGTAATGTGTGATTTTCAGAATAAAATGGATGCAAGGGGCAACTCATTTTCAATTAAAATAACATAGTAAACAGCAAATTATGCATATTAATTGATTTGTTTTTTAATTGATGTATATGTATTTTTTACAATAATGTCAGAAAGAATGATGGGTAATGTATTAGTCACACAAAATTAGTATAGTACAAGTACAATAAATCAATAATAAATGAGCCACGCTTCATAAATAGCATAGAAAATTGGGCTGCATGACATCACAATAAAATCGATATTGCGATTTGGTTCAGAGTGATTATCAAAACAGAAAGGCTGCGATTTATTTAAACAAATATTTGCACTGCAGGTTTACAGGCATACAGACAACAACATTGTCAAAACGATCCCCTTCACACGAATCCGCACAAACTACTAAATACTGTACTACGCTGCCAGGCCAGTAGTTGGCGATGTCACTTTGTAAAGAAAAACTATGCGCCTATACACTTAACAAACATGTGATATGCTCAAGATGTCATGCATAAATTCACGTTTTGTAGTTTACACAGAGATAATGACATCGTTTTCAAAAACATGCACTTTGAAAGCAGTTTTCAAAAGTTTGCGTTTACAGTCCTCCAAAACACTGTTATCTTGTAAATAAACAGCCTGAACACTGTTCACTGTTCAGAACAAAGGTTTTGGTTTTCAGTTGAAAATGGTGTTGTGAAAGTATGAATGGAAAGAGACACACAAAATATTGCAATGTCAGTTTTCCCAATATCATGCAGCCCTAATGCTTACAAAAATGGTACAGCGGAAAAAAAAAAACTTCCAACTGTTGAAGGGGCTCAAGAATTCAAAACATTGTGGTGCTGTTCATGCCCACTCATTTCCTATATACTATATACCCCATGATGAAGGCAGCAGACAACCCACCAATTCATTTTGTCCATCCCCATTAAAGGGGTCACATGGTCCGATTTCTTGTTTTGCTTTTTCTTTAGTGTGTTATGTAGCTGTTTGTGCATGTATAAGATCTGCAGTTTCAAAGCTCAAAGTCTCTAACGCAAAGAGATATTCTTTGTAAAAGTTAAGGCTCAGCCACACCTTCCTAAAAACGCTTTATTCAAACACGCCCCCTATAAATCTAGCTCACTATGTGGGGGCAGAGTTTCATAACACCTCCCAAATGTATATGCAAAGAAATGCAGCGTAACTTTTATTGTAACTGTATTATTGTTGCCGTCGGCGCCGCCATGTCGTGGAGACGCTGTGTTTTCCTTTGCGAAAGCCAAACTACAATAACAAATCACAAACAACAATCACAAATGCAGACATGATTTTATGTTTACATTGTGTTCTCACACCGTCATATGACCCCTTTAATAAACCAAAAAAAACTACTGTCAGCTGAATTAGCCACTTCCTGTTTCCTGGGAGGATACTGAAGTAATACGCAGATAATAAATTAATTTCATTCAGTAATTGTTCCTAAAGTGTCCAGAAATGGTAAATATGTCCCATTAATTGAGTACTATCAGAGACTATTTATATAGAGACATGCAACTTCCTCGACCCTCAATACAACTATATAGGGAAAACCCGTAACGCCAAAAGATGGCAGTTGTATGCACATGCCCCGCCCCTCCCGCTGGAAAGCCAATCGTCTGCTTTTAACAGTCAAGCTGGGAAACATTTAAGCCTATCGTCTGGTTCCACTGACGCATGCGCACAGATGAGGTTTGCGACAGGGGAAAATACGTTACTGTTTGAAAAGGCAGCAGAATTTATATGCAGTGTATGTGTGCGTTGTGTAAATATCAGACATCCCAAGTCTCCCGGAAGTTCCGGGAGTCTCCCGCATTATGATAGCGGCTCCCTGATGCCCGAAAATTAGTTCAAATCTCCCGGAATCTAGAGCGAGCGAGCAAGAGTGCGCACATACTGTGCTCAAACCGTGTGGTGCGCGCATGACAGAGAGGGAGAGAACCCTTGCGCATGCGTAGTAAAAGTATAACCTGTGGGGAAAAAGGCGTTTTAAACCTTATTTTGGGGCAAAGTCATCAAACTTTTTCAGCGAGTTTTATCATATTTTACTGCTGTTTCTATACATGCAGTTTTTATGTCCCAGTGACCAGTGAAAGCGCAGTTCTGACTCTCTGCCCATTCAATTAGATAGGAGCCTGGTCTTGTTAGTCCGAAATAGCTGCCCGGAGGCGTTGCCAAGATGGCGGCCGAGTGGCATGACTTGCCTAAAAGGACTTTGGTACTATCAATGGGTATGAATAGTTAGAAATAAATATATGAATGTAGTGACATGCATTTCCTTTTCATTGTTATCAAGTTTTTCAATTTGACTCTAGTAAACAATATGAACCTAAAATGGATTTGCTTCATGTTTGCTGTACTTGCAGGTTGGAAACACACCTCCAGATAGAGCGAGGAGCTGGAGCCGTGGCTCATTCTCTGGGCGAGACCGTCTCTCTGGAGAACGCATTCCTCCAGGTGGATGACGTTGGGATGCTGGCTCTGGATACTGCTCAGGGCCCAGAATTCCCTCAAGGCCAGCTCTACGTTCTCTGGGGAGTGACAGCGAATCTTCTTCACAGCCACACGAGCGCCGGTCTGCCGTACAGCTGCCTCGTATACTACACCGTAACTGCCCCTGCCCACCTCCTGGATCAGCTCGTACTTGGCTTGACTGCTCACCATCCTCTTCTTCCTCACCTGTATTGTGTGAAGAAAGCAGCAACATACAATTTACCATGAATGGAGTCACTATAGTATCTGCTGGGAACTCTAAAGCCGCTACTAATGACAAACCTAACTTTGTTAGGTAAATATCTTCGGTTTTCAATTTAATTGTAAAGTTTTTGTAATTTTTTAAAAAGTTTTTATAAAATGGGTCTATATAATTTGTATTTACTTTTATAAGTTTGAGTTAAAATAACTAATGTAACTACATATAAATAAATATTAACACAATTTAAGTTAATTTTTGTTTTATTTTAAGTAATGAAAATATTTGTCAGTTTTATTTGATTTATTTATTAATTAATGATAATAACCGTAGATATTTGATATATATTGGTGTCTGCTCATTCCCCTGGTTATAACAGTGTAATTTAATAAAACTATTAAATATAATTTTTAGACATTCTAAACATAAATTTAATTTTTCATACAGTGCATTATAATGTTCACATGCAGTCGGTAGAATTACTTATTTCAGTGTGTTTTGTTTGCATAGATATTACATTTCTATAGTATACATTTTTTAATATTTATACTACAAAATAGTATAGAATTGTTGGCCAATTTGGCCATATAATGGCAATTATATGAACATAATAATCACCTTATTTGTATCAGCCAAAATTTCTATATTTGCACCCCTATTCCAAAGCAGGGATGAGCTCGCTATTTCAAGCACACATTGCTGTTCCATCATTATTACTGTGATTCCATATGGCATGGAACTTTCATACCAATATCATCTGCTGTTGATGTTACCTATAGAGTTGGGAAGGGTAGACCTGCTAAGCGTCTATGGCCCATTAGTCAAGCCACCTGTATTTATACAGCACTTTATATACAGATTGATTCAAACCCGCTTTAAAGTGATACACAGGATTTAATTTTAGTTGTTCAGCTGAAGTCAGTTCAGAGCAGCAAGCGGTTGTATTAGATTTCTCTTAACATCATTTGTATTACAACAATTAGTCTCAGACAAACTGTCTGATACATTCTGTACTCTAAATTGCCAAGAATAGCTAATTCCAGAATTAGTCGACATTTGTGGGCTAAGGGTTCACAGCTATGAATCTTTGAAAGATATTCCGCTTTGATTGAGGCAATTAGCAAATGATCATCAATATAGCAAACAAGTTATCTCTGGATCATAACTGTAAGCCACTAATTTCTTTATTGTTAAATGTACATTGTGCACACTGTTGTGCCATTATTTGAATAAGCTGAAATAGTATCCAATTTCAGATTTTACTTAAAAGCAAACAGTGGTTGGTAAGACTCAGATGCCAGCTTTTTTCTGTTAATTGGGTGGTGTTTAGCCAGAACCCAATGAAAGACTTGCCAATAGTCTGGCTCTTCAAGATAATACAACATTTGGCTTTATCTGACACTGAAATAACCAAAACCTATTTGCCACATCACAGTTTCTCTAGAGTTTATAAAGACAGAAAAACTGTTTATTGCCAGGAAAATGTTAAATAAATCAACATAGAATTATATAAATGAAAAACACAACGTAGGCTAATATATAGAAAGTATGAAGTGTTGCCAAATTTGCACACACAAAAAAAAAAAAAAAATAAAATAATATTAATAATAATAATATATATATAATATATATATATATATATATATATATATATATATATATATATATATATATATATATATATATATATATATTAAGACGTCAGGTTAACACACTCGACAGATTGAGAATTTTGGGGAGTTAAAACTGTTTGAAGAGAGACTTACTATTTCATTCTCAAATGAAACAAAATACAGATATTTAGTACACTTCTTGTATCAATAATGTGTACCGGTAAGTGCAATTTTCTTTCCTGTGTTGACATTTCCTACTAAAATTCGACAGAGCGGGACTTAAGGATCGCACTTTTTTCCTTTCTTTTTAATTGGCTAATGGCAATTAACCATAATTTGCTTCTTTGGTTATCTTTTATTACTAGTACGTAAAATGTGGTACGGGGGACTCAATAAGGCATTTGATAGTAGCCCACAAAAAAGTACAACACGCCACATGCAGTCACTTAAAACTCTAATTTCTCTAAAAAGCTTTTTTTCCTTGAAATTCATCATAGAAGTTCTACAAATTTAGCCATTGCTCATAATACATTTAATCTTTAGCATGACAGTTTCTCTAAATGGGATTCACGAACAGTTAAAATCTCTCGCTTTTGTACCGAAGTGACCAGAAACAATTTAAAAACACGCCATTAGTGCAAATGGTAAACAGACTCAACAGCGCTGCCAACACGTGTGCGCGCGTGTGTGCGGAAGCAGCTTGACATGAGGAAACAGCGATCAAAGGGCAAAGCCAACGCACTCTGTTTTACTATTTGACCGAGTACAGTGAAGCACATGAGCAGAAATCGTGAGAAAACAATCGTCTGTTGTGTTTGTAATGCAGTCATGTGCTTGTGCTGCCGTGTAACAGGCCTGTCGGTTTTGTCTGTTTCGGCCGCAGCGCCGCAGTTTTTTCCTCTCCAGCTGGATATAGCTGTCTAAGCGTGTTACACACAGCAGCTGCCCATCACACGAGAGAACATATGCACGATGCTAATATGCTGCTGTGACAGTAACAGTAAAGGTGTATTTCAATGCAAAGCCCTTCCAGTAGCAGCGCATGCACCTGCGTAGCAGTCCGACACACATGCTCAGACAAAGAGTCCCGCTGCACACACACTCACGAACACAAGAAACATTTACCTGTGCACGACCTTATTCCCAATGTAACTGATTTTCCTCAGCTCTGCTTTTCCTGGCAGCCATTATAAGCTCTCTCGCTTTCTCTTTTTTTGTGTATGTCCGTGAGCGCGTACCCGTTAGCGCACTCGCGCTCAGTGTACCGTCCGCGTCGAAGATTTCTCATGCGCGTACCCTTTGCCTGTCTTATAAATTTGGGCAGTGTAGCGAAAGTGAGAAACAACGCCCTCTCTCTCTAATAACATAATATGCCTATCTAATAGGCGAATAATGTTCAGAATATTCGGTGATGGCCTTAATAAAAAACAAGGGGGAAAACACAACTTTTACGGACAACAACATAAACATTTTTAAAAAAAATACTGCGCTTGTTTGACTATTGTCACCCATAGGCTAAATATGATCCAAAATTCCTTTAAAAACTGAAAAATTAAATGTGACATGACTTTTTTCCCCTTCAAAACATGTCACAATATTGATATTTTAGTAAAAGTCTAACAGACGCCTTTGTTTAATTCATATTGTAAACTTTTAAGTTCAAGAACAAGCTCCAAGAAACAGTGTCTGTGACCATTGTATTTTGACAATTTTGTCTTTGTCAGCTCAAAAAGTTTAAAGGGACAGTTTAAATAAAATTCTGCTATGGTGAATGAATGAATGAATGAATGAATGCCATATATTGTGCCAAAAGTACCAAAGGACATTGTGATAAAAGAAGTATTACAAATAAAGGCTTTATTACAAAAGTAATTCAAGTTTGGGTTCTGATCTGGTGTACCAGCACTCCTGCTTCCAATGCTGGTGACCAGCAAACCAACAATCAGCATGCAAAACTTATGCTGGTGACCAACAATGCTGGATTTTTCAGCAGGTTTATTAAATTGAGAATCCTGGTGCATACATTATACAACCTCGATTAAATAAAGCAATGTTTCTGCAATAGGCTACTGCTTGGCGTTAGATGGAAATCATCATCCCTGCAGTTCAGCCTCCAGTGGTTGAAGTAAAGCATCTGTGCATACAGCCTCTTATCGAATGTCCAATGCACGGGTTGACAGGATATTGTCTACAGATGTGTTCAATCTTTCCAGCAGCGACATGTGACAAATGTTATGTATGCTTACCATTAAGTTGTTTTTGTAGAAGAAAAAAAAAATTTAAGTCTCAATGTTAGTTTATAGCTACTTTTAGCTCGCTGAGCAGCATAAGACACATTCAAAAAAATCACCCATGTCCACATACTATGTTGTCGTCTGTGTACAATTCTGCGACAAAACAGAGAGAGAGAATTACAGATAAAATGGTAAAATAACATTTAACCAGACAAGGCTTGTGTTAATAACAGTAATCTTGGGTGGTGGACTCATTTAAAGTAATGTAATCGTCTGGTTTTAGCCAGGTTTCTGTCAAACACATCAGCTTATGATCTGTATCATTTACAATAAGTGCTTTTGAAGTAAGGGATCGAATACTCACCAATCCAAGCTTTATTTACATTTATTAATTTAGCTGACGCTTTTATCCAAAGCGACTTACAATTGCTAGATATGTCAGAGGTCGCACGCCTCTGGAGCAACTAGGGGTTAAGTGTCTTGCTCACATTGGTGAGCAAGACACTTAACCTTGCAAGACACATTGGTGTCTCACAGTGGATTCGAACCCGGGTCTCTCACACCACAGGCATGTGTCTTATCCACTGCGCCATCACCACCCCACCATACCTTTATCAGTTGTTAAATTCTTTCCCTTAAAGGGGTGGTAAAATGCCCTTTTCACAAGATGTAAAATAAATCTCTGATGTCCCCAGACAACCGCGGCGGTAGCACCCACCCAATTTGACCCAGGCCGTGAGTAGTGAGTGATTTTCATTCTAGCAGTTCATCCAATAAGCAGCCCGAGGAAAGCTTTGAGTGAAAGCTTCTCAACCAATCAGCGGTTTCTACCCCACATGTGACTTCGAACACTTTATTCTCTATGAGTGTGTACACACACCGGCGGCACCATTCGTCGCCTGTCTGCAACGGCTCAGGAGGACCTTGTTCAAAATCCTGCCGCACCACAGAGCGCCATTTGTTTTGTTTTATATTACATTTAAATGTATTTGTCTCAAATCGTCGTTAATGTATATACTGACTTCACCCTGTGCTGCAATATACATTTAGTGTTATATTCATTTACAGAAATCAGCTGCTTGAATGAAAATTGCTGATGTTATCGGATTTTCAGCTGATATTCTCAATTCATTCAGTTAACAGACGCTCTGAGGTAAAGTGTTCAGACTGCAAAGTCAGCATCGATTGTATTTAATTGTACAGTACAATCATAACATAGTACACTACAGACATTATCTTAATTCCATAATGTCCTTAAACATAACAGTATTGCTGGCCATAAACTGAGAAAGTGCGCGTCCAGTGTGCGATACCTCGAGTTGACACGACACGGCACAGCGCTGCGCTTCTTGTCCAGTGTGCGAACCCCCAGTTAGGCTAATGTTACTGCACTGAGCTGAGGACAGCGACACAAGAGCCACACAGGTAGGCTACTGAGTCGCTGTCCTCAGTGCGGCAGAAAAGCATTGAAACGGAGATGAAGAGGAACCCGTTTTTTTGTTTGTTTGTTTTTTGCTTATTTTAACTGGCCCATCCAGTTTTCTGGAGGCCCACCTACAATCAAATTCCTGGTGCCGCTAGTGTCCCCAGAGTGTGTGTGTGAAGTTTTAGCTCAAAACACCCCACAGATATTTTTATATAGCATGTTAAAGTTGTCATTTTTTGAGGGTTAGCAAAAACGCACCGTTTTGTGCCTGGCCCTTTAAATGCAAATGAGCTGCCTCAGAGGGCGGAGTTTCAAGAGCGTAGACACACTAAAATGACAGAAACTGTTCTGCCTTTAATGTTAAAACAGAGTCAGACAAAGATGGAGAGACTCAAGAAGAAGTGACAACATGTAGAATGCAACAGGACGTCTCTGAATGGTTAGTTGATGAATTTATGTTGCTGATGTGGAGTTAACTATCTTCAATTAGCATATTCTGTCATGATAATCTATAAATCGCTCTTATAGCGATGTTCGCCGGAGTCAAATGTGACGTCACGATATGGGTGTGGGCGCGAACTGGTTGGCAGAAAGAACCAAAACATGTCGCAGCAGTCTACCTGTGTTTTGTCAGCATTTGCTAATTCTTTGTCCAAAGAAGCTAAAAGGAGTTATAAGGTTAAGCTTTTATATAACCAGGGTTCATGTTCTCTGCCTGATCCTATCACCTGAGTGGGAACTGGAGCAAAAGCCCGTCCACATGGCCAGATTTGACATTCGGCGACATCTACCTGCATCTCATCGACACGCCATCTATGTTTACCAGAGAGTCGATGAAGGCGTACAAATCTTTAGATGCCTATAAGTCATAATTACGAATATTACTTGTTTTAACTAAGGATAACTGGTAAATGTGTTACAACTAGAGTAAAATAGAGGTGTCATTTATCAAATGTAGGTAGCAGACGCGATCGTGGTCCGCTGGCTCCCATTGTTTTCCGCTGGGTTCTAGACGCCTAATTGCAGAAATCCACAGCTTTCTTCTTGATTCAGGCTGTTTAGATACGCGGTAGTAGCTCTTGGGGTTACTCTTATCGAACCTGTTAACATAGCCGATCACACAGCACGATACAACTATTTTTCTTCTGTGTTTGCGCTGCGCAGCAAGCGGCCATTACTTTTCTTCTGCCAACTAGAGCGCATGTAATCGCGTCGTGACGTCATGGGCGAAGATCGCTATAAGAACTGTTGTAAGATGCACACAGAGTGACTTTTTATTGCATGTGAAAAGAAGGATGCTAAAGTTTGAGCTGACTCACAAATGTACTCTTATACAACTTTTCCTCTTCTCAACATGGACTGCGTGTTCCCGGGGGCGGGGTTTATGTACATTTTAAGGTTGCTGATGTCACTAACCCGGGAGGAATGTTGTGTAGTCCCTACCAGCCGTTTGTTGTAGCCCTTTGCTTTGAACTTTGAGCATTGTAACTTTGCAGATGTTGTTTATGCTCAAACAGCAACATTTCACACTAGCTAAAAAGTGAAATCGTGTTTTACCACCCCTTCAAATGGGTTTGGGAGGTGAAAGAGTCTCTATGTGATGGGGTTTATCTGACTTCTGTGATGTGAGACAGCTAGCAGACGGTCGGTTTATCCAGTTTGTCTGCTTCCTGACCTGAACCCCAGATAGTAAAGCTTAAACTCTAAGACTATGTTCCATATGACTAAGAGCGGCACCACCCCAAAAGGGATGAACCTCTTTTCAACTAGTCTGGGGCCTCATTTATAACCATTGCGTACGCACAAAACAGGCCCTGAAAGAGGTGTACGCCACTTACGACGCACAAGTTGTGATTTATAAAAACAAACTTGACGGGAAAATTTGCGCACCTGCACGCAAACTCTGACCCATGCGCACGAACATTTTGGAGATGGAGCAGTTTGGCGACACCGATGGTGAGCTGGAGTTAAATGTCTTTTTGGTCACTTTTAGACAGTAAATCTAAAGAAAATAATACATATACAGAAAGATAATACAAATATAATTTCACTAACCAAGCCTATCATATGAAGCAAACATCATCCCTTCTTAAATGTTCGCGCCAGCGAGCGCGTTGGGCCGTTTAGTGAAACTGACGCATATCTAAAACCGTAAATCTTCATTTTAAGTCCTAATCATAAATACAGTTCATGTTCACAATAACAGTTTAAGTAAATAAAACAATGATTTAAACTTTGTTTTACTTCTGTTGTAAAGATTTAGATTAAATATGTATGTAGTTAAACACTTAAATTAGCCTATACATTAAATCATTACTGAGAAGTTACAACATTTTTTTATATTCAATTAATAGAAATATATGTTGTGGATGCACTGCTTTCGAACACTTTTCCTCTCTCATGCTGTGTTTTAATGTTTTAACTAAAGAGATAATTGCTTATCATGATAATAGCAGATTGTCTGAGAAAATGGTTTCGTGCAAATAATGCACAACAAGGTTTATCAGTTTCCATTAAAAACATAAATCAATTAAAAATACTCTTTGGCCAGTGGAAAAGATTAAGAAAAACTTTCTCCGAAATGTTTTTTATACTATTTGATTGATTTATTCAAAAACAAGGCAAGGATAGGCTACTAATTTTTATTAATGTAACTAATGTGACAGCACACCCACATTTCATATTTTCCTAATGTCTTGTACCGTTAAACATGTTATCACGTGGATGAATAATCATATGCAAATAATATGCAGATGAGGATATGCATAGTAAAACTAGGCGTTGTAAGCTCCATATATGGTTGTTTCAGGGAGGAGACACATGTGCGCACAATCTTCCGCTAACTGGGATTTATAAAGTGAATTCTGTGCAGGTTCTGGCATACGCACGGTTTTATCATAAAAGTCTGAAAATTTTTTTGAGTATGCGATTTTTGTCCTTCTGGCGCACGTACACTTTTAGTAAGGATCCTACGCACCGTTTTATAAATGAGGCCCAAGGTCTGCCCCAAAAACTTTTCCAATATTATTCTGCAGACACCACTTCAGCCAGCCATTGAGTGAGGACAGTCTACTAAGTATCTCATCACTCCGGCGAACAGGAAGAGGGCCAGAGCAAATTATAGTGTCTAACATTGTACTTGTGAGTTCACACACCTCTTTAATGTTTAGTGATCTCTGACTGTCAAAGTCAGACATCCTTTGTGCCAACATGAATAATAATCTTGGAGAATTTATGATAAGGAAAGGCAGGAACTGAGGCATGGTAGCGGGAGAGACCAGTGTGGTGATGAACGTGGGAGAACCCAGGAGCAGGAGGAGCCTGGAGGGGACCCAGACCACAGCCAGGACGATGGCCCACAGCAGAGTCGAGGGAGGGGGAAGCCATGATGGAGACTTGGCTGACAACACCAGGGGAACGACTAATGGAGATGAAGCTGATGGAGGTGGAGAACCAGTTGGAGCTGAAGAGCCAATGAGCCCACGCAACATTGATGGCTCTGGAGACTGAGGTGGAGCCAGGGTGACTGAGGACCAAGGCGGAGCCCTCGAAACTGGGAGAGTGACTTTGATCATAGCTGATTGGTCCAATGTCAGTTTTTCTATAATTTTTCCCAAAAAAATTACAGCCACAGTTCTAATATAATTTGAGTTGAAATTTGATGTGAGAATGAAAAATCAAAATAACACCATTTGTTAACAATATTTTTATTGTGCCTTTTTTTTCACTGAAGAAAATAAAGTTTATAGCAGGAATATAACAGATATTGAAAATAAAGAAAATAAAAACGAGGCGGCAAGTTTCTGATACTTGCTACAAGCCAACAAAACTCATTTAAAAGAATCCCCTCCCTCTTAACCTCACACACCCAACACCATCACACCGCTTGTGAAAGTAACAAAATACCAGCATAATCATAAAAAGATATTTATTCACTAGAAAGCAGTTGTCAACACTGAAAACACATTTTTTGGGCACAACATTCTTTGCATGCTTTGTCACGATAAACAGAAAATGAAATAGTTCTCTCTGAAACCAATTAACATGGATCAATGCAGAGGACACTCCATAAACCAAGCTCCACGCTATTTGTTTGCCATATTCAATGTGGCTACATTCTTTGGTCACTGGAATATAAACATATTTGCCTTCATCAAACGCACATGAAACACAGTCTTAACCACAGTCTACCACCTGCAACGAGAACGCAAGAAGACCAAAGGAAATACTAACTCGACATGAGCAGGGTTTCGTATCTGTGCAGCATTTGGAACCCTGAGCATCAGTAAGCATCAGCAATAATTATAATCATGATAACACAAAAAATCAAGGTCACCAACATTGATTATCCTCTTCATTAAAAACAAACAAGAAATAATTAACACATATTCCTGAGTTGACAATCTCAGAGTACATTACAGTAAAAAAAAGATTTTAAAAAAAGACAACTTGAGCAATATTACAGTTGCAATTCTCTTGTGAGTTGGTCTAAATGTAAACCAAAAATTCAAACACTTTTGATCGAAACTCACACCGCCAAAATTAAATACATTAAACCTAGAAAAATAAAACAAAAAAGCACACACACATCACATACACACTTAAACGGACAATGTACCGGTAACAATGTCCATTTAATTCATTTCAACACACCCTGAGGTAGATTTGTATAGATTCAAAACAAGTTACGTATCTTGTTCTCACTTTAAATAAAGATTAAAAAACAAAATAAAAATATTGAAATAATAATGTAATATACAATAATGGCATGAACTAAGATTCATCGGAAAGAAACCTTCACATCCCTTAAACTGAAAAGTTTTGAACAGGTTGTTCTAGGCAAGACCCATCCACCCAATCCTATTAAACTACTCTAATACCTACTTCCATGCAATAAAATACAGAAACCGAAAGTGATGTGCTGATAGTTTTGAGGTTACTAACAAACCAATGTAACATTAAACCATGAGTTCAATGCATGCAGTGATTATTTTAAATGACCATTCCCATTGCGTCTTGTTTAAAATAGAAGATTTTCCCTAAGTCAGTTTATTTGAGTTGGAACCAAACTGGTTTGTGCTTTGCTGCAAGCATTATTAATTAATGGTACAAGTGTTTAGTTTTGTTTTTTTCCACTGAGTTTCTGAAAGTTTGAAGACTACGTCAAATATACAAAAAGGCTAAAAGAATACACAATTCATTATGCTTTAATTTGGCAAAGACTATGCTTTCCTCAAACAGCGAAGCTTGACAACTCAGTTGCTCCCTGTCAAAAAGAGAACAAACAAACTTTTTTTTAAAGAAAGGCCATAAATAAAATGAGTGCATCACACAATTATGCTCAGCCTATTTTAAACACTGTGAATCCTGGTCCCCAGCTGTCAATCAACACATTACTTACAGTTAACACTGTTAATTACAGTTAAAAACATCATTAGACTATGAAATAATTAGCAAAAGAATTTAGCTCTTGTTGTGACTGAGAGCAAACTGAGTCCATTACAACATCCCATAGTTTGAGGTCAGTTTGTTGCTACAAATAAATAACAATGGTTTGGAAAAAAAAATACAATTATTATATACAATAAAGTGAGATCAAAGAAGTCAGGATCTCTTGGAATAAGCTTTGACAAACCTGGCACATCATTTGAGTATCATTTAACGCTTAGAAAGAAAAAAGATTATCGGTTTAAAAAATGGCTCTAGTTTTCAAGTACCATTTGGGAATATGGTCGATTTCTTCAGGACATTTTCTAGAATTTCCCAGATTTTTTAAATGAGAGCAAGCCTTGCGTTACAATTACATAGCATTAAACAATCTAAGAAAGTCACTGTGTCTTTCACATAGTAACTAACTAGTGACAGTGCAGTCAAAATAATTCCACTGATGGTGATACAGAGAGACGGATATATGATCTGCACAAACGCAAGCTTTTAACATTCATTTGGCCTGTGGATTAGAACAATCACAAAGAGTGTCAGAACACGTCAGCAAAAAAAAAAGGAAATTCAGTGATTTCTCAAAATAGTGGTGGATGACAATGGTAATTTTGTCATCAGACAGCAAGTGATCATTTGTACTTAAGCACAAAGACAGATATGCATAATATCCAGGCTTATTGCAATTTGTCAACATGATGTGTTTTGATTGTTTCAAATCTAAGACACTTTGCTAGCTAAGGCAGAAAATTAAAATCTTTCTCTCGAACACTTTCTTCTTACTTTTAGGGTAGATCTCACAAAACCTGTCAAGTACATTAGTTCTGTACTAAATACAACATTTTACCCAATAATCAAAAAAATGGGATTATCATTTAACCTAATTATAAGATTTGTTGTTGTTGTTGCAATGTGACAACCAACTTGCATTCCTTAAAATTATGAAAATAATAAAATACAATTGGAGCATATAAATATGGATTAACTCTAGATAATATTTAGAAAAGGACAAGGAAACATGATTTATAAAAAGATCTTAATGGTCCTAAAATTCCAAATAAGTGTCTGACTTGGACATGTTTTTGTGAGATTTGCCCTCTGAATACACGCATATCATCATCCATCTAAAATATCTGGAATTCATCCCAAATCAATTCTTTGAATAGACAGAAGGACCCGCAAAGCTGAACTACAGATATTTTTACGAACATGATGGCTAACATATAAAGATGGATAGGATAGTAATCATATTTCTTAGTATAACTTTCTATATTAATTTAATCTTGTTTTTAATTACCTGACTGACATTCATTTCTGCTGTTTGAAAAAGAAAAACCTGAGTTAGTTCCAAAAGCAGCTTGACAATTTTTGATTGGTGCTTGTGTTCCCTGACAAACTTCCCCCAACTAATCAGAGCTCTCGGGAGGTAAGGGGGTGTGGCTCACGTCATCATCTTCTCCTGTAGAGGTTGTTGATTTTCCCTGAGATCCTGGTGACAACTGTTGTGCTTTGATTGGACAGTTGGCCACCATGTGGGAGATGCTTTGGCAAAAATGGCACTTTTTAGGCTGAGGTGGTAGTTGGCATTCTTTGGCATGATGATTTGGCCCTCCACAGTTGAAGCATCTGTAAATGGTGTGGATAAACAAAGGTGTCATTTGCATGAGAGTCCACTAGATGGCGGTCACATGTTTGAAATCAACGGCCACTGAGAAAGAATTATCATTCTAGGGTAGGAATTATTATGAGAGAGCCAATTAGTACACTGAAAAAAATTTGGAGTAGGATTTACTTGAAAAAAGCTAGGCAACTTTTTCCACTCAGAAAATGCTAGTAAATTTACAAAGATTTGCCAAGTAAAAACCTAAACATATTTATCAGTAGCTTTAATTAGAAATCTTAAAGTTAAAATTTACTTAGAATATGGAATTAAGTAAACTTTACTTAACCTAGTTAAGTGAAAGTAACAAAGAAAATTTTCTAGTAATTTTAACTTGGCTAGTAAAAGGTTGATTAATATCAATTTAGTTGAAATTTCCTTTGCATTAAATTTCACTCAAACAATTTTATTGAATTATACCAGTCATTTATAGTATGTGTTTTACTTAGAGTATTTAAGTTATTTATACTTCATCATGTCAGATGGAATGCAAAGAGCTCAATACTTGGTAGACAATACACAATGACGGTAACATTTGATGGATCGTTTTTGTGTTTGAATGTGTCATTTTGAACAGAATGGCAAGTTACTAATCCTGACAAAAGCAAAAGCAATGATAAAACAGTGTAAATACAGCTGAAAACCAGTGAAAAATGAACCTCATTAATTATGCAAGGTCCAGTGCATGATGGGAACCCCAGTATCAGAAAAGTTGAGTAATATTTACTTAATTTTATTGAGTTGATATTTACGCTTTCATTTCTACTCGCTTGAATTAAGTACTGATGTGGAATTTACTTAGTTTTTTTTTTAAATTCTTGCCTGAACTAACTTTTTCTTGTAAATTACATTGTTTTTTTTTCAGTAGTATAAAAGTAAATTAAAAAAAATTGAGTTTAGTATGTTAACTTATTCACAACTTATTTACTATTCACATAAATAAATAAAAATTAATTCAATTGATTTAAGTTTAGTATGATGACTTATTCACAACTCATTTACTCAACAGATAAAGAAATAAACGTATTTGAGTGAAGTATGATACCTTTTTCACAATTTACTTAAAATATTAACAAATAAACAATCAAATAAAAGTACATGATTGGTGCTATATTCCAAGTCTTCTGAAGCTGTACAGAATAGAGCTGTATTAGTGGAGTTTACAACATCTTCTTATCATATTTTACATATCATATTTTAAATATAATGAATAAATAATTATTTGTTCACATGATTTGTGCTACATTCAAAGTCTTCTAAAGCAGAGTGGAGTTAAGCACAATACTTCAGTGTCACCTAAAAATATAACCTTTTCCATTTTTAGGTATGCTATTCATTTAAATGAAAACTTCCTGTGCATTTAAGCCCATCAGTCTCCCTGCAGCAGAACCGATGGGGGGGGGGGGGGGGGGGGGGTATTGATCGGCCAGAGGAAGGTGGTGTGCTTTGGAGGAGGTTGGGCATCTCTTTGGCTCTTTGTTTCAATATGCAGCATGACCTTTGCACTTTGATCCCTGCTCTCTCCTGCCCACCCCCACCCGGTTCACATACATCACACCTCAGGGTTGCTATGGCAGCATTCACCTCTGACCTTTCTCAGGCACCTACATCTGTTATTAATTAAAAGGGCAGGATCTGATCCTCCATCAGGAGCAGAAGATGGAGTATCAATAAGAAGCAGGAGAAAGTACATTTTGGAAAATTGTCATGTTAAATGTGTTGTGTTTGCTGATTATGGCAGCTGCTCTCGTAGAAATGACAGGACTGTTACTACTGTGTAACTGAGCTTATGACACCTTCATTCATGCACAATTGCCAAAACTGGAATCGCTTTGATTTGTCCAGATCCACACTCAGCTAACCACTGTGATTAGGTACAGCTGAGGATTGTGGGAGGTGCTTATCAATAACCTGCAGTTGTGCTGTGGGGGGTGGGCGACTGTGTGTGCCTAAATTCTGAGCTATGAGATTTTAAACAACCTATTGATTCAGCAGGTCAAGTCACCAATGCACAGGTAGTGGGAAGGAAATGCTCTTCAAGATACTGCGTCAGAGCAATTCAAAAGCAACATCCTGAACATTTATATATATTTATATATATATATATATATATATATATATAGTAATAAAAAAAAATATATATATATATATATATATATATATTGACGGCCTGACGGCCCACCACTGATATATATATATATCAGTGGTGGGCCGTCAGGGCCAGCAAGGCCTTCTCTGCTGGCCTAAACACTATCAGAATCACCGACTTGCACTTTAATATATTTTTTCCATGAATGAGTAATAAATTATTCCTTATAGTCCATTCTCTTAATCTCACAGCTTTTCTCTTGGTTGTGCTGCTTCCAGTATTGTATATTTATTTTAGCGCTTTTATCCAATTATATTTCAGCCATCGTGTGTTGCCAGGGTAAAATAAATCTCCCTTGAGGCCTTCAGAATCGACAGTGCGGGCGCCTGTAGCTTAAAATGAATGGAAATGAAACCGTTGCTTTAACCAATCAGGTAATCAGTCAGATTGAATCAGCCAATCAGATTTCGATTTGACTGCACCGGGGCCATCTAGCAGGCGTACAATGACGTTCGCCATTTTCACGTCTTTTGATTGGATGGTCAAAGCGCGTACTATTAGGCTGAGCTAGCTAACCGCATCTGTATCAAACTGCATAAACTAAAATACATTCCTGTAGATTTAATAGTTTTTCAACCCACAAATTAATGTTTCTTTCCCTCCACGACCTCCAGCAGGTTCAATACTACCGGAAAAAATTCCTTATTCAGCCTGAGCTTAACGCAGAGTCACAGAACTCTATTCAATCTGTCCGGGTAAAAACAGAACTGACTGGAATGTATGCCACGAATGATTTTGAAGGCAAAAGTCCCGCTGATCTTATTGATTTCGTTCAAAACTGAGAGCATTGGTCAGCTGTGTCCACTGCTTCTGTCAAGCAAACACTCTCAGCCCTAAAGCGAATTAAAACTTAAGCCAGAAATACGACGGGACAGACTCGATTTTCAGCATAGCCTCGATGGCGATAGAAAAGGTTGTTGGGACAGAAACTCACAGATAACCTGTAGCTACACCAGATCAATTTAAGTATTTTTGAGTAAAGACATTAGGATGGATTCGTTTCTTCCGTGGTGAATAGGATTTTCTTATTCATTTTTCTTGTAAATTTATGATCTAATGTTTTTTTCAAACATTCAAACTATTGTAACGTCTGACAAGGGACTATTGTAACCCTTGAAGGACAAGACAAGGGAGGCTCCATTTCTGAACTTATAATCGTAACGCAAGAATCACTGTAGCCTACACTAACGCACAAGCCGAACTCACTCGCTCGTTTCTCTCTACCGGCCTTTTCCCAACTCACCGCATTAACCCTATAACTGCCGGAGCAACATAAAAACAGCAATTTCACAACAATTATAGAGTCTGTAACTATTAAAAGTTATTAATTCACTGAAGGCCTAGGCGTGAAATGCATGGCCCGCCACTGATATATGTACACACACACATAGGCTACACATTTTACCCATTGATTTTGTGAAATATTATATTCTATATTTGAGAGTTTAACCTTGGTATTGGCCATGCCCACCGTAGGAGAATGACTGGTAAAAACATAAATGTGAAAAGACTCAATTATCAAATTGATGAATTCTGTATTCATGAACTTCATGAAGCATTCATCACATAGTGAAGATGTTCTATTACAGAACAGACAGCACTTACCGATCTCCTTTTGAACGGCGTTTTTGGGAACCCTTGGGTTTTTTCTCGCTGCCTACGCATTGTGCCCCATCTGGCCCTGTCACCCATAAGGACTCCAGACCCTTAGATGATCTTTTGAAGGTGAACTCCACAGCTTCCCCTTCCTTCAGACTGCGGAAGCCCTCCATATGAAGCTTGCTCTGCAGAGATATAATAGAAACACTCTGCTTTAAATGCTTGGATCAAATGTACATTATGAAACTGCTGATTTATCTTTTTTAAACAAATGCTTAATAAAAAATAAATTAATATTCAATATTTATTATAAATTTTAATACTTTTATTTAAAAAGAGTTGGTAATCATTTGTGTCTATTTATAGACATACATATAATTTAATATTTATTATAAATTTAAATAGTTTTATTTAAAAAGGGTAGGTAATCATTTGTGTCTATTTATATACATACATACATATAATTTATTTATTTACATGAATATAGAGTTGGGTATCATCACCTTTCACAATTTCGATTTTGATTCCAATTCCGATTCTGCTTATTGATTTAGATTCTAATCGATTCTCAGTTTCGATTCCAATATGGTAAAAAAAAAGTCAAATATTTAGATATCAAACTTATTCTGTCTTTTTGCAATTATGTTGCAGCTAAAATACTATGAACAAAATTATCGAACATCCGACACCACCCACACTGCTGAGAGCGGCGTTTAGGAGTATCTCCTTTCACGCTTTCCTCTCAATAACAGAATAAACACACAACAAAGTTGAGAAAATAGCAAGTTTTTTAAAAAAATAAAGTATTAGAAAAGCATCTGATCATAGCAACATGGATATGTTTGCACAAGCTCTGCATTTCGGCATACTAGTAGTAACGTCACATTTATTTATATAGCCCTTTATACAAAATAGTTTAAAATCAAGCAGCTTTACCCTATTAAACATGAAAAACCGTGTCAGAGTCTCATTTCATCAGAAGTACAACTTCATTTTCTACAATAAAGCAGCTCTCCAGAGTGTTAATGTTTTCACTCGCGGATGTATGACATCGGAGGAGTGAACAGGAGAAACAAACCGGAAAAGATTTCTACTTAAAGAAGGCAGAGCCTCTGCGCACACCTACCTATTATGTAAACGGCATGGACCAATGGTTGTACAAAGGTGTTTATCAGCCTTTTATTTTTCCGGAAACTTTGCTTTGGCTAGCTGTATTGAACTCCCAAAACGAACTCTAAACGAAGTTAAGTTTGGCTTGATTTTGTATGAAATGACGTTACAGCAGTTTGTTCTTCGATTTCACTTGAAATATAGTGGGGCCTTTATTAGGCTGCTGTCCCTTTATGACCTAATGCACGGATCCATTTTTTGTAAATGTTTACATTCACTTAAGACATAACCAACTGTGTTTACGAGGACATTTCGACATAATTTTGTGTGTTTGTCCGTTCAAGCACAAGAAGACTTGAAAGAGAACTCAATTCCGTTTTGTGCACTAGGCCTATATGAGTGGCGGCTGTCCCAGCACAGAAAACAGCGTGCGAGTGCCGATTTGAGTTCTCTTTTGCATCTTCTTGCACTTGAATGGTTCAAACCCACATTAAAATAAAGCAAACATGAATCGATAAGCGGAATCAATTTAGATTTTTTAACAAATATCTGATTCTGACATTAAGTATCCGATTCCAGAATTGGAATCAATTTTCTAATTCCAAGCCTATATACAAATTTTTATGATTACCAGCCCCTCCTCTTGCCAAATTATAATTTAATAGAAATTTGATATAAAAAAAATATATATGCACAAATATTCATGCAAATATGCAGTTCTTAAAGATCGTTTTTATGCCATGTAAGAAATTATATGTAATACATTATTATGAACTCTCGGGTCTCAATTGCTCGATTGCTTGTATCTTTGAAAAATGTAAACTATCACCCAGATCTATTCTGCTAAATGTAGTATATTACTTTGTTGTTGCAAGTTGCATTTGAGTGCCATCCAGTTCTGGGCAATGAAAAAAAAAACAAATTTGTTTGATTCTTTTTTATTTATCATTTTAATTTTGTATTAAAAGGCTTTTTTAACTTTTGGAAGTATAGTCAAATAAAAAGTTGAAAATTAAACACGATAATTACTTCTGAATTTTTCACACTGTAGGTGGAAGATCAAGTTTTCTTATTTGCATACTGCACATTTTA
This sequence comes from Siphateles boraxobius, assembly GCF_051911475.1. Taxonomy (NCBI): domain Eukaryota; kingdom Metazoa; phylum Chordata; class Actinopteri; order Cypriniformes; family Leuciscidae; genus Siphateles; species Siphateles boraxobius. The sequence goes on from NW_027509064.1 coordinate 2,603,023, forward strand.
GCAAAATTCCCACTTTCAGCATGCCATCACAACAAAATAAGTTGAACTAAGCCACATTGAATACTCAATTCACTTCAGCATTAACATTTCTCGCAGAGCAGTGCAATTCAGTAAGAACCAGTAAAAACACCATCTTCCCTACCCCCAACAATGTTGCTACTTGCAACATCCCCTTTCACTCTGGCATCGACACAACAACCTCTTCATATAACACTCAGTTCAAAATGACTTCTCCATCTGGTCTCACCACCAATTAACTATGAAGATCTGTGTCCATCAATGGCTGCATCCAAAACTAAAGACTCAAACCACCAGCATACATGCAGAATATTATAAGATATCATAGCTAGTGAAAGATACATCTCTGCTTTCAAAATTCAACCAGCCAGTACCATCTTAGGAGATTGGATGTTACTCAAACATCACATTTGTATCTTTATTGTTTCTCTAAAAAAGCAATGAATGTGCAGCTATTGAAAAGACTGGGATGAGCAGATGAGCTTTCCCAAAATAACGCCATCTGGTTAAATCTCACCCTGGCCATCAAGCTCTGGGTTTGCTATGGGAAAAGGTGGGGGAAGCTCACATTCCTGAGATACTTGCTCTACAGTTGCATGGAAATGGGGCTTTAGAAAGGATCTACCTTTAACAACCTCAACCTTCTTACTTGTACTCTTAACAAACAACACCTTGGAGACCAAATATCGGACAAGTTGGTGTATGTGTGAGATCATGGTATTAAGTTGACAACAGCCATTGTGTTTAGAAAATAATTGGTCACACTTTATATTAGGTGTCTTTAACTACTATGTACTTACATAAAAAAAGTATATTTTGTCCATGGTGTATTGCAAAACACTTGCTGCTATTGAGGTGGGACACGGGTAAGGTTAGGGACAGGTTTGGTGTTATAGGTAGGTTTAGGGGTGGGTAAAGAGGTAGGGGAAAGGGTCAACAGTGTAATTAGATGTAAATACAGAAATGAATTACAGATGTAATTAAATGCAGGTTTTTTTAAATAAATAAATACATTTAATAAATAGAAGTACAATGTAAAAGTACACACTAAGTGCATTGTATCAGATAATTCATTTAAATGTTAGTTCATAGAAGTTAAATATACCTAATATAAAGTGGGACTGAAGTATTTACCTAAGTTGGTAGTGTTGGTTCTGTACCTTAAAATATGTCCTTATATTAAAATTGCTTATCTTCTCGTGAGGACATGCTTTAGAAGAATGTTTTTAGTGTTTTACCCATTAAACTCTTAATGGTCTGTAATAAATTCCACACATTCTCTCTAAGAGCAAAACACCAGGCTGCTGCTCTTGTTTATTTTGCAAACTTTTTATTACATTAGTAGTTGTATGTATTGGGGCAGTTCGGAAATTAAATGTCCGGTGAGTGGTGCAAAAAGGTTAATGTTCAATCGCATTTCTAAATAACTCACCACTTACACTAAACCCAGCCAAAAACTAAAAAGGCATTTGCTAATGTAACCATGCCGTTTTAGCTTGATTCTACAAGTCTTTGAGCTCTTTTATCAAGTTGCAAGACTTGTGTCTCAATGCTGAGCTACCGAGCAAGTTTACCATGTCAGAAAAGCCATACATTGGAGATTGGACAAATCATACACCAAAAGCATTTTGAGATCACAACATAGTATTGTACAAGGAACCAAGCGAAAATGAGTCTTCATTAATTGATAATCAGCCCCTGTAATCATAATTTGTGTGAAAAGGAAAAAAAAATGTTGTTTTTTTTACTGCGACTAGTGTTCATTTTAGCTGGAAACTGCAATGAATTGTTTGTAGATGTGTGTTTTTGGAGTTTTGCAGGAAATTAAGAGGTAGAGGCCCATTTTTCCAGTGAGCTTCTGTTGGGAGGGAAAAAGATGGGCTGTTTAACTTCTTTAAACTTTAGTTTGTTAAAAGGCTGACCATTTCAATGTAGCAATTCCCAATACTGCTAGCTACACCAGGTGAGACATCTATAGTGGTCCACACTTTGGCTCTCACATGACGTCAGTCTTTACTCTGACACCCATCTCACACAGGAGCGGGTCGCTGGAGAAGGAATCAGGCCCCAACCCCCGCCAGAGCTTCCTGAAACCATCCGCGGCTCTATCCTTTGACCTTCTCTACCACTCACCCTCCTCTTTTACTACAGAGGGTTTTTTTTTATCAATGAATTTAGCTAACAAACCCCTCCCCCAAAATAGTCTCTCCCTGCCCCCCTTTTTCCAATCTCTTGGTCTCCATTCCCAACATTCTCTTTCAGCATGTCTTTCAACTATTTTTCACAATTAATTATGAAATCTCTCTCCACTGACCCCTCTTTTTGGTCATCCTCGCACACAAACACCATTCATTCAGTGATTCAAAGATTTAAGGAAGGCAGGATTTCCTTTCTGAAGGTTTGACAATAACAGCCATTGTCTTTTTTTAACCTGGTAGGTCCCATGGCAGTCACCCTACTCTGAGCATTATCAATACATCCACAGAAAGAGACTCAGGTTGGTTTGAGAGCTGCCTGCATCCAGATTATTAAAACCTAACCACCCAAAAATGTGGAAATCTTTCTCCAAGCAAACAAGGTCAAATTCAGACTGCATTTGTTCTGAAGTGTTGGGCGCAGTTAACCTACATTTCAATATTGAATAGGTCTTAAAGGGACAGTTGACCCCAAAATGAAAATTCTATCATTTTACTAATCCTCATGTTGTTCCAATCATATATGACTTTTTTCTTCCATAGAAAACAGATTGGATCCACCTGACTTTCACTGTATAAACAAAAACATTTAAAATACTGTTAAAAGTATAATTGTTTTCTGTGTTCTGAAGAAGAAGAAAGGAATGTACTGAATGACATGAGGACAATTATGACAGAATTTTTATTTTGGGAGAAATATTGCTTTAAGGAGTTGTGCTATGCATTCATTGAGTTATCAGCCGATTCATGGGTGGCTATATGACTTTTTTTTTTTTTTTTTTTTACAAGTGACAACTATAGCCCATTTGGCTGGTTTATGAAGACTTACCCAAAACCTTGATGTGAGGTTTACATAAACACAAAAAAGGGAAACCAGATTATCTGATTTAATCATTTATGATTTAAAATATTGATTTGCTTCCAATTCATGTAATTCTCTAAAATGTGCAGTTTGCTAGATAACATTAGGTAAGTCAAATGTGAACCAATCAAATACTCAAATAATTTTTTGATGTTGAGAACTGAAACTGTAGCATGTTTTACATGTACAAATTATGTGCATGTTAATTGACTCATGTAGAACCGATGTACATGATAAAATCATGTAAATCCAACACACGTATTTTTTCAGTATATGATGTGAAAAACAGCCTTGAATGTTCCCTGCATTCAAATCACTTAATTAAATCAACATAACTGTCTTAATGCATTTATACATTCAGGGCATTTTTTTAAAAGGCATAATTCACCCAAAATGTATTTATTCACACTCATTATGTTCAAAATGTGTATGATTTTCTTTGATAATTTTAGAAATGTCTGCGGACAATGAAAGTTAATGGTTTGGAAGTTTGGAATGACATGAGGGTGAGTAAATTATGACAATATTATCAGGTTTTATTTGAAGTTTGTTTATTCCCATCTCAGTTTTACGTCATAATGTGCAGTCAATCAACTTACAGGTGATGTATGCTAAGCCCTAACACCCTCTGTTTAGCCTCCCAGACACCCAGTCTGGAGGTAACCGAAGACTTCTTAGAGACAGAGAGATCACTTAACACTATGTGTAGGGCTGCTTGCCCGTAAGATGCTCTAATCTCTGGGTAATTTTACACAATGACCTCAAGTCATGAGGCAGCAGCTCATTTGGCTCGGGGCGATAGGTGATCCACTGTTTGCCGACTTGCTGGTTGTTCTGTGGCAATAGCTTGTTAAATTATTGCTGAGTGAGAAGGTAAGTGTTCAGGACTGGAGACAGTAAACTCAACATGATTTTTAAAATATAGCACTTTGTGTGAATCACTGTAGCAATATGAGTGATTTTAAATTTAAGATATTCACTGTGGTTTCATATCTAGGCTGTTTGTCTTTATTTAAAAGATTGTATGAAGGAAAGTTGGATTAGTGAGTAGACATGGAACAAGGACACATGCAGACCGGACTTGAACCTGTGAGAAAGCTCAGACACGAATGACAAGAAATAGCATATTTTTGGGACAGTTTGAGCTACAGGATTTCACCTAACATTACCAGAACTAAATCACTTTTGTTTTGCAAAATATTTCAGCTGCCAATCCTTGGAAGCAATGTAAAAGCACAGGCCTGCACGTAAAATTGAGTAAAAGGATATAAACATTGTAAATAGAAAGGTTAGTGTCACTGGTAAAGTTTGCACATACTTTATATTACATTGCACTTATATAGCATAGCATATAAATATAGCATTGATTAGTTTCAATGGCTTAATAATTTAAAATGCAATTTAAAAAAAATTCCAATCAGATAGTGCTTTCTGACTCTTCCGATTCTCATAAAACGCACTTAACAACATACAGTATCACAGTCTAAACCTCCAAATGCCACCAGAAATGTGAACATTTCCCAAATAAATTAAATCACTCAAAATAAAAACGACAACATCTTTATGTTAAAAAATAAAGGTCACAATTAGAGCCAAAACAAGAACTTTAAAGTCCTATGTCAAATAAAATATGCCTTTTAAACTAAGAACTTATTGTCCACTACACACAAAACATCACGCAGAGACCATGCACGACTTAACAAATCACCACACAGCCAACTGAAGAACCCTTTAAAGCGAAAAAAGGTTGCTGATAAAAAGAGGTTTCTTTGCTGAACGAACGAAGAACCTTTATTTTTAAGAATGCAGGTTTTGATAAGCCTATCGAATATTTAGGCGTTAATGTTCGTGCATCAACACCAGACACTAAATTAAAGCTTTATAAATGGTGCAAGATAATTATAAATGTACTATTACTGAACATATTTAGTTTAGGCGATTATAGTAACCAGAGTTTTTGTCGTATAAACCATGAGAAAATAAAGCTATTAGATGATAAGGGATAGAGGAAGGCCTTAGGCTATCAGGTCCGGTCCATAAAAACGGCAGGATTGATTTGCTCTCACCTGATGGACGAACACATCCACGGGTGGGTCCAGACAGATGTCCTCACGATGGGTCATGGACAGGAAGCCGAAACCCATCCGCACGTTAAACCATTTGCAGACCCCAGCGCCACGGAACGAGCCCGAGTCTTCCTCGGAGCTCGCGGCTTCCTCCTCCTCTGTCTTTGCACAGCCCCCTTCATAAAAGCGCAAAAACAAGAATATCAAAAAACTTTACAAACACAAATATCTATCTATCGAAAGTGGACAAAAATAAATCAACTAAATAAATCAGTAGGCTAAGCTCTAACTTTGTTGTTTCGACATAGTGAATTCATGACGCTTGGTGTGAAAATGCCAGAAGAGTCAATAGGCTGCGTGCGAAACGCGAGTGAATGAAATGTGTCTCGAAATGGATTTCTCCTTGCGAATACATTTACTTTCTCTTTGTTCAGTAGGCTACTCATTTTACACTATATAGACCAAAACAACGTTTTAACGCAAATAAATATGTCATTAGGCTACTTTGTAATAAGAGTAGAGTATCAATAGCCTACTTCAACAGGTAAATTCAACATTATTTTTTACGGATTTTGTTAATAGCATTGAAAGTGAAAACGCAATAATTCATTTAATTTCCCTCAAGAAATATATACATTTATGTTTTAAATTACAAGCATCACTAAATCTGGGAAATGCAAATTCCAAAATAGGGAATATTGTAGTCAGGCCACGAGAAACCTGAATAGGCCTAGGTATATTTTTTCCATGTGTCACCAGTGATTTATATGAACTCGTCACATAGACCCATTGTAAAAGATTATCAAACGACAATAATTTTTAAATCAGAAATCCATATTTTATCCCTTTAAATTATAGGCTACACAAGACTAAAATAGCTGAAGGTTGATTCGTCAATGCGCTTTCTCGTGCACTCTCAGTAATCAATCATAAGCACAAATATGTACCCGCTCACCTGTGTAATATTGCTCATAAACCGAGCCCATTTCACCCATCTCGCCCATCAATCTCCAAATAAATCCCGTGTAGCAACTGAAAAAGCTTCAGACTTTCGTCCACATATCAAAACTCCAGCTAAAACAAACTCAAACAAAATAATACTTTACCGATGACAGAAGAAACGAACAAACAAAAGATTTGGGGTATACATTTTAGCGGTAACGACGCGAAAATGTCAGGGCTTCTGGGAAGAGCCCTTTGTAAAGATCCCCAAATCTGAAAGACAATGCAGAAGATCCGTCCCACCCCCTCTTCTTTATTCCACTCTCCCTTCACTGACCCCCCACTGGAAGATCACCCACGACCTCACCTTCAGCCATGTCTCCAGGATGTCTTCAACCTCTTCTTGGTTCACACCACGAAAAAAGATCACAAAACAGTGGTCAGTGTTAATTCCTGAGAAAATCATATAGGACACGGGTCACTGTAGCATCTCCTCTATTAGGCTATCCTCCCTCAGTTTTAGGTCAAGTCTACGTGATGCTCAACTTGAGCTGATGAATTGCACATTTCTGCAGCGGTGTAGGGTCCAAATTCGCCAATGAGCCAATCACAGATTGAGAACAAGTAAGCTTGGGGAATAGGAAGTGACCTCCCCTCTTAAACCCATGAAATGACCCTCAGCATGCTGACACACACCACATAGTGGATAGACATTGGGACAGCAATAAAAGCCTAACCACTTTCTTCATAAAAAAATATTGATTTGTTACAGAAGGAATTTGTTAATCTATCTCACATCCATCTTAAAAAATATATATGTTTTTCGAAAACATTATATTTTTAATATTGTGTTAGCCTTTATTTAACAGGCCAACATGTTACTTAGGAGAACTACAGACTACACAGTAGACTGTATTTTTTTCAAAGTTTTTAATGTGTGTGTGTGTGTGTGTGTGTGTGTGCGTGTGTGTGTGTGTGTGTGTGTGCGCGCGCGTGTGTGTGTGTGTGTGTGTGTGTGTATTTCGTAATGTTACACAAATAATACTCTTAGTATAAGAAAGTGTATTTCATTTAATAATAAAAAATCAATGCACACAAAATGCATAGGCCTAATTGCCTGGTTCTGTCATGCCACTTGTCACTTTTTTGAATTAAAATGGCAGAAAACATTAAATAAATTCATCAATTAATGTGTCTCTGTAGCTAATGATGTTGACAGACTAAGTTGAAAAATGACAGAAGTTCTGGTTTGAGCTTCATGAAGCGCACATGTTCACAGGGTCTTACTGTTCTCACACCTCAAGCAGAGATAAAAAAGAGAACAATGAGACACTGAGACGTGTAAATGCTATTTAATTGATCACTGACGCCAGCGCGTAATGAATGCGAATTGCGTCAAGTGTTTCACACAGCAATTTACAATTACACGCATGTGCATAATTCCTTCAAGCATAGAGGGAAATGTAAAAGCTTTATTTTTTATCATCACAGCATGACAAAATGGCTAAATTACAAATGTATGCTCCATTATTTTCATACTGGAGATATCAATTGTATGCGTATTGCATACATTATTATTATTATTATTATTATTATTATTATTATTATTATTATTATATACATTATGTCTGTTTCAACAGTATTTTAATTTATTCGTCAGCTATTTTAGAATGCTCTTTGACTATCATAAATTTCTCACCTGTGTGATTCAGATGCGGATTCGCCGGGGCATCTTGATAGATATAAAAATCTTTAAGTTTCTCTCTGTTGTGTAATCTACTAATGTGGATTGGAGTCCAGCTTGCGAAAACCTCAAAGCCTCCCAACTATCCCCCTCCTCCTCCTTCTCGAAGGCATTTTATAGGCTATAGGCCGAGCGTGTGTGAATGAATGAGGAGCAGTGAGTCAGTCAGGGCTCCTGCTGTGGCTCTGCTGATGACTGTATTTGGATTGTCATGCGTCCCGTCAAACACAATTAAGCCGCATCCACTTTCCAATTAAATATTCATGCACGATTCTTGGATGGCGTTCATCTGCTTCCCAGACGCACTCTCAACAAGGGCACAGGTTGCTGACTCATGTCGAAGGAAACAGTGCAGCACCTGTTCGATGAGTTAGTCAGGAAGCTTTACATAATGAAACATTCCGAACAGAACCAGTAGAACTCTCTTCATAATTGTCATATGACTCGGCGGATCACATGACGCACTCATTAAATGTCAACCAAAGGTGCAGCTGGATCTCTGGCTCTGCACGGATTGCTATATGGCCTTCAAGCGAACTACTTACTGCGCATTAATAAAAGCGAAATATGTATGAAAAAAAGAGAAAAGAATGAAGCATGTAGCCTAAACATATAAAACAGTCACATGACATTTTTAAGTCACGTTGTTCATGTTTTTTTTTTTTTGTTTTTTTTTGCTTAATCAATTTGTGTGTATAAACGTTAATGAAAAATACTGAAAACCACGAGGAAACATAAAAGAAGAAGAGACAAACAAATAAACAAACATTGTTCGCACCGGAAATCAAAGCACATTGCATTTTGTGTATCTCGATTGTGTTGGTAAATGTAGTAAGTCCTTACATACAATGAATTCATAAAGGCTATTGTTTTTAAACAGCAAATTGTCTGATTGGGGTGATCGTTACACCTCAATGCAATGAGTTAAACATGACCTCCCAGTGCTTTCCAGTAGCCTATGATGTATGAACTAGAACATCCACAATGTTCATACAAGATGTTTAAAAAAAAATTGGATTTTAAAATACATAGCCATAAATATTTGATGTCTGATGTCTCCAGATATGATATCTGGACACTGAATGAAACAAGAATGAACTTAATAAGTTCTCTCTTCTCATCAACTCTAAATTATAAATGATCTAAGTATATTTAAATGTATTAAATACAAGGCATACAAATACCCATACCATCTTCCTACTAATTTTAGTTTTAGGCTACTGTGAGTAATCATGCTATATGAATATTTGTTTGCATTTTTCTAAAGGTAACATAACAACATCATGATAAAGCAGCTGCATGCATGCTTCCCTTAATAAAGACAAAAATATTACAATGGAGATCTCCTTAGTAACCAATGTCCTTGACTCAATCTCTGAACCAGAGGGGTATCCTAGAGGTGACCCATGTCAAGCAGAGCGGACTAAGGACAATCATCTGACACGTGCTTGGAACATCCCTCTTTATCTCTCCTCAACACACAATGAAGAATGGATTCAGTACATTACATTTCTAGATGTTTATTTACATTACATGTTTTATTTAAAGATCTTCTGCAATGTGTTTGCCAAATTAGAAATTAATAATGATTATAATGTCCTCTATAATAACTTTTTTGGAACATTTGAGAAATTTAATAAGACGATGAAAAAAAAACAATTTATTTGTCTAATGTTGCCACATTTGCAATTATATGCATGGAAAGCTTGGGCCACACTATTGAGAATGAGGGTCATATCCCAATGGGAAAGATGTCAGTTCAGTTCTTTCTCAAAGACCTTAGGGAATCGGTGGACAATCAATACCTGGAAAGCAAGTGTGAAACCGTGGAACGGCCAGTCACATCTAGGATCTGATTTCAGTGATCTTCTCAGGCTGTGAGTCATGACAATGAAGAATGAGTCTCGTCCTCTGACTCACCATCAGAAACTAGAGAACTGAAGCAAAACAGTTCAAGGCTGTTTTTTTTTCATTCCTGTATCATTCTCACCTATTTCTCATGTATCTGTCATTTTCACCTCTTTCTTTTGCATAAGAAGAACAAGGCTGAGTGAAAACATTTTGTTAGTGTGTGCAGACTAAATATTAGCAACTGGTGATACCATTTCAGCACCATGGACAACTCCGCATTATGTCTCTCTGAAACTTACTGTACGTTTGGAAATATCTTGTGTATTACAGCTATTTAAAATCTCTTGAGCACCAACCACCAAACTAGACAAGATTGGGATTGTAGACATGTAATATTCATCTATGAGAGTATATTTATGCACAGCTGCACTTCTGATATAATTTTTTTCCTTGTGATTCAACATGAGGTTTCAATCGAAGATTGTGCTGTACTACTTTCCTCTTAAGTCCCTTTTGATAAAAGTTTCTGCTAAGTGAACCATTGAAAATGTTAATATTTGAAGATTAGACATGCCTGTTCAACTATTTTAGAACATTGTGAAACACCAGCAAGGATAAAATGCCAGGATGGGTTACATTTAATCTTTAGGTAGGCTTTCAAAAGTGAAATAATAGTGGAATTAATTGTTTCCCCTTTCTTTGAAGACCAATATGGGAAAATGTTATATGGTTGAAGCATGCCTGAGTCAGAGCGTTGGTCTTAGATGAGCAGAGAGTTAAGATAATTCACAACTGTATTAATCAGTAGCCTATATGAAGATCAGAATTTCCTGGGGGAGTTAGGGTTACTGGTACATCAAGAGTTAAATTCCAACACATATTACAAACATAATAGAAGAACTAACGATGAGCTTTATTATATATACAGGTCCTTCTCAAAAAATTAGCATATTGTGATAAAGTTCATTATTTTCCATAATGTAATGATAAAAATTAAACTTTCATATATTTTAGATTCATTGCACACCAACTGAAATATTTCAGGTCTTTTATTGTTTTAATACTGATGATTTTGGCATACAGCTCATGAAAACCCAAAATTCCTATCTCAAAAAATTTGCATATCATGTAAAGGGTCTCTAAACGAGCTATTAACCTAATCATCTGAATCAACTAATTAACTCTAAACACTTGCAAAAGATTCCTGAGGCTTTTAAAAACTCCCAGCCTGTTTCATTACTCAAAACCGCAATCATGGGTAAGACTGCCGACCTGACTGCTGTCCAGAAGGCCATCATTGACTCCATCAAGCAAGAGGGTAAGACACAGAAAGAAATTTCTGAACAAATAGGCTGTTCCCAGAGTGCTGTATCAAGGCACCTCAATGGGAAGTCTGTGGGAAGGAAAAAGTGTGGCAAAAAACGCTACGCAACGAGAAGAGGTGACCGGACCCTGAGGAAGATTGTGGAGAAGGACCGATTCCAGACCTTGGGGGACCTGCGGAAGCAGTGGACTGAGTCTGGAGTAGAAACATCCAGAGCCACCGTGCACAGGCGTGTGCCGCATTCCCCAGGTCAAGCCACTTTTGAACCAGAAACAGCGGCAGAAGCGCCTGACCTGGGCTACAGAGAAGCAGCACTGGACTGTTGCTCGGTGGTCCAAAGTACTTTTTTCGGATGAAAGCAAATTTTGCATGTCATTCGGAAATCAAGGTGTCAGAGTCTGGAGGAAGACTGGGGAGAAGGAAATGCCAAAATGCCTGAAGTCCAGTGTCAAGTACCCACAGTCAGTGATGGTCTGGGGTGCCATGTCAGCTGCTGGTGTTGGTCCACTGTGTTTTATCAAGGGCAGGGTCAATGCAGCTAGCTATCAGGAGATTTCAGAGCACTTCATGCTTCCATCTGCTGAAAAGCTTTATGGAGATGAAGATTTCATTTTTCAGCACGACCTGGCACCTGCTCACAGTGCCAAAACCACTGGTAAATGGTTTACTGACCATGGTATTACTGTGCTCAATTGGCCTGCCAACTCTCCTGACCTGAACTCCATAGAGAATCTGTGGGATATTGTGAAGAGAAAGTTGAGAGACGCAATGCCCAACACTCTGGATGAGCTTAAGGCCGCTATCGAATCATCCTGGGCCTCCATAACACCTCAGCAGTGCCACAGGCTGATTGCCTCCATGCCACGCCGCATTGAAGCAGTCATTTCTGCAAAAGGATTCCCGACCAAGTATTGAGTGCATAACTGAACATAATTATTTGAAGGTTGACTTTTTTTGTATTAAAAAAACTTATTTTATTGGTCGGATGAAATATGCAAATTTTTTGAGATAGGAATTTTGGGTTTTCATGAGCTGTATGCCAAAATCATCAGTATTAAAACAATAAAAGACCTGAAATATTTCAGTTGGTGTGCAATGAATCTAAAATATATGAAAGTTTAATTTTTATCATTACATTATGGAAAATAATGAACTTTATCACAATATGTTATTTTTTTTTGAGAAGGACCTGTATATATATATATATATATATATATATATATATATATATATATATATATATATACACATTCTACGTCTGTTGGGTTGTGTTGTGAGTTTTTGTTGCAGTTCAATTCACAGGTAACTCAAAGACAAAAGAGTTATTGATAATTTGAGACCGATTACCCTACTCAATGTTGATTATAAAATTCTTACATCTGCTATTGCAAACAGGCTAAAATTTATGTTGAGTCAAGTTATAAGTGAAACACAATCTGGTTTTATTAAAGGAAGGTTAATACACAACAATATTAGACTTATTTTGGATTTGATTGATTATGCACATTTGATTAAGGATGATGGGTTTATTTTGTTTCTTGATTTCTATAAGGCATTCGATACTGTGGAACATACGTTCATTTTACATACACTTACATCCTTTGGATTTGGTTATAAATTTGTCAAATTGATAGAGATGTTGTATAAAGATATTAATAGTTCAGTATCGCTTCCAGGTGGGACTTCTAAGCGTTTTAACATAAACAGAGGTATTAGACAAGGAGATCCGACTAGTCCCTATTTGTTTATTTTAATAGCTGAACTTTTGGCAATTTATGTGAAAAATAGTAAAGATGTTAAGCCGTTGAATGTTTTGGGGAGTCAGCTATTAATAAGTCAACTAGCAGACGATACTACTCTGTTTCTCAGGGATGCAGAGCAGATCCCAGCTGCCATTAATTTAGTGTCACATTTTTCCAAAGCTTCTGGTTTGAATTTAAATGTAAAAAAGTGTGAGTTGATGGCAGTGCATAATCGGACTGAATCTCAACTATTTAATATTCCATTAAAAAATGAGGTAAAATATTTAGGTATTGTTATTACTAAAGACACTAAAACTAGAGAAAAAAATAATTTGCCTGACAATATAACAAAAAGTCAAAATATGTTAAATGTGTGGTTACAAAGGGATATTTCCATTTTTGGCAGAATTTTATTACAGAAAACTGAGGTACTTTCTAGGCTGATTTATCCTGCATATTCTTTAGGTATCTCTGACAGGTGGATAAAGGATATCAATCAAATTCAGTATAAATTTCTTTGGAAAAACAAACACCATTACATAAGAAAATCAGATGTAGTGAAGCCAATCAGTGAGGGAGGTTTGAATATTATTGATTTCGATGTTATGAATGCCACTCTTAAATTGAGATGGCTCCAAGCTTTCCTTAGGAATAAACATTCTGTTTGGTCGAGTTTTTCTTCCAAAATCTTTGATTTTTTGGGGGGCATTGATTTTCTTTTGAGATGTGATTTTGAGCCAGCAAAACTAAAGTGTAAATTGTCATCTTTTCATAGTCAGGTATTATTGTATTGGAAACTGATTTACAAACACAGTTTTCCCCACATAGTTGTTCTTTGTGGAATAATAAGTGTATCCTTATTAATAGGAAATCTGTGTTCTTTCAGGACTGGATGGATAAAGGTGTCTGGTCCATTGTACACATTATGGATGGGGAAGGGAATTTCCTTAGTTATGACAATTTTTGTGAAAAATATAATATTATTTGCACTCAGAAATTATATGTGGCTTTATTTAAAGCTGTTCCTGGTGGTTTGGTTCAGCTGGTTAAAGGTGCATTGTGTTATTCACCTGTGATTCCAAGATTGAAGAGTTTATTCATTTCTGGTTATAATTTTACAGAGGAGGGCTGTAAGATTAAAGTTTTAAGATCATTGGTAAATATAGAGACTTTCCCTTGTAAAGTTAAAAAGAGACCTCTTATATTTGATTTCCCGAAAGACAAAGTGTGCCAAATTAGAACAAGATTTCTCACTTTTCCTCTTTTTCCAAAGGTAAAAGAGGTTCAGTTTAAAATTATTAATGATATTTATCCTTGTAATGATTTCCTCAGACACAGATTTAATATGGATTGTAATGAGTGCTCTTTTTGTGAAGCAGACATAGAGTCGTTGGAACATTTATTTTATTTATGCAAATTCTCAAAGAAATTCTGGGTTGACCTTTATGTTTGGTTAAGTTTGAAATATGTAATACCTGACTTTAATTTTAAAACTATAAAGTATTTGTCTTTTTCTTCGAATTACGATCATGAATTTTTGGTGAACAATATGGTGATGTTGGCCAATTACTTCATACACAAATCCAGATTCTTTAAGAACAATCCCACTTTCTTACTTTTCTATAAAGATTTAATGATCTTCTTCAAATCTTTAAGACTTGTGCATAACAAAAGAGCCCTTAAATTATATAATCTTTTTAAGGTATTTTTTGATGATAACCCCCTTGTGTAATATTTTATTTATTATTTATTTTACTTTTTGTTCTTTGTGTTTTATTTAGATTTATGGTGTTTGTTTATATTTTGTGCTGCTATTCGGACTTCTTTGTAATCGAATAAGATTTGTATCTTAAGGTTTGTTTGGTGTTTGTATCTTTCTTTAAGCAATAAAAATAAAAAAAATAAAAAATTCACAGGTAACTGACCTGACTGCCCTCTGGTGGATGCAATGTGAAAATGATCAGCAAACGCTAAAGACCAGAGTAACTTTAGGTGACATCAAGGGTGCTTCTCAATACTCAAAATGGATTTTTCATCGTTTTCTCGCTCCTCCACCCTCCGGCCTGTGACCCAGAAAGCGATTAAAGTTAGTCATCTTGAAGGACATCTCAGTTCTCTAAGGCTGCCTGCGTTTAAGTTAAATTTTCTATGCCTTACTTCCCTCTATCTCGTACACTCGGATGTAGCCTATACGTCATTGCTTACGTTGCACGAGTGCCCAATACTGGCTGAACGTAGTTTAAATTGAATACTATATAATTGCATCACGAGCAGGCGAAGAACGAGGAGCAATAAAATGTCGGCTATTAAACAGTATCGTTTTATTTGCTTTTTACTTGTGGATATTGTTTCCAAATAGTCCTATAATTTAACATAAATTTCAAAAAGTTAACATTTTTTATCCCATTTAATGAATAGGTTTTAAAAAAAAATAATTTGACAAAAAACACAATTTTCCATGTTCACTAGCCTACTACAGAACGTATTCCGCCATATTGCGCGTTGTAGTTTCTCCCATCCATAGGTAGGAGTAAATCGTCTTTCTATATCTATAGTCACTTTTAGATTTATGCTGCGTTCCAGTCAAAAACTGTCATGCCGAGTCCGTAGGCCATCCCATTCATCAATTTAACAGCCTACTCTTGAAGCGGTCTTCCACGAAAGCCGCGTTGATGCAGGCTCCACACACTTTAAGTACCCAGGAATCCTTGCGAAAGGCCAATCAGAAAACGGATGGGAGGAGATTTCGCTCACGGACAATTGTTAACATGGCTTAGAAGAAAATATTTAAGAGTAAGTATCATTACGGTTTTGATGACCTAGGTCATACACTAGGTTTATAGATTATGGTCATCGACCAGTTGTTGATGTCTCAAACATAGGCTAATAATAGTGCACTGAATAATTCGATCGCATTATGATTCATTAAATAAATAGAACCGAATGTCAGGGCTTTACTGAGTCATATGTAACAACAACAATAGGCAGCATATTTCCCCGAACCTGCAGCTCCTGTCCATAACAACAACCAGACCGTCATCCTATTTCAGCCGGGACGATCAGTCTGTCCCAAAAATACCTCTCAATGCGCCCTCGTGGACTCGCGCCAAGGGCCCTATAGGTCTGCACTACATGACGTCACCAAAGTGTGGACTCAGAGGAAGTCCACAAGTCCGAAGTGTGCCATTTGGGACAGGGCCAACATTTACACTTCAGGCAGATCCATAGACCACAATGCAATAGTGAAGTTAGCAGTTCACGCTTAATACCCCCACCCCACAAAATGTATGATATTGGAGTTATTTTGACATTTAACCGCATTTAGTTGTAGCCTCCGTAAGCTGACTGTTTATTTAGGGTTATGGTATTTGCATTATTTATTTATTTATTTATTTATTTATTTATTTATTTATTTATTTTATATTATATATTAATATTGAATGTTTATATTTAACAGCCAAAGCATTTACAGGCCTCTAGAATGGTGCGTAAACCAATTTATAAGAAAAAAAAACAACTGTAAATATTAAATCAGCACCATATGGGATTCCAAGTTATCAAAGGCTTATGCACTGCATGGTGTAGCAGAGTGTAAGTAGCGCAGGAGCAGTGCGTACGGTGAGCGGAAGAAGGACACTATGGCGTTCCGATTGGCTCTTTAATATGACTTTGCTATGGTGCTCGCTTTGTGTCATTTCTTTCCTAACTATGAGGTGTGGTTTGTGCACTTTTTGGCGATCGCTAAGCAAACTGAGAGTTGAACTACACGTCGTCCCTCTGTACTCGGATCATAAAACGCCTGATACACACGTCGTCCCTCTGTACGTCGGATCATAAAACGCCTGATAAACACGTCGTCCCCATTTATGTCGCCTTTAAAACATTTCAAAGTTTGCATTAGGTGTACTTGTTATAGGCTATTGCTTTTAAAGTAGGCCTAATTAGTTAACTTATTTACCAAAAAGGGCGACTGGTGCTAATAACTAAATGCAGTGGGGCAAAGAGTGGGTATGAGCTATATGCGGCGCATGGGGGCGCCAAAGCGATGGTTAAAACAAAAACAAAAAATTCTAACTTATATAAGTTATATAAATTTATATAAAAGTAATATAAGTTAAATATAAAAAAAGTTATATACATTTTAGAGGACTAACAGGCTAGAGTAGGCGCCGGCACCCTCATAAGATTCCATCACATACAGGTCCTTCTCAAAAAATTAGCATATTGTGATAAAGTTAATTATTTTCTATAATGTAACGATAAAAATTAAACTTTCATATATTTTAGATTCATTGCACACCAACTGAAATATGTCAGGTCTTTTATTGTTTTAATACCGATGATTTTGGCATACAGCTCATGAAAACCCAAAATTCCTATCTCAAAAAATTAGCATATCATGAAAAGGGTCTCTAAACGAGCTATTAACCTAATCATCTGAATCATCTAATTAACTCTAAACACTTGCAAAAGATTCCTGATCGCATTATGATTCATTAAATAAATAGAACCGAATGTCAGGGCTTTACTGAGTCATATGTAACAACAACAATAGGCAGCATATTTCCCCGAACCTGCAGCTCCTGTCCATAACAACAACCAGACCGTCATCCTATTTCAGCCGGGACGATCAGTCTGTCCCAGGTGCTGATTTGGTGCTGATTTAATATTTACAGTTGTTTTTTTTTCTAATTAATTGGCGTGCGTGATTCGCATCACACAGTCCGCCTCCGCGGCGCGGGTATAAATACGGAAGTGGATGCACGCACTAGTTGCCTTTCGCTTCGGAGCCGATCGTTTGATGTCTCTGAGAGTGCTGTTGTCTACAACGAGCGAGTGTGTCGGTGTTCTTCAGGATGACTCTCCCAGTGCTGGTGTTCTACAGCGCTTTGAGCTTTGAGCTCTCAACTGCTGTTTTAACAGCAACAAATTTCTAAATGTTTGTGTGTGTTGATGGCTGGTTAGAGGGCGGAAAAGGGAGTGTTTCACTGTTTCAGTTCTCTGTTCAGTGTTGACGCGGTCATTCCCCTGTGTGCTCCGGCACTGGTGACGGTCCTATTTTCTGAAAGAGCAACATGGGTGCGTTTGCGTCTTTTTCAAGATTTCATTCCGCCCGTGCGTTTCTGGGTGCGGTCGTTCCCTGTCTCTCTCTGATGGTCACAACTGTTGTGTCACGTGTTTGGGCTTACAGCATGCTGAGACAGCTTTTGTGGACAGCTCATGTTTTCACTGTGGGAACATGACTGTCGCAGTGTTGAGGGCGAGACTCGCCTTCGTTCGCGGAGAGCGAGTCCCCATTACCATGCCCCACCCTCGGGTGCTGTGTGGGATGGGTGACCGGAGGATAGTGTTGGATGTTCCGCCCGGTAACCATTCCCTGTGGGCTCCTCACTCCTCCCTTCCACTGCAACCACTGGAGCCTCCTGTGTTGTCTGCTGGTCCATCTGTAATGGGTGGGCCAGCGGTTTCACTCGGGGCTCCCCTGGAGGACAGGACGCCGATTGCAGCATCGGAGGGTGAGCTGACTTCTAGAGCTGATGACTTGGCTGCATTGTCTCCCTCCGGGAGTTCAATGTTGCCCGAGCCGGATCCCGAATTATCAGCTATGCTGAAACGGGCCGCCGAGGCTGCCGGGCTCGAGTGGAACCTCCACCGTGTCCCGTTGAGTCTCGGTTGGAATCTGGAGTTTGGTATCTTGGGGGCGGGCCGCGCTGGTTCTCAGCTCGCCGCCCCAGTGCCTTTCTTTCCCGAAATGCATGGAGAGCTTATCAGGTGGTGAACAGCATCTTTCTCTGCCAGAAACTGCCTGAATAGATTTTCCCCCTCATTACCCCTTGATGGAGGAACGGTGAAGGGTTGCGAGGTGTCCCTCCATTGGAGCGGTCTGTCGACACAGGTGCACCTGTGTCCGGCGGCCGCTGCCTTTTGGGGGGATCCTCGTCTCCCCCCTAAGGCCTGTGAGTTTTCGTCCGTTCCGACGGGCAGAGCTTACAAAGCCTGTGGGCAAGCCGCTTCCTCTTGCGTGCTATGGCGTTGCTGCAGGCTAGGGCACCCATGGCATGCACGAGGGTAATCCAGACCGTGCTCTCATAGGTGAGCACCGCACTGAATTCGACCTCACCCTCCGGGGCATGAGTGTCGTAGTGATCGGTCTGGCGATGTCCACCTTGGTGGTCCAGTAGCGCCTTCGTTGGCTCAGCCTGGTTGGTATGGCGGATGCGGACAAGGTTCGGTTCCTGGTCTCCCCAATTTCCCAGGTTGGGCTGGTCGGCGACGCGGTGGAGAACTGCATCCAACAGTTCTCTGCCGCTCAAGCGCAGACGGAGGTCATCCGGCACATCCTGCCCCGGTGGCCAGCTGCTGCCTCCACCCGCCGCCGGTGGCAGCTCCTCCGCCTGCTCGTCGCCGTGGTCGTCCCCCGGCCGCCGCTCCTGCTGGCCCTCCGCAGCAGCCTCCACCCAGGCCTCAGCATGGAGCCGGCCGCAGTAGAGACGCCCAGCCCGCTCCAGGCGCTGCCAAGCCAGGTGGCAAGCGACAGCGAAAGCATTCCGGAGCTGGCCGCCGAGGAATGGATGAGATGCTCTTGGAGTGGCACGATCACTCCCTCCCCCCGGGTGAGGGCCGGGTGGAGCCTTTGTTTGTGTGTGTGTCTGTTCCGCCGCTGGCTCCCTAAAAAAAAAAAAAAAAAAAACGGCGCAAGCGGTACCCACACTTCAAAGAGAGAGCAATTTCATCTGTTCCTGGGTCCCAAGAGGGCCAGTCTGGCGGGTGTGACCCTGTATAGCCTTACACCCCTCAGCTCCCCCTTGGTCGCCAGCAGGCAGCTTGGTGCGTTCGAGGACCTGGTCATCTGCCTTCTCACGCGCCCCCTGCCGCTTGTGGAGACAGGTAAGTGTTGCACAGCACACTAACACCACTCTCTCTACTTTACTGCCCCACCTCAGGCTCGGCTACCCCGCTCAAGTATGTGATAGTCATCACATTAGGTGTTGAGCAGACATGCTCCTGAAAATTCAGTGATATTCATCACACCGAGTGTTGAGCAGTGCTCCTGACTTGTGCGTGCTTATCTTATCCTGCTGGCGAAGGATTTGATATAGCCGCTCCTCCAGCCGGTACGAAGGCCAGTTGTAAACTCGTTCTTCGTGCTACTAGGTGGGGGGTCGTGACCATCTTGGCCCAAGATTGGTCTGCAGCTCCGACCTGAAAGACATGTGCTTAAAAACAGATCTCTACCTTCCGCACCGCAGGCCATCCTGTGGGTTGCGTGTAAGGGTGGAGTATCAGTACAGTGTCCTTCCCTTCGAGTGCTCCAGAGCCCGTTGGGTCTTCAGGTCAACTGGAAGAGAGTAATCTCGCCCACGGGCTTAGTATCTCTTTTTCAGTTTTGGAGATGGACTCAGTCTAACACGTCTCTCCAATGAGAATGTGTTCAGCTGGTGTTTGAAGTGAGAAAGGGTCCCACTGAAAGAACTTTCAGAGGCTCCTGGGGTATATGGTAGTTGCAGCCATTGGCTTCCTCCATATGTGACCGCTTCAGCGCTAGCTTCATGATTGAGTCCCGAGGTGACCGTGGCAGAGCAGCTCACCCTGTGTGACTATAGTTCATCCCGGTCTGCTGCCAAACCCTCTTCAACAGAGGGGCCATGTACAAAGGGCGTGTTTTAACGGGGGCCTGGGCGACCCTCGACTACACGGGCATTCGTGCCTCGAGTTGTTAGACATTGCGACCGTTGTGCAAGCTTCCCTTGCATGTCACAACTCACCCGTCACCTCCTCCTTGGAGTCAGAAGCTTTTGAGGACGCTTTGTTCCACTCTTCCCGCTTTACTCAATCGTGGCGCCATCGAGCCTCACGACAGTTATAGCCAGGGCAAGTGGAGACTCCATCCCCTGGGTCCAGCTGGGTCATGACCATTCCGGGGCCGCTCAGTTGCCCCTCCGGTTTCGTCTTCCTGCCAGTGTTTGTACAAACCGAGCGGACTACCCTTGGACAAACACTGGCTCTCAGCTGCCCCAGGGGCCCGCAGAAATGCGTTTAACCCCAGTGAGCCTTCTAAAAGCGACTGCGACTCATGGTCGCCTTGCGCCTGCTCAAGTCAGTGAATTCATCACACTTCATGTTGAGCAGAAATGCTCCTGAAACTCAGTGAAGTTCATCGCACTCAGCTGTTGAGCAGCAATGCTCCTGTAGCTCAGTGAGTTCATCACACTCAGGTGTTGAGCAGAAATGCTCCTGTAG
Source organism: Siphateles boraxobius (assembly GCF_051911475.1). Lineage (NCBI taxonomy): Eukaryota > Metazoa > Chordata > Actinopteri > Cypriniformes > Leuciscidae > Siphateles > Siphateles boraxobius. The sequence continues at coordinate 2,624,008 of NW_027509064.1, forward strand.
CTCAGTGAATTCATCACACGCAGTGCTGAGCAGAAATGCTCCTGGTGTTCAGTGAAGTTCTTCGCACTCAAGTGTTGAGCAGAAATGCTCCTGAAGCTCAGTGAGTTTATCACACTCAGGTGTTGAGCAGGAATGCTCCTGAAGCTCAGTGAACTTATCACACTCTAGTGCTGAGCAGAAAATGCTCCTGAAGCCCAGTGATCTTCACATGTTGTGTTGAGCAATGCTCCTGTCTTTTTGCGCCCGTCCCTTGCACCTACGTGCCAAGTCAGGAGAGGAAAAGGGTCTTCATAGTTGCCCCTTATTGGCCCAACTAGACCTGGTTCCCATCGACAGCCTTCCTGACTTCCCCTGAAAACTCTTTCAGGGACGATGGCACCCGCGTTCTTCCCCCGGAGATTCCGGGCGGTCTTACATCTGAACGCGGAGGTTCAGGTGGCTATCACAGGGACATGTGATAGTTACCATCACTTCTGCGAGCACCCCCTAGAAATGGGTAACGTGCTTACGTCTTTAGAAGTGGAACCTAATTGTTGATTGCGTCTTCTCTCCAGAGGAGATCCTGAAAGCTTTCGATCACTTCAGTGCTCTCTTTCCTGCAAAATGGGTTGGAGTAGGCTGTTTTCCTTCACCCTCAAAATGATGTTGCCTCGGTGTTTAAACGACGCTCATCGTGTTGCAGAAGTGTGCAGAAGCACGTTCTGATCGTCAGGTTCCTGAGGAGCAAGGTCTTGTAAATCCTTGCGTCCCTATTTATCCTCTTGGGCCTTGTCCCTGGTGCGACTGCACTGCAGAGACCGCCCCTGAGGCAGTGAGTTAAAAATTCTGTTATATCAGTTCTCCTGCTCGCGTGGTCTCTACTAGAGGGTAGGGACTTGCTCGCTTTCGGTCAACGTATTGTGCCTGGAGTCTGGGCCGGCTAACTCTCACAAGCTGAGACCCCGGCTCGGATTGTGCCCAAGGTTCCTACCTCTCCCGTAATACGAGCAGGTGGTGAGCCTGCAAGCGCTGCCCTGGAGGAGGCAGATCCAGCCCTGGCTTCTCTGTCCGTTCGCTTGGACGTGTATAGAATGCAAGCCATAGACCTCAGACCAGCTCTACAAATATCTGTTGGAACTCAGCAAAGAGGGAAGGCTGTTTTCATGCAAAGTTGCACTTAGTGCTTGCCTTCATTTCGGTAAAAATCCGAGATGCAACATGTCCACTTAGGTGTTGAGCTCCTCTATGATGAGTGTAAAGTGCTCCGCCTGGGCGTTGACGATATGCTTTGCTAAACAGATTCTGAAGTTGGGGGCTGGACGACACCTAGTTGAACCGCTGCTTCCCATGGGCTCCCTTCTCATGAAGCCAGTTTCACCGTGAGCCCGGTTCAAGTGTCGGCTTGCTGCGCCATTCCCCTCCTATGGACTGGATACGTGCGCCTTTCTACTCCAGTTGAGCTCCCTTAAAATTGAACCCTGTTGAGTTCCTCCACACCCCTCCGACGTCGGACGTGCGGAACGTCTGGTGTTAGGCCTACCACTCGTAAGCAGTGTGGAACCTGTGTTAGACTGGGTCCATATGTTGCGGTCCCTACGGCGACCCCATATGTGTATTCTTCCACGATACGGCTCCCTCCGGCGAGCCCGTGTCTTCCCTCAGCAGAGTCTCTCTGCCATCACTGTCCGGTGTGTCTCCACCCGTCTTAGGCTGGAGCCACCCCAGGGACATTCCATATGTTAGACTGCCCGGTTTCCGCCCAGTTCATATGTGTATTCTCTACGTTACCTCCCTCTGGGTTGGATGTGGCTTCCGCAGCGTCCCTTCCTTCCAATGTACGGGGAACGCTTTCCCAGTGGTCCTGTAGGAACAGCAGTGACTTCCCTGGCCTAAGCCCTGTCCTTCCCCACCTTAAATTTGCGGGGGCATCAGGAGGCTTTGGTTTAGGCACTGGAAGGTGGCAGCGTTAGTGGCGTTTTCAAAGGTTATCCCAATTCAGTCGACCGTCGACTACGTCTGACGTTATCGACAGAAAGGGAACGTCCTGGTTGCGTATGCAACCCACCGTTCGCTGAAGGAGAGAACGGAGGACGTAGTCCCCTTGCCACTACCGCTGGACCACCGCTGACCCCGGGTTACTCACGGGTCCTCAGCGAAAAGCAACTAGTGCGTGCATCCACTTCCGTATTTATACCCGCGCCGCGGGGGCGGAGTGTGTGATGCGAATCACGCACGCCAATTACATTGGCTGGTTCAATAGTACTCGAAGAGGATAGGCTCTCTAGCGAGATCCAATTCAGTCGACCGTCGACTACGTCCTCCGTTCCCTCCTTCAGGGAACGGTGGGTTGCATACGCAACCAGGACGTTGCTCAGTGGTCCAAAGTACTTTTTTCGGATGAAAGCAAATTTTGCATGTCATTCGGGAATCAAGGTGTCAGAGTCTGGAGGAAGACTGGGGAGAAGGAATGCCAAAATGCCTGAAGTCCAGTGTCAAGTACCCACAGTCAGTGATGGTCTGGGGTGCCATGTCAGCTGCTGGTGTTGGTCCACTGTGTTTTATCAAGGGCAGGGTCAATGCAGCTAGCTATCAGGAGATTTCGGAGCACTTCATGCTTCCATCTGCTGAAAAGCTTTATGGAGATGAAGATTTCATTTTTCAGCCCGACCTGGCACCTGCTCACAGTGCCAAAACCACTGGTAAATGGTTTACTGACCATGGTATTACTTTGCTCAATTGGCCTGCCAACTCTCCTGACCTGAACCCCATAGAGAATCTGTGGGATATTGTGAAGAGAAAGTTGAGAGACGCAATGCCCAACACTCTGGATGAGCTTAAGGCCGCTATCGAATCATCCTGGGCCTCCATAACACCTCAGCAGTGCCACAGGCTGATTGCCTCCATGCCACGCCGCACTGAAGCAGTCATTTCTGCAAAAGGATTCCCGACCAAGTATTGAGTGCATAACTGAACATAATTATTTGAAGGTTGACTTTTTTTGTATTAAAAAAACTTATTTTATTGGTCGGATGAAATATGCAAATTTTTTGAGATAGGAATTTTGGGTTTTCATGAGCTGTATGCCAAAATCATCAGTATTAAAACAATAAAAGACCTTAAATATTTCAGTTGGTGTGCAATGAATCTAAAATATATGAAAGTTAAATTTTTATCATTACATTATGGAAAATAATGAACTTTATCACAATATGCTATTTTTTTTAGAAGGACCTGTATATCCTGTTTGAGGGATGTTTACATCCCTCCAGACGCGTGCGTGAGCGCGGCGCTACAACAGCTGGCTGAACAAATATCTGAAACGGAACAAAGGTACCCAGACTCTCTTTTAATCATTCTTGGGGATTTTAACAAAGCAAATCTTTCCCGTGAACTACCAAAATACAGACAGCACGTTACATGTCCCACCAGAGACAGTAATATACTGGACCACTGTTACACCACAATAAGAAATGCATATCACTCCGTCCCACGGGCAGCTTTGGGGCTCTCTGATCACTGTTTGGTTCATCTCATACCGACCTACAGGCAGAAACTGAAATCAGCTAAACCTGGAATAAGGACTGTAAAAAGATGGACTAATGAAGCAGAGCAGAATCTACAGGCCTGCTTTGATTGCACTGATTGGACTGTTTTTGAAGCTGCTACCAATGATCTGGATGAGCTCACAGATACTGTAACATCATATATAAGTTTCTGTGAGGATACATGCATTCCTACCAGGACATTCTTATCATTCACTAATGATAAACCATGGTTTACTGGGAAACTCAAACACCTTCGTCATGCCAAAGAGGATGCTTACAGAAGTGGGGATAAAATTTTGTATAACCAGGCCAGAAACAGATTGACAAAGGAGATCAGAGTTGCTAAAAGGAACTACTCTGATAAACTGAAAAAACAGTTTTCATCCAACGACCCATCATCAGTCTGGAATGGCCTGAGGAACATTACCAACTACAAGTCACCATCCCCTCGATCTGTGGACAATCAACACCTGGCTGACGATTTAAATTCATTTTACTGCCGGTTTGAAAAGCCCTCATTCACACCACACACCCGGTCTGATCTGCACTTCACACATTCAGCATCACCTCCTGTTCTCCAATTATCACTCCCCCCTCCTGCCATCCAACCTGAGCTTAAGGTCTGTGTGGAGGACGTGAGCCGAGTCTTCAAAAAACAGAAGACTAGGAAAGCCTCAGGCCCAGACGGCATCTCATCTGCTTGTTTAAAAGCCTGCGCTGACCAACTGGCCCCGGTCTTCACGCAGATCTTCAACAGATCATTGGAGCAGTGTGAAGTTCCCTGCTGCTTCAAACGCTCCACTATCATTCCTGTCCCCAAAAAACCCAAAATCACTGGACTTAATGACTACAGACCTGTCGCTCTCACGTCTGTGGTCATGAAGTCGTTTGAAAGACTGGTGCTGGCCCACCTGAAGGACATCACCGGACCCCTGCTGGATCCCTTTCAGTTTGCTTACAGAGCAAACAGGTCTGTGGATGATGCAGTCAACATGGGACTGCATTATATCCTGCAACATCTCGACAGACCAGGGACTTATGCAAGGATCCTCTTTGTGGACTTCAGTTCGGCCTTCAATACCATCATGCCTGGTCTTCTCACAGCCAAACTGACCCAGCTCTCCATACCATCCTCGATCTGTCAGTGGATCACCAGCTTCCTGACGGACCGGCAGCAGCGAGTGAGACTGGGGAAACACACATCCAAGACACTCACAATCAGCACTGGTGCTCCCCAAGGGTGCGTTCTCTCCCCACTGCTCTTCTCCCTGTACACTAATGACTGCACTTCTAAAGACCCCACTGTCAAGCTCCTGAAATTTGCAGACGACACCACTGTCATCGGTCTCATCCGAAATGGTGACGAGTCTGCTTACAGACTGGAGGTTGAACAGCTGGCTGCCTGGTGCAGTTATAACAACCTTGAGCTGAACACGCTCAAAACAGTGGAGATGATCGTGGACTTCAGGAGGAACAGCTCAGCACTCCCCCCACTCACCATCATGAACAGCACTGTGGAAGCAGTGGAGTCATTCAGGTTCCTGGGCACTATCATCTCTCAGGACCTGAAGTGGGACAATCACATTGACTCCACTGTGAAAAAGGCCCAGCAGAGACTGTACTTCCTTCGCCAGCTGAGGAAGTTCAACCTGCCACAGGATCTGCTGATTCAGTTCTACTCAGCCGTCATTGAGTCTGTCTTGTGCGCTTCCATCACTGTCTGGTTTGGTTCAGCTACCAAATCAGACATCAGGAGACTACAACGGACAGTCCGGACTGCGGAGAGGATTATTGGTGCCCCCCTGCCAAACCTCCAGGACCTGTACTCTTCCAGAGTGAGGAAGAGAGCAGGTAAAATCATCACAGACTCCACTCACCATGGACACCACCTGTTTGAACTGTTACCGTCAAGACGGAGACTCAGATCACTGGCCACAAGAACATCTCGGCACAGGAACAGTTTCTTCCCACAGGCCATTTCCCTCCTGAACAGTTAACACTCCTCCCAAGGCATATGCCTGTAAGTGCAATACTCCCACTGTTTAGTGCAATATCCCACAACTCAGGTGATACTTATATGTAGATTTATTTATTTATAATATTCAAAACACTGTAAATAGGTTCATAATCTGTAAATCTGAAAATGTCTATTCTGACTAAACCAAACTGTGATAGTTTTATTCTCATATATTTATATTTTTATTTTTTATTCTTATAATTTGTAGTATTATGTTTCATGTTGTATTTGTATATGTCCACTGGAAGCCTCAGTACCAAAACAAATTCCTTGTGTGTGCAAGCACACTTGGCAATAAAGCTCTTTCTGATTCTGATTCTGATTCTGATATATATATATATATATATATATATATATATATATATATATATATATATATATATATATATATATTGTAAGGAACTCAGCTTTTTGGAAATATTAATAATCAATAATATCTTGTTATTATTAATTATAAATATTTGGGTCAGTTAATTGGATTAACTTGATGTGGCTGAATTAATATTACAATCAATTAATCAGTTCTTCCAACGAACTATTTTGATTATTAATTTATTCTAATAAAGGGTATCTTCCATGGCCACCGAAGAATAATTATTTCTTCGCCTGTACAGTACTTTGAGCCAGTAGCAAAAACCGTGATCGTAAAGTGACTTGTATTGCAAACAAAACAGAACCAAATACATATTATGTACAAGTTTTATTAACTAAATATAGATATTTATATGAATATAAATAAACTAAACAACATACACACATGAATACATAAATAGGTTAGTGATAGGATGAAATTGGAAACCGGAAGAGGGTCTATGAGAAGAACCATCAGAATTTCATTTTCACATTTCATTGAATTGAATACTTGCATTTGTATGGGAACAATTCTTGAAGTTGTTGAAAATTGGAGTCGTTGATGGTTCCGGCAGTGTCAAGTGGAAGTTGGTTGAGCGTTCTCTTTCTCCAGGAACGCATGACTGGTTTGGTGAAGGCCTGGGACTCTGTTGAGGCCACGCCGAGCACCCAGGAGAAGTGAGGAAGTCGGAAGGATGGGTGATTGGAGTCGTTGTTGGTTGGAGTCTTTGTTGGTTGGAGTCTTTGTTCCAAAACTCCTGAGATTGTCCTTGGTTCTTTGTGAGAGAGTCTTCTCTCTTTTCCATGAGGCCGGATCTGGTTGGAATCGAGGCCTGCTGGGCCCTGGGGCCCCCGTGGAGGGGGAGGGGGCTCCCCAGTCTCACCAGAACAGTGTTGCGGCTGGATGAAAAAACTAAGAGAGGGCGGTCACTGTTGCCTGCCTCTGATATACCCTGAGAAAAGAACCAACCCCTAAGGTTTGAATGGACCTATGAGTAAGGTGACATGTCCGAGAGGGGAAGCGGCTCTTAGTTGATTTATGGTCTTGGTCCCCAGCATGCTTAGACTGTTCATTCAAGCTCAAATAGACATAACAAATTCACATTGCATTCTAAGAGAAGGTGATGTACATCAAAGTGTGTGTCATTAAATGAGGATTAATTTGCTAGGAAGCATGATACAGGTGAGGTTATATTGACCGTTGGGTGGTTGTTCAACCACATACACCCCAATCAAACATACCATGTTGTTATACCTAATAGTACACGAGACAGTAAATCATCACAGTTTCTGTGAGGCATGTTCCTTCATAGATCAGAGTAACACCGCAAAGTTTATTTAATTAAAGATGGTCTCTCTCTCTTAAGCATGTGGAGCATGTGGCCACATTCCTTTGAGGTCGTAAAGTCTGTTATCAGTCTTAAAGTGTTCTGTAACCGGACACCCGGCTGACAAAGTAACTTCATTTGTGAGGTTAGTTTTGGGGGAGAGTTTCATAGACCTTTATATTCATTAAATATAGTGAATATGAATAATTAGTGTATGTCTGATTGGTCCAGACCCTACATCCCCCCCTTTCGACCGTTGTTGTCCCCCTCAAGGACAACCATGATCGAAGTTGAAAGTGCCGACAGATCAGACACACCTTTGTCATATAAGGCTGGAAGGCCATGGTGGCCTCTGGTTGCTCGCGTCTTCTGGAGTGGTGGTCGTTCCACGGCGGTTGATGTGGACAGTAGCCCAGTACAGGTCTCTGCAGCAGGTGTTGGGGCAGAAGGTGCCTTGACTGGGTATCACCTGTCATTCTGGAGTTAGGGTGAATTTGTGGTTCTTGAAGAAGGATGAGGTTTCCAGCTTTGATTCAGGTTTGGCCTCAGCAGGGCAGCGTGTGTCTTGGATCAGAGACTGCAGACCAGCTGAGTTTGAGTAAAGTCATTCTTGAAGACAGTAAACAGCTGTTTCATGGAGTTCACTGTCTGGTTCAGCCGAACGCTGTGGGTGTTGAGAATTACCACAGTTCCCTTCGATGTCTTGCCGATGGACGGCAGGGAGGCACTCTGTGTTGTGAGTTGCCCTTTTAGCTGTGGGATTTCAGTTTGAATTTCAGCCACACGTTGTCTCACGGTGGCTAGGTTCAGTGCGTTGACACTGGACATGCCAATGTTAACAGAGTTCCGACGGCAGTGGCGGTTGTGTCCATCTGGCTCTGCTTGTGTGACATTTTTTTTTCAAGTTGGTTGAGCATGTGTTCGACATTGGCCTCAGCGTGGGCGAGGGAGTGGAGTCGAACATACACTCTCTGGGTGTGGGTCCTGCAGTTGGTGATAAGGAGTCCCGGTTGTTCCTTCGGGACGCTGCCTGATACCGGACCTGGTGAGATGACCGACTGCGGCTGTCCTCTGGTTGGCTGGAGGCACAGGAAGACTAACCACAGCAGCATCCTGGAACAGACAAAGGGGAGAGGGAGAGAGAAAGGGAGGAAAGATCTCAGCGACTGTCGTCCTTTGTTGGCTAGGACAGTCTTTCCGCTTCGAGGACGCCGGTATGCCAATTGCTTCGGTGTTCTGGTGCTGCGGTGTGCAGCACATGCTGCGTCATGGGCATACACTGGCATGAACCCCCCTTTTGCACTGTGGCACCACAAGCTTTGGCGCAGCGATGTCATCAGGTGCATAACACAGAGTGTTTTCCTGTGCACGCAGCGTGTGCTTGTTGATTTCAGTTGTCTGGGGCACCGGTTGTCGGTGGGTGCAGACGGCGTTCGTGGGTGGTTGGAGGGGTTAGAGGTGGTTTCTCATAGTGTCCATTGGTTTGTCATAGTCTTTGGTAAGCTGGAAGGTTGGGGTCAGGTTAAGCAGAGGCTCTGTGACATTTTGGCACACTTGTGGTGAGAGACTAATTCATGACCCTAAAAGTTCAGAACCACTGTTTAATGGGTTCGCTAGATATGTAGCATAAAGTTAGGTGTTTCATGTGTATCTAGCTAGTGATGTGTCTCTTGTATCTTTATCATCTTAGCTGTGGATGTTAGGAGGCTAAGACTTGTGTGGTTCCTAGAGTATTTCCTGGAAAGGGCATAGCCGAGATGAAATAAATGACTTAAGATGGTTCTTATGACTAAATTATTTCTCTGGACTTAAATGGTGGTTCACTGCGGCTTGACGAAGTGAAGGATAGGAGGAAAAGGGACAGCTTTCCTATTCAAATTATGCTTATTATCAATCCTCAGGACTATAGTTATGCCCTAGTAATTGTTGAAATTACTTGTGTCGCAGGGTCACAAAAATGAGTGCACTTGTTGAAAATAAACACAATCACAAATAAAGGTGTCTCTGTTTCCTTTCTGGGCCCAATGGGAAATAGAACCACATTCGAACAAGAGAGGAAATGGAATTAAATCATATAGATGACCGAATAGACTAGGGAATAGCTGACTGCTATTATTATCAAAGTGGAAATAAAAGAATAAAATAAAAAAATAAAGTAAGTAATCAAAACAGCGGTAATGATCTGAAATTGAGAATAATCAATAGCACTAGTGACTAACCTTTAGATTTGCCTGGACCAACACTCCCTAGTGGGTCACAGCTGTTGCGTGTTTAAGACCACACCGTGTGTGTCCCTCCAAAGGTTTAGTCAATATGCTGATGAAAATTCTCATAACTATAATAATTCTTCTCTAGCTACACAGCTTACATGTAATTAAACTTGGGTTTAATTGCCAGGGCATCTGCAAATTTAGCCTACAGCGCTCAGCAAGGACTATGCCTAAACTAGTGAAGGTGAAATTCAGCTGAGAAGAATTGAAAGTAAGGAAAGAGAAAAATTAGAAACCCTAAATGGGGTTAAAGAAAGTATTTTAGAATACTTTGCGCTGTATACATAAAAGCTGTAATTAAGGCTTCAAGTAAATGATGCTAACCGCTAACTGTAGAAGTTATTATGTAGCTTAGCCTAAGCTGGATGGATGCTAGGTTAGCTTAGCTTAGCCTAAGCTAGATGGACGCTAGGTTAAGTTAGCTTAGCCACCTAGGCTGGTTTGATTACAAAATGACGTCACGAGTTAGCACTTCCTGTGACAAGTCGTTGTCATGGGAACCAGTGCATGTCAGAACAATTCAACAGTACCTGAAGAATGTCTACACATTTTACTGAGTTATGCATGTTTAAACGGGTTAAAAGGGGGCGCCTATACTTTAAGTCTTTCAAGAACTTGATGTTACATTCAGTAAAATGCTAATGTGTTTTGGCATTTGCTAATTTTACTCATGGAACTCTTCTCTTTACTTTACACAACTTATTCTATTCGTTTACAAAGTAAGGAAATAGATTTGCTGTAAGTCAAAGCTTGTCTAAGCCTATATAGTTACCTCCCTCTCATGCATAAATGCTGACTTTTCAGCGAGTGAACAGTTTTGATCGCTAGGTAGCTCTCTGCTTGTGGATGCAGCTAAAAATTTAGGTGAATTACATCAATCTAACAATAATTTGTAAGGCCTTTACATTGTAGAAAGGGGAGCATCACACAGGTCTACGTATATATAACACTGTCCTGAGCTTTCTTTTTCAGAAACAGGTTTAGCAATACTGCAATTTGGATTTCTTTAACCAAAGCAGGATAGATATCGGTACAGTTTACAAGCTGCTGAGATGAGATTCCTTTGTCAAACAGACTTACGCTTTAATGCTGAACTTACTGATACCAGTTGGAAATCTAAGACTCTTTCACTTACAGTAGAGATGTCAATTTCACGCTATCGTTTTATCTGCATTTAGACAAGCCAGCAACCAGTGATCAAAATGCGTATCGCATGTTGTGTTCCAGTTGGACCGCAATGGTCAAATGCACGCCTGTAGGTTAACAGTAGTTTAAAACTCAGGTGGTTTTCCTACACTATGGCGTCAAGGTATGCCCTATTTGGAGCTAGTGTTTCCTGTAACCCTTCATTGTCATGGAAACTAATGTAGCAGTGCCAATTCAACCAGCATGTAGCAAATGTTTGTTTCAAAAGAGTTGTGCATAGTCTGTTGGCAGGTGAGGCTTACACGTCCATTCAAGATTTTCTTTATATCAGTAAAATTCTATTTTTACTAATGCAGAGTCTTGCTGCTCTTTGAGCACCCATTTTCATCTACTTTAAAAGTTTTATGTCCTATGCTGACCAGGGACTTTTTAGCAGAGTCTTGCATTGTGTTCATGCTGTGTGGCTTCTGGTTTTGCAGTTCAGGATCAATGGGGTCTTAGGAACCCTTTCTGGGGAGGCCTTCTGTGTTAGAGGCCTTCCGCATCAGGTCACACATCGTTGAGTGGGCATTGCGTGGGGGCAGGTGAAAATATGGTGACTCCTCCATCACAGGTTCGTTGTAAGTTCCACAGACAACTCGTTCGGAGTTGGTGGTGGTAGCACAGGGCCTTCTAGGTCTGTCCTGCTTGGTGTTTGGGCAGGGCCCAGCTGGGCTGGATGTGTCCAGATCAGATGGAGTCTGTCTCGGTGTGCCATACCGGTTGGAGAGTGCAGGTGAAAATCAATGTCTCGTAGATTGGCAGGGATGTTTCTGACCTTTCACTTGAGATTGTTGAGTGTCACTTCATGTGCCATTTCAGGGTTTGTCTGATTTACCTTTTCCTCCTGCAGCTGCAGGGGCTCTCAGGGCACTGTCTGGTGAAGTGTTAAGCCAAGGGCTTTGGCTCCTCCCCCCTTTGTGCAGGGCTGGGGAAGCTTACGCTGCTAATGTGAAGGTCAGCAGGGTCCATCTTTCTTGTGTGGTCCATTTGCAGTGGGTTGGACTGTTGCAGCTCTCTTTGGACCACATGGAGTGCGTCAATAATGTTACAGCATCGCTAAGTCAGTGTTCGGACTTCCGCTGCACATTGATGGCTTTAGCTCTCTTTGAGTTCAACCATTTCTTTAAGTTCTTTGAGTGAAACAGTTCTTTACCTGTCGGTTTGCAGGTGCTCAGAGCTGTCGTCCGCCTGAAAACTGATGATCTCTTTCAGTTGCTCTGCTCTGTCAGGGTCCTTGCATCTGTCCTGTGCCTTCTCCCGTTGAGCAGGGTTCGTTCTCTGTGGAGTCCTGTGGCTGGCAGCGTTAGTTCATTTACCTCCTGTTTGAGGCCTGCGGGAGCATGGCCAAGGAGAAGATAATGCTGGTCAGCTCTTGGTGGCTCAGGCTGGGTGTCAGACGTCTGCTTTCATTGTTGCCTAAGTGTTCCTTCCTCTGCCGTGGCAGGTCGTTGCCTGCTTCAGGCTGAAGGATGTCCATGACACTGCTCTGCCGGGTCTTCAGGTGGTCCTGGTGGCAGGGCTGGGTGTCTGAGGCCTACTGGAACACTTGTGGGAACACGAGAGAGAAATGGCAAAGGCAAGTGCAAGTTTCTACAGAGGTGGTGAGCTATCTGTGTGGGAGAATGGCTATGTGGAGCAGCTAAAATTTAGTGTTGTTGAGCACACACAACAAAAAAAAAATGTTTTGAGTATCTTAGTTGACGTGCTTTAAGCAGCATCGTCTGATGACTGGGCTCTTACATGTCATAACCTATTACTCAAAAATGCTGATGGTTCTTCTCACATGTTGTGCTACGAGAGTAACAGATAGAGCAAAACCAAAATAAAACAATGGGATGAAACCAGAAAAGAAGAGGAAGAAAGGAGTGTTTTACCTATTTAGGTTTAGCTAGGAGACATAGGTAAACAGGAGTCACTTATGGGTTATGCTGCTGTTAGACTAAGCTACCAGGGACACATCAGACATCTCAAGGTCCAAAAGAAGAAGAAGAAACAATGGGAAGTGTTTCCAGTTCTGTCTGGGGCCTACTGTGCGTTTGTGTTTAGCCGTACTTCATGTACTTAGCTTGGTGCTAAGGAGTGAGGATGGGTAAAACACAGACAGGAAGTAGGATATTAATGACCTGTGTAACTCGCTATGGAAACAACAGTCGCTAGATATTGTAATCCTATAGAGAGAGAGAAGATGAGGATAGTGACTAGTGATCTAAAATAAGGTAAAGGTAAAGTTAGAACGTCCTTATAGCTCTAAGAAAACTAAAAGGAAAGGGAAGCGTATCAAGTAATTTAATTAAATTTCAAATTTAGTTAAGTTCTTCTTTTTTTCTTTAGCTGAATATAAGAATTCAGGCTGAAACAAACGTAAATAACTAAATTGAAATAAAATAAAAAAAAATAAAAAAATGTATGTAAACATTGTGTGTTCTCATAGCTCTGGTAACTAGAGGGGAACTTGACTAAGCAACTTGATTTAATTAAATTCCCAATTTAATTAAATTCAATTTAACTGAATAGGACTATTCAGGCTCAACAGGTGTAAATACACAAAATAAAATAGGGGTAGATTTAAGTAAAAATAAAAGAAACACAAATAAAAACCCAAAGTATCTGGGTTTCAATCTGAAAGTGAAACCAAGAGGAAGGGGTCGAGAGAGAGAAAGAGAGAGAGAAGAGGGTGGTTTAACCCTCTTATGAGACGTGCTTCGTGAAGCTCTGACACCAGGGTGAATCATTCGTCTCAAATCATTCGGAGTGTATCACTGCTAAGGTCACGTGATTTTATTAAACTGGGCTTCGTTACGCGTCATAGCTGTTT